>NC_090447.1:1274968461-1275593461 GCF_031143425.1 Pleurodeles waltl | reverse complement strand
TCCTTGATATAATACATCAACAACAATCTGTAAAGCCATTGGTGAAACCAGGGATGTTCCGGATTCTGCCACGCCTCTGCATCAGAAATTTGAGCTACTGCCATAGCAACAAATATAGGATATCATTTACGTCAAACTTTACTAAACTGAACATCTACCTCTGATAACATCAGCTGTGGCTTGATGCAGATCTCAGTACTTAAAATCATTCTCAGATATTCACAAATGTTGTCCTTAAGTGGTGCTAACTTCATACAGGTGTAAAGCATGTGGACTATATCAGCCTCACTGTCCCCACTTCACAGATAATTCTGCAGCTGCACAGTTTCTAAAGGGTATGATATAAGTTGTACACCATCTTATAATGTTATCTTCTTTGCTTGGCACATATCCATATCTCCCACTCTAGACTCAAAAGGTTGCTGAAAGAAGATGTTATTGGGAGTAGTGTCTAGCCTTCTCCTAAACCAGATAATACTTGTCATGAAATACTGAGGGAACAGGGAAGAATGCCAGAGGGGAGAATAAAAGCTATATTCGACCATAGTCAATCTGCCCGATAACCTTATCCAAGTTTTAGGAGAAGCTACAGTTTTCTTAAGCCTGATGTTTGTGAAGCAGCTAGGTTCGAAGATTCTTAGAAAACAACCTCTTTCTCCTTTGCCCAAGGTTAGTTTGTAAACTCTTGGCAAGCTCTCTGATTCAAAATATGTATCACAAGAACCCAAAATCAGCAGTTCTACACTTTGCAACATGGATACCCAGTAATAGTACTTAAAGTTGTGCACAGGTCAACCCCTCAATCTAATGGCATGACTAGGTATTTCAGGACTCTTTTTTGCATTTATATTCCTAAATTAAGGTGTCACAAATACCATATAACTTCTTGAACCAATTCTGCTTTATCCCCAGCTATATAGAGAACCTTTGGAAGTTCCAGCATTTTAAATAACATTACATCTCCCAATTATTGTTAGATGAAGATTGTTTACACATGTCTAACCTCTCTTGATTTGATATAAAATGGGATCATAGTTTAATGAAAATATGTTGTTCCTCTTGGTGGTTACGTTGACTCCCAGGTAGACCACACTATCAATCTTTTGACAATCATGGGAGAAAGTATCATCATTACACCTGATCTGGATCTTTCCCTTATTTAAAAAGTACCCCGAGATTTGATCGAAAACCAACAGCTTCTGCTTCTACCTCCTGGGTGGCTCCATCAGGATCCGTAGTACCAATGGCAACATTGTCCATATATGCCAACATCTTAGTAAACATACCATTAGTTATCACTAGGTTTATGGCTGTGTCATTTATACAATTTTTTGCGAGAGTGGTTTAATGTAGAGTACAAATAAAAAAGGGAAGCATGGACACTCCTGCCTCATACCCGTAGTAATCCTAATTTTAACAGACTACATGCCCATCAATTGTAAGTTTGACATCAGGTTGTGATACATGATCCGTTTAGCTGATTGAAAATCAAGCCTTAGCTCTGACCTCTCGAGTACCTCCCAGAGATACGACCATGTAATCCAGTCAAATACTTTCCCACATCAAGCAGGATCCTTGCGATATGGGCCCTCCTAATCTCTGTTATATCAAATAGTGTTACTACCCATCTCACCTGTGAGAAACCCATGTTGTCACAAAGAGAACAATTTGGCAATGACACTGCTTAACTGAGTAGCAACCTTTGAACGGATTTTAGCAGTGTTATTTATTAGTGAAATTGGCCTATAGGATCCAGGACTCAGCAGTGGTTTCCCTTTAAAAAATAACAACACAATATTGGAAAATGGTCATGATTCTGGAGCAGACTGTCCCTGTTGGGCCTCCAAAAAATGTCGCACTGATATTTAGATGAGAGCACAGAGAAGAACGAGCAATAACACTTTAGGGGCGTTCTATCTGGCCCGCTGCCTTTTAAAGCACCAGAGAGTCCAACGCCTCTTTTAATTCCTCTAGAATACTAAGCAGAAAGTCAAGGTCAAACCTATACTCCCCGCCTAAAATCATAGTACCCGCTTGCTCCAGATATTGCTCCAGATATTGCTTAATACCATTCGGCAAAGGAGCCAGATGTTCCTGATATGGGGTTCCATAAAAATACCCTAGTGATATCCCCTGGACTATTGAATATCAGACCTCAGTCTTGGAAGGCCTTAATGCCATTCTGTATCTCCTTATGCCTTGCTGAAAGGGCCAGCAGCTTATCTACACTATTGCTATATTTACAGCTTTCTGCTGTATATAGCTGGCACTTTTCTGCCACCCTTCCAGCATATAGGCTGTTAATGCCCCCCTTGACAGCTGCAATCTTCTGAAGGATCTCATGATCTGCTTGCCCCTCCATAGTTATCCTTACATGAAGCGATTTCAGGCTAGCCAGTTCATCTTATTGTTCCTTAAGTTTATTGGCTTTGACTCCTTGATTATGAATACTGAAGCTAATTATTTCTCCTCCGATCTCTGATTGCAGGATGTCCCATACCACACCTAGTGGAGCACTAGCTATGTTTCTATTAAGAAAATCCATCAACCACACAGTCTTATGTAATCAGGATTTAGGAGTAAGGCTCTATCCAGTGTTCATGGGTGTTATGGCTTTACCCCTGCAGGAACACCTTATTCTAAAGTCAGAGGGTTATGATCAGAGAAGACCCTGGGATATTTCAGCACCCAGGCTTTGTTCAAGAGGCACGATGAGACCGGAAAATAGTCCAGATGACCATACTTTCAATGAGAGGAAGAGAAAAATGTGACCTCTGGACCAAGGCTATTCAGTGCTGTCCAAGCGTCTATGAGCCTGTGTGATTCCATAAGATGTTTTATGGCACTGTACACCTTCACCTTCCTGCCACCATACCCCTGCTTAAATGACTGTACCATATCTATATGACAATTCAGGCCTCCCCAGAAAAGTATAGGTGTTGGCCAGGATGCCAGTTCTATTGCCAGATAATCTATAACTGCTGCCTCATCCAGGTTAGATCCATAGTAAATTGAAATCCTGCTGTTTGGCATTCTGCTATGACCTATCTACCCAATTTGTCTGAGTCATACCTATTGATGTCAGAGAGGCCTATCTTAGCTAATAAGGCCAGCCCCTCACGGAGACCCCTTGTTTGGTCTATACCAGCACATGGAATCCTAGGGTCCCCAACAAGTGTTTCTTATCAGCAGAAATATGTGTTTCTTGAAGGCAAGCAAAGTCTGCCCTCAGTATCTTCAGCCATTCAGCCACCCTGGTCCATTTAGACCTGTCATTCAGACCTTGCACATTAGCTGACACAATGAATAATGTATCAGTATACTAGTCTAAGGGATAGATAGACAAAGGATACCAGCCAAGAAAAAGTATATAAAAAGTATGTAAAAATGCAATACATTCAATGGTGACTATCTCTAAACTACACAACCTAATCCAGAACAGAATACTTATCTTGAAAAGATTTCTTTGCTTCTCGTTTTAATTTGCTTTTTTATCCATCCGTCTCTCCCTGCCTGTCTCTTCCCTTCCCGCACCCTAATTCCCCACCCCTCGGATGCCCCACTCCCTTTTCCCACAACTATCTCTAGCATATTATGAATCAGATCCTCACTGTAGGAGGCTGGCCTGGCTTACAGTGGGTACCTGATGGTACTTACACCTTGTGCCAGGTCCAGTTATCCCTTATTAGTAGATTAGTAGTGTTCTAGCAGCTTAGGCTGAAAGAGGTAGCTATAGCAGAGCAGCTTAGGCTGAACTAGGAGACATGCAAAGCTCCTACTATACCACTTATATCACATAGCACTATATCATAAGAAACACAATACTCAGAGTTACTAAAAATAAAGGTACTTAGTGACAATATGCCAAAAGTATCTCAGAGGATATACTCCCTTAGGAGGTAAGTAAAAAACACAACATATACACACAAACCAAAATCAGGTAAGTAAAACACTTAGAAAAGTAGTGCAAACACTGTAGAACACAATAGAATGCAATAGGAGACAATAGGCCTAGGGGCAACACAAACCATATACTCCAAAAGTGGAATGCGAACCACAAATTGACCCCAGGCCTAGTGTAGTGTGTAGAGGGTCACTGGGAGTGTAAGAAAACACTAAGGGTGTCCAACATACCCCAACCCAAAATCCTGAAAAGTAGGAGTTAAGTTACCCTACTACCCCAGAAAGACAGTAAAGTTGAGATAGGGGATTCTGCAAAGACAACAACTGACTGCAAAGCACTGAAGGCGGATTCCGGGACCTGAGGACCTGCAAAGGAAGGGGACCAAGTCCAAGAGTCACACAAGTGTCCAGGGGGGCAGGAGCCCACTAAACCCAGGATGAAGGTGCAAAAGGGCTGCCTCTGGGTGGAAGAAGCCAAAGATTCTGCAACAACAGAAGGTGCCAGGAACTTCTCCTTTGGTCAGAAGATGTCACACGGCGTGCTGGAGGATGCAGTGTAGTTTCCACGCAGAAAGATTGCAAACATGCCTTGCTAGCTGCAGTAGTCGCAGTTGAAGATTATGGGTGCTGCCAGGGCTCAGGAAGGACCAGGAGGTTGCCCCTTGGAGGAGGAGACAGAGGGGGCACTCAGCAACAGAGAGAGCCCACTCAGAAGCAGGCAGCACCCGCAGAAGCACTTGAACAGGCATTCAAGAAATCTGAGCATGGCGGTCATCTTAACACAACAAAAGAGGGTCCCACGAAGCTGGAGGTCAACTCAGTGAGTTGGGCAATGCAGGTTGGAGTGCTGGGGACCTGGGCTGTGCTGTGCATGAAGGAAGTCTTGCAAACGTGCACAGAAGCCCTAGAAGCTGCAGATCACACAGTACACAGGATTACTGTCTGGGGTGGGGAGGCAAGGACTTACCTCCACCAAATTCGGACAGAAGGACCATTGGACTGTCGGGGTCACTTGGATCCAGCTCTTGTGTTCCAGGGACCACGCTCGTCAAGATGAGAGGGGACCCAGAGGACCGGTGATGCAGAAGTTTGGTGCCTGCGGTGGCAGGGGGAAGATTCTGTCGAACCACTGGAGATTTCTTCTTGGCTTCCAGTGCAGGGTGAAGGCAAACAGCCCTCAGAGCATGAACCACCAGGAAACAGTCGAGAAAGCCGGCAGGATTAGGGGCTACAAAGTTGCTGATAGTCTTCTTGCTACTTTGTTGTGGTTTTGCAGGCGTCCTGGAGCAGTCAGCGATCGATCCTTGGCAGAAGTTGAAGAGAAAAGTGCAGAGGAACTCTGGTGAGTTCTTCCATTCGTTATCTGAAGAGAAACCCACAGGAGAGACCCTAAATAGCCCTCAGAGGAGGATTGGCTACCTAACCAGGTAAGAGCCTCTCAGGAAGGGTCTCTGACGTCACCTGCTGGCACTGGCCACTCAGAGGCCTCCATTGTCCCCTCACACCTCTGCATTCAAGATGGCAGAGGTCTGGGACACACTGGAGGAGCTCTGGGCACCACCCCTGGGGTGGTGATGGACAGGGGAGTGGTCACTCCCCTTTCCTTTGTCCAGTTTCGTGCCAGAGCAGGGGCTGGGGGCTCCCTGAACCGGTGTAGGCTGGCTTATGCAAGGAGGGTGCCATCTGTACCCTTCAAAGCATTTCCAGAGGCTGGGGGAGGCTACTCCTCCCCAGCCCTTAACACCTATATCTTAAGGGAGAGGGAGTAACACCCTCTCTCAGAGGAAATCCTTTGTTCTGCCTTCCTGGTACTGAGCTGCCCAGACCTCAGGAGGGCAGAAACCTGTCTGAGGGTTGGCAGCAGCGGTACCTGCAGAGAAAACCCCAGAGAGCTAGTTTGGCAGTACCCGGGGTCCATGCTGGAGCCCCGGGGATGTATGGATTGGCACCCCAATACCAGATTTGGCTTGGGGGGACAATTCCATGATCTTAGACATGTTACATGGCCATGTTCGGAGTTACCATTGTGAAGCTACACATAGGTATTGACCTATATGTAGTTCACGTGTGTAATGGTGTCCCCGCACTCACAAAGTGTGAGGAAATTGCCCTGAACAATGTGGGGGCACATTGGCTAGTGCCAGGGTGCCCTCACACTTAGTAACTTTGCACCTAACCTTCACTAGGTGAGGGTTAGACATATAGGTGACTTATAAGTTACTTAAGTGCAGAGTAAAATGGCTGTAAAATAACGTGGACGTTATTTCACTGAGGCTGCAGTGGCAGTCTTGTGTAAGATTTGTCTGAGCTCCCTATGGGTGGCAAAAGTAATGCTGCAGCCCATAGGGATCTCCTGGAACCCCAATACCCTGGGTACCTAGGTACCAAATACTAGGCAATTATAAGGGTGTTCCAGTGTGCCAATCAAAATTGGTGAAAATGGCCACTAGCCTGCAGTTACAATTTTAAAAGCCGAGAGAGCATCAACACTGAGATTCTGGTTAGCAGAGTCTCAGTGATACAGTTAGGCACCACACAGGGAACACATATAGGCCACAAACTATGAGCACTGGGGTCCTGGATAGCAGGATCGCAGGGACACAGGCAAAAACAAACAGACACAAAAGTAAAAATGGGGGTAACATGCCAAGCAAGATGATACTTTCCTATACTCACTCATCGGTCTTTGTTATTGAGCATGTTAGTGTAAGAGCAAACCATTTGAGCTGTAAGATAAATCAATCATGAAACATAACCCTCTCATTCATCAGGCCACCATGGACCCATGATCCCTACTTCCAACACATGGCCGCTCTGCCAATGAAATGTCATCATTTTGTGATCCACTGCCATTTAATATCAGATTAGAATGTCCAGGTAATTCATTCCCTTAATCTCAGAGTTGAACATGTGTGCCCCTTTGTGATATATTATTTTTAATCTTGCAGGAATAAGGAAAAATGTTTGAGCTCCTTTATCCTGAAAAAGCATAATCAAGTTTCCATCATCGCTCAACCGTTGTGTGACAGAAATCTGGTCTCACAAAAAAACATACCCATCAAAGCTATATTTTGAGCCTGGACATGCCGGTTTGAACACTGATTGCCTCAGAAAAAAATAGCAGAAGAGGAACAAGATAGCCATAGGCTTTGACCCTAGAAACATCTCCCAGAGTTGCTTGTTTCTGCTTATCGGGAAATCTGTGTACCCTTTGTGTCTCTTGTTCCAAATCCCACCACATGATCACTGAAAAACAACTTGAAAGAGCTCAATGATAACCCCCCTCACATCTTCACCCTCTGTAACCTCCTTGATTCCCAGCACCCTTAAGTTATTCCAGTACTGACAATTCTCAAAATCCTCCAACGTCCATTGAACATTTGCCAGTTGAGATTTGTGGACCGAAGACTTTTCTCATAGAAGTAAGTTTGGCCTGTAATGTGGCCTGAGCCTCCATCTCTGATATTCTCTCCACTATCTCAGAACAGGTTTTAGAATCATCTGTATCACCCCCTGCATCTTCTTTGTGGTCGCCTGAGCCTTCCGACTGTCAGCACAAGTCTCTTCATGATGAGCCATGATACCCTGATATATTGCCTCTGGGGTGTGGGAATCTCCCTCCTCTATTGGCCCCTGGCAAGTTCTATCAATCGAACCAACAGATTTGTGAAAAGGTGCTGAGATAATGAATAATACAATTTCAGTTCGCTCCTTGATCTACTCTTCTGAGAGAACTTTGAGGGCACCTTTTGTATCGTAGATCTAGAATTTCTGAACAAGTCTCCTGACTCTGAGTCACTTGCGTCAGTTGCAAACTACTCAATAACTCCTCTCCAGATACCCCAGAATCCTCAGCTGACACATCAGATAGATTTATACATATATTTGCAGTGCATGTGCTGTGTGAACAGACTTACCTTTTAGATTTAGAAGAGGAGAGGTCGGGAGGGAAACATTTAAGAGCAACAGGTGATTGGTTGAGACAGTAGGTGCTCATATGAATGGGAATAGGTACATCATCAAAAAATAACCCTTAGGGAAACAGTGAACTAGAAGCATTATTTACAACGGTTGCCAAAGAAAAATCCTATGGAAACAGAGAAAAAGAAGCATCTTTTTCAAGCAGTTAAACAATTCAAGTCATTGACAATGCACTACTATTGGAAAACAAGAGTCTCATGTCTTCTACACCTCATTTGACTTATCAGTGCCTTTTGAACTTTCATTAAAAACCTCTCAACTCAAAACATGAGACATGAGTCATGAAAAAGGTCATACCTTTACACTGTAAATGTACTCTCATGCATGGGTGTAAATCAATGAGATTGTTGGTTTGGCCCTTTCTGCAGGGTCATTCCCAAACTTTTGCCTTCAACCTAGTGTATTCTGAACCTGTTTTTGTTGGCTTTTAGGACTCTGTTCAGTTTACCACTGCTAACCGGTGGTAAACTGCTTATGCTCTCAGCATGGTAAAATTGGCTTATATCCCCTTGGCACATTTAATTTACTTGTAAGTCCCTCGTAAACTGGTACTACCTGTACCCAAGGCCTGTAAATTAAATGCTACTAGTGGTAACCTGACATTTTGTCACCCCAGACTTAATGAAGTCTTGACAGGAGAAGGGAAGTCCTTCCCAAAACCTGTTCAGCTGGATCTCTTTATGAGGGTATCTGGCCTTGTGAAGTCCTCCTCATCTACAGCCTGCAGCTTTCTCCAGCTGGAGATTTCCAAATTCCAAAAAGTTGTTTAAATCTGAAGATAATAATCTTCACCAAGCTTGATGACAATCAGCTTCCCATTAACGACAACAACCTCCTTAGCCTGGGAAGCTAGATTTTCCCACTCAAAGTTTTCCCTCCCATTTTTGATGGCATCACCGAAACTTCGTCTGGAGACTCACAGGCAATGACGATGTCTCCTCGGACATACTCTGTTGCCTTGCCCCACTGAGTTCTACCTTCTTAGGATCTTTTCTTCAGAATGCTTTTTAAGTCTGAAGGTAAGCTGGGTCTAATCCATTCCTTGTATCTGACCCACGCTCCTTTACGGTCAGACTTGACATTTGACTTCGACCCAGGCTTGCACGACCACATACCCGCAGTTGGAGTTTTGATCTTTTAGGCACTAGATGTCCCTAAAAACCTGAAAATGCATAACTTGAGTTCTGCTGATTGGATTCTATTGGTTTTGGTGTCATTGTATTTATTAAATGTACTCTAATTTGTTTACTTTGTTTGCAAGGTTTCTGGGGTTGTGTTTTACCATATTATTGTTTGTGTGCCGCATAAATACTTTACACAATGCCTCAAAGTTAATCCAGACTGCTTTTGTGCCAGGCTACCAAAGGGTTAATCTAGTGACCTTATAGTTCACCCTGACAAGGATTGTAGTTGTTGCCTAAGTGGGTCATCCATCCCCCCTCAACCAATACCCTAATTTCTTACAGGTGGTAACTGATCAACCCCTTTCTTGTAAAAACCTCAGCAAATTCTTGGTAGGGTTCTGAAACCTGAGGAGGGTTCTGGTTGTATTTTACAATAAGTTAATGGAAGATATTATCTTAATCCTTTGTGTCAGAAACAAAGAAGTTCATCACACTTTTCCAAAAAAGTAAAAATCTGTCCTCTCAAATTGATCTGTGGATTGTTCTTACACCACATCCAGTAAGTCCCCAGAAACACTTGAGCACTGGGAAATCAATAAGGGAATCAATAAGATCAGAATGAATGCATTCAAAATGCCCATTCTCCCAAGTCATGGTTAAGTCATGTGTCTCCCAACATACCTTTTGAGCAAATAAAGAACTGCTGTAAATTCTTTCTGTGGGTTCAGGAGGTTTTTTTGCGTGTTTTGTTAAGCCATTTAATGTCTGCAAATTTTGATTAAAAAAACATCCTGATGCACAACAATCAATTAAAGTAAGAATTGTCAAAGGCCCTTTGGGTATTAGGATCTGAACTGGTAGGTGAAGGTGAGCTTTTCCAACAGCTTCTGCCATGTAGATGAACCTCTTTTTTGAAGGAGAACTTAGTTCGGATTCATTTCTTACAGCCATGTTTGAAAGTTCCCGTAATATTTATCAAAATTACCTATGATGCCACATAACAGACATAGGTGGTCATTATGACTCTGGTGGTCTTTTGACTGCCAGGGTAAAGTGCAGTATCACCGCCAACAGGCTGGTGGTGCATACCGTCACATTATGACTGTGGCAGGTTTGCCGCTGGCAACCCGCCACAACACCACTCATACAGCCACAGCGGTATGAACCACCGGGCTGGAGATCTTCATCTCTGATCCAGTGGCCCCTAGTTGCTGCCAGCAGTATTGTGACCCAGCCTACCGCCATGTTTTCCGTGGCGGTAGCCCCGGACGAAAATCATGGTGATAGGGCTACCGGTAACAGGGAATTCCTTCCCTGTCACCGGTAGGTGGGTCCCTCACCCCCCAGCAATCACCTGACTCCTCCCACCCCCCAAATCCATACACTAAGCCCCACCACCCAATCCATACACTAACCCCCACCCCATCATACACGCATCACACCCGCAGACATGCACACACCACACAACTGCCCCACCCCACAAACCATACACACATTCACTCATACATCACAACATGCATTCATACACGCATCAATCCAAACATGCACTTAGGCACTCATACACACTGACATGCAGACACGCACTCACACATTCATACACAGTCAGTAACGCACACAAAACACTCTCCACGCTCCTCACAACAAGGAGTGTGGAGAGTCAATAGTGATTCTAGGGGCGTCAAGTACGACCCAACTTAAATCATCGGGACTGTGGGGGGCATCTAGGAAGTGTGCGCATAATTTTGTTGTAATGCGTCCACACCTGATGTTGCTCCTATGCTCGTTAATTTGTATTTTAACTGGTCTAGAAGGGCGACCATTAGAGGTTTCTGACAATTAGTGAACTTCAATGTAAGTCACTATATGATTTGTTTGACATTTTTGCAAACTTTTGGTAATATAGACAGGAGAAGTCTTATTATGTATTGGTCCTGAAGAAGCGTCATAGGATCTTGTTAGACCACTGTACGCGAAACATGTTGACCATGCCCTAGGAGCCCGACGATAATCTCCTTAAGCTCCAGCACCATGCAGAAAGTGGTTGAGCATTATTCCTCATTTTACACTTTCCTTCTGTTTTTAATCTTGGTCCCGGTCTTATTCCATTGATTAATTAAATTGACTCGCTCCTATTAAGACTGGGAACCAATTTTAGCTTTCACTCTCCTGCCAGGATTAGCGCCTGACCGCAACACCAGGTCTTGTAGTGTCCGCTACCACGGCTGCTACCTAAAAGATCTCCAGCAAAGAGCCCCCTTCCGGGGAGCCCGTCAGACATTGCAGCGCCGGTCTGACGAGGAGCTACCCGATGATGAAGCATGACATCCTCTCGGATGTGTGAGGGCTCTTGCTCCTGAACTTTAATGTTCCCCTAGTGATTATATTTTTCCATTTGGAACAGTGTACACCTTTTTTGTATGTTCAGTTAATTGGGAGACCGTACACTGGACCAACTAATCTCCCAGTCCCTCCCTTTGTTGATACTTTAGTACAGCGGGTTCGCTGTGGGACTCATAAACTAACGCGGAACCCTCCGCACTAGTGTTAAGAAGATCATGGATACTTTCCAAAGTCTTAGCTTCGATGACGACGTGGTAGCAGCAATTCTGCAAACACCGTCCATCCTGAGCCTAGATGGATCAGCACCCTCAGGCAGTCTGAAAGAGGATTGGGACAAATTGTCCACCCTGAAACGCGATTTGATTAAGACCATCATGCACGGAACCATAATGACTGAATACCTAGGAGCCAATATCGCCCCTAATGGCCTATTAGTTTCCAATATGCCCAGGATCTTTCTTCAAGACTTAGCATTTAGAAAAGACTGGGCCCAGATTGCTTGGAAGTGTACCAGGGATTGGCTAGTCCTGATCATCAATACTTCCAAGCGTCTAGCAGATTCTATCGCTATTCAAATCAATCTCCTTGAAGGCACCATAAAAACCACTGTGACCTTGGCTGCCTTCAAGAGCCGTTTAGCAGAGATTAATGTGGAATTAAATGAAACCAAAGAATTCTTGACTAACCAGAAAATTTCTAAACTCCAAAAGGATATCACTAGATTCAGTAGGGAAAAGATATATCCCTATATTCAAGATGATTTTCACACACAATCACGCTCTTCTGATGAGTCACAGTCCTACCCCAGAAAGCCCCGCAACAACAGCAACAGTTCGTCCTCAGATGGATGGAGTACAGATGAGAGCACTCTCTCTCAACCCTTTTATAATTATCCTCAGTTCCCTGGCAGCCACCAAATGCCTTGGCAACCACCCTATACATTCTATCAACCCCGCCCCATGATGCCATTCATGCCTTTTTTAGGCCAAGGCCGGGGCAGAGGGAGAGGCAGAAGAAGAGGCAGAGGCAAACGTGTGCAATGGTCCAGAGAAGAACCACAAATGGTCACCAGGAGCCAGGGCAAGCACCAGCCCCCGAAAACTTAGTAGTAAACCTTTCCACAAGAACTCTCACGGACATGGAGATAACAGCACTTAATCGAGGTTTAGGGTTTGTCCCTACTCCATTTGAGGATCTTTTTCGACTTAATTGCGAACTGTCACAATTTTTTCGCAAAATCCGACTGCAATTCTATTTTGACGACCGCCCAGTGAATAGCACACCGGGGGACTCTGGGCTTAGACCCAAATCCACATTTGTCCCCCCTCTGTCGGCTGTCCCCTGCGAAGTTCAAACATTTGAAAAAGCTGTTCTTGCGGATCTCACATCTATACGCCCACAACGTCCTTTCATCAACATCTCGACTATCGAGAAGAAGGCTCTTGAGGGATTGGCTAACGATAATTCCATCATTATAAAACAAGCTGACAAGGGAGGCGCTATTGTTCTAATGAACACTGCCAGCTTGGCATGCCTCTATATGTATAACTTTGAAAAATAATTCATTTTACCAGCTTCTAATCCTTTCACCGATAACATAAAATTGTGGCGTCGGTACATTGACGACATCTTGGTTATATGGCAAGGCCCTTTGGCTACAGCTAGTTCACTGACCGCGTGGGTAAACACACTAAACCCATATTTGAAATTCACTTCTACAGTGTCGGATAAGGAGGTTAATTTTTTGGACTTACTGATTACAATTGAACATGGGAAATTATTAACCTGTACTTACCAAAAACCTACAGATCGCAACAGCCTGCTAATGTACGAGAGTCATCATCCTAAATCCCTCCGTGACAACTTACCATTTGGCCAATTCTTGCGACTACGACGAAACTGTTCCTCAATACAGGAATACAATACCCAAGCAGATGATCTTCAAACAAAACTCCTTGAACGACATTATCCCCAACACGTCATCAACCGAGCTCGTAAGAGAGCAAGGAACAATAATCGTGACTCTCTACTTCAAACTAATACTAGAGTCACGAATAGACGGTTGACTTGTATGTCTACTTTCACCCCACTATCTAACCAGATAAAAAAACTGATTAATCAAAGGTGGCCTATCCTCAACAGTGGGGGCAATACCATTCCTAAGCCCCTATTTGCATTTAAACGATCTAAAAATATTAAAGATCTGATAGTCCATACCCGTCCAAAAGACACATTGCGAACATAGACACAAACTACACTCTGGAACCTTCCACCTGTAACTGGACATTATCCCTGTGGACACTGTAATGTCTGTCAATTGACTAGCCCCAACAAAACTTTAGATTTGGCACCTATAGGCCAATGGCACCTGACAAAACACACGAATTGCAACACTAAAAACTGCATTTACATGATTACGTGTCCATGCGGGCTACGTTATGTTGGCATGACTTCTAGACCAGTTAAAATACGAATTAACGAGCATAAGAGCAACATCAGGTGTGGACGCATTACAACAAAATTATGCGCACACTTCCTAGATGCCCCCCACAGTCCCGATGATTTAAGTTGGGTCGTACTTGACGCCCCTAGAATCACTACTGACTCTCCACACTCCTTGTTCAGACTGGAACAACGGTGGGTTTTCAAGCTTCATACTGATACAGATGGGTTGAATGATGCAATTCCCTGGACTACATTGTCCGCCTAATCAACCCCTTTTTAGGATTTACCACAGAGTATTCAGTATCTTCAATCTATATTTGTTCTGTTTTTCACTTTTTATTTCCATCCTAATTGGACTGACTGTGAAAGACTATGGTTTTAGGGAGCCCCATTTTATGTATTACTCTGTGGCCCATACCTTTCTTTTGTCTACTAGGGCGGTTATTTCCGGCTTCCCACTCCAAACCACTCATTGTATTAACTGACATAACTCACTATCCAGTTCCAGCCATTCCAAGATGGCCGACGATGTTTTTAGTCCATTGTTTGTTTTGACTACCACCCACGAGGCTATTGGAGTAATGCTCGTTCTAGTCTGTTATATCTCGGTTCACAAAGATGGCCGCTGTAATTTTGCTTGAGTCCTTCTTTTATTTCTGAGACCTGTTCCCGGAGTGTAGTCCTTCTACAGTTTTGACCACCCTCTCCCATTTTTGCCGGGAAAACTTCTCTTTAAAAGACTCGCACCGAGTCGGGAAGTTGTCTTTTCGGGAGAGCACGTCAGGGTAGGTTCCCCTGCAGACTGCCGTCATCCACAAAGTAAGTGACCTTGCGTTTGTGTGTTTATCGCTTTTTTCGGTTACTTATTTACTCTGGGGACGTATATTGAGCTCAACTAATGACATCTCTCAAAGTATTAACAGACTTAGGTCGGGGTAATCCCTTAATATTCTATGGATAACCACGCTTTGCCAGTGTGTTTTTGCCTTTGTAAATCACCATGCAGACTATTACACTCTGCTACAGTAATTACCAAGCCTTTTTAGAAATATTTTCTGTTGTAAAACTGTTTTATTCCTCCCAGTTTTCCTTCAACAAATGTCATAAATGCTAGTGACGAGTCTGTGTATGAATTTCCAAGTGACATGGACTAATAATGTGCTTGATGTTCATAATCAATTTAACCAACCGACCTCTAGTAGTGAATGTGACTGTTTTGGTTCTGATTTATTACACTGCATTAATGGTGTCTGCTTTACCACTTTATTAGTAGTGACCGCTTTCGGCATGCTACTTCCCAAGGGGCCCCCCATGTACCAAGGGATGGTAAGCATATTGTCTTATTATGTTTTTACACAACTGGTTACTACACACTGTTGTGTCACAGGTGTCCTTCCTTATTTTTCCGTGTGTTTTGATCAAAATGATTTGTTTGTATTTTTCTAGGGCGACCATTAGAGGTTTCTGACAATTAGTGAACTTCAATGTAAGTGACTATATGATTTGTTTGACATTTTTGCAAACTTTCGGTAATATAGACAGGAGAAGTCTTATTATGTATTGGTCCTGAAGAAGCGTCATAGGATCTTGTTAGACCACTGTACGCGAAACATGTTGACCATGTCCTAGGAGCCCGACGATAATCTCCTTAAGCTCCAGCACCATGCAGAAAGTGGTTGAGCATTATTCCTCATTTTACACTTTCCTTCTGTTTTTAATCTTGGTCCCGGTCTTATTCCATTGATTAATTAAATTGACTCGCTCCTATTAAGACTGGGAACCAATTTTAGCTTTCACTCTCCTGCCAGGATTAGCGCCTGACCGCAACACCAGGTCTTGTAGTGTCCGCTACCACGGCTGCTACCTAAAAGATCTCCGGCAAAGAGCCCCCTTACGGGGAGCCCGTCAGACATTGCAGCGCCGGTCTGACGAGGAGCTACCCGATGATGAAGCATGACATCCTCTCGGATGTGTGAGGGCTCTTGCTCCTGAACTTTAATGTTCCCCTAGTGATTATATTTTTCCATTTGGAACAGTGTACATCTTTTTTGTATGTTCAGTTAATTGGGAGACCGTACACTGGACCAACTAATCTCCCAGTCCCTCCCTTTGTTGATACTATAGCACAGGGATCCCCCTGTTAGATGGAGGCACCTGAACCTGGCCTTCAGGAGGCCAAAGGTCCGTTTGATTATCCTTCTTGTTCGCCCATGTGCCTCATTGTAACGTTCTTCTGCCCTTGTTCTGGCATTCCTCACAAGGGTCAGTAGCCATGATTGGTTGTGGTAGCCTGAGTTACCTGCAAATATCGAGGGACAACCTTTAGCGATATACTATCCCATATGGCCCACAGCATACACATACACCAACATCTACTGGGTGGGAACCAGGGCTCACTTATTAGCCACACATGGTCCCTCTGTAGTTGGACCATCACATTTGGGTTGCTGCTATTCCTCAGGAAAAAGGCATCATGCACCAACCCAGGATACTTATCATTGACATGGGAGATGTACTGGTCCGCCAAGCACACCATCTGGACATTCATGGAGTGGAAACTCTTTCGATTTCTGTACACCTGCTCATTTTTCTGGGGGGGGGACAAATGCAATATGTGTTCCATCAATTGCCCCAGTTATGTTGGTGATATGTCCCATTGCATAGAAGTCAGCCTTCACTGTGGCCAAATCCTCCACCTGGGGGAATACAATGTAGCTGCACATGTGTTTACTCAGGGCAGACAACACTCTTGTCAGCACTCTTGAGAACATTGGCTGTGACATTCCTGCTGCCAAGCCCACTGTCACTTGGAAAGGACCAGTTGCCAAGAAATGGAGCACAGATAGGACTTACACAAGAGGGGGGATCCCAGTGGGGTGACAGATAGCAGATATCAGGTCAGGCTTCAGTTGGGCACACAGCTCTGTGATTGTGGACCTGTCCAGTCTTTAGGTGAGGGTAATGTGCCTGTCCTCCATTGTTGCCAAGTCCACTAGGGGTCTGTACACGGGGGTATGTCTCCATCTCCTATTCATCCACAGCGGTTGCAGTCTAAGGGACAAAAGAGTGAGGAGCCGGTCACAAACTGAACATCGGAGCCACAAAAATACAATGCATGATGTTAATTTGTAATGGGTAAGTGGTATTTGTCCTGTATGTCCAATTTTTAACTCTGATGCAGTTATTATCCAGGCCCTGCCCCCACCCTGAAATGGCATCCTTCTGGCCTGTGTGGAAGGACAGGTGGAAGTGAGGTAATTGCACTGACGTTGTGCGCCGTTGCGGGAGGCAGTCGGAAACCGCCATGCAACTTCTCATTGGTTAACATTGGGCCCTATGGTGATGAACGCCGGCGGTGATGGTATGCACCGCTGCCGACGTGACCGCCATTTTCTATCTGGTCACTCACTTGCTACCTGACCTTCCATGGGAGAGGACCTACACTGCATGTGCTGCTGTGACCAGTGTCTGGAACCTACCATAGCTTGTGTGACTGGGGAAAGGGCCCCTGCCTTCACCTCGGAGGAGTTGGAGCGACTGGTGGATGGGGTCCTACCCCAGTACAGACTGCTGTATGGACCTCCAGACCAACAGGTGAGTACACTGTGAGCATGATGCATGTGGCATGAATACATGGAGTGGTTTGTGTGAAGGCCTCGTGCAAGGGGGGCTGGGTGGATGTCCCCTGGGCAGCGTACAGCTTGTGTGTTGGGCCATGTGTGTGTTAATGATGGTGTGAAGGGGTATGGTGGGCCATAATTGTAACAGGCAGGACGGTCTGTCTGATATCATTTCCTGTGTGTATTTTTCTGCAGGTCAGCACCCATCAAAAGAAAGGCATATGGCCTGCCATTATCAAGGACGTGAAGACCCTGGGGGTCTACGACAGGCGAAGCACCCACTGTCGGAAACGGTGGGAGGACCTGAGACACTGGGCACGAAGACGGCGGAGGCCCATCTGGGGATGGCCTCCAAACGAGGAAGGGGTGCCCATCGAACCTGAACCCCCAATGGCCCACATACTGGCGGTGGCCTATCCTGAGCTGTATGGGCACTTGAGGGCATCACAGCAGCCACAAGGTGGTGAGTACAGCGCCCATCATTACATCTTACACATGGTAGGCTGGTATCAGGGTGGGGGATGTGTGTCAGTGGGTGCCCCTAGGCCAAGAGATGCCCACCCTCCTGGGTAAGTGGGCACGGGCAATTCGCTGAGGGGCTGCTGGGAGGGCAGTGCTGGTATGGGGGTGGCGGCTGTACCTGTTGCTGGAGTGGTCACAGAGGTGTCCGCCACCACCAGGGAGCTTCCATCAGAGGAGGTATTTGTGTCCGAACTGTCCCCTCCTGTCTCCGCCATGGTGCTCCCCTCACCCTCCGTACCATTGGTGCCCTCAGCGTCTGTGGACTCTGCCTCCTGGGTCCTGTGGGATGCAACTCCCTCCGTCGCCGGTGCCTCTGCTCCTCCGCCAGATGATGCTAATGCAAATAAGGACAGGGTGACAAAACAAAAAGGGGGGGAAGAGACAAAGGATGCACCAACACCACCAATGGCGTACACACCACCATCACACACAGGGAACAGGCCTACGCACTATGCATTGCACTACCAGTTATAATGCTAGCCAGCAAGGCATGGGGAGGAGCACATACCACCAAATGCAGCACACCTAGGACTCACACAGTCCTGACCAGTTGTGGATGCCTACGAGCTAGCTAGCAGGAGTTTCACTTCAGAACCCTGACTAACATGGGACCTCCTACAACCACTCCCTCTTCCTCCACTCCAAAACCTTCTCCCTCTTCCCATCCCAATGTCCCTAAGAAGTTTTTCCCTACCCCTCCCCCCGTCCTTCATGTCTGGCCAGGGCAGCAAAAACCCAGGCAAGCACCTCAGCTACCCAGTTCATGTGCCCAATAGCCTCCACACCTACTTGTGGTGGGAAAGGATCCAGGGCACCAGGCAGCCTCAAGGAAAGGGTGCCGGCCCCAGCTGCTTCCCAGAAGGGCAAGGAGCCATCCCCAGCTGCTGCCAGGAAGGGCAAGGAGCCATCTCCAGCTGCTGCCAGGAAGGGCAAGATGCCTGCCCCAGCTGCTGCCAGGAAGGCCAAGGAGCCAGCACCAGCAGGCAGGCAGGAAGGACAAGGGGCCTGGTGCAGGGACTCAGACGGAGCACCCACCACCAACCATGGTTGTGCAGCCGCCCGAGGCTGCAGGGGATGGGATGGAGCTTCCCCCCACCAGCAGCAGCACCACCTCCACCAGTGGGCAGCCATCTGAGGCTGCAGGGGATGGGCTGGAGCTTCTCCCCACCACCACCAGTGGCTGCAGCAGCATCACCACCACCCCTGAGCAGCCGTCACCGCCAGCAGACGGTATGTAGTCCTGCCTCCATGGGCTGCTGTGCGGCCGGACCCCTGCAAATCCAGTGCGTATGACTTCCAGCTGTGAGACTGTGACCTTGCACTCCCCAGGATCAGAAGCACAGGGCACGATGCCCCTCTCCACAACCAGTGGGTAAGCCACCTACCAACCCCAGCCTCCCCAGGACTGGAAGGACATGGCACAATGCCCCCTACAGAACCAGTGGGTAAGCCACTCACCAACCCCAGCCTCCCCAGGATCAGAAGCACAGGGCACAATGCTCCCTCCAGAACCAGTGGGTAAGACACCCACTTGAGAGACTGTGGCATTGCACTCCCCAGGACCAAGCACAGGGCATGTTGCCCTTTCCAGAGCCAGTGGGCAAGTCACCAACTTTAGAGACTGTGGCCTTGCACTCCCCAGGAACAAGCACAGGGAATGTTGCCCCTTCCAGAGCCAGTGGGCAAGTCACCCACTTGAGAAACTGTGACCTTGCATTCCCCAGGACCAAGCACAGGGCATGTTGCCCCTTCCAGAGCTAGTGGGCATGTCACCCACTTGAGAGACTGTGGCCTTGCACTCCCCAGGACCAAGCACAGGGCATGTTGCCCCTTCCAGAGACAGTGGGCAAGTCACCCACTTGAAAGACTGTGGCCTTTCACTTCCCCGGGCCAAGCACAGGGCATGTTGCCCCCTGCAGAACCAGTGGTGCTGTTCCATCTGCTGGCTGAGGTGCCCCCCCGTTCCCCGACACCCTGAGGTGCCTGCCTATTTCCCAACTGATGCCCCTGCCGTGTTCTCTGCATGTTGGTGCAGGTGACAAGTGGGGCCTTGGACTTTGGCCTGTGGCCTACACACAATATGGACTGGGCAGTGACCCTTGAACTGTACGCATGTATATACCATTACATTGCAGTTTCGTATTTCTACTGTGTTGTTATTATTGCACTCACTCACAATCCTGTTGTCCTTGCATTATTCCTCAGGGGTACGGAGTAAGTATGTTTTATTACTGCAGCTGACTGTGTGTATGGTATTGGGGGTGGGGATGTGTGTTGTGCGTGTGTGTCACTGTCTTTTTCCTCCCTCCCTTCCCTGTGTGCTAGGCGGCTGTACTCACTGTGGTCATCTTCGCCGCCGTTGGTGTTTGTGGTGGAGCAGGACGTAGAAAATCATCGGGAATAATTGAAGTTCAGGCGCCATGGCGGCGCGGTTCTTTCCTATGTCTCCAATGGGGAGTCCTTTTACTTCTGAGCTCTGTTTCCGCCAGGCTTTTGATGTCGTTGGTACCGCCCGGAAAAGGTGGTAGTTTCCAGGGTCTTAATATGGAGGGCAGAACATTGACTTCCAGGCAAAATCCATGCTATTAATACCAAATTCATTAGATACTACATGGCAGTCCAATCAAAGAGAGGGCCCAGAGTGAGCAAAGAGCCAGATGATCGTAAGAATGTGTTAAAGAAAGCCTCGAGGGACACATATGCGGCAGGTCATAGATATAACGTGGAATTTTTCCGAGTTACTATATGAAATTAGGCAATCACAAGTCGGAAACGGGGAGAAGCAGCCTCTATTCGCCATGTCCAATTTGTCCTGTCTAAAGATCGTGCATTAGCTGGGGGAAATTCTGAGTTATACCTAAACTTCAGGCACATCAGACTCAAAGAGAAGCCGGCTCTGCGCTGGGTCATTGCACGTGATCGTGATACAGACCTTGGCCTATTACTAGTTCACTAGACCATGAATTTATAATGCATACTTGTTCTGCCTAATATGGACGTTGATTGTACTTCTAGTATATAAAATTAAGTAAAAACCCTAAAATGCTTTGATGAGCTATCTTCTTGGCTCTAGAATAGGTAAAGGATGCTTTGGGGCTATTCAAGAGGGCAGATCGTGACGCATTACTCCAAAGCCTGCACCTTCGGAAAATACACGTTTTATCTAAGGAGCAGAATAACCAGAGGGTCAGGAGGTTAAATCAGCAATTATTCTAGTCAACTGACGCTATAGAAATTGTGGGGTTACATTAGTTTTTTTTAAATATATTTTTATACAAGGTATCAAAACGTGGACCACCTTCGCTGAACTGGGCTGATTTCAGTTGTTGGCAGTTCTATACGCATATAATTTATAATATTTTAAATCGTATCTAGTTTTATTTAGTAATAATAGCATTAAATATCATGCAATTGCCACTAGTGTGGCCTCTTAGTGCTCAAACTTTCCGGGGTGATTAAAATAGGACATGTATGCTTGGTAGGGTGAATTTACTCTTGTAACAAATATTTTGGTGTTTGGTGTGATGTGTGGAACACATCGGGCCTGATTTATCATTGTATTGCGTTGCCATTGTGTCATGCCTAGTGTAGCAAGGGCAGCACAATGCTTGAGTCAGATTTACCAAGCAGCATAGGGCCACCTTGCATTGACCTGCATTGCTAGGTAATTCTGGAGTAACGCAATCAGAGCCAGTTGCTGCCTTGCATGGCTCTGCCTTGGCAAGGAGTTCTATGGGTGGATCGTGAGTTTTTCCACACATTCATCCCTGGATCTTGGCACATTCCCAGATTTACCAACACTGGTAAATCTGTGAATGGGCCAAAATGCTAAGCCTTCCCAGGGGAGGCGCAACAAGTTAATTGTCCCCTCTTTTGCAGCACACTTAGAAAGTGAAAAAAAGCCTCAATGGATTGCTTTTGTGTAGGAAGGTGTGCTTTTCTGTACAACAACAAATCTACCTGCAACAAAGACAACCTTGCACCATGGCACAAGGGTGCCTGCATTTTCTTACTGCTTTGCAAAAAATATTATCAAACTTGGCCTATGGTCTGGTCGTGTCACAGAAAACGTGTAACTCCCAATACCAGAGGTATGGGAGATGGGATGGAGCGTGCTTCAGGTAATCTTTGTCCTCCATAACTGGTTGAAAAATAACAGCATGGTGGGTGTGCTACACAATTATTTCCACCCATCACTTGGCTTGTAGCATATTCAAGAAAGAAGCCGAAAGATGGAACAGCCAGATTTTAATGGACTTCTGGACAGTGAGATTTTTTTCATGCTTCTTTATATGGAAGCGAACGTTTGTTATCCTGTACTGAGAAAGATCAGCTTCCTACCTGCCATTAGTTAAAACGTGGCCCTATCTTGCAGCAAAGATTTGGGGTGGAGGCGAGGTAGTCAATGTGCATTGTTTTTGTTGAAGAAATGCTGGTCTGATTCAATGGAGGGCTCGACACATTACACTCAGTGCCATTTTGGTGAGCCAGCTTGAAACTGCAAGCCATTAAAGTGCATTATCCTAGATTTACTAACACTTGCATGATGATACACATTTTTGCATTAATTATGACTCAGGTCAGTGAATTATAAATATGCCAGTGATCAAACAGCTGTACACAATATATATTTTATCTGGACGCCCTTCTGGTCTCCCAAACCATTTCTTTCAGTGCACAGTCACATTAAAAAGGTAGAGTAGTTATTCTCCAATGAAAGTGGTTCTCATTTTATCCAACTCCGGTGAATGAAAGTCTGTTGGGATGGAAATGACCCCTGCATGGTGTACAGTCATTTTCCTCTGTCCTGAGTCCAAACTAATTGTATCTGGTGTCCTGGGATCTGATTTTGTCTCTATCCTCACACTTGTCTAGTGTGTGTGCTGATGCCCAAGCTTGTTTCTTGACATGATTGAGGACCTGTCCTGTGACCTAGAGGACACACCAAGCGGGCAATCATTTTACTGATAGCGTACTACCATCACAATCAAGGGTTTAGCATGTAGAGAAGTGGTGAGAGCATACCACGTTTAGTGAATCTATACTTGTGACCAGAACATTTTATCTGTGTCACTGGAGTAGAGACCTGCAAGCCCACACTTCTGCTTCTCTGTGTTAAAACAGATTATAGCACTAAAATCCAAAGTGTATGTTGCCTGTGTTAGTATATGTGTCCCATGTGGTACAGGTGATTCTGTGTATGAGTGAGCCAGAATAATGGAGACCTCTGGCTTCTATTTTGAAAGCCCTTGGACTGTTCTGGTGTGCTAGAGATCAGGTTGTTTCCTAGACAGTGGAAGTTTATTGTTGACATTCCTGAAGCTGTAGGGAGGATACCTGGCCACTTAAGTGGGGACAGAGGAGGCAAGGCTCCTTTCATTTAGGCTTTTTTTTTCAGAAGAGCTGCTGATTAGTCTTCCTGTAGCATTGCCATTTAGTAAATGGTAGGGGTGAAGGATGGGAATGCAGGCTCTTTTGTTAAGGTGAAAAGGACCCCTTTCAGTGAGGCCAGCCTCTTGCTCACCAGGTACTGCAAGCTTACACCTCTTTCTGCCTCTGTTGTGGGTGCCCCAGGTTGAAGACTACTCTGCTGTGAGGAACATCACTCCACACAAAGAGCAGTCTGGAGAGAACACTTGAAAGAAGAACCACCCAAATCAGTTGTGAAAGTGCAGCCAGAACGCTCACATCTCCTGTCTACTTTGATGGTATAAATATGGGAACCCACTTGCTGTTCTCATTTCAGGGCCTTTTTGACTGAGGCAGGGAGTACTCCACAGAATACATTCTGGACTGTTGTGTAACCAGAGCTGGTGTCTTCCTAAAATTGACTTTCCCAGAGATGAGGGGGACATCATCTTGCTATACTGAAGAGCTGTGCCGGTGACCTGAAGTACCTAAAAGCCAGTCTGCCTGCTGAGACAGGCAAGGAGCCTACCAAACTTGTAGGATGTATGTCTGTCCAAGGAATGCCAGAAGCAGCCAGACTCTAGCGCTATGGTTCTCTCAAGCTGAGGAAGACTGCTGAGAGTGTTATGAGACTCTTAGCAGCATAGGTGCAGTTTATCTAGGAGTAAGGGTTCAGAGTGGAAATTGTGGATCCACAGCTGACCTCACAGTCATGCAAGTAAGACTTATTACAGCTGTTCAGGCCACTGACATCAAAAATTGTGCCTGTGGTGGACATCACCACAGAAGACTAGAGCTGTGCCCGTGATAGATGTCACCAGTAATGACCAAAAGTTGTGTTTTGTGGTGCAAAATGCCACCAGAATCAAGAACTGTGCCCATGGCTTTCATCACCACAAAACCTAAGTATACCCTTTGTGGTTGTCATCAGCCAGTCTGTCCCACAGCACCCATCATGCAGCTGTGACCCCCTAACTGTGTGGCAGCCCATCTGCTGTCTCCATGTGACCCAGAAGTGGGGGTCAATGTCTATTGTGGGCACCAATTTGCATCCATATTAAAATAATTTTCTTATTTATGCAAAGAACTGAGTTGTACATTTAGTTAGCTGCTGAGTTTACGATCTTCCAGACTACTTCCCTGAGAAGGCTGTGCCTGCTCACCATCATTACCACTTACAGCCAAGTGCTGAAGGAGTTGTACTTGGCCCAGCCTGCAGAGTCATAGTAGGATGGACCCTTGGACAACAGAGGCAACTGACCCAAGGTCTCATGCCTGAGATCCATTAGGCCCTTCTTACCCCATGGCCCCCCATAGGTGGTCTGACATTTGGCAGTAAGTGGTGACACCCTGTCCTTAGATCAGTTGAGAGGTCTATTTTTGGATAGATGGTAGAGGGCTCCCAGGAGCAAGACAAATTAGAGAAACTGGAGGGGAGGGAAAAAACTTTGATGGACTCTATGGAGGTTACCATTATAGGTAAGGGAGTGAGCCTGTGTCAGGCTCTCTTAGCTCCTTAGCACACTTTTATCCACAAGCACATCCATGTGCATCTCCTAATTTGCTTTCCAATATTTTCCCAGAAACCCTGATCACCAATCACCACCACTGATTTCTATGGTACCATTGTCACTGACTCTGGGAATGATCTTCGTGGGACGGTTAGGTCTAGCTGAGACTCTGAATTTGCAGATGGCTCTCCGGAAAGCTAAGCACAGGAAGTGTAGCAGACTAGTGAGTTAGAGAGGGAGAGGCTCAGATTAGCTTCTGATGAAGAAGAGGAAAGGAAGCGAGGAAGACAGGAAGAATGGGCCCATGAGGCGGTAAATAAGGAGGGTGAAGAACAGGAACGTAAGGTGTTCCAACCTTTTGCTGACAGGTAAGTGAAGATCTTCCTCCAGCTGAGGACTTCTTTATGCGGGCGATTGCTGGGATGAGCGGAGAGGTCTGGAAGGGGAGTATCAGGTGATGCTGTGGTTGAGGTAGCTGGGTCCGATGTTGTGGAGGGCTCTTTAGGCGTGTATAAGGAGCTTGAAGTTGATCCTCTTCTTGACAGTGAGCTAGTGGAGGTCTTTCAGGTGTCCTGTGATGTGTTCTTGGCGGGGGATGTTCAGGACGAGTCTGGCAGCGGCGTTCTGAATTTGTTGCAGCCTGCTCAGGTTCTTCTTGGAGGTTCTGACATAGAGGGTTTGCCATAGTCAAGTCTGCTCATGATTAGCGAGTGTGTCATGGTTTTTCGGCAGTCGGTTGGTATCCATTTGAAAATCTTCCATAGGAGTCGGAAGGTGTGGAAGCAGGTGAATAAGACAGAGTTGACCTATCTGGTCTTGGTGAACGCTGAGTCGAGGATGATGCTTAGTTTTCATGTGTGGTCTGTAGGGATGGGGAGCCTGCCGAGTTTTGAGGGCCACCAGGAGTCGTCCCAGGCTGAGGAGGAAGGTTCCAGGATGAGGATCTCAGTCTTGTTGGAGTTCTGCTTAAGGCAACTCTCCTGCATCCAGCTTCCATCCCATCTCTGAAATTCTTCTTGGCTGTTGAGAGGTTCTTGGTCAGGGAGATGATCAGCTGGGTGTCATCAGTGTCAGAGACGATGTTCATACCATAGTTCCTGACGATAGGGGCGAGCAAGGTCATGTAGATGTTGAACAGCGTGGGGCTCAACGAGGATCCTTGGGGTATTCCACAGCTAATATCTGTAGATTCTGACAGGTGTGGCGGGAGCCTGACTTTCTATGTTCTGCCTGTGAGGAAGGAGTGTATCCATCGAAGGGTCTTACCGCGTATGCCTGCTGTGTGGAGTATGGCACATAGGGTGCGGTGGGACACTGTATCAAAGGTGGCTGAAAGATCTAGTAGGATGAGGGCTGCTGTTTGGCCACGGTCGAGGAGGGAGCGGATGTCATCTGTGGTGGCGAGCAGGGTGGTTTCAGTGCTGTGGTTAGTTCTGAATCCTGATTGGGAGATGTCCAGGGTGTTGTTCTCAGCTTTGTTGATCAGAGCATAGGCTGCACATCGCTCTCCGGAGGTTATCACCTGGAGTATTGCCTTGGTGAGTAGTTGTAGCCCTGACCTGAAACGCATAGAAGGCAACGTGAGTGTTGAGAGAAGGATGGACCAGGAGTGCGAAAAGTAGCCAGACCCACCTGCTTTGGTTCTATCAAGTAGAAGAAAACTGCAGAGAGCGACCTTGTAGCTCTAGAAGCATGACAACAGCCTATTTACAAATGTGATTCCCAGGGGAAATGGCAGATTGATGGCTAACTCACCAATGTGCAAAGAAGACCAAATACAGCTGTTCATGCTGAAATCAAGAGCTGTGCCCATGGTGAACATCTCTCCCAAAGCCCATAGCTGTGCCCCTGGTGTACACTACCACTGAGAACCAAAAGTTTGCACCAGAATACAAAACTGTGCCCATGGGGTTCACTGCTGCCAAAACTGAGAGTGTGCCCATGGCTGTCATTTTGCCACTGTGCACCTCTCCTTTTGTGAGGTGACCTGCCTATATCGGCCAAGGTCCCCGGCTTCCATACAGTACTTACAGTTGGGAGAAGTAGTCCAAGCAGAAGCACTGGTGGCCCCATTCTATTGCTGACCACCTCAAATGAAGGCTGCATCTCCCGCTGCAGCATTTCCTCCCAGAACTGAAAAAGATTCAAGATGTGTGCTGCATGTTTCCCAACAGCAATTGAAGTGGAGACCTGTGTGTGGTGAGACTGCTTAAAAGTGGCATTGAACTGAATGCCCTTACTATTGAACTGGGTTATCTGCACTTAAGCCTCGATTCCTGCTGCACAGTGACTTTCTGCCCTAGCAGCGGACATAAGCATGAAGCACAAGAGTAGGGACACCTGGGAAGAAGGGAGAAAGGAGGGTGGTAGCCAAGGCATAGTGCTTTTAGTACCATTATAAGTATATATATGCTGTGATCATCTGTGTAGTAATCTGTTTTAAGATTGTGTGTTAAAGTGCTTTAAATATCTAAGTAAAGCATTGGGTTGGACATTCAGATTTACACTGCTGGGTAGATGTTGAGTACTGAGTTTGTACAGCCCTACACTACCTACTTGAGAAGTCTGTGACCGAGATATCGCCCAGATGGCAAGTTGCTTTTAAGTAGAAGATCTAAGCTTTGCTTGTTATCATCTCTCACAGTGCTTGTTATTGTCCCACACAACCGAGCTGTCTTTTTGGACTTAAAATAATGAGGACATCTTAACTAATGTCACCCTTGGGTTTGACCTTAGACACTCAAAGGGAGACCAGGCCCTTCTCTTACAAAATAGGTGCCCCAATTTTTAACTACCTCTTTGTCAATTAAGTGCTCAGAAAGCGGTCAAAGGATGCTTCTGCTTCTCTTTTTAAGTGTCACTTTAACCATTAGCTTTTATTCTGAATAAATCGTGGCAAGAAGAAAATGAGGAAAATTAGAAATCTAGACATTAATTGAAAAAATTTGATTATGTATATATAGAAGTGAAATGGTGTGTGACCACGTGTTTACATTTGGCTATGATTTGCCCTAGCAAGGCTAACATAGCCTTTCATCCTTATAAGATGCTTGCCACTTGCATGAGATTTGCTTTAGTGAGGCCTTCTGATTTGGTAAGGACTGCTGCAGATTCTTCCTCCCAGTGCATATTCCCTTAGGCTCATGCTGGGCAATGGAGGAGCATAGCACTCTCCTTTCAGTATATCACTGACAGCTGAACATTACATAATATCCTAACCTTGTTTTCCTTGATGCGCTACCGCCCCCAGCCTGGTGGGCTCTCAAAGGTTCAGACTGCCTCTCCCCAAGCAACACTACCCTTATTCCTGATGTGTCGTAGAAAGCCAGGATCAGGAGTGCCATGAACCCTAATGGACCTTAATGTAAGGAAGGAGGATGGGCTCCATTAGCTAACAGTAGAATAGTTTAATCCTTACACCACTGGGCTGAGCAAAAAGCCCAGTGTGTACAAAGGGTGACAAAGACCCTTAAGCACATAAGGAAATTGCAACCTGTGTGGATGTGGGTGTACTATATAATATGACCATATTGTGCAGTACCTTCACACATACCATCTTCGGTCCAGTCAGGTACGTTTACTTAACCTTAAGCTCAACCCTGGATAGCTGTGACTGCGAGCAGTAAGGCTTAGCAAAGGTACAATGTGTAAAGCAGAATAAGAAAAGTCACACAACACGAAAGAAACAAGATACCAATTCATAAAAATAGATAGGACACAGATTTATGTTGGCTTAGCACCATTCCAATGCCACATTACCATCATTTTTTTATGCTAATGTGGCATTGAAAGGCCAAAATGCTGCACCATATTTACAAAGTGGCACAATGCTTGCATTGCGCCACTTTGTAACCCCTTGCACCACATTATGCCTATGCCACGCATAATGTATGCAAGGGGGCCGATCTGGCGCTAGAGGGGCCGTAAAAATGGCGCAAAGGAATCTATGAAATTCCTTTATGCCATTTTTATCTGCAGTTTTTAAAGCCTGCTAAGTGCAGGCATCAAAAAGAGGCTCCCATTGTGTTCAATGGGCCTCTGGGTGCTTTGCAGGATTGGCATCACAATTTTTGATGCAAGTCCTGCAAAGCACCAGACTAGCTCCAAAAATGGTGACGCTAGTCCCCCTGACTACCGCCATGGTGCGCCATATTTTAAATATGGCACACACATGGTGGTGTTAGGAAGGCGCTAAGGGGCGCAAGAAAAGTGTTGCTGCACTAGGTGCAGCGCCACTTTTCATAAATCTGCTCCTAGATTTTTATAGATTTTTAAACGGTGGCTGGCTCTTATTTACAATAGGGGATCCGGAGGGTGGTACAATAATAATAAAAGAATAAATAAAAAATGGAACTTACCTTAGGACGGACGTCCTCCTGGTGGGAACGGCCTCGCTCAGTGTTCACAAGAGCGCTAGAGGCCCGCGCTTTCTCTAACCCAGCTGCCTTAAGTCAGCTGGGTTAGAGATGTTTAAAGTGCACATGTCTGGCTGGCTGTCGCAAGACGGCCGGCCAAAGGAACATTATCACTTTACACAAGTGCACAGCTCCCTACTGCCACTCAGCAGCATTTGCCCCACCCCGTCCTAACCCTTGGTTCAGGATGGGGTGCTGAAAAATAAAATGATAATAGAGGAAGTTTATTACCATTGTATTTCACTGTCCTGGGGGCATTTTTCTTAGCGGTGTGATGCTCCTCCACTCTCATGTAGGGGCCGCCCCTGGATTTTTAGAGACCTTAATCATCAAAATCCCCCGGAGTGTTTCAGAGGTACAGATTTTAGAAGTAATAAACAACTTTTATATCAACCGCAAACAAGCATTGGGCAACAAAAGTTTTGAAAAGTTTGTAAAAGTTAGTTTGACAACTGTGGCCCGAGCTGGGCTACCAAGTCTGGCAGGACAGAGGTCTAAGGGGCCTGAAAGGATAGTTTGGACAGTTACCCGGCCATCAGAGGCATTTTTAAAGCAAGATACAAACTTTACAGGATGATCGCCATAGACATCAATGGAGTACCTGAAGGATGCAGGCAAAAAGATGCTTGAAAGGATACCCCGGTTGTGGTGCGGTCGACAGGGGTGCCTTTGTGATGATTCCTCGGTCCATGGGTGAAGTGGGGACGAACTTGGTCACAGAGGTTGGGGTCCCTCAAAGTCCTCTACAATGCAGTAGCTGGCCAGCTGGTGCTGGAGTACTGGTTAGCCTGCACCGCGGTTGGAGCAAAGTCCATGGGTGGGGACTAGTGTCTCTTGGGTATGACGAATCTGGTCCTTGATAGAACTCCCGGTGTCAGCAGACACAGGTGCAGGTTTTGGCTATCTTGGGTTTCTCCTCTTGGGTGGCCGGCGACTTGTAGTGGCAAATCTTCTACAGTGGCTACCAACTTTGCAACTAGAGCAACTTCAGATCTTGTGTCCCTGGAGCTGGTTCTAGGGGATCAGTAAACTGCTCCTTGGAGTCACTGTTGTTGTTGGATGTCAGGAATCAACTTTTCCCCAAACCAGGAGCTGTAGGCACAGTCCAATCTTTGCTAACCTAAAGTGCAGTAGGTGCTGTCCTCTGAGTGTGCAGCCACACTTTGTGTAGGTCCAAGGGCATCTGGGCAGTCTTTCTTCACTCCTCTCTCTGATTCCAGCATGATCTGAGGGTCAGGGTGCCGAGGGTGACATATTTATCCCAGGATAGTGCCCTGAGAGAACAATGCAGTCACTAGCCAATGGGATACTGGGTCCCCTCCGACCTAGTGATGAAGTTCCTGTGATGTGTGGCATCTGGCTATTCCAGAATGACACATTCTTGGTCAGCAGAGGTGTGGCTACCTGAAGGCTACATGTTCATTGCAAAACTGTTTTGGGGAGTTTCCCCTCTCTGGCCCTGTCTCCATGCTGTCTACAGGAACAAAAGGCATCCTGCCCAGGGGTGTTGGGCTGGGCGACCCATCAACGGTGGCTTCCCCTTTGAAGCTTTCCTCTGGGCTAACACCCCGAGTGGCCATTCTGGCAGAGGTGACACCTTTGTGAGGATACTGAACAAGCAGAGCACAGAGTGGCAACTTTCTAAAAGTTGCCTACCTTGAAAAGCTACGTTGATTTTGACCTGGCCATCAGGTTGCATTGAATGCCACAATTAATTTGATACCTTACATGACCAAGTTTGGTAGTTCCAGTCAAAAGTTAGGTATGTTAGGATGCCACCCTGTAACCCTGTGTTAGCCAATGGGGCTACCAACTTAACCCACAGCAAAACGGCAACTTGGAAGTGTTGCCGTGAAGGCATATCAGAAACATATGTTTTACTTAACAAAATACAGCTCCCTGCCATAGGAATTCATAGGCCTTCCTTAGGGGAGACTTATATATTATATTAAGGGATAAGCTGGCCTTCCCATTGGTTTGAATGGCAAAGTCAAATTGGCAGTGAAAACACTGTCCTTCCAGTCTACAGTAGCAGGCTGGGGGCCATTTTGTACCTTGTCACACTAAGGGTGACACAAACAGTGCTGCAGTCCTGAGTGGACACTCTGCCTTACATGCCCTGGGTACCCGGGATACCATCTACTAGGGACTTATAAGTAAGTCAGGCCTTGCCAAATGGGTGTATCCAATTCAACAAGTTATTTTGAATAGGGTTAATGCACTGCACTGAGGTCTGGTTAGCAAGCCTCAGTGCACTCTCACAGTTGAAAAACCAGCAGCATCAGTCAGAAAATGCGGGGTGAACATTGTAAAAGAGGCATTTCCTTACACAACCCCACCACTAGTTTGGTACTAAAAACATCCACATTTGAGGTGCAGCAGATCCCACACTCCTTGGCCCAGTGCTACCATATCTGCGGCACCACTATTGATGAATACAGCTGAGTGGGACCTCAAAGCCCTGGGGCAAGTTCCAATGCACATGCTGCACCACTGTGTCATTGTACCTGCTGTCCAATGCATATTTTCCTAGAAAACTTTATTTTCTTTGCGGTTAAGGACCTTTTAAAAAAACAGGCCAATGACCAGGAAACGTACGCTTATTGTGCATTTCTAAGTATGGCCAAGAAAGCGTGTAGAAAAACGCAGGATGGGCTAAAGATAAGGATTTGTTTTAAATATCACATACTTTCATCATCTGCTGTTGCAGAATTAGAAATATTGAGCAGACCATGTGAGATTAAATAATGCTGGTGCAATGGAGAAACATTAAACAAGGATGCTAGTGTTTTCATTCTGTTTGCTTTTAGTGCTTACACCACCTAAAGTGACCAAGTGGCATAGTTGACTAGAATGGGAAGTAGTGGACATTCCAAGGATGGAAAGCCTTTTAGAAAATAAGATGCAAATTAACTTTTATTAATTTAGAGAAGCTGGTTTCACATTAACAAAAAGTGACAAAACAAAAGGACAAACGGAGAGCCAGCAAATCATTTGCATACATGTAACTCATTCATGTATTGCACTATGAAGTGTTTACATTGTTTATCATATTTAGGTTCTGGTCTCACCATGCTTAAAGAATTGGTGTGATGCTTTTATAAAGATGAGAAAATCTTGTACTTTATCTAGCATGCTTGAAATCGAGACGTTTGATGTTTGAAATGACCTATTTCATTTAATAGTAAGTCATTTGACCTACCTGCCCTGACTGCTGCCAAGGGAGTTTGGCGGGGCCAAAAATCAGCATACGCTGGAGGATCCTAAGAGGTCAACCTGTTACTATGGCCACCAACCCACACACTGAAATCAGGCCCTAAATGGTGCCCCTTGGTCCTACGAATAGTAGAGCATGGGTCTGGTCCTTACTTACTGCCACAGTCCTGACAACATTGGTGCTGCTGCTTGTGACTATCAATTGTTTCTAAAAACAAAACTCTAAAATGAGGCTTTTAGCCCAATCATTACTACCTATTGGTTGACTTCATTGTTACTGTTATTTTCGTCCTTTCCATTGGTGAGCACATGTCAGCTTCACTTTGTCTCTATGTTTATGTAGTCTTCACTGGAACATGGACCAAGTACTGATTGATTTCTTGATTAGTGCTTTTCCCTCAACCTCCACCAACAACCTGAACCCTCGTCACCCTAAATTCTCTTTACCTCTACCCACTCCTTAACCCTCAAGTCCCCTCACCTCTCTTTACCTCTACTCACCCCTTAACCATCAAGCCACCCTCATCTCCCTTTACTTCTACACACCTCTCAACCCTCAAGTCATCCTCACCTCTGTTTACCCCTACACTCTCCTGAACACTAAAGTTACTCCTAAAATCACTTCTTTTAAATACCATAATGTTAGACCTGACAGCCTTAGGGTGGTCACCCCTAACTTTTTGCCAGCCTCCCTCTACTTTTTGGACACTGTTTTTGTTGGTTTTAGGACTCTGTGCACTTTACCACTGCTAACAAGTGCTAAAGTGCATATGCTCTCTCCCTTAAAACATGGGGACATTGGTTCATACCCAATTGGCTTATTTAACCTACTTGTAAGTCCCCAGTAAAGTGCACTACATGTGCCCAGGGCCTGTAGATTAAATGCTACTAGAGGGCCTGCAGCACTGATTGTGCCACCCACATAAGTAGCCTCTTAACCATGCCTCAGGCCTGCCATTTCAAGGCCTGTGTGTGCAGTTTCACTGCCACTTCGACTTGGCATTTAGCAGCACTTGCCAAGCCTTAAACTCCCCTTTTCCTACATATCAGTCACCCCTAACGTAGGCCCCAGGTACACCCTGGGGCAGGGTGCTATGTAGGTAAAAGGCAGGACATGAACATGTGTTCTATATGTCCTGGTAGTGTAAAACTCCTAACTTCGTTTTACACTGCTGTGAGGCCTGCTCCTTTCATAGGCTAAAATTAGTGCTACCTTCATATACTGTTTGAGTGGTAGATTCTGATCTGAAAGAAGTAACAAGATCATATTTAGTATGGCCAGAATGGTGATAAAAAATCCTGCTGACTGGTGGAGTTGGATTTAATATTACTAATTTAGAAATGCCACGTTTAGAAAGTGAGCATTTCTCTGCACTTAAATCCTTCTGTGCCTTACATTCCACATCTGGCTAGGTTACTTGACAGCTCCCTTGTGCATTCCACTCAGACAACCCCAAACACAGGATGCTCAGTCACACCTACACACATCTGCATACTGAATGGGTCTTCCTGGGCTGGGAGGGTGGAGGCCTGACACTTACATTTGAAAGGACAGTGGCCTGCCTTCACACAATGGACTGCCAAACCCCCTACTGGGACCCTGGCAGACAGGATGGAACTGAAAGGGGACCTGGTGCACTTCTAAGCCACTCTTTGAAGTCTCCCCTACTTCAAAGGCACATTTGGGTATTTAAACAGGGCCTCTGACCCTACCAACTCAGACACTTCTGGACAAGATACCACTGGTGAAGAAACTGAACCAGACCGTGCAACCTGCCAAGAGGAACTGCCTGGCTGCCCAAAGCACTCACCTGACGTCTTTTCTGCAAATGATTGCTGCCCTGCTGCCTTGCTGCCCTCTGACTCTGCTGGGAAGTACCGTCCAAAGGCTTGGATAGAGCTTGTCTCCTGTTCCTTGACATTTTGCCCACTACTGCCCCCACACCCTATTCTTTAGGTCTTGAAGTGACAGCACATCTGCTATAGCTTTGAGACATTTGGTTCACTTAGGGGCTTAGAGTCCAGCAATTGCTTACAATGGTTGGCGTCATGGCCACTCTCATTTTCTTGCTTTGCTTTGGTCCGCAAACCCCGGTTTTACTTCCTCTTTGGGTGTTTGTCCTTACCCTGGAGCATGGCCCAAATATTGCTTCCTTTACCCAGCGTCATTACACTGCTTGCCGCTTTATATGGTACTCTTTTTCCTTTTACTTGCACCTCCTCGCACCCACCCCCTGTAGTGAAGACACTGCACTTTTGTAAGTTGAAAGACACCTTATTGCAACTAGGCACAGCATAGGAACTGGCTACTGGTCACTTCAACTCCGACCGTCCAATTGACCAGTGTAATCCCTATTCCCAGGGTAACAGTGCATTATAACATATCTACCGCCCAGTCCACCTTTCACTTACACCCCCTCGCTCCTGGCCCCCTCCCACATTGTTGCTTGACCTGTCCCCAACCTTCCTCACACATCGTTACGTGTCGTGTCCACCCCCAATTGTTGCTTGCCCTGTTCACCACACTTCCGAGTGTACTTGCCCACTCCAGTCTCACCAGAAAAAAAGGGCCCAAAAGTCACGCCATCCGGTGTCCATATGCTACAAAGATGCACACGCCACTGCACTCCCTGCTCGGCATGGCATTTTTGGTGCCGTTTTCAAGCGGGCCGACACAGCAAACTTCAGCTCGGACATAAAATAATTGAACGTTGTCAGAGAATAATCCCATATTAAGAAAACAAATGATGGTCCCTCTCGGTCAGCGCTGGCTGCGTCGTTCCACTTTTTTCCCTAACTTTCAGCCATGCTGCACAGCATCTGTGTCTCTGTACAACATGGATAAAATAAATTGACAAAGTCTATAGCTCTCCCATAGGCGAGACATATTGGCTTTGCCAATGCGTGTTTAATTGTCTTGTACCCAGGTGATTATGCTTCATGTTTGCATGCACCAAGCCCCTTCTTCTCTTGTATGTTAGATTGTTCCGGAATACACTTACGTAGAGACTCCCCAAGCATTCATTCATAAATAACTCGGATGGATGGCCCTTTTAAGGAGTGTTACCCTATCCCTGACAAATTATGTCTCCTTCTCAGATGCACATATACCAGAGATTTGCCGTTTATCCCTGGATTATCGCGCTATTTTTTACGTAAAACGAGTGAGTCACGAGCTATAGTAAAACCCTGTGTTAGACGTCTGGCAGAATGAATGCTTTTCTGCATGACAACAAGCTCAGCGGTTTCTGTGCTATGCACTGAAATGCCAAGTGATTCCTTTTAAACGAGTGAAAGAGAGGACATTTAATGTGGAGGCAGGTGGAGGGGGCGGAGGAGCGGAGGGGGGGGCCTGGAGAAAAGCTGCACAAAGCGCTGCTCTATAGCAACCCTGAACATCTTCAGTGACGTCTCATTGACACAGCGTTCAATATGACTGTCATAATAAACTTACTTTAACAGAGTACAGACAATGCCAGGAGCATCTGTCCTTCCGCACAACCGCACCTTGCTGGTCTATTCAGAATCAAATGTGTCAGCAAGTGCCGGGAAGCCATAGCAGCTGGCACCTGATGCATACCATAAGTGGATTATTTCAGGTTTAAATAAACATATGTTCAGGGAACTATCTTTCAAGTTGTGTTTGGCAGACTGCCCTGTATAATCTGGGAGAATTGACATAGCTTGCAGTTTCTGTGTAGTTGCTGAGACCCATTCACATATCCCTCTGTTTTTGGGCAGAGTTAACACTGACTTCGCCCACTAGGCTTTCGGTTGTTTACCTTTTGAGCTGGTTGGTGTCTGAAAAATATGTTAGACTTTTCTATTCCCTTATCGTTATTCAGGCCTGAACACATGACCGTGAAAAATCCCCTCCCCGGCCTTTGTCAAAAAACGGGAAAGCTGTACTTGTGTTAGGACCCATTATGAAGAGAGAATAAACACACAAGTTTTTGTTTTGCCTGACCTTTGAGGTAGTTCACAGAATTTCGCAGGGTTACACGTGGTAATCTGTTACATTCGTATATTTCCATGCGTAACCCCATAGTTTTTTATCCTAACTGTAATTTTGACAGGATTTCAGTGCATTTTGCACTATTGTTTTGTAAACAGTACAGTTTCTTCACAGAACGTTCTTTTGGAGGATACCCTCTATCCAAACACCCCTATTAATTATGAAGGTGTTCCATTGTCTTTCCTTCTACAGAAACGCCTGCATTTTCAGGAACAGCTTTTTATGTTTTACTAGTCTCTGAGAAGTCATGGAAAACTTGTGTGAATCCCTGCAAAATTTCCCACAAAAATGTCACACTCGGGGTCATGTACAGTGTTTAACAGAAGTGTGCCGAAGGCCTAAACTGTGTAAATGTTGCCAAAAGGATTCTGCTGAGTAGATCAGAGATCCTGGTACAAAATGACTAAATATGGCTCTGTGCTGGAAGGAGGAGGCATAGGGTCTGGTGATGAAGGTTTTGCATTAGAGAGCCTCTGGTGTGCTCTCTTGTTTGGCAAATATGGCTGGGTGTCACATGCTTTATTAGCAGTTGGAGTTTTGTGTGCACAGTAAAGCATCATGGATAAAAGGACTAGTTGATATAAATATCTTCTCTTTGTGCGAGGAGTCTGGCCCATGAGAATCTAAGCAAACAATGAGGCTGGGTACCTAGTCTTCATGAAATCATTCACCTTTCTTCTCTGATTATGATCTACAGGAGAATTCCTTAGTGAGGCAGAAGTTGGTCAATGTGCCTAAGCTGCTTAAAGAGTAACTTGCCTTATATAGCGCTTCTTAACACACACCTGCCACCCCTAAGAGCTGTAAATAACAGATGTTGCTATTATTCAGTTTATGGTCCTTGGTTTATCGAACTCTGAAAGGCGGAAAGTTAAGTCTGTTTTACCCAATTCGAACTTTTGACCGTTGCATTGCAACATTTGTCGCTGGAGAGCCTTCAAGTTATAGAGCCACTGAGCTACTAGCTAAGATAATTTAGTGACCTCAGAATTAGCCACAGAAGCTCACATTTCAAGGAGAAAGGAGTTACCTGCATACTAGGAACTGAAAACCAATGAGTTCTTAGACTACTGATGAATGTCAGTGTCACTGTGATAGAAGCCCACAGGGGCAGGGAGCGACAAGTGTGACAACTGAAGTAGGATAGGTGGTAAATGCACACAAGGTGGGGAGACTGGTGAGTGAAATGTAGGCTGTGGTGGGAGATAGATGGAGGGGGAATGCTGCCTTAGATGTTGAGCAGTGCAAGACCCCTTATTATTTGTTTTATCTAGAGCATTATTCTTTTTAAACTGAATATGTCTGCCAGAAGAGAGTCTAGTCTTCACCTTTGCCTTTGGGTGGTCATAGATTCCTCTCAAAAGGCGAGGCAACTTACAACGTCAGTGAAAAGGGTGCATATTCCACCATTTCTGAAGACAAATGTGAACTGTCCATCTTCATTGTTTCAGCCATTTCTAAATAAGAGACGATCAGTGGTGATCTTTGTTCGGGAGTCGAATGGCTCCTCCCATGCCGTACTTGCTACCTTTAGATCTAGTGATAGATCCAAGCCTGCCATGGTCTGAGTAGTTGTTACTTTACTTATGACCAGGATGACCAGGATCACCAACTTTATTTCAACACTTAACTCAATTGGTCCACAATACTATTTATTATAAGAACTTCATGTAGTGCCATTGGGCCCCTGTGGAGGCCGGGTGGGAAATGAGAGGACATTGCAAAGTGCCATCCCCTTTGTGTAGGATAGAACAGAACAAGAAGACATGGGTTCCATTGTGTTAGTTTTGGCACTGCTCCTTTTGAGTCATTAAGTGGTCTGTCTTCTGCTCAATACATCTTAGGTTACTGGGTGACTGTAGGAGCTAGAGAGGTAAACTACACACACATATTACTTATCAGGGGGTTTGATGGAAATATCCCTTTCTGCAGGGTTTCCCCTGTCTTTTTGGCTTCTGACCTGTTTTTGTTCCTGTGCTGATTTTGTTTCTGATGGCTTTAGGACTCTGGGCACTTTACCACTGCTGACCAGTACTAATGTGCAAGTTCTGTCTGTCTAAATTGCATTGGTGATTGGTCTATTAATCATTGGTATATTTGATTTACTAGTAAGTCTCTAGTACAGTGCACAGTGTGTGATCAGTGCCTGTAAATCAAATGCTACTAGTGGGTTTGCAGCACTGATTGTGCCACCCAAATGAGAAGCCCCGTAAACATGTCTCAGACCTGGCCCAAACCTTCCCTGTTACTACATGTAAGTCACCCCTAAGGTAGACCCAAGGTAGCCCAATTAGCAGGGTGCAGTATATTTAAAAGGAAGGACATGTACTGGTGTGTTTTACATGTCCTGATAATGAAATACTGCTAAATTCAGTTCTCACTATTGTTAGGCCTATCTCTCCCATAGGGTAACATGGGGATTACCTTGAAACATATTTTAAGTGTAATTTCCCTTTGGGAGCAGATAGAGATTTGGAGTTTGGGGTTTCTGAACTCACAATTTAAAAAGCTTTTGGTGATGTTGGTTTTAAAATGGCAAGTTTGAAAATGCCACTTTTAGAAAGTGGACTTCTTCTTGCTTAACCATTCTGTGCCTCTGCCTGACTGTGGAATACATGTCTGGGTCAGGATGACAGTTGGGTTGTTTGTGTATTCAATCTGAACAGTCACACAAAGGTAGCTAATGTGTGCCGGGCATATCCTGATGGGTCTTCCTGGGCTAGAGTGGTAGGAGGAGCTGACACTTGCACCTGAATAGGGATGAACCTGTCCATACACAAAGCAGTCTCCGCCCCCTGGAGTGAGTGCGGGGCCGGAGCAGGAAAGGCAGGATCTTGTGCACGACAAAGACTTTCCTTTGAAGTTTGCCTACTTCAAAGGCAGAAATGAGTAGAGGTATTGGACTTCTGAGACCACAACTTTAGAATCCTTCTGGAATGAGGACATTCTGCCAGGAAGAAGAGCTAGGTGCTGTAGAAGAGACTGCCACTCTGTCTGTTGATTTGCTGTGCTGGCCTCCTGCTTGCTGCTTCTGCCCTGGGAGTGAAAGGACTGGACTTTGCTTTCTGCATCCTGCTTCCAAAGGTTCTCCAAGGGCTTAGACTGAGCTTGCCTCCAGTTAGTAGTCTCAGGGACATCAAATACTTAATCTGCCATCACCTGGGCTCTCTTGCTGAGAGTCCTGACTTGCCAAGTGGTGCCAAATCAAGTCCCTGGGCCCTGGGGAGTAAGTTATGTTGCAACCAAGAAGAAACCAAGTACATTGACTCCAGAGCGACTTCGGAACCGGCGCCAGTGTCTATCTCCGCGTTGCTGCCTGCACAGGAGCTGTGGTCCCTGCTGAGTGCAGCGAATGCGACCCATGCCCCAGGCCTGATGCCGCTGCTGCACCTCCTAAGTTCCACCACAGCATGATTCCTGAGTGCCATGTCACCGACATCTGTGACACCCGACTCCAACTCCACCACAGCACCTGTGGCCCCATGGTGTGATCACATCTTGACCTGCTGGATTTATCAACCCGTCAGGACATAAGGAACTGATGCTTCACCACTGATGCTGCATCACCTCTCCTGCAACCATAAGGAACCAATGACTCACCTTCCCTACCTAGCAGTAAGGAACCGACCCCTCACCTCCCCGGTAGCAGTAAGGAACTGACTCCACACCAGCTCCAGTGACACCTTACCACCTGACTCCATTTTTTGGGGAAAATCTGTTTATTAACGTTTTCATCATAATATAACATTCATTTGTACATCAAATGCAGGCCAATTATTGTGTGCAATTGTTAGCAGACTAGATGAGCACAACTGTCCAAAACAGACAGCGGAATAATTGGCTGCAAAGACATAATGCAGATGGTTCCACCACTCACCATAGAACTCGTATATAACAGGATTAATTAATGCTTGAGCTATCAGGGAAGACCATACACTGGAATCATGAGTCAAATAGATAATTAAGGATGCTACAGGCACCACCGTGGCACCTTAAACCATTCCGGAAGGTCATTGTGTACGTACAGCAGTGTGCATTCAGGCACAGATCTTCAGATAAGTCACAACTTAACGATAAGAGCATGAACGAACTTTGGAGGACTGTCTCTACGAGCAGCAGGCCCGGGCCGGAGCATAGTCTCTGGGGCACAGAGACCCCCTGTTTTGCCCATGCGCATCAGCAGAGGGCAGACACGTGCACATACCAGAGTCCCCTGCCTCCCTGAAAAGTCACACTCTCAACTCGAAGGCCAAGGTCAGGTCCGCTGCTTAGTCTTCAGCACCCAACCCATCGCACTCCCGCATCATGAGTAGATACATGCACTCCGTGGCCATCAGACCGCCACGTCCACATCTGACGTCTGTCCAAACCTCGCAAGCATGCCAGCATCGCCTCCCAACTGACTGATAGTGGGTACTTATGCAGCCCCAGAGCATCTTCCCTCGCCAACGCCACTCCCTCCACGTCAGCCCACACCTCAAACGAGGACTTCCAGGCCCTCTCAACTGGTGGGTCAGACGACTTCCACCTGCGGGTTATCAATCTCTTGGCCGTTATCAGGCCTAGGTCCAGAAATCGTGCTGCAGCTCTATTCCGCGCGTCCCTAGGAAAAAGGCCCAGTATACAGGACTCCCAAGTGAACGGTACCGGTCGCGACACGCACTCCGATAAACAACCCACCACCGCCCCCCAGAAGCAACTCAATGATGGACAGGACCAGAGCATATGGATTATGTCCGCATCATTGCAGGAGCAACGGGGATACGCCGCGTCACAGCGAGCAAAGTATCTGTTTATGCGGGCTGGAGTGAGGTATGCCCTGTGTATGATGTAGAATTTAATCAATCGGAATCTGGAGTTACATGGTATGTTAACATGGCCAAAAAGAGCTGACTTCCACTGCGCGTCCGTGAACGGAGTAGTCGTATCCCCATCCCAGGCCACGCGCAGCTAATCACATTCAAGGGCCGTGTGTAGGCGTAACGCCTCAGTGAACCATCGAATTAGGGGCCGTCCCTGTTCCATCAGCTGTACATACTGTATCAGTAAATGTGTGTGAGGAGCAACAGACAAGTCACCCCATTTAGATGCAAGTGACCTCAGCAATTGTAGGAAAGTACCATCTTGCCTGGCATGTTACCCCCATTTTTCACTGTATGTATGTTTGTTTTAGCCCTTGTGTCACTGGGATCCTGCTAGGCAGGACCCCAGTGCTCATAGTATGTGCCCTGTATGTGTTCCCTGTGTGGTGCCTAACTGTATCACTGAGGCTCTGTTAACCAGAACCTCAGTGTTTATGCTCTCTCTGCTTTCTAAATTTGTCACTGCAGGCTAGGGACTAAATTTACCAATTCTCATTGGCACACTGGTACACCCATATAATTCCCTTGTATATGGTACTTAGGTACCCAGGGTATTGGGCTTCCAGGAGATCCCTATGGGATGCAGCATTTCTTTTGCCACCCATAGGGAGCTCAGGCAATTCTGACACAGGCCTGCCACTGCAGCCTCAGTGAAATAACGTCCACGTTATTTCACAGCCATTTTCGCTGCACATAAGTAACTCATAAGTCACCTATATGTCTAACCCTCACTTAGTGAAGATTGGGTGCCAAGTTACTTAGTGTGTGGGCACCCTGGCACTAGCCAAGGTGCCCCCACATCATTCAGGGCAATTTCCTCGGACTTTGTGAGTGCGGGGACACCATTGCAGGCGTGCACTATAAATAGGTCACTACCTATGTACAGCGTCACAATGGTAACTCAAACATGGCCATGTAACATGTCTAAGATCATGGAATGGTCACCCCAATACCATTCTGGTATTGGGGGGACATTTCCATGATCCCCCGGGTCTCTAGCACAGAACCCGGGTACTGCCAAACTGCCTTTCCGGGGTTTCCACTGCAGCTGCTGCCAAATCCTCAGACAGGATTCTTCCCTCCTGGGGTCTAGGCAGCCCCAGCCCAGGAAGGCAGAACAAAGGATTTCCTCTGAGAGAGGGTGTTACACCCTCTCCCTTTGGAAATAGATGTGAATGGCTGGGGAGGAGTAGCCTACCCCAGCCTCTGGAAATGCTTTGATTGGCACAGATGGTGCCCATCTCTGCATAAGCCAGTCTACACCGGTTCAGAGATCCCCCAGCCGAGCTCTGGCACGAAACTGGACAAAGGAAAGGGGAGTGACCACTCCCCTGATCAGTACCTCCCAGGGGAGGTGCCCAGAGCTCCTCCAGTGTTTCCCAGACCTCTGCCATCTTGGATTCAGAGGTGTTGGGGGCACACTGGACTGCTCTGAGTGGCCAGTGCAAGCAGGTGACGTCAGAGACCCCCTCTGATAGGCTCTTACCTCTCTTGGTCACCAATCCTCCTTTCTTGGTAGCCAAACCTCCTTTTCTGGCTATTTAGGGTCTCTCCTCTGGGGTATTCTTCAGATAACGAATGCAAGAGCTCACCAGAGTTGCTCTGCACTTCCCTCTTCGACTTCTGCCAAGGATCGACTGCTAACTGCTCCAGGACACCTGCAAAACCGCAACAAAGTAGTAAGACGACTACCAGCAACATTGTAGCGTCTCATCCTGCCGGCTTTCTCGACTGTTTCCTGGTGGTGCATGCTCTGGGGGCTGTCTGCCTTCACCCTGCACTGGAAGCCAAGAAGAAATTTCCTGTGGGTCGACGGAATCTTCCCCCTGCTACCGCAGGCACCAAAAGACTGCATCACCGGTCCTCTGGGCCCCCTCTCATCCTGACGAGCGTGGTCCTTGAAACACAGGAGCTATATCCAAGTGACCCTCACAGTCCAGTGATCCTTCAGTCCAAGTTTGGTGGAGGTAAGTCCTTGCCTCCCCACGCTAGACTGCAAACCTTTGTACTGAGTGATTTGCAGCTGCTCTGGCTTCAGTTCACTTCTCTAAGGATTCCTTTGTGCACAGCCTAGCCTCGGTCCCCAGCACTCCGTCCTGCAGTGCTCAACCCTCTGAGTTGGACTCCGACGTTGTGGGACCCTCCATTGTGACTCTGAGCCAGCTCCGGTTCACAAATCTTCTAAGTGCCTGCTCCAGTACTTCTGCGGGTGCTGCCTGCTTTTGTGGGGGCTCTCTGAGTTGCTGAGCGCCCCCTCCGTCTACTCCTCCAAGGGGCAACATCCTGGTCCTTCCTGGTCCTCAGCAGCACCCAAAAATCTCTACCACAACCCTTAGCAAGGCTTGTTTGTGGTATTCCTGCATGAAAACACTTCTGCAACCCCCAGCACGCCGTGGGACATCTTCCATCCAAGGGAGAAGTTCCTAGTCCTTTTCGTTGTTGGAGAACCCTTGGCTTCTTCCACCCAGAGGCAGCCTTCTTGCACCTTCATCCGGGGTTTTCTGCTCTCCTGCCCCCCCTTGACACTATTGCGACTCTTGGACTTGGTCCCCTTGCCTTGCAGGTCCTCATGTCCAGGAATCCGTCTTCAGTGCTTTTCTGGTGTTTGTGGTTCTTGCAGAATCCCCCTATCATGACTATTGTGTTCTATTGGGGTAGTAGGGGTACTTTACTCCTACTTTTCAGGGTCTTGGGGTGGGGCATCTTGGACACCCTAACTGTTTTCTTACAATCCCAGCGACCCTCTACAAGCTCCCATAGGTCTGGGGTCCATTCGTGATTCGCATTCCACTTTTGGAGTATATGGTTTGTGTTGCCCCTAGACCTATGTTCACCTATTGCATCCTATTGTAATTCTACACTGTTTGCATTACTTTTCTTACTGTTACTTACATGTTTTGGGTTTGTGTACATATAACTTGTGTATATTACTTACCTTCTAACTGAGGGTACTCACTGAGATACTTGTGGCATATTGTCATAAAAATAAAGTACCTTTATTTTTAGTAACTCTGAGTATTGTGTTTTCTTATGATATTGTGCTATATGTTATAAGTGATATAGTAGGAGCTTTGCATGTCTCCTAGTTCAGCCTAAGCTGCTTTGCCATAGCTACCTTCTATCAGCCTAAGCTGCTAGAAACACCTCTATTCTACTAATAAGGGATAACTGGACCTGGCACAGGGTGTAAGTACCACAAGGTACCCACTATAAGCCAGGCAGCCTCCTACAGCAATGCATTATACAAAAGAAACTGCCCCGCAGGAAGGCCTGACTCCTGTACCAGGGCAGGAAAAGGTGTCAGCTTACCATCGTCATAAAGATCACCCAGCGTATACAGCTCCACTGCATGCCACGCTCGCAACTCGGACCCGGGCGTAACTATAGAGCCACGGGGAGTGCCCAACAACACCAGCGCCGGCGCAAACGGGATCGCCCCCCCAGCAAGTCGCAGGGACCTACAATAACAGCTGAAGGCCACCCTGAGGAACACCTGGTCTGGTAATGCCACTCATGTTATTGTGTGAAACAAATGCAAGACTTGCATGAGGGTCAAATAGTAGTGCTTCAGGTTAGGGCCCGAAAGGCCACCCCTCTCCGGCGGTAAATATAATTTCCTGAGCGCGACTCTACACCTTCCCCCATCCCAAATAAAGTCCCTCAATGTAGATTCCAGGTTCTTGAAGAAGCTAGGAGGGATATAATGCGGGATGTTAGTGAAGTAATATAAAAGGCGTGGCAGAACTATAATTTTTAATAGCGCTATCCTACCTGCCACCGACAGCGGCAGCCTCTGCCAAAAAGTCATCCGGGACTTGATTGAGGACACCGCTCTCTTAAGGTTTACGTCTATTAGATCGTCTTCATGGTGATAGATGCGGATGCCTAGATAACGGAATGCACGGGGCTGCCAGGGAACCGCACTCCCAAAGAAACAAAGCTCTGGATCAGGGAGCCCAGGGTCCAAGGGGAAAAGGCAGGACTTAGCCCAGTTAACCCTGAGGCCAGACAACAAGGCAAACTGCTGCAGTAAGGACCCAACCCCGAAGGGATTCGCGAAATATCCCAGAAGTATAACAAGAGGTCATCAGAGTATAGCGATATCACATGCACACCATCCCCAAGAGGGATGCCCCAGCTCGTACCACTGTCACGCAAGGCTGCCGCCAGCGGTTCCATAGCAAGGGAGAAGAGTAGTGGGGAAAGGGGGCAACCCTGCCTCGTACCTCTGCACACATTGACTGGCTTTGATATAATTCGCCCCACCTTAACCCGAACCTGCGGCTTGTTGTTTAGCAGTTGAACCATACGAACAAAAAGGGGCCCCATGCCGAACCGCTGCAAGACCCTGAAAAGATAAGGCCATTCCAAGGAATTGAAGGCCTTCTCTAGGTCAAGGACAAGGCAACCCGCCCACAGCCAGACTTGCCTCGCGTAGTGCATAACTCCAAACAGCCGCTTGATGTTGTAAGACGTGTCCCTCGTCTGAACAAATCTATTTTGGTCTGGGTGCACCAGGTCCGGCGTGATGGGTGCCAAACGCATTGTTAAAATAGTGGCTAATATTTTGTAGTCCGTATTGAGCATGGCTAAAGGACGGGATGAGCCCAACTCAACCGGATCCTTGTCGGGCTTGGGAAGAGACACTAGCATCGCCTCCCTTTGAGATGCCGACAAGTGTCCTCTCTGCACTGCCTCCTCAAAGACACAGAGAAGCTTAGGTGCAAGAAGTAGAGTAAACGCCTTATAAAAGTCGGTCAGCAGGCCATCCGGGCCTGGCGTCCTACCTGACACCAGCTCCCGAATACCAGCCTGCACCTCAGTAAGATCAATAGGTTCCTCCAGCGTGTTCCTCTGGTCAGCCGTCAGACATAGGAGCTCCACTCCGGAGAGGAAGTCATCACACAACCACTCGGGGCCACCACAACTGAGGTATACAACTTTGCATAGCGTTGCGTGAACGCAGAGTGTATTTCCCCAGGTGTATGCAACAAACGTCCAGTCTCCGAGCGAACCTCTATAACCGGGCCATGGTCGTTGTCACCTCTGATCAGCCAGGCCAGAAGTCTACCCGACTTATCTGCTGAGGCGTGCGTTCTCACCGAGTGAGCGGCGTAATTCAAGCGACGTAGCCGTTCAAGCAGAGTTAAACGCTCGGCTCGAGCCCAAGACAACAACTCCATTGTTGCAGGGTCCCGAGCAACATCCCGCTCCAGGCGCAACATTTCCCGCTCTATATGAGCAAGGTCCTGCTCAACCGAGCGTCTCAAGTTCCACTGGGACCCCATGCAATGACCGTGGATGAAAACCTTTAATGCATCCCACTCCAACAGGCCCGTAGAAGCGGTGCCCTCATTGTGCTCAAAGAACTCCGGGATGGCCATTTCCAGTGATGTCTTAAAGGCAGTGTCTTCCAGAAGCTCAGGACTGAGCCTCCAGGTAGGGACAGCTGAAGGTGAGACATCCCAACATAAGCGTACAACCGGCGGGTTATGATTCGAGTGCGTGCGCCCCAAACAGTCCACATCCACAATTGCGGAGGCCAGGTTCTGCGTGCAGAATATTCGATCAAGGCGTACATGCAGGGAGTGTGGGGCAGAGTAATGGAAATAAACTCTATTGTCAGGATTACGCTGCCACCATATATCAATCAAGTGCCAGTGATGGGCCCAATGGACCAACCCGCGTGCAGCCGCCACAGTTGGCGATGTAGTCAGCGGGGGGAAGGAACAATCTAAATCTATATCTAACACACTATCGAAGTCTCCACCCAGCAACCAGGGGTAATCGCTCCAACCCGATAAGTGATGGGACAGTGTGCAGAAAAGAAGTCTGATCTACATTTGGGGCGTAGATAGAACCCAGCACTAAGGCCCTGCCCGCAAGCCGCCCGCGTACCAGGGCAAATCTCCCCTGCGGGTCTATGATCTGATCTTCCGCAACAAAGGGGACACCCGGCTTAATCCAGATCAGGGCCCCCCTTGCATAGGAGGAGTGGCCTGTTGCATATAATTGCCCTCTCCAGCACCGCTGCAAATGAGGGAGTTCTGCCAGTGCCAAATAGGTCTCCTGCAAGAAGGCTAGATGGACCGAGTGCCGTTTAAGATACAAATATATGGAATACCTGCACCTAGGCGTCTGTATACCGTGCACATTCCAGGTGAGTGCAGTGCACAAAGTCATGGCGATTTTAGCTTAGCATAAGTGCATTCCACACGTCCCGCCCCTAAGCACAGCGCAGCACGCAGCATGTCAATGACCTCACGCCCAGACCGATCGCTCGCGCAGTGGCTCCAACATAAACAAAACAAAGCCAATACCATCAGAGCAGATGAATAACCGGTTCCCGTCTAAACCCAACAACTTGAACATTCAGCAACACAATCACACATATTAATCCTCCAGCAGTAGGAGAGTGGGGTAAGCCAGATCACACAGGGAGTCAGGCAAGCTCTAAACAAACCAGCCCGGCTATAGTGGATAACAGTAGGAGGAAAGGGAGGGACAACGGCAGGCCGGGTTTTTGGGCCACGATCTGAGACAACCACATCACCAGCGAAGGCCACACAGTTTATCAATACAACAACTGGTTTCCTGGCATTCAGACCATCAGGCTGCCCATACAGAGTTATATGCCATCTCCGTGAGCCAGGCCCATCATTTACATCAAGCAGAGGGCCACAGTACCCCCTGGCCGTCCAGATATGTCAAAGCAGGGCCTAGAAGAGGTCGTCCGCAGTGGCAGGAGTCACCGGCGGGCAATCCGGGAAACCCAACTCCGAGAGCCGGTCCGGTGTGGCAGGACGGTCACTGGGGGGCTGCAAGATTTCAGTATCCGACTCGGACACCCTCGGGGAAGTGCCGATCACTGCTGCCGATTACAGCGCCTCACACCTCTCCTGTATTAACTTCTCCAGATCAGGGGCATGCGCCACGGCCTCAGCAGTACCAGCGCCCCTCCTTCGTCCGCACCGCCCCCGGCCATGCTTGTTCCGCAACGCAGGCGGGTGCCTCTCTGCCTCACGGCCGAGACATGACCCGTTGACTCCAGCCAGTCCCATGCACCTTCTGGCATGGTGAAGAAGTGAGTTTTGTTGTCAGCTATAATGCAGAGCTTGGCTGGAAATAATAGAGAGTACTCCAGGCGCAACTCTCTAAGCCTGCGCTTCAAAGGCATATAGGAGGCCCTGTCTCGCTGCACCACCAGAGTATAGTCCGGGAACAACATTATTTGTGCGTCATCTACTCGGGGCGGTGGAGCGGACCTCACTGATTTGAGAATGATGTCACGATCCACATAATGAAGCAAACGTATTATGAAGGGGCGAGGGCCACTTCCCGGAGGCCGGGGACGCGTAGGCATTTGGGCCCATATTTATACTTTTTGACGCTAAACTGCGCTAACGCAGTTTAGCGTCAAAAAGTTTTGCGCCGGCTAACGCCATTCTGAAGCGCCATGCGGGCGCCGTATTTATTGAATGGCGTTAGCCGGCGCAAGCAGACCGGCGCTGCCTGGTGTGCGCGAGAAAAACCACGTACACCAGGCAGCGCCGGCGTAGGGGGAAAATGGCGCATGGGCGTCTTAAAATGGTGCAAGTCAGGTTACGTCGAAAAAATCGTCGTAACCCGACTTGCGCCATTTATTTTCGACGCCCATCCCCCATCAACATGACTCCTATCATTGTAAAGATAGGAGTCATGCCCCCTTGCCCAATGGCCATGCCCAGGGGACTTCTGTCCCCTGGGCATGGTCATTGGGCATAGTGGCATGTAGGGGGGCACAAATCAGGCCCCCCTATGCCAAAAAAAATTATAAAAAAAAAATAAAAAAATACTTACCTGAATGTCCCTGGGGTGGGTCCCTCCAGCCTTGGGTGTCCTCCTGGGGTGGGCAAGGGTGGCAGGGGGGGTCCCTGGGGGCAGGGGAGGGCACTCTGGGCTCATTTTGAGCCCACTTGTCCCTTAACGCCATGCCTGACCCAGGCGTTAAAAAGCGGCGCAAATGCGCCGTTTTTAGCCACGCCCACTCCCGGGCGTCGCTTTTGCCCGGGAGTATAAATACCACGTAAAGGCCTGGGAGTCATTTTTTAGACGGGAACGCCTCCCTTGCATATCATTAACGCAAGGAAGGGGTTCACGCTAAAAAATGACGCACATTCCGGGAACTTTGGCGCTATTCGCCTCTAACGCCATAGTATAAATATGGCGTTAGTTGGCGTTAGTTTTGCGTCGAAATTGCGTAAAAAAAAACGACGCAATTTCGGCGCAAACGGAGTATAAATATGGCCCTTGATGAGCCCGTTCCACCGAAAAAAAGGGGGTCAAGGCACCCTCCGGCACTAGCCCCCTCAGCCAGTTCTCTGAGTAAGTCACCGCATTCCGGCCATCTGCACCCTCCGGCAAGCCCACCACTGGTATGTTATTCCACCGGGTGTGGCACTCCGCGTCCTCCACGCGGCGCTCCAGCTCCGCCACTCGTGCTAGGGCATCCAAGCGAGACGTCACCGGCACTAGCTCATCCACTCTCGCCTCCAACATACCTGTCTTGTCCGTCAGGTTGCGATGGTCAGCGTGCAGCAGAACAAGGTCACTGGCTACTTTGTCAATCTTGGCTTCCAATGAAGTGCGGGCACGCTCCAGCGAGTCGCCAATGCGTTCTACCATGGCCAACACAGCATCCAGCTTTTGACTGTCCTGCGCTGCAGCATCCTGCGCCCTCCCGGCTCCAGTGCCAGAGCGAAGACGTCCCGCTCCCGCCATGGCTAAAGTCCATCCGCACTCCAAATCAGCACCACTGCGCACTCTGTGCGACTCACCACAAACGGCGCAGTCGGCGCTCCCCAGCACGGACAACTAGATCCACGGGACCAGGCCAGGGGAGCAATAGTGTAAGTGTGACAGCCCCGCGTCAGTTCAGGTCCTCCGAACCAGTTCCTACACTCTCCTGGTAAGCCACCACGATGGCGCAATTTGCCCAGCACCACGAGGCTGGAAGGATCAACTCTCCGCTGCCAACTCCGCATCCAGCATCAAAGTCCTTCGCATCCTCGCCTCGAGCTCTCACAGGGCAGGCGCCTCACTAAACCACAAAAAGGCTGGGCCCGCTTGCCTGTGCCCCCAGTATGGCGCCGCGCAGCAGCACGTGCAGCCCGGCCTGTAATGCACCTGCAGCCCACCTCCATCCACTGCTCACGGGATTCCAGCTGCCAGCTCCGGCCCACAGGTAGTCTGAAGAAGCAGCCCTGCCAGGAGCAGACTGCTCAACGCAAGCCACGTGGCCAGGAGCCCTGAAGCCCCCCTCCAATGTCGTGGCTCTCTGCCCGGGATGCCGAGGCCCGGCAACACTCGTCTCCCAAGCTCCTAGGTTCCTCTTTGGCTCCGTGGGGGTGCTGACCCTCCAGGCGCCCCCACACTCAGGCCCCGATGGTCTGGCCTCACTGCGCCCAGAGCACGTCCCACCACCATGCAGCGGCCGCCAGTCACCGGCACTCGGCAGGCCGCAGACCCACGTGGGCGCGGCTCCTCTCTGCCTCCCGCCTCTTCCAGGGGTCAGCGCCGCCGGCCCTCGAGCCCACGTTGATGGCCGGATAAGCCGGACGGTGCGCGGAGCTCTTCTAGCTTGCGTCCGCCATCTTCAATGGCTTGGCCACGCCCCTTACCATCCCGACTCCATGCAACGTCTTTGTTTCCTTGTTTTCTTAAATTACTGTACCTGGGGTCTGTGCAACTCTGTGACCGGCCCACACTCCCTCACGAGTGGTATCAGACTGTTGGGAACAACTCCAATAAGAGGTTGTGATAGCCCCAGTTAGAGCTGTTCTATTTCTAAGGCTTTACTAAGATTTAATCTTTTAAAATGTGTATCTTTTCTTTTGTATGTTAGATTTTTGTTCTTGTCTTGGTCTTGTTTTACTCAGATAAATATTAGCTATCTTTCCAAACTAGTGTGGAGTACTTTTGTGGTGTTTTCACTGTGTTACTGTGTGTGTGTGTATAACTACTTTACACATTGCCTCTGAGATAAGACTGACTGCTTGTGCCAAGCTACCAACAAGGAGAGCAGGGTTTATCTTAGCTGTGTGACTCCCTTGCCCTGACTAGAGTGAGGGTCCCTACGTGGACAGGGTTCAAACCACTGCCAACTAGAGACCCCATTTCTAACAGGGTTTCAGTGGTAATACCTGGTAATTTCACCAGACCTACCTCTTCCTTCCAAATCCTCTTTTTTGGATTTAGCACAATATAGTCCAACTTTTGCTTTGTCCTCACTTTGTGTGCACAGCACTTATGGCCTGCACTGCTGGTATCTCCTTTAAAGCCCCCCACCAATAGGCGAAAGAAGGGATTGATTGCAATACAACACTAATCAAAGTACTGACCTGAGTGAGAAAGGTATAAGTGATTCATTATGTCACTCTTTATTTTATCATTATCAATAAAAGAATAAGCTCAATATATAGATCCAAAAGCCATTCTAGCATGTCAACAGATAAACAAAGAAACTAAAATGTGTGGTTCCTTTAAGAGTACATGATATGGTGACTGATATATTGTGAAAAGCTCATCTTTCGTGTCTATTTGCTGACATAACTGGCATTAAGTTGTAGTTTAAGGGCACTAGGAGCCACAGGTGTATATGGAATAAAGAGTCGTTCTGGCTCTTTTTCTGATTTTATACCTTGTTAAGTTGCACTTGTATGGTTTATCATGTTACTCAGCACTATGATTTTTTGGATACTCCTGAGGGGGGGGGTTCTCACAATCAGTCTACGCAGTGCCCTATTGTGTGATTTCTTAGTTACATTTTTGCATTGTTGATATACTACATTTCTACTATGCTTAATTTGGCCTTAAACAATTTATTGTGATGTTTTTGTGCCCCACCCCCTTCTTCTATATGTTCCTGCCACATCTTTTCCAATTGAGACTCTGTGTGTTTATTCACTGATGCATATTAGATAGGCATGTATTTTACTGTTCATTTTCTGATTAACAATAATGCTTTATTTTAAATATTTACTATTTGATACGCATTTCACTTCAGGAAGTTCAGAAGAAGGAAGACATATTGGCTGTTGGCCCTATTATTGATATTAAGCTATGTACTACTGAAGAAAATAAATGAAGACAATAAAAGCCCTATGGGCCCGATTCACAAACTGTATTTTGTAGTACATAATGTAGTACTACTTACTAACTACAAAATGCAATTCACAAACCTACATGTGGAAATATCTACCTCCACCTCCCCTATATTTTTAGTGGGGAGATCTCTGTACATGTTCGTTTACTACTTAATAGTGTTGGAGGGACTACAGGGAGCATTGTAAATATGGGGAAAATCTACAAAAAAATTGTAGGAGTATTAGCACTCCAATAATCTTTGGGTCGAGTTTGAGCTATAATTTAGAAAAGTGCACCAAAGTGAAACAAAGCCTTCGCATAAGAAAAGACAGAGATACCCATGTATTGGCTGTTTTGTACAAAGTGATACCAGAAAACCTTGAGGCATTGCGGCTTCCCTGCTTATATTGTTATCAGGCAAATGTTTTCACCAAAATTCTTTTCTTCAAATCACTTTCAAATATCTGAGGTCAGACTTCCAGTTGTACACAAATAACACGTTTAATAAGTACTTCTCAGTGCAGTGCTGGATTGTGCCCTATTATGTCAAAGCTTCCACATGTTAAAGAAATACACTTTTTCGAGTTTTTAAGAGATTTTATCATATGTCACGTCACATTTGGTGTATAATTTACATAGCAAATATTTTCGGAGGCCGGCTTGTGCATGGGCTCTAAGATCTGAGCCAGATCCATGGCTTAGCTTTGGCTTAGCTCTTCCTGTTAATGTTTTGGCTCACACACCTCAACAGGGACCCACTGATTGATTCAAGTTCAGGGCGTTAAGTGGGCCAACTCCTGCTGGTGCTCAGCACTGTCAGTTCTAAAAAGAAGGTGTTGAGACGCGTCCCTACTGGTCTTTCCATTTTTGCCCTCACCGTCAGGGTGAAAAAAAAATCTTAACTCAGCAGCAGTACCACCCTTCACTGCTTTTGATGACATTTCAAAGAGACTTGTTACAGTTCTTTCATTGTCTCATCATTTTAGAACTGAAGCATTTTAAATATTTTATACAAAGAAGCCATTGTTGTTGCTTATTTATCTTATGCAACTAACAACCACTGATAAAGACAATAGTCTTCTTGTAGGTAGTGTTACTTGATGTATTATATATCTGGATGCAACAACAGAAGGAAGCAGGAAAATGCCAGTCAGACGACACACTATGCTAAGCACAGATTTTTAGCTTACATGTTTTTAAGCCACACCCTTAATTACATTGGCCACTTCCCTTTGAGAGACCCCCCCTTCCAGCTTTTTCATCTCACTTAAAGCCCTGTGCAAATTAATCAGTGCCCGTCCACTGCTCTGAATGTGATTGAGGTACTGTTTCTAAAGTGACTCAAGCTGTCTACCACCTGTCTTCCAAAGGAAATGACTTTCAAGTTAGCACAGCGGAAAGTTAGCAAACAGTTTGCATGTAACTTTTACACACATTGAAATCTAAACCAGTGTGTGGGCAAGTTTTGGTGTATTTCTAGTGTAAAAAAAGGTCCTCCTGTTACTAATCTGAAAAGTATCACATTTTGCAGTTATATCTCAATTGGTCTTCTTGTCCGATATCTCAAGGCCTAATCTGTTGGGGTGTATTTTTTAAGATCCAGCGTTAGCCATGCCAATTTGGCTTTAATAAAAGATATATTTATGTATATATATTTTATATAGATAGAAGGGCTTTCAGCCAACTATCTTCATCCATTGGTCTGCCAGTGTGTTATTCACAATTTTGTTCCGTTCACCACAACATATAGCATTGGCATTCCACCCTGTGAGTGACACCATTTTGCTCTTGCACAATTTTCACTTGCACACAAAAGTAGTCCCCTTTTAGTTTTAAAGAAACGTTCACAGATATTAGCAAAGTCAAATGTTGGCAACCATTGCCATACCTATTGGCTTTGCCAAAGGTTGTTTATTTATTTATTTGTGTGCAATATTATATGAAGTCCTAAAAGAAATTCAAACACTGTACTGGGCATGTGAGAAAGCACATTTGGTATAATCTAGAGTTAACTATACATAGTAAGGATATTACAAGCCATTGAGGAATCCCATGCCCATTTACGGTCCTTGGCTAGCTGCCTTTTTGAGTACCGTCGAGGTCACATGCAATATTCTTTTACATGTACAGTTTAGGGTGTGTTAGTGCCTGTGATCAATTAACACCCTAATAACCAAATAAAATGTAATGCAACTCCTGGATTATCTAAAGCCGGTGTGGTGCAGATTTCTTTTTTATACATATCTCCTAACCCTCTATTTGATTCTTGGCTACCCTGTAGTCTATCCGTGTGCCCACAGGCTATTATATTATTGGGATGGTTAGAGAAAATGCAGAATGGCCCAGAGTCTCTGTGAGCGATATGAGAGAGGAAGTGGGGGATGTCTTGTATGGGCCAGGACCCTTGCATCTAGGACCCTCTTTGGTGTCTTGGATTAACAAGCAAGTAGTAAGGTACTTTTCCAGTGGTGGCTACCGTATTACTCAAGGGGAGGGACAGGAGGTGGGGAGGAGGTAAAAATCAAAAATAAAATAAAATAAAAAGCACTTACCTTGCCTCCGTCCCTCCTGACTCCTGATGCCTCTCGCTCCTCTTTTTCTGGTGTCCTAGCATTCACTGCTTGGACATCAGCACAGGCTCCCCAGCAGTCCAGGTGCTGCTTTCATGCAAAACCTAGCATTTCAGCAGCTCCAAGATTGGTCTGAGTGTCAGTGACTGCCACACAGACACAGCCATGGGGTGTGTGCAGTTTCTCCAGCTAGGCTGTTAAACACAGCCGGGCTACAGAAACCTAAGTACGCATGTGTGTTTGGGCGACCTGAGATGGCCGGCCAAACACACATGCGCTCTTGGGTGCACTCTCCCCACCTCCTCCCTCCCGTGGCCCAGCACCACCCCTCTGTGAACTGCTGGCTGTGCCGGAAGCAGAAAAATAAAACTATAGTAAATTATTGTTTTATTTTTCTGCTTCTGGCTCACCCAGTGAGGCGATGCTCCTTTGCCATAGCGAAGGAGCCGCCCCTGTACTTTTCTCATTCAGATGTGTTCTGACACAAACACTTTCCTGTAATATGAAAACTTTCCTGTAATATGGAAATAATTTACTAGTGTTTAAAATGAGATAATGCTTTTGCACTTATTATAATATATGCCATAAACGCAGGAGTCCATCGATATGACAAAATGGGATTTGCTTCATTAGCTTAGGCTTGCATAATTCCTTTTAAATTTAGAAGCGGGATAAATTAGAACAATTACAAGCTTCGTACAATATAAAGGGGTGTTGGACTACGCTGTGATATGATAGTTTTTCCTTTTCTTGTAAAGGATAATTTGCATCCTACTTACTGAAAATACAGAATATAAGCATTTGACAAAACCAGTAGGCCTGCCACTGGATGCCAGCCTTTAGGATTTGTCAGTGCTTGTTTGGCTTTGTCATTGATTGTAATAAACATCATCAATGAGGAAGCTGTCATCAGTCTAAAAAAACAATGGGTGCAAGCAAAACATTATTTTCGTCTTAAACACACACATTTCTATAGAGTGTATCTGGCTTTAAAGGGAACTCCTTCCATGTGGTGCATATACTTGTTGTGAAATGGAAGAATGCAATCACTTATAGTGAAGTTAGCCAGTGGCTGCAGTGCTTTGACCGATTGCCTATGTGGAATGCTGTAGTTGGCAGAAAAATGTGAATGGTACAATAACGGACCAATTGATGAAGAGGGTGCTGACAGCCCCCACAAGTAAGTATGTTATACATGCTTTATCTAACACCCTATACCATGTTGTCCGTCTCATCTTTTACCTCCCCTCTCCCATTGCCCGTCTTGACCACACCCACCCGCCAGAACAAAAAAAAGCCCTATGATGTGGTCATAGCACTTTTTTCTCTTACTTTACTTTTACCCATGCTGCACAGTCACGCTGCTTTATGGCATCACTAAAATGTATTGGCAAGCCAATGGCAAGCCACTGGACTGACCACCACTTCGTACATTTCTCCTTCTCCAAACCCCCCACACACCACCACCAACACACCACACCCTACCGCATGTGGGACAAGATCCCCACGGAACTCCTGAATGCCCAACCCGCTCAGAACCCCGCAACACCAACAACCCCAAAATTGCTGCCAATAACCTCACACAATGGATGACAAACTGCTCAGACTCACTCGCCCCTCTCAGAAGAAACATCACCACCCGCAACATCAAGAACGCCCCCTGGTTCACCACTGAACTCCAAGCCTCCAAGCGTGATGCCGCAAAACAGAGAAAACTTGGCGACAGGAACCCTCAACCACCAACGTCTCCACCCTCAAAACCACCATACGCAAACATCACCAACTCATGCACACTACCAAAACGGCATACTACAAGGAACGCATAGACAGTAACTCACACAACAGCAAGGAACTCTTTACCATCATCAAAGAGCTCTCCAAACCCAAAGCCAGCAACATCGACCCCACTCACACACAACACCTCTGCGACTCACTCTCCAACCACTTCCACCTCAACATCTTAGACATTCACAACAGCTTCACACCACAGGCACTCGCCACCTCCACCACCGACACGATCAGCAACGACTCACCCCCCTGACCTACTTCTCACCTGGACCCCTAACAACGACGAAGAAACCGAAAAAACTATGAATTCCATCCACTCAGGCTATGACCCCTGCCCCCACCGTATTTTCAACAAAGCCAGCCCAACCATTGTCCCCAAGCTTTGCGCCGTTATCAACAGCTCTTTAGACGCCACCACCTTTCCAGACTCCTGGAAGCACGCAGAAGTCACCTCTCTCTTGAAAAAGCCCAAAGCAGACACTGATGACCTCACCAACTACCGCCCAATATCGCCTCTCCCCTTCCCCGCCAAGGTTGCTGAAAAACTAGTGAACACCCGCCTGTTTCACTTCCTAGAAGAAAGTAACACACTCAACACCTCCCAGTCTGGATTCCGCAAGAACCACAGCACTGAGACCGCCCTCATTGCATGTACTGACGACATCAGAACCAGAGTTGACAAGGGCGAGACCGTTGCACTCATCCTCCTGACCCTCTCCGCTGCCTATGTTACTGTGTGCCACCAAATACTCTGCACACGCCTCCACAACGCAGGAATTCGACACAAGGCCCTAGACTGGCTTGCCTCCTTCCTCGCCGAAATAACCCAGAAAGTCTGCCTCCCCCCTTCCACTCCACAGCCACCAAGATCATCTGCGGAGTCCCCCAAGGGTCCTCCCTCAGCCCCACCCTTTTCAACGTTTACATGGCCCCACTAGACAACATCCTCCTGCCACACGGAATCACCATCATATCCTATGCCGACGACACCCAGCTCGTCATCTCCCTCACCCGAACTGTACCACCGCCAAAACCAACCTCCATGCCGGGCTCCTTGACACCGCCAAATAGATGACAGCAAACCACCTCAAGCTAAACTCCAACAAAACCGAAATCATCATCTTCGGCCCCAACAAAACTATATGGGACGACTCCTGGTGGCCCACCGCCCTAGGATCTCCACCAACGCCCGCAACCCACGCACGCAACCTCTGCATCATCTTGGACTCTTCCCTCTCCATGACACATCAAATCAACGCCATCACCTCCTCCTGCTTCAACACTCTCCACATGCTGCGAAAAACCTTCAAATGGATTCCCACAGAGACGAGAAAGACCGTCACCCATGCAATCATCAGCAGCAGGCTAGACTACGGAAATGCCCTCTACGCCGGCACCACAGTCAAACTCAAGCGAAAACTCCGGAGGATCCAGAACGCAGCCGCCCACCTCATCCTGGACCTCCCACGCCATGAACACATCTCCTCACACCTCAGATTCCTTCACTGGCTTCCGAACGACAAGAGGATCACCTTCAAAATCCCTCCACAACACGGGACCAACCTAATTCAACGAAAGAGTGAATTTCCACACTCCCACTCGCCCCCTCCGCTCCGCCGACCTCGCCACAGTCCCCCGCATCCAACGCACCACCACCGGAGGCAGATCCTTCTCCTACCTTGCCTCCAAAACCTGGAATTCCCTCCCCACCAACCTCCGCAAGACTCAGAACCTCCTGCTCTTCAGAAAACAGCTCGACATGGCTTTTCGAACAGTAAATCGGCCTCCTCCCCCCCCTTCTTTCTCCTCCCCCCCCATCACCCCCTCCTCAGCGCCTGGAGACCCTTACGGGTGAGTAGCGCGCTCTATACATTTTTTGATTGATTGATTGATTGAATGGCTCTCACATAGGTGAGACCTACTGGCTTTGCCATTGCTTGTTTTTCTTGCGGGGAAACGCTTTTCACCCTGAAGAAACTCCTTCCCATGCAGAAACAAAAAAACTTGAAGCGTTGGATTTCCCCTCTCATGCTGGAGATTTTCTGCAGTGATCATTCTTGGTCCGCTTCTGTGATGGAAAAGAGCCAGAGAAGAGTTTCTGACTGATCACAAGCCCATGAGCTTTTGATGGTTGCAAACGCACAAGACTAACCATGCTTGGAAATTCTACTTCCACCGCTTGTGGGGGACTTACTTCTGCGCAGTTACACAGAGGTAAATGGATTTACACCTTCTTCGATTCCTTTTGGGAATATCTAGCAGGTGTAGATTCTGGCAGTTTTTGGTCCATTAACATATACCCGAAATAACCTGCAGAATAGGGCCATTTGTATAATGAGCACAGAAAATTGCCTGACAAATGGAAAATATATGGATGATGTGCACACACTCAGTCCCTGATCCCACGGCCTGAAAGGAGTGCCTCTGACTTTCTCGCCAACGGAGCCTCGGTTTTCCTCCTCAAACCATGGGATGTGTTTCGAGCCAGAGGACAAAGCCTTTTTGCTTGATTTATCTCTCCTTTAGGTTTTTCCTTGTGTTCCTTCTTTATGTGAAAAAAGTTGATAAAATGGAGGTCTTGGCACCGCAGTGGGGACTGCTGGTCGGTGCAGCTGTCAGTTCTAAACACATTCCGCAGTTGTCTGCCTGATGCAATCTTGCATACAGCCCATTCTCATATTTCAAAAAAAGCAAACCTAACATTTCCTACATATTATTTTTAAATCAACGCGTTCCACCGCAAGGTCATTAATCTAAGTCAGACCTCTTTCGTAAGAATTAAAATGACTTAAAGTGAAGCAGATGTCTCTCCTCTCAAACGCACTACAGGAAACAACATAGCGGTTCGCGTCTGACTTGGATGGAATTTTGACCTGTAGCTATTTTGAAAAAAAAACCTAAAATGAAATACTTGGCAGACTTTTTGCTTCAATTTTTTTTGTTCCTTGGGAATTCTTAAAATAGAAAAGTCTCGACAACTACCGGTTGAGCTTCTAAAACGTTCACATGCTTTTGGTGTGGTTTGTGGGAAAGCCTGAGCACAGTTCCCCTGTGCTTAAGTGACTTATATTATACAGGCCGCAGTTATTATTCATGCGTCTCGAAGTAACACTCCCACACGAAGAGAACCGTAATTGTACGACGACGCAGCATTTCCCTATTAAATACCAGCCACACTCTGAGAAGAAACCTTTTTAATACATTTCATTGATGGTATTCATTATCAACCTAAATCCAAGTCGGAGGCATCAGGAAACACAATCACACACACCCGGATCAACTTCACAAGTCTACATATACCAAGGGAACGTCTTAAGTATACCAAGGGAACGTCTATATGGTTGAAATCACCCCAAGAACCCCTATCACCCCACGCACACACACAAAACACTTTCTTATTGAGGTACCTTGCAGCCCATGTGTCCTTGAGGGTCACACCCCATGCGGCCTCCACGCCGAATGTATCTTACATGTGATCATTTTATATTAAGATATTTCTCATAAAATGGTGTACCCGTCAATATTGTGCCTTCTTTCCATGTGCCTCTAAATTTACAACGGCTACAGTGTGGTTTGGAATGTTTCTATACTAGTAATCTCATTAGTTGTCTCAGTAATTTTATTTATCTGAAATAAGATCACATTCCAAGACAAAAATCCACAGCTGACCAGACTAACCAAGAGTCAGATATACTGATAAAAAATATACTTTATTCAACAGCCCTCCCCACCATCACCGCCTGCCACAGACAAGGACACCTTTGGACACTTGTAGAACCCAGACCGACACTCCCGCCAAGTTATAATTCAGAATTTAGGAATTATTTTGCCAAGTCTCAGGCCGACCAATTAGGTTTTAAAACAACTCCTCTCCCGTATGAAGCTCTGTAATAAACAGTTCCATCCAAATGCACTTCTGGGTTACTATCAAAGTCTTGTAGCCAAAACCGCGGACACCTCTTGGTGGGAATGTGGATAGTAAATACTGGGTCGAGGAAGTGATTGGAGCAGCGTGTTTGTGGCTGCACCCTTTACAGAAGTAATATAAAAATTGCAATCAACATGATATAGCCTGTGCGCCTTAACACTTATAATGTAAGTAGAAGTATCACAATGTATTATTGAAGGAGCATTCACTGTAGGAAATAGAGTTTTGATATAAACATGTGTGTTCTTATGTTAGAAGATTTGTAGTTCTCATTCACATTAACACTTGTGTTTTGAAATGTTGCATGTATTGAAAAGCATATTGCATATATAATTACAAATTCATTTATTCACATTTTTCATTTGTCTGAAATGATGCTTGCACCCATAATGGTGTATTTAAAGTGGATATTGACAATTAATTCTAAAGTTGCCTAAATAGGCCCTTTGTTTTGACATGAGATGTATTTTTCCCTTCACTGCATGTTTTTTCTTTTACAGGTGAGCATTGGTGATCTCTTAGCTAGGGAAAGTAGCATTATGTATTAGATAGAAAGAGGATTGAGAAGAGAAATCTTGTCATGGACTGGATAATTTAATAAGAAAAAGAAGCCTCCTAGTCATTGCATATCTGGAGTAAAAGCATTCAAGGTTAACCTGGTTGTTGGAGCTCTGTTCATCCAATGTTGCAAGTATCCTCGATGAGAAAGAGAAATAAATAGGTTTCTGGTGACATGTTGGGATATACGGATGCTCCCGGAACTGTCCAATTTAAGTTAGTGTTCCCTTTGGTAGAGTTACAGCACATTCCTTTAGACTTGGAGAGTTACAGGTTTCTTAACATCCCTTTCCCTTACAATGTATAGCTTCATGCTAACACTGGTTGATTTTTTCTGAAGACTCTTACTGGAGTCTTTACGATGCTGACACCTGCTTTGCTTTAATCCTCATCCCCTAGAGACCTTGAACTAAATTTTCCCATTTAGTTAGAACATAACTAGATGTCTTTAATTCTGGTTATACTGAGAAGCATCAATCCCAATTCCTTTGAGGAAAGTACATTCTAGTTTCTTAATATTTGTAGTGCTGTGACTATAATTTCTGTATGCCTTATGCTATTGAGATTAAATCTATTCCAGCATTTCGGTTTGCTGGTTCTGATTCTGGACCTTTATAATTTGATTTTGATTTACACATATATTGGAGAAATTACTAATTTGTAAGACATCTACCAAACTTTCAATACCGATCTCTGGTCCTCATTGTTGGCCAAATGGTCTTCACAAATTTAAAATGGTGTACTTGTTACTAACTCCTTGCCTCCCAGTACACTGAAAGATCCATCAAGTAAAGACCACCGTCCTCTTCCATTGTGCCTCTCTCAGATGGTAGCTTTCCAAATGGTTAGGTGCTGGAGCAGGTAGTTAGAGTGTCCTATTCTAGATTTGCCCCAAACCCAGTCCAAGTCCCCAAAGCCCATGGTTTGAGTTAGAGGATTGATGAAGTTCCAGCAGTTCAAGAGAGAGGTCTAACAGTGGAGGAGTGAGTATTAATAGGTTTGTATGTTGTTATTGTCTAGCTCGCAGTAGTTTGCGGAGGTTGTGTGGTGTGATGTGGTAACATTTTAAGTTGTTGTGTGAGTGTGGCGCTTAATGCAGGAAAGCTGAAGTTGTTATCGGGCTAGACTGAGCCTAAGACCCCGGAATAGTAAAACATTATTGGTGTAAAAGACACCTTGTTGTAATTGTCCCCCTAAATTTGGTGGTGCTTGTCGTGAGACGTCATCATCGGTACAATTGAGATAGGAACATTTATCTTTGCATGAGAGTATGCTGTGGTTGGTGTGGTGAATTACTAGTGCACAGGGAGAAGCTGCACCAATCCTGGTGATTCCCTGCTGGTCGAAGTTTCATTTGAGTAAGAGTCAGAGTAGATCGGAAAGCGTCACTCCATTTAATTTCTTGTGTGATTGAGTACTTTAATTTCTTTAGTGGCACAGAAAAAGTAATTGTTGAATTTGCTTTGCATTTTGTCACGTCTGTTTAGTAGTGAGAAGAGTGTGTTTGTGAGAAATTGTACAGGAGGGGGAGCCTCTGCAAGGAGTAAGAGTGATGTCACAGTATGCCTTGCTGGCATACGTTTGTTGGTGTTGAGCAGCGCTGCTATTAGTTGTCTACATCACAGAGTGTTACACTGTTATTGGCTGATATTTTCGAACTAGAACTGTGGGTAAAGAGTTATTTCCTGATTTGAAGTGGAGTTCCAATTGTGATTATTGATACTATTGTTGAAAAATAAAATGTCTTAAGGCTTTATTAGAGTTACTGAGGTGAGTTGTGAAAATACTTGTTTTTGGGGGGAGGCACTGCTAGCGCAGGTGTTTTAATAAGAATTATTAATGAGTGTTCATGCATTATGAATAATGGATTTGCATAGAAAAAGTAACAATGTCGAAAATTTATGCACGCATTTGAAAATTTATCACGATGAGTGGCGACCAATGTTCACGAAGTATAATTATTAATAGTTTATTATTATGAAATGTTGAGTATATGTTAGATTAATGTAGTAATATGTCATGTTAAGAGTTATGCATCATGTATTAGCTTTATTAAGTATAGGCCTTAACTTAGCGGAGGTCTTGGCCTAGTTGCCCGGCCTTATGTCAAGCTGTATTTCTTAACGGTTAATAAAATGGCTGTCCTAGAGAGTTAAACTGTGATTTTCTATTTTATTGTGTAAATATGTTCATAGCTAAAAGTCTTTCTCATGAGAACCAACTGCTAGAATATGCTGTTTTTGCTAAATGTAACATTTTGAGCGTGCACTGTGTAAGACTGACTTTCTCAGGAAACGAACAATGAAGATACTGACTGGAGTGTAAGCTGCAACAATATTGTTGCCTGATGAGCTGGATGATGAGAACATCGCAGGAGAAGCCAATCAGCAACATGTGAATGGAGTAGTAGTAGAATTCATAGATTTAAAGTTTTAGTTTTATTAGACCAAGTGTGAACATGCAATCCCTTGACCAGTAGGTACTTAGGAAGTAGTGTTAGGAAATCTAACTTAGCCAGACGGCATGAAGGAATGGGGAACATTTGCTTGATTTCTTGCAGTCCGAAAGGTCATTACTTTCTAGAGCGTCCTGACAAGAGACGTGCTTAACTTTATTGCTTAAAGACTTTGCCTTTTCTGAACCTTGATGCTGAATCCTGATGCCTTGCTGACCGAACTGATGTCCTGATGACGAAGATTATTTTAGCTTGCCGATCCAATTGAGGAGAGGTATTCATGTACCCATGTGTTTCTTATGCCTATTTGCTTTTTCTTTCTAGGCACCAACCGCACTGTTTTGGTAGAGGCATAGTTAAATGTTTTCTAAATTTGCGTTACTAAATTATTGTGCATGAAGCCCAACATGCTGATGGTAATCTGTTGTTAGTTAAGGATTCTCACTAATGAAAATCTGCTACAGGGAATAACGTTTGATGTTTTTCTTTGCTGAATCTAAATGTATGTGATATAATTTGCGCAATTGCTATTGTTATCAATTTGCACCATAACCTTAGAATGTGTAATAGTTCAAGCTTTGATTAGATTGTATTTCATTCAGTGCTTTGGACAGCCAGTGTTGTTTCTGTATGTTTATCATTTGATCTTGAGACTAACTTCCGTGACTTTAGCACTGTAAATGTAGGGAAATAAATATCCTAACTTTTACGAAAGGTGTGGTTATTTATGACTGAAAGGTCATGGTGTGTGACAATTACTGACTTCCTTGATTAGTAATGCTATTGATTATCATTGACTATTGATGTTATTGATTGATTGTACATGTACATGTACTGGAGTTATGGTGGGAACATCTTAATTGTGAGTCAAAAGGTTCATCGACCTATTTGCGTCCCCTTGTAAGTTTACTTATTAAGGTCAGACGCACTAACAGCACCCCCTGAAGATATACCAGGTCATTATATGGCTATAAAAATGGGCCTTCACATGTGTTTTTCACTGAACCAATGGCTTAATATCACAGAGAAAAAAGGGGCATTGAGATTTCCATGCTGTGGCACATTTCAGTTGAGAATCATCGAAAATTTGAGAAGAGTATTGTACGAGGTAAGGCCACAACCCAGACCTGCACTGTACGAAGCACTTAATGCTTGGGAAGGTGCAGCCCATGAAGAAAAAATATCAGGGAAGGGTCCAAAAGGCAGTGTGTAGTTTCGCAGATGCTAGATAGGATGCCAAACAAAAAAGTTGGAGGACTGACATTACAGAGGGAGGTAGACTGTACCCTGCATTACTGAGTGAAGAGATGGATAAGGAGAAGGAGAAAGGAAATGAAAGAAATCAGAAAAGGCAAAAGATAAAAGAAAAAAGACGCCAAGAATATACACAAAGATAGTGATATTTTGGATGTGTTGCTATCGGTGCATACACCCCCATACAATGACCCACAACTTGGAGAAATGAGCGGTTCAGTCTCCAATGGAAATTCAGAAGTACCTTCTGCACTAGTAAATATGGGAGTAAATGTGAGTCAAACCCCGATGGGAGGGTGTCCAGGGATTAAGACCCCTGTTAACCCCACTGATCAGAATGCCCCAGATGCAATTACTGTTCCAGTCACTACTGGTCCTGCAAGTCCATTAAACAGACCTGAGTCATCAGGAGCTGCGACACATGCTTTGACTGTTTCTACTGGAAGAAATTTGTCATCTGCTGTATCTGTTTTGCCCAGAGGGGGAGGAACAGGAAATAACCCTTTGATTCAGACTAAGGTTACTACGCCTCAAGTTGCTTCTATTTCTGCAGCAGCAAATAAAGCAGGGACTCCTCTGACAGGAGAAGTAGCCCAAAGAGCACCACAAGCACTTTTGACATGTCCTGGAATTCACCTTCGAGAGTCAACCACAGTACCACTAAAGAAGAGATAGTGTCTAGCTGCCTGTAACGCCAGTTGGCCTCAGTGCTAAAGAGTATGACAAATGGCTTAGAAATTTAATCAAGACTTCGAATCAAGGAGGTCCGAGGCCTGGAATAAATGTAAGTACATTTCAATCCTCAATGAGAGAAAACACAGTGGATGCAGTCAAGCTAAAGTTAGAGCTAGATGAAATGATATCAGGAAATCTTGACGTTTCCTGATTAGACACTTACCAAGAGAATGAGCTTGTGTCTATGTGTGTTTATGTGTAAGACAGACACGAAGTACATGATAAATTGTCTGAATTGGCTCAAAAATATGATGTTGACCCGAATATGACAATAATGACATTTGTATCATGAGAGTCCCAGGAATGAAAACGCAAATTAAGGAATTGATTCATAGCATTCGAAGTGAAGAGATATAGATAAATGGGAAAGCAGATGGTAGAAGAAGAGAGATAATAACAAGACAAAGTGTCAGGGAGACCAGATCATCGGGGCCTGCGTACGCTCCCAACATGTCCACCACTAGACAGCTCCAAAACTCTGATAGAAATCTCACTGAGCCTGAGAGAGTCCAAGCAGGGGAAAAGCAGATTAGGATGGGAACAGCTGGCAAGGAGACCTGTAAGAAGAAAAAGGTTAAACAACACAATATCAAGATATTATCACATTGAGGTTCATAAAAACTCTCTGTTGAATCTAGGGTTCTATGATACTCAGAACATTAAATAACACTCTGTTGAATCTAGGGTTCAATGATATTCGGAACATGAAATAACACTCTGTTGAATCTAGAGTTCAATGATACTCGGAACATGAAATAACACTCTGTTGAATATAGAGTTCAATGATACTCGGAACATGAAATAACACTTAGACTGAAGAAACATGAATGGCCTAGAACTAGACTCTAACTAGGCCTCAAGAAACCTAGGTACCTGGAATAAATCAAGAATGGGTTAAACCAATGTTTCATGTGAGCGTTTCATGAAATATCACATACAGTCTAGAAATACAAGAACCTTCTAGAATACTGTTTCTGAACAAACACTGCATTTTTAACATGAGGACAAGACAATCTGAAACGTTCCCTGGAAAAACAATTGGAAATGTACTTGGGACTTAATATGCACAAAGAACGGCTCATTTTGAATTCATCATCTTCACAGGAAATCCATAGGCACAGGATAAATGTGTGCACTTCAGGAAACACTACACATCAAAGTTTTAATTGCCATGAAATGATAGCACACGCTGTTAGCGATCTGAACACCAAGTTTTACATGCGGGAAATGAACGGCGCACACTGCCGGTTCTAACAAGAATATGAAAATGCAATGAAATGATCACGCACTCTGTAAGCGATCTGAACATCAAGGTTTAAATGCGGGAAATAATCGCGCACCCTGCCGATTCCAACAAGTATATGCAAATGCCATGAAATGATCGCGCACTCTGTAAGCGATCCGAACATCAAGGTTTAAATGCGGGAATGAATCGCGCACACTGCCGATCCCAACAAGAATATGCAAATGCCATGAAATGATCGCGCACTCTGTAAGCGATCTGAACATCAAGGTTTAAATGCGGGAATGAATCACGCACAATGAGTATCAAGAGTTAATTGCAAGGAATGAATCGCGCATCTTGTCGATTCTAATGTCACCAGTCAAGTGCCAAGAAATAGTAGCACACAATGAGTATCAAGAGTTAAATGCAAGGAATAAATTGCGCGTCTTGCCGATTCAAATGCCACCATGCAAATGCCAAGAAATGGTAGCGCACAATGAGTATCAAGAGTTAAATGAAAGGAATGAATCGCGCGTTTTGTCGATTCGATTGCCACCATGCAAATGCCAAGAAATGGTTGCGCACACTGAATAACAAGAGTTTAATGCCAGGAATGACTCGCGCGTCTTGCAGAGTCGAAAGCCAATATGCAAATGTCAAGAAAGGGTCGCGCACACTGTTGCCGACCCGAATCTCAAAAGTCAAATGCCAAGAATGAATCGCGCGTCTTGCTGATTCGAATACCAACATGTAAATGCCAGAAACCACAAGCACATTCTCACGCACAAGGAAAATCTTTCAACATGAAAGCTAGGCCCAAAAACTCAAATGCCTTTGAAAACGGGGTCGGGCCCAGCCCGGCCTCCGTCTTACCGCCCTGTTCATGGATCACCAATACAATGAAGGGCAAGGCCTGGAAGGTCAAAGTAGGCCTCCAGAACAGGAGCTCAGGAAGTTGCTGATGCTCTGCACCGGTACCTCTGAATAGTGAGCACGTGGAGCTGGGCTGACTCCTTTATATAGAGTCTGGCCCAGATCACAAACCACACCCAGTCATGCTACAGGGAAAGCTTCTAGAAGGTCCTAGAAAGGGACCACAACCTGATACACTCTGTAAGCCTGCAGCAATACCTTGCAAATGAACATTATTTGCAAACATCATTAATAGTGGTTTCAAGGTAAAACTCTGCAATGCAAAAAGTAAAAAAACTGCATATAAACACAATGCATGAATTATGCTCTTGCATAAAGACAGGGTTTTTGCATTTTTGTCGCCCGTAGAGCACGCACTGTCCTGATGTTGACACAAAGGGAGAACCGCCTCCTTCCACAGTGGAGGGAGCAAGTATGTCAGCTCATCCATTGAGAGAATTACCTGGTGCAGGTTATTTCCATGTACCTCGGAGCAGGAGTGATCTTGCGTCATTCACAAATGATTTCCCCAAATGGAGAGAGATGCCAGTTGAGTGGTACTCGCAGGTTGAACGGTTTGTAAAGATCTCACAGGTACTGTGGGTAGATTTGAATACCCTTTTTGACATTGTGGCACCAAGTGATATGTGGGCGGAATGTAAAGTGGCTATAGAGTGGCTATAAAGTGGCCAGAGAAGGAGCCACAGAGAAAGCCAGTGACAATTGCTCTGTCACCAATAGTGATGAAAACGTTTCAGCAGGTGATGACTTTCCTGAAAGGGAAGGTACCAACTAACAATATTGATTGGGTTAAGATTGACAGGATGACCCAAGAGCCTAAAGAATCAGTACATGTCTTTTATGAGAGATTACTACAAGTGTTTAAGCAGCACAGTGGAATGGAAACCGTTGATGAGAAGGATATGTCTCTAAATGTGTGACAGGATTGAGATCTGAGATTAGTTTGATGATTCAGGATCATCTCATTTGTTGGCAGAATCAATTGATTGGTGAAATCTTGAGATATGCCAAGTATCGCAGTGATGAATTGGAGATGAAGCAGAAGAGTCTTAAAGAAAAATTGATGGTGGCGCACATGAAAGCTGCACAGAGAGGAGGAGGACAGAATCGACCTTTTGTGGGGAATAATGGTTCAACGGGGAATACATGTGATAGAAGGTGAAAATGGGTTTCCATAGCAAGTACATGGTGATCCAATTGATCCGAGAACTGGAATCAATGTGGCAACTTTAGAAAGGATGAATCCTTGTCATTATTGTAATAAGTTGGGGCATTGGAAGGCAGAATGTCATCTCAATCCTCAAAATTCAGGGTTTACAGAACTCCATGGTAACAATCCCATACAGTCACAGAATGGACTGAGATCAAGAACACATCATTTTTATGTGCCCAACCCCCAACAATGCAGGTTCCCCAAGCCCCGATGTCATAGCAGAATGTAAATGGCTGTCAAATGAATTCAATTCAAGTCCCGAATCTGAACCAAAACTGTTTCCAAAATCAAGGTGTGTTCCAACATTTTCCTATTTTTTAAGCAGTTGAGTATTACGGTTCTTTTTTTTTTGTTTGTTTAATAATGCTTTATTGAATAAGTTAGCATACACTGGTACAGTAGAATAAATACATTTGCAACCAGAAGAAAAAACAATAAAAAAAAAGGATTAATCATAATCATAAAGATAATTATATCTATAAGAAACAATTTGTATACTCAACCAGACTGTAATATTGTACCGTAGAATAATAGCATTTTTTGTTATGTTTTAGTAAAGAAAGAATGAGAAGAGAGAAAGGAAAGAAAGAAAAAGTAAAACAATGCAAGTTAAAAATCACATAGTTACAATAAAGCAACCATTAAGTATTAACAGTAGTATGTAAAGTCTTGTGTTGCGAAAGGAAAGAGGTGAGGGGAAACCAAAGCATGTCCCTTTTAATTAACAGTTGAGTAGTATTAGCATTTGCTCGATCCATTCTGTGATCATAACAGATCAGATTCCACCAAGTTACAACAGATATTTTCGTAGTATCTTTCCAATTAGAAGTTATAATTTGCAGTGCACCAGCAATGAGCAAATCAGCCAATTTACCAAGCAGTGGTTGGGAATACCAAATAGATGAAGTACTACCCAAAAAAACATGTAATACATTGAAAGGTACGTTGATGGACAAAATCTGATTAACTTTATCCCAAACTCGTTCTCAAAAAGTATGAACTGCAGGGCACTCAAAAAACATGTGCATATAATGACTGTTTTCTTTAGAACACGACCAACACTTGCTATCTGTTGTAAGTTTAAATTTATAAAGGTCTACAGGAGTATAGTACAACCTGTTGTAAAAATAAAATAACGCTTGGGTTGTAGATGCTGAACGGGATGCTGTATGGAGTTTTGACCATATTGTTTTCAATGTAGATATAGGAATGCTTTGATTGAAATCCTGCTCCCATGCTAATTCTATTTTAGATTTTGGTCTCACAAGAGTGGTATGTGTAAGGGTTCTGTATAGAAAAGACAAGGATATAAAAATTAAGGATGGGAATTAGGCTCTGTAGAAGAGGGAGCCTCCAAAGATTGAGACAATAAGTTATAGAGGATAGCATGGAGAGTTTGATATTTCACAGCGTAATAAGTGGAGATATGAAATGTCCGTTGAATATCTTGAAATTCAAGTACAGCATTATCTAGAATTAACTGATCTAAAGTTATAATGCCTTTGTGCATCCACTCTTTCCATTCCAAAGTTCCATTATGAAATTTAATATCATTATTGTACCATATAGGAGTTTGCCTAAGGTTCTCATTTGAGGAGTGAGAAGCAAGAAGTAATGGCCTGGCAATAGAAATAGACTGAGTTATTATCAGAGAGAAAAGAGATTCAGGAGGTTTTGAAAGCCAAACTGCATCTCTAAATGTAAATGGTGTAATTTGTGAGTGTTCCAATTGACTCCATAGAGAGGTCCCTTTATGAAAAGTGGGAGAGAGGGACAACCATATTTGTTTTAAAACAAATGCAGAGTGATATCTTCTAAGGCATGGAAAATGTACACCTCCATTGTCTCTAGGTTCCTGCAATTTGACTAGAGATATATGAGATTTACGTTTGTTCCATAAAAATTTCATAAATAATGCATTTATAATTTAAAAAAAGTAGAAGGAAGTTTAACGGGAAGCATAGATCAATAAAAAATTTAAATGGGCAACAACATCATTTTAATTGTGGCCAGTCGTCCCCACCAAGTTAAATAAAGAGGATACCGTCTATCAAGTAATTTCACAATCCTTGACTCTACCTCTTTGAGATTAGTTTGAAGAGTGTCTTTAAGAGAGTTGGAATAGGATATGCCCAGGCATTTGATATGCTTAGAGTTCCACTTCAACCCAGTATCTTTAAACATGTCTGGTAGACAGTAAGCATTTAATGGCAAAACCTCTGATTTATCTACATTAAGCTTATAACCTGAGACACTTGAGTATTCTTGTAATAATTAAAAAAAATCCGGAATAGTCTTGTGAGGATTAGAGATAAAAAGTAAAATATCATCAGCATAAGCTGTGAATTTAATCTCAGTATCTTTGTGTTTAAAACCATAAAAATCAGATGACCTACATATTTTCTCTAGAAGGGGCTCAAGGGCTAATATAAATAACAGAGGTGATAGAGGACAACTTTGTCTAGTACCTCTGTGTAGAGGGAAGTAATGAGATTTTTTACCATTGACTAAAATGATGTAGAGGGTGAAGAGTATAAAAGTCTAATAATTTTAATAATATGAGGACTAAAACCATGCCATTTTAATGCTCCAAACATAAAATCCCAACAAACTTGATCAAAGGCTTTTTCAGCATCTAGAGTTATGGCAGTTATAGGATCCCTGGACTTAGAGGCAAGATGGAAAATATTGAGAAAAGTTCTAGAATTATCTGATATGTATCGCCCCTTAACAAAACCTGACTGATGAATGTCTATTAGGTCTGGGATAAAATGATTAATCTGTAAAGCTAGGACTTTTGCAAAGATTTTACAATCAACATTAATAAGGGATGTAGGTCTGTAATTACCACATTTGGATAAATCCTTATCTTTTTTAGGAATCAAACACAACATAGCTTCAGAAAAAGTGCCCTTTTCTTGATCTTTTGATATGAAATATTGTATAAGTGTTAATAGCTTAGGAACTAAAATAGATGCAACGGTTGAGTAAAATTCTGTTGAAAAGCCATATGGGCCAGGAGCCTTATCTTTAGGAAGCTTGGTAATGGCATTTTTAATTTCTGCTTCAGATGGGTCATAGTCTAATGGTGACAAATCTACTTTTTGTTTCGAAGGAATAGAGTCGAAGAAGGCATCCACTTCAGTCATATTAGGAGTATTTTCGGGAGTATATAATGTGGTATAGTAGTCAGTAAAGCATTCCAGGATGTCTGAATCTTTAGTGTGTCTATTTCCAAATATGTCTGTGATAACAGTAATTTTAGACTTTCGTTTTTTGATCTTTAAATAATTTGCCAATAGTTTACCTGCTTTATTTTTCCCCCCGTAAAATTTGGAATTTATTTTGAGTAGAGTTCCACATGCACTTTCCAAGGAATGCTTATTGTATTGTAGTTTAGCATCAATCAACCTGGATAAGGTGTCTGGTTTGTTAGATGAGAAATATTCATGCTCAAGACATTTTATTTGTGTGAGCAGTTGAGAGGAAACTTTAGATTTTTCTTTCTTTTTAATGGCAACATAATCTATAATAAAGCCTCGAGCAGTAGCTTTAAATGCATCCCATATAAAATTCATCTGAGTTTCTGAAGGTAAATTGTGCATAAAAAATTCTTTAAAAAACATTGTAAATTGTTCAATAAATAAATGATCTTGCAATAAGGTGTTATTAATCCTCCAGCGATTAGAAAAGGAGGAATTTCCCGGAAGGCACATATCAATTACTACTGGGGCGTGATCTGATAAGAGAATAGACCCGATATCAGCATGTGAAATTGTTTGTATAAAATTTTGTGTAGCAAATATATAATCTATTCTAGAACATGAGTGATGTACTGGAGAATAAAACGTGAATTCTAGTACATCTGGGTGATTAATTCTCCTTACATCACGTAGACCTTTGGAAGAGATTGCTTGATAAAATGTTTTTTGCATTTTATTAGGGATATAACGAGTTTGGGAGCGACGATCTATAAAAGGATCCATAAGATGATTGCAATCACCTCCTACCACAAGATTTTCAGAGTTGCAAGATAACAATAAAGAATAAAAATTCACCCAAAATTGAAGCTCTACTCCAGTTGGACCATAAACATTGCAAATGGAAAACAGCAAACCACAAATCTTAATTGTCAATAAGATCCATCTTCCTATATCATCTGTAGTCTCCTCTACAACTTGTACTTGTAAAGATCTATGAAACAATATTATTACCCCATTCTTATTATGAGCTGCAGAGGAGCCAAAAACATGACCAACCCAATTTCTATTCAAACTTTTAAAATCCTGCTCTTTAAGATGGGTCTCTTGTACAAGAGCAACTTGACAATTCAATTTAGAGAGATGCTGGAGCACTCTTTGTTTCTTAACTGGATTATGTAAACCTTTAACATTCCATGAGATGATTCGAAGACTGGTCATTTAGCTAGTAGAAGACATTTAGACAACAAAGCCTTACCGAAACCTAACAGACAAATAACATGTGAATCATAGAAGAAGGTGGAAAGGAAACATATGAACATATATCTAAATAAGATTGCGTGTTGATGCCAATCTTGCATTGTAGGACGTAGGAAATAATAAAGGTAGAAAGAAAAGTAGAAAAAGAAAAAAACAGAAAGAGAGAAAAGGAAAAGGGCAGCAAAAGCACCCCATTGATAAAAGAAAGAAAAGATGACAAGAAGCCAAGAAACTTCAGTCATAATTGTCTTAAAGAGAAAAAAAATACTTTGCATGGGAGAAAGGGAGGCGCAAGAAAAGAAATAGAGGCCAATCAGCAACAGTACCCCGGAGGAACTACAATGATTGTATAACAAGAGAGAGGAGAGACGGGGAAACAAAATAAATACATTACAATATGAACAACTGACAACATGACTTACCAAGAAGGGAAAGAACACTATGATGTCGAGATATACAGGAATATAGACACAATCAGAAAGGGGACTTTCTCAACCTGAGATTTCAATGGTTCCAATATCTGTAAAGAAGAAATAAATAATTTAATTTCACATTAACCGATCAAGTCTTGCTGAGTTCCATTGCCTCCCCTTTGTGAGTATATATAAACTGTTTCAGATCATAGGGATTTTCAAAAGTAGTTGTTCTGTCCTTGAAGGTGACCCTAAAAAAGCAATGGTGAATTAGGCCAAATCTAGCATTTATAGATCTTAAGGCTGGTCGGAGATCCAGAAATTCCTTCCTTCGATTGGCGGTCGCCGTGGCCACATACTGGATAAAGAAAATCTTTTGGCCCAACCACAACAGTTGTTTACGTTGTTTGGCGGCAGTCAAAATAGTCATTAAATCTGAGTACTGTAGGAAGTAGGCGATAATTCCTCTCGGTTTTGATGGAGAAGAGGGACCAACACAATGGGCTCTCTGGATGTTGAGAGCAGTAGTATTCTGAAGACCAACAATCTTTGGAATATGAGTTTGCAAGAATGTTATCAAATCTTGGCCTTCTGAACCTTCCGGAATGCCATAAATGCAAAGATTATTCCGCCGATTGCGATTTTCCAAATCTTCTGTCTGTTTTTAAGTAGTGCGACTTCCTTAGTCAAGGTATCAACTTTAGTAGTAGTATCTTGTATGTCACTAATCCTCTGTTCCACCTCAGAAAGTCTAGAATCCAGACGTGACCATTTCTCCTCAATTCGCTGTAGCGCAATATTCGTCTCCATAACAAAAGGCTTTATTAGCATGAGCTCATCCATAATGTCATCCAATGTGAGGGGCAATGGAGACTTAGTTGGAGAGGATGGGTCTTTTTAAACTCTTTTGTGGCCCGCGGAGTCTTTACGACCATTAGAGTTAGAGACAGAGGACACAGATAATTTGGAAGTATAAGGGGCTTCCATTTCAGCCACACAGTGTATATTTAGTACAATAGTTTAGTTAATGTTCCTGTAACGCCAATTAAGTCACCTCAGAGGACAAATGTTAAACATTTTAGAAGAAAATCCAGAATAAAATAACTATAACAGCTTTTCAAGAGTGGCAGCCAAGAGTGTCCAAAAATTATTAAGATCTCCACATTAATTCAAGTAGCCAAAAGACAAAAAAAGAAAATATTTTTTAGGAAAAAAAAAGAAAAAGAAATCCTCTCAAAATGGCGCCCGCATTCCTGTCAGAAAGGGAGCAGTAGGTTAAAAAGATTAAACTCTGTAAAACACCAGAGTTTTAAAAGAGAAAAAACTCACCATGCTGCTCCCTGCTTGTTCCAACATCCAATTCTGGGAAAAAAAAGCAGCCAGCTGTCAAAAACGTCTCCCACCAATATAAAAACGTCCTCGGCAGCTCGGGAGCGTTGCTATTGAGCGACCATCTTAGCTGCTCCACAAGTCTCCAATCGAGTGTTACGGTTTTGACTAGTCCTTATGACATGCCTGAGAGGGGAGGAAGATTGCGTTCTTGGAGCAGTCTTAGAAGTCTTAAAGATAGTCCAGAGTGGTCCATTCATAGATGGTGAGGTGAATGGCCACCCTGTATCATTCCTGATCGATACTGGTGCTACCAGCTCTACTGTTAGAAGAGTGGAGAAAAAGAATGCAAGTTGTAGGAGTTGCAAACAAACAAATGACAAACCCTGTCACAGAAGAAATACCCATCAAAATAGAGACTTTTGAAGAGAATCACCAATTTGCGGTGTGTGATTCTAGTTCAGTGAGACTTTTGGGGAGAGCCCTCTTGTGTAAGCTTAACTGTATCATTTTCTGCACACTGAGAGATGTTGAGCTGCACACTCATGATGAGGATGTCGCCTTTAGAAAAGCAAGAGTTGGCCTTTATGCTGCACTGTTTGCCATGTTGACAATTGATGAGTTACCACCAGATCTTACAGATATGGTGAAACCCAAAGCCTGGGACTTTTCAGAAAAATATAAGCCTAGTGGGAAGTCCATGTAACTCACCCATTCTGGGCTTACAGGAGCCTAGCGGCAATTACAGCATGGTCCAAGACCTGAGAAAAATAAACACCATTGTTGTTCCATGTTCTCCTGTGGTACCGAATCCAGCTGTAATTTTTTTCCAACTTTTATGTGAGGCTGAGTGGTTCACTGTTACCGATTTGTGCCAGGCATTCTGTTCCATAACATTGCACTAGGACAGCAAATTCTTCCTTGCCTTCCAGTTTCAGAACTGTGTTTTGGGATGGTGCAGAGTCTCACAATGGTATACTCAGAGCCTCTCCATCTTCAACTAGATCCTCAAAAAGAGTCTTGAGCCCTTGGTCATGCCCTGCAACTCATTTCTAGTCCAATATATTGTTGACCTGTTGGTGGCATTGAATACTTAGGAAGCTTGTAGGCAAGACACCATTGCCCTGTTGAACCCCCTGGCTGAGAATTGATATAAAGGCCTTCATTATGAGTTTGGCGGGTGGTGGAGGCTGTCTGACAAACTCAAACCGCTGAGAGACCGCCTGTGTGGTCCAAACACCACCAGACCTATTTGGAGTTCACCCTAGGGCTGACGGGCGGAAACAGCATTTCCACCCGCCGGCCCTGTAGTGAACAGGGCCTTAACATTGCAGCCGCTCGTCATCGAGCCAGCGGCAATGTGGCAGGGCGGCAGTTGCAGCAGCACCTGTTGGGCATTCCTCTGCCCTTAATTCAGGCAGTGGAATGTGTGACGGGGCTGTGCAATCGGGCTCCTGCACTGCCCATACCAACTGCATGGGCAATGCAGGGGCCCACAGGGGGCTCCTGACGCCCCCTTTCCACCGGCCTTTCCAGGGTGGTGGAACCGCCATGAAATGGCTGGCGGTATGGGGACTCGTAATCCGGAGGGCAGTGTGGATTACAACACCTGGAACGCCAGACTGCCGGCTGGCGGCAGCCTGGTGGTGTCGGCGGTCTGACCGTGGTGGCTCCACCGTGGTCGTAATGCCGCCAGACTCATAATGAGGGCCAAAGTGTCCCAAGGCAAGTTGCAGTACATCCTGGAAGTAGAATGATCAACCAAATAGCTAATAGTATGAGGTGAGTGAGCAACATGCCTCTGGGTGGAGCCAAAGTCCACTGCTTACATAGTTTTTAGACTTAACAAAAATATGTCTACAGACGGCTGCATTGTCTAGCCACACCTAAAAAAGTAAGCAAGGTAAGCTGAAGAACAAGTGCAGTAACCACCAATATTACAATGTGCAGTAAATAAACCAATACCTAATCTAATAGAGTACAAGAGAAACACTGCATAGAACAGTAAACTGCTACGGAGAAGAGTAAGAAATTGGGCTATTGGTTGAGGAGAGTGGAAGCCCCACTCAGGCAACAACCACAGGCCTTGCCAATGTGAACCACAAAGATCACTAAAATAAAATAAAAAGTAGTCAGGCTTACCTTAGAGGCAATGTCTAAGGTATTTAAGTAGCACACAGACAGTAATAAAGTTAATACACAACACAAGAAATATCCCAAAACCAATTTATAAAAATGGAGCAAAGTATAATAAATAAAATGATACCACAATGACAAACATAGAAGATATTGAATTTTGAAGACTGAGGTAAAGGTTGCACCAAAAAGCACAAAGGGCCTGATTACAGATATACCACCAGCCGTATTACGCGTTCCATAGGATATAATGGACTTGTAATGCGGCTGGTGGTATATCCGTCACATTTGGGACGGATTAACACCTTCCTCCAAAGTTGTAATCAGGCCCAAAGTGCCAAATGAGGGTATCTGGTCATGCATGACTGAGACCATCTTACAAGTACAGGCCGATAGCGCTTGACCAAAGGCCTGGACTTCATCAAAATGTCTGTGTGTAATGGGCTGAGGTATGTCCTGGTGGTTGTGTGTATCTTTTCACATTGGGGCCAAGGTTACCCAACCAGAAAAAATGTCTCACATTAGCTAAATTGTTGTTGTGGGAACTTGTCCAAGGTGTGGTTTACGAACTTGTCTGTGACAGACCAAAAGACTCATTTCATCAATGAGGTCCTGAAACTGTTGTGTGTAGCATTACAAGTGGAGCAGAGACTACAATGCAGTTATCGATCTGAGGCTACAGGGATAGTGGAACAGGTGAATTACACACTGAAATCCAGACTAGCTAAAGTGTGTGCTTCAACATCTTTGAAGTGCCCTGATGCTTTGCCTCTTGTGTTGATGAGTCTTTACAATGTTCCTGACTGAAGAACAGGACTATTCCCCCCATGAGTTAATCCTGGGCAGAGCAATGAGACTGCCAGCTGTAACTGCAAATGGGCTTGTGAAGATGATATGATTCTTGATAACTGCAAAGGACTGGTTGATTTGGTGCTTTCTGTGTCTCACAAGGTGGACTCAGCCATGGCTTTGCCACATCAGAAGCAGTGTCACCACCTTAGTCCTGGTGACTGGATCCTGATGAAAAAACATGTGAGGAAATCCTGTTTGGAACCTCGTTGGCATGGGCCTTACCACATTATTTTGGTGACAACTACTGCAGTTAAATGCAGAGGTCTCCCCAACTGGATTCATGCTTCCCATACTAGCAGAGTTGAGTGTCCTTTTGATGATGTGACATCACCTCTCCCAGAAGTGTCAGTGGTGACAGAGAGACCGAGGGAGCAGGTTAGATAAGTTGTTGATGATCGAGAAGAGTCTAAAGCAGCACATGTTCAGTCCGAGGGGATCTGGAGGAGCTAACATCTGAAACTGAGACAAGAGCATCTTGATTTGTGGTAGTGGATGATTTAGATTCAGTCCCTGACGAAGGACCTAGTACTCTGAGAACACAAGTGGGAGCTGGAGGCTGCTGTCCAAGAAGGCAAGAGAGAAAAAGACTAAGTTTGCCTGAGGGGCGTGTACCTCCATCCATTCCAGAGGATAATGAGGATTCTGGCCTGAGTGACAGTGAGGATGAAGGATCCACACTAAGGACGTTGAAAAGAGCTAAGGTACACTGTCAAAGGTACTCTTCACCTGAGTGGACATACTTTGCTACTAATACCAGAGAGAGAGTTTTGGGAGCCTGAGGATAAAAGTGCAAATACAACTGAACCTCCCTGAACTGAACTTTGTGGTTGGACTGTTTTTTTAAATGACTTTGCCACTAAATAGACTAACCCAATTTGTTATTAATGTGCTTTCTGAACTGTGTATATATTAGGGACATTTGAACAAACTTTGTTAGGGAACTACGAATATTACCAGGGCAGCTGAAGGAGCATAAGCGTGCCATTTAGAAGAAAACAGAGCAGGGCTAAAGAGGCCTCATGAAGATTTGTAAATAACATCATCTCATTTGTTTAACTTAGTTTTGCCATTTGCACAGGTGGAACCCGGGCAGAGAAGACCCTTCTACTGCTATATTCCACCCAACAGACCGGTTTTAAAGAAGTCATGGCAACTACTAGCCCCAGTAGACAAAGGTTTGTAATTGTAGATACTTTAACTGGCATAGTTGTAATATTAACTGTTTTGCTCATATGGTTATAGCCACCAACACCTAGTTCAGTGGAGGACAGACTCAAAGTTAACCCCAAATAAACTGTTCATAATAGTCTGTGCTCATTTGATGAGAAAGAGCTACATGTAGATTTGTCTAGATTAGACCATTCTTTAAATGCTTATACTAAACTGCTTTATGGATATGTTGCTAATATGGGCACAAGGGACTGCTATGTCTGTACGCAATTATCCACATCAGTTGCAGAAAGTATCACATATCACCATATTCCTTTGAGTTATGACGTCACTTGTAGTCGTTTGTTGAGTTTGCTTTATGGGACAGCACATTTATTTCTGTATTATTTTTCAAATTATGATTTAGACCTTTGAGAATTCTCTTTGTTCAAACATTTGAATGGACACCTTATGCCAAAATCACTGATAAAGCTAAAAAGGTATTTAAGTCTACCATGACATTAGATACTGCTAATGCTCATAGCCATAATTTGACTTGCCAATTGACAGAAGCTGAGAAGAAATTTTTAAATCTAGTGGAAGAACAAAGGAGAAGGATAGAAGTTAGAGCAACACATCTAACTAGGATGCCTAATTGGAATAAAGAAGAGATTGATCACCAAGCAGCAGGAAGTCAAGCTCCATTAGCTTTAGATTGGCAACATAAAGGGATACTGTGTGTGCAACTGACAAGAATGAATATGATGTTCTATTTGTGAGAAGGAGTGGATGCGACTATACCTTTGAAATTAGAGGAAAATGGGAACCATTTTTGAATTGAGACTACCCTGTGATTCCTGGAGTTTATTTTATTTGTGGGAATTATGCCTATTTCAAATTGCCCAACAAATGGTATGGTACATGTGGTTTAGGTGTAGTCTTTCCAAAGATTTATTGTGTAGAGCATTTTAATGATCCTGTATGGGAAATTAATTCTAGACCTAAAAGAAGTGTTAGTGCTGTAGAGGTAGAAGCGATATTATGGTGCAATGATCCCATCTGTAGGTGTGATGTTTGACTGATATTTATGATTAGAAAGCTGTCTACTATAGTGGATAAACTGCCCACCAGTACAGCAGGAACTTTATTAAATGTAGATTCTGGAATGGTTGCAATAAGATCTATGGTTTTAGAGAACCGCTTTGCATTAGACATTCTTTTCGTTCTTCTGTTGGATTTTAAAGTGTCGTGTTGGCTCTCATTGTACCATTGATGCTGCTGGATTTGGGCAGCAGCATCACCTGAATTGTTTGGAACTGAGTCTAATTCCACACTATGGGGGTGATTCTAACTCTGGCGGGCGGCAGAGGCCGCCCGCCAGAGTTCCCCCCTCCAGAATACCTCACTGCGGTCGTAAGACCGCTGCAGTGATTCTGGGTTTTACACTGGGCTGGCGGGCGACCGCCAAAAGGCCGCCCGCCAGCCCAGTGTAAAACAACCTTCCCACGAGGACGCCGGCTCCGAATGGAGCCGGCGGAGTGGGAAGGTGCGACGGGTGCAGTGGCACCTGTCGCGAATTTCACTGTCTGCAATGCAGACAGTGAAATTCATTGTGGGGCCCTCTTACGGGGGCCCCTGCAGTGCCCATGCCATTGGCATGGGCACTGCAGGGGCCCCCAGGGGCCCCATGACACCCCATACCGCCATCCTGTTCCTGGCGGGCGAACCGCCAGGAACAGGATGGTGGTATGGGGTGTCTGAATCCCCATGGCGGCGCAGCGAGCTGCGCCGCCATGGAGGATTCAGAAGGGCAGCGGAAAACCGGCCGAACCGCCGCGGTCAGAATGCCCTGCGGGGCACCGCCAGCCTGTTGGCGGTGCCCCCGTCATTTTAGCCCTGGCGGTCGACGACCGCCAGGGTTAGAATGACCCCCTATGTGATAACTGTTGGCCTAATCCATTTCTGGCCAGTCAGCAGCGCTTCATCTCTGCCCAATAGCAGGGGAGATTTGTGGCAACTGGGCCCAGACATTATAACTTCTCAGGGAAATAATGGTGGATCAGATCACATCCTTTTCTTACGTTCGTTCGTCTCACACATACAAAGATAAACAGAAGCAGGGAATGGTTCAATAAGATTTTTTGAATCAGCTGCGTCTTAGACAAAATAACTTGAAATGCAGTAATTAGGATGATAAAACATACTAGAAGCAAAATGGTGACAAGAAAAAGTGAAACAAAATAAAAGTTCCACCATACTGTTACTATGAAAGATGTATGATTCCTACCTACACTTCTAATGTTCTGTGTTAGAACACATCAGGATAAGCCCTAATCCACCTTTCAGGATCCCCAGGGAAGACATCATCCCCAATACCAGAGTATGACAGTATTGGAAAAGCCTGTTGTCTGTAGAGATATCATCCCTATGTAGGCCAGGGAAACAGTAGTCTGAGCAATCAACTGTAATGAAGTCAGACAGCATGCAGTAATGGTCACCAGGCTGGAACCTCCCTCTAACATGCATGGGTCAGAGAAATGTTTTAAAAATAAAACAGCTAGTGTTCTGAGTAAAGTGTCCCCACATAAAAATATGTATGTTTCTGTGAAATGTTAGAGACACAGTGTACCACTTGTGCTGACAATCCTATCTCATTGCAGCCTTGAAGAAAGCACAGTGAAAGAATGTTGTGCTAAGAAATGTAAATACTTTCCTAGGTGAAAGGACAGTGTGATAAACTAAAATAAAACATTACCACAAATGTGGTTGTTTCTTAAAGAATAAAATGAAACATCACTGGGCTAAAGGACACAGGCAGTAGGCCTAGTTGCTAAAATAACATGCCCACATATATTACTAAGATAGCTCCACAACAAAAGGTCCAGCAATGCTGCACCTACATCCCTGATAAGAGTAAAGATTTGAGAAAATACATTAAGAACATCACTGATCTGAAGAAAGATTTGAAAGACTTGGAACAACAGGTGCATAGAAAGTGACTGGAAATTGGTTTGCTGCAGTTGGCAGATGGTTTGGAAACTTGGAAAGTAGAATAATAGGTTCTGTTTTGAGACCACTTGTGATAATTGCTCTATGTGTGATCTCTTTAGCTGTAATCTTTAATGTGTATAAAAGGGTACAAACAAGGAGAGGAGTGAAAGGGAAGAGAAAAGCGTTTGAGTTGGAAAACAGTCAGTGTAGATATGATGAGATGAAACATCTGGAAGAGGCTAGATGAAAATACATGAAACCTGTGAGGTTTAGTTTGGCCCATCTGATGAGTCTCGTATTGATTTTGATATCTTGATTCGCCATCAGAGTGGGATTGGAGCAGCGTGATAATGGCTGCACTCCTACACGTTCCAGAAGTAATAAAGAAATTTAAGCGACATCATATATTCTGTGTGCCTTGGCATTATTAATGTAAGGTGAAGTATCAAAACATATTATTAAAGGTGCATTCACTGTAGAAACTAGAGTTTTCATATATATGTGTGCATTTTAAGGACGTTTTATAGTTCTCCTTCACATTTACACTAGTGTTTGGAAATGTTGCATTTATTGAAAAACACATTTCACATCAAATCACAAATGTATTTTTTTGTGTTTTGCATTTATTCTGACATGATGCTTGCACCCATAATGGTGCATTAAAAGTGCATACTGGCAATGATTTCTAAAGTTGGCTTAAGTAGGCCCTTTTCTTTTCCCTGCATGTTTTTCTTTTGCAGGTGTGTATTTGTGATTTATTAGCTAAAGAAAGTAGTATTATGTATTAGAGCTAGAGAGGCTTGAGAAGAAAAATCTTAGCATGGACTGGGCGATTTAATGAGCAAAGGAAGCCTCCGATTCATCGCATATCTGGAGTGAAAACATTCAAGGTTAACCTGGTCATTGGAGCTCTGTGGGAAGGGAGATTCATCTGATGTTGCAAGTGTGCTCGGTGAGAAAGAGAAATAATTGGGTCTCTTGCTCCTGGAACTTTCCACTTTAAGTTAGTGTTCCTTTTGGTAGAGTTACAGCAGATTCCTTTAGACTTGGAGAGTTACAGACCTCTTAGCACCCTTTTGCCTTTATGGTGTATTGCTTCATGCTAACATTGGTTGCTTTTTTATGAAGACTTTTACTGGAGTCTTTATGACGCTGACACCTGCTTTGTTTTATTCCCAAACCCCTAGACCTTTAACAAAATGTTCCCATTTCAGTTAGAACCTAAATAGATGTCTTTAATTCTGTTTATACTGGGAAGGATCAATCCCAGTTCCTTTGAGGAAAGTAAGTTCTTGTTTTCTAATATCTATATTGCTGAGACTATAATTTCTGTATACCTTATGGTATTGAGATTGACCCTATTCTGGTGTTGCGGCTTGCTACTTCTAATTCTGTACCTTTATAATTTTTGATTTACACATATATTGGTGAGATTACTAATTTGTAATTAATCTACTAAACTTTCCATATTGATTCCTGGTCCTCATTGTCTGGCCAAATGTGCTTCATGAATTTAAAATTGTGGATTTTTTACTAACTCCTTGCCTCCCAGTACACTGAAAGATCTGTTCAATGGAGACCACGGTCCAGTTCCATTGCGCACTCTCTAAAGAGAATAAATCCTTGCAATTATAGAAGGATATAACAAGACAAATGATTCAAGCTTCGGGATTACCTACAAACAAAATCAGACACACTAGAATGCACCTGTGTAATGAAATACTATTTGAGAAATGAACATTAGCTAAACATAAGGAAGAATACTTGGCCTAAAAGAAACTTAATTCTGTCCTTCAAATTCCAGCCTATAATATGATTCAAAAGTAAAGCTAGAGGCTTAGGGGGCAGCCATGTAAATGCCCTAGAGTGAGTGCCTAATCAAAGAAAGTGTCTGTGGTGAACTGTTTCTTAACACCACCTGCACACTTCACAAGGCATACTCCACTATGGATATTGTGATTCTTGATCCACCTACTTTAGGTGGACGTAGACAACCTCACCTGCTGAGGATACTAAACATAAATAACACCTAGGGCAGCAGTCCTATCCAAATACATTATAAGGTAGCAGGAGTAGAGAAGAGCATACTCAAGAGACATAAGTGTGAGATAGAGAGCTGGCAGTACCATCTTTCTTTCCAACAAATACTTCAGCCTACCTTGAGAAAAAATAAGGGCCGTAGCCGAACACCTGGCCATCCAACAATTTAAGTTAGCACCACTGGTAAACTGAGAGTCCAACTTTCCCAGGCACCTCATGGAGTGATGGTTGCCAGAAAAATATAAAATGCTTGGAATAAACCATCTAGATGGTCTGAATGGGGATCCTTTAGAGCTGCAATAATAAACGGTATATCCAAAACAGCATACCCAGCCTTGATTGTTGGATGCCGTTATGCATATTAGATACTGAATATCCCTGTAAAAGCTTTAGTTCAACTTTTTTTAGCAGGCTAGTAGGAATGATTCCTAAATCAGTAAAAAGAGATGACCAATGCAATTATGCTCAGATACACCCACTGGTGTGCCACTCAAACATCTCAGGCCTAAGGAATAAGAGATCCCCTCCTCCCAAGGTATTGATCGTGATTGAAATACAGCTGGAGAACAACCAGCAGCCCGGGAGCTACCTTTTGGCCTGATTTAGAGTGTATAGATACCTCAGTGCTTTAAATGGGATGGTATCACATCTGCCATGTTTCGGTGGATGTCTTGCATCTACCAAACTCTAAATTAGATCCAAAGTCTTGTAGTGTTGTCTGTGGAAAATTAGTCTATCTAACAAAGTGTTTAATTTGAAACTCCACATATCAATGGTACTTTTTGCAATCTAATTAAAAGCAGCTGCCAAAACTAACCTCACTAACAAAACCAGCTGACCCTTGCCAACTATGTCTGAAATCTATTCTCTAATTCCAATATGAGCAAACTCAGTACTTTTCTCTAAACAAAAAGTAAATACCTTATTGAAAGCCCTATCTATAAAATGTTTCTTAGGGCCAGATGTAGCAAGGTCAGAATTTGCGAGTCTGAAATTGCGAGTTGGTGCGACTCGCAATTTCAGAATCGCAAATCCTGATGCAGAACGGTGTCTCATACACCGTCTGCGACTCGCTATGGGGTCGCAAAGACCCACCTAATAAATATTAATAAGGTGGGTCGCATTTTGCGACCCCATAGCGAGTCCCTGCACTCACAGGGATGGTGGCCTGCTGAAGTCAGCAAACCTCCATGTCTGTGACTGCTTTTTCAATAAAGCAGTTTTTTATTTATTTTGCAGCCCGTTTTCCTTAAAGGAAAACGAGTTGCAAAATAAAATAAATAACGAAACCATTTGGTTTCGTTTTTTCAGTGTAGGCAGTGGTCCATTGGACCACTGCCTGCTCTGAAAAAACCTTTTTGGCAACATTCACAAAGGGGAAGGGATCCCATGGGGACCCCTTCCCTTTTGCGCATGAGTTACCACCAGTGTGACACTGGTGGTAACTGCGAATTGCTTTGCGACTGCATTCGCGGTCACAAAGCAATTCTGCATTGTGATGCGAGTCGCAAATAGGAAGGGAACACCCCTTCCTATTTGCGTGTCACATTCACAATTTGCGAGTCGGTACTGACTCGCAAATTGTGAATGTGGATCGCAGAAGGCTGTTTGCATGGCGCAAACTGAGAGTTTCGCAGTTTGTACCTTGCAAACAGCTTCCTACATCTGGCCCTTAGTTATTAGATGATATTATGGTTTTGGATGATAGCTAACAAGTCCCACAACATTTAATTAGTGAAAGATTGAATCCGGCTCATTTTAGAGCAGATGGTATACTGCTTGTAAGACATTTGCCTGTATGCATGGTGAGCCCAGATTTCTCACCTTTTGCTGGACCCTATATTTTTGCTAACTTTAGAACTCAGTGCACTTTACCCCTGCTAACCAGGGGTAAAGTGCCTGTGCAACCCCTTTCAACATAATGACATTGGTATGCCCTTGATTGGCATATTTAACTTATCTATGAGTCCTAGAATATGGAACAAAGGGTACTCCGGGCCTGGAAGTTAAATGTCACCAGTAGACTGCAGCCCCTATTGTGTCAACCTGGACAGAGGAAGTGTAAGCATATCTTGAAGCCTACCAGTATAACCTCACTCTAGCAGTGCAAAAACTAAAATCATCCAGTCCAAACAAATGGTCTTTTTCTACTAACTAATAATAAGTCACCCATGTCTATGTAGAAATTTAATTTTAGCAGTTTTTTTTCGGTAAGGATGGTTTTACAGTAACTAGCACTTAAACACTATTTTCCACCGTGGCAGGCACAGCTGTCCTGTGTAGAAAACTGGAGTACGGATTAAAATACCGACTACTGTATCTCAGGAATGGGACTAGCTAGACAAATAATCAAACAACTATTTTGATAGTTACTAGGATTAATTTCAAGGGTGAAGTGGGATTGGTGATACATTTTCAGGAAAAGTAACTTTTCAAAAGTTACCCTTTTCCTGCATGAAGTTCGTAACAACTAAATTTGTATTTACTTTCCCACTTCTGACAACCAGCAATTAGCATTTGAAGAGATATAAAAAAAGGTGTGACATGCTTCCCAGGAGCTACCAACAGGTAGATCGAAACAGGCAAAGGCGACTCCTTTGAACCTGTTAGAATGTGCATTGAAGGGACTGTTGAGCACCCCTTTGGACATTACAGTATCAAATCCTGCTTACAGTCAAATCTGCTTGACAGGTCTGCCGGGTTTAGATATATATATTTGGGGCACACTCAAAAAGGAAGGGAAACAGGATGCTAAAACAATTCTTGTGTATACACTGCCTATTTGCTCGAAAACCTTACTTTTGTCCTAGTAGACTTTTTTTCTCTGCCTTTTGTTGTGCATAAAGTGACTATCGCAAACTGGAATTTAGTGTCAGATGTAGGGGACACTAGGACTACCATAGTGCACTCCCGATACACACCCTACACCCTCAGAGCCCAAAGTTAAGTGTGGCTGAAGACTTTCACCATCTTCCAAATGCCCAAAGTAATTAGGGCTGTTCCTGGAACCTTTGCCCCATTGGTTTGGCTGTGCTCATGAGTCATTACTATCCACTAGCTTATTCCCAGAATAAATGTGACTCGCCCAGGCACCCGCTCCACAACACTATTGGACCTGAGGAAGAATGGAAGAGTACTGGATGTGCTGACTGTGACCTGAAAGGAACCCTGAAGGACTGGAACTGTTCACTCTCATTCCCAGGAGAAAGAAGTGGACTCCATAGGTCATGAGGGTGACCTCCTGTTCAAACTACAGGGAGTGAACAAACTACAAGAAAGGTCTCTCATGCAGCTGCCCAGCTAATCAGTGGCAACTAGGCCTTGACTGGACTGGACCCTATTGTTGGCCTCTGCCTTACGTTATGTGAGTCTCTAAGTGCTTTCTCTGAGTCTACAGGGGGCTTTAGAAGTGTACTCTTGTGTTGGAATGGGATTTAAAGGACTAATGGCCTGATTTACAGTTTGGGAGACAAGTTACTCCATCTCAAATGTGTTTGATGTTAGGCCTGGGTGGAGTTCATGGAGTCTGAATCCGCAGAATTCGCAGAGTAAAAAAAAAACTCAATGGAATTCCGCAGAGGCAGAGTTCAGTGACCCGCAGAGTCCTGAATGAGCCAGATCTCAGAAGTGCTAAGCAGCCCTGCTTAGCGCTTCCGAGATCGGGTGCATTCAGAAGAGGGCCTTGGCAGTGAAAACTGCTGTTTCAGGTCTGTTGGGCACCGGCCTGAAGACAGGCCAGTGCACAAAACACCTGAAACTGCAGCTTTCTTTAGCTGCCTACGGCCCTGGGCTGAGTTCGGGCCCGGGCCATAGGCAGTGAAAACTGCAAGGCTGCATGTGCACTGGCCTGCCCCATGTTCACTGCACACAGGAAAGGCCGGTGCACAAGAGGCCTGAAATGGCAGCTTTCACTGCCTACGACCCGGCCTGACTTCAGGGCAGGGCAATAGACAGCACAAGTTACCATTTCAGTCCTTGTTTGTGCACCAGTGTGCACAAACAACAAACAAAAATGTGAAGAGGACTTACCCGGGTCTTCCTGGGGGGTGCTCCTCTCCTACAAGTCTTCCTCTCAGCGCCGCTGCCTCCCTCCTAGGCTCCGTTGCTCGCTGCAGTCCAGTTCTGGGCTGCACAGTGCAAGCGCAGACTGTCTACACTTGCTCTGTGCAGCCCATACTGGGCTGCAGCGCGCACCGGGTAACTGAGTTTTAGCAAGGAGTTCCAAAAAGTCTGTTAGCTCCGCCAGCGGAGCAGAGCACCCCGCACACCCCTATTTGACATCCCATCTACCGTATTACAAGTCCATTATAACCTATGGCACATGTAATAGCGCAGATATCCACCATGTTTGTGGTCTGCCAAGCTCTAAATCAAGCCCTACGTCAGAAAGTAAAATCTTTAACTGGGGCAAACCTGGTTGGTGTATCCGACCTGTGCTCCACTGCAGTCAGTCTCAAATTGTGCCTATGTTCCAGCGTACTGTGACCCTTTACTATCATTAACTCTTTGTGCTACTTCATGCTATTTCTGCTTAAAGCTTAAAAAATCATATCCCAGGCTCCCCTTATTAGATTTTTTTCATTTGGTGTAATTTTGTTAACTACATTTTACTCTATTTTCCTATTTGACTTGGGATTTTTATTGTTTTGCATTTCAACTTTATTACTGCCTTAGCACTTCAGGAATACTTTACACAATGCTCGAAATTAAGCCTATCTGCTCTGTGCTATAGCTATCCGGTTAACTTAGTGACTTTAAGGTTTCACAGAGACTAAGGTTGAACTTACTTCTTTAGGTGGGTAATCATCTAACCAAAACAACAATAACAGTTCTTACCATGCCCTATTTGAAGGATTTATTTATGATAGCAGCAATGTAGGGACAAATTCTCATTCTCAATAACGACTAAGGACTGGCACCCTCTTGCAACCTTTAGCTTACAAGGCCACATACATTTTTAACACAGCTACTCTAGCTCTGCCACAGAAGCTGTGCTTGTGCCCGCTTTGCAGCTGATTTGTCACACTTTCAAAGTTCTCTGTGAAGACCCTTCCCGTGAATCTGAGCCAGAAGCTGAAAATGCCATTATAGAGAGCCAATTTTCTGTTGCCAAAACTGTTACCTCATATCTGGAAACTAAGGGCTGAAGCACACCTACTAGCCTATCGCAGATCTGGTCCTCCTGGTGTTTTTGGCATATATGCTCTGTTCTCTCCACGAGATCTTTAGCCTGGCTGTTAAGATTAATACGTAGTCAGGAGATGAGGTAGCTGGGAACTAGGGGTAGGGATGGAGACAGTGAGGTTGATTAAAGGCAACCTTGGGCTGAGTAAAATAATGAGAAGCTCAGAGGAGAAAGTATCTCAGGGAAATAAAAGTCAGGTTTAAATCTTTGATTTTTTTTTTAATAAAAGGTCATAAAAGGCAACTTAGTATTGAAGATACAAGAAATTTGGTGGCAGTGGGAGAAAACATTGAGGTATGGTGACGCAGAAGTAGTGGGGGTGGTGACAGGGCCATCAGCCTGAACCCACCACTTCATTCTACATACAACAGTGTTCCTCTTCCTCAACTATTAGACAACTGGAAAGAAGGAACCTCCCAGTCCCCAAGCTTCAGAGGGAAGATGACAGCTGATGTGCTATGCAGCCAGATTGGCAAGAAGTGGATACCCAGTTGCCCACCAGCAGGGAACACCAGTGCAAAAAGGGGTCACACAGCTACGTAATTGAGAATCATATTCTCAAACATTATAAAAAAAGGGACAAGTAAACGTCACTGCAAATGCACCTACCAAAACTTTCCAAGAGGGGGTTGTTAAACATTGAAAACCCCAGAAGTAAGGACAGACACATGGAAAGATGAGTAGACATTCAGGGGCATATTTATCAATGAGTTGCATTGCCCTTGCGTCACGCAGGGAGCACAAGGCCGACACAACTGCTGAGTCAGATTTGTCAAGCCACACAAGGTCACTTTGTGTGGCTTGATAAATTTAGAGTAACGCAACACAGCGCAAATCGCTGTGTTGCCTTACTATGCCCCAGAGAGCCGTTCCACGCATCCACCCTTAGATTTTTGTTCATTCCCAGATTTATCAACACTGGTAAACCTGGGAATGCATCAAAATGCTATGCCATCCCAAGGGTGGCTCAACAAGGAGAAACACTTTGGGCCTCATTATGGCTTCAGCGGTCTTTTAAGCAGACCGCTGAAGCCGCTGCAGCCAACAGACTGCCAGTCCTGGCAGTCTGCTGACCATCATATTATGAGTCCTGTTTGGACTTCCGCCCTTTTATGGCCGAAAGTCTGACTCCGTCGGCCTGGCTGACGGAGTTGAAGAGGCAATTCTACTACCAGCACTCCCACCTCAACAAGGCACTGCCTGCCATATTACGACACGTAATACGGCATGGTGGAGTCCTGTCAGTTGTGCAGTGCTGGCAGTGGAAAACGCCAGGACCGATCCCCTCCCGGATGACCACCTTGCCGGAAAAGGTAAGTTGATTGTCCGAAGGGGGGAATGTTGGGTGCATGTGTGTGGAGTGTGCGTGTGTGTATGTGGTCTGCGTGGAGGCTATGTGTCTGCAAGTCTGAGGAGGAGAGGGGGGTGTCGGGGTGCGAATGAGTGTGTGTTTGTATGCAGAGGGGTGCGTGTATCTGTGCAAATGGGGGTGTCTGAGTGCATTTTTGTGAGTGAGCGAGTACGGTGTCTGGATGTATGCGCAGCGGAGGGGGGTGTCAGGTTGTGAGTCAGTAAGTGTGTGTATTGAGATGCATGTGAGTTGGGGTGCATGTGTGCAAGTGTGCTGATGGGGTGTGTGTGCAAGTGTGCATATGCAGGGGGGAGTTGTGAATGTATGCGTGTGTGGAGGGGGTGGGAGTGTGCATGAATGCGACAGGGGTGGGGATGTGCATGAATGCTAAGGGGGTGAGGGTGTGAATGATTGCTGGGGGTGCATATAAGTGGGTATGAGTGGGGGTGTGTGTATGTCAGTGTGAGAGTGGGTGGGGTGTTTGTACGGATGTGTGCGGTTGGGTAGTGGGTGTTTGCAAGTGTGTGGATGGGTGGCAGGTACATGGAGGTGTATGGATGGGTGGGGGGTGCCTGGAGGTGTGGGGACATGTGTACATGTGTGTGCCGGTGACAGGATTCCTGTTGCCGGGTGCATGACCCCCAGGGTTTTTGTGGCAGGGTGACCGCCACAGAAAGCCTGGTGGTCTGTTGCCTGGTAATCTGGCAAACCTTATTACAGTTCTCAAATAGAAATACAGTGCATTATCATAAACATAAGTGCAAAAGAGGTTACTCAATAGTCAATGACCTCAGGTGTGGTCCCTGAATGGGCTCAAAAAAGTCCACTATGCAATCTGGATAGATGTGTGAGACTTCACAGGGGTGGGGGTAGCCCTGATGCGAGATACCAACACTTGAAAAAACTTAGGGCCTCATTTACAGGAATATGAAGCATTGCCATCAATGCTTCAGAATTTTTTAGCTTCCTGCATATCCCCTAATGACGCCATCGATGCGTTGTTATTACAATGCAGAGCTCAGTGGCACACGTTTTCACAGATGATTCAGAAATTCTGACATATCTGTTGGTGCTAAACTCACATATTGCTGGAGTAGTGTTGTTATACTGACTCAACTCCAGCAATGTGGGGAGTCTCTCATAGGGAAAAGCCCTCCATCAATTTTATGCCTGCCCTGAGCAGAAGGTAAAGTTGTGATAAGGTGAAGTCACAGAATGACACAATCAAATTTAAATATCACTGCATCAGTTTTGCGTGGCTTTTCTCGTGGGAACACCTACCTTGCACATATTACACCTGGTACAGGTATAATGTGATGCAGGGTTTTCAAACTGATGCATTGGCCCCAATGCATCACTTTATAACTATAGAGCAGTGTAGTGCACTAGTAGTGCCCCCGCTGCGTCAAAAAATAATAATGCAGCGTTGGTGCAAAGGGCTTGTAAATGAGGCCCTTAGGATTAGAGTAAAGTGAAAGGTAAAACTATGAATAAAACATGCCTCTATGACTAAGTTCCTTTTGCTCCCATGGGCTTCAGTCATATGCCAAATTGAGAACAAGTACTTTGAGATAGAAAAAACAATACATTCTCGAGTGTCTGTTTTACAGATTCCCAGGGCATTATGACGATCATTAAGCCCGAAGAGACGGCAGAGCTGAATAATCCACTATGTGCACTACTTAACGTAAGCACTACAGAAAATGGTAGATGTTCCTCATTTTCACCAGCATGGTAGCCCATTGGGGATAAATCAGAGAGATTAGCTTTTTTATACCCAGAACAAGTAAAAAATGCCAAAGAGAGAATCCCAAGCCTACATTTTTTGTAAGTGCTTGTGTCAATGGTACATTAACATGATTCATAAATAGTCAATAATCAGTAAATAGAAGCTTAATCCACTTGGATTTTATGTGGGATAGCCATAGGATTTTACATACTGAATGTGCATCTAATAGGGCCTTAAGACAGCCCTTTTACAGTGCCAGTTTCTCAGTCATCCACAACCCAATCCAATACAAAATGGGTCTCAAAATAGGTAGATCTAAAATTGATTTAAGATTTAGATTGAATCTTAATGGAAGTGTTGGAGCACTAGTTGGAATCTCAAAAGAGATTTTATAAAAGCATTCACAGCCTTTTTAAGTGAGTCAACATTACTGTGGCCCCACAGATCTGCCTCATACAAGGAATCCCCGCACGCTTAAATCTTATAAATCTCTTGAGGGAGAAATTACGAATGAGGAGGACCTGTTAGCAAATCTAACGATAGTCCCAATTTAGTGTTTCAGTGTCTAAGCACTTTTCCCTATCTGGGCTGGCCATCTGTTTAGTTTAGTCTCATACCCAAGTAGTCAAATTCAGAGACTCAATTTAAGGATTCACCTTCTAGAACTACCTCCCCCTTGATCTTTTTACAGGAACTAAATATAGTGTATTTAGTTTTGATATTATTGATTCTAGACCATGGTCTTTACAGAATAAATTAAACTTCCCCAAGAGGGTGGATAAAGGTGGGTATCATCTGCAATTAAAAGCTGCAGTATTTTGTGCCCAGCCATTTTGGGGGAGACATTTTCATAAACCAAGAGGTAAGGGATACAACCATTTACAAATAGCAGAAAAAGTGTAGGTGTCAGGATGCATCCCTGGTGGACACCTCTTCTAATGGGAATATCTTTTGTGGATTCCCCACCCGGGCCCTATCTAACTCTTGCAAAGTTGTCTGTGTAAAAAGCATGAATCAAAGACAGCAAACCAGCAGGGACCCCAGTTGACCCTAAGACCTCCCAATGTTTTGCCCTCAGTACAAGATCAAAGGCGGCTCAGAGGTCGATAAATGCTACAAATAATGACCTCTAATCAATATCCACAGTTTTCCACTTGATGGCCACCAATCGTAGGACTTGATCAACTGTGCTTATGCTTGACCTAAACCCAACCTGGAGATATGATAGAACTTGCTCTGAGGATATCCATTCCCGTAGTCCTGTCAAAATTTGCAAGCTATAAATCCTTTGCAAATTGACGATCAAATTTATAGGCTGATAGTTTCTCAGGGCTTGTTTGTCAGTTGTCCTATGGAGAGATTTGTAAGTAGCCCTGATATTAAAAACTTTTTTAGAGTCAAGCTCATTGTTTAATGAAAAAGGCTCTACATAACCTCACCAGATCTTCCAACATTTAGACACTTATTGCTAAAACTGCTTTGACCTATATCCAATCAAAAAACAAATTATGTAGTGGAAACAGAAAAAAACATGTAATTTCCCAAAGACTCTGACTCCAATTTCGACTTGATAGCTCATATCTGCAGACATTAATCATGTATAAGCTACTCAAAATGGTATCTGAACACAAACAGAAATAGAAAGCGATATCTAAAAACACACAAAAACCTAATGGACAGATGAAGAATGTGACAGAAGAAATTTAAACATGGACAAGGTCCTCACAATGGAATCGATATGGTAATGATCCCTAGCGGTTTTCAGAAAAGCTAAAAGTCCAGATGATAATACCAAAATTGAGACTGTAAACAATCAAAGACAATAGAGGAAGAACACCAGGAAACTTAAGATGTAGATGGGATAAATCCATTGTAAGCTTCCACTCCTGTATCATAACAGAAAATGGAATTCTAAAATCAACAAACAAACAGACAATATCAGGGACTAGTACATTTGCAGTAACAGAGAAAAATACAAACCTTACTCCAGGTGGCTCAATAATATCACAGAATAGGCTTACACCTCTCCTTTAAAATAAATTGAAACAATAAAGAGCGACAAATGCCTACCTGTTGAAGGTAAACATGAATAACAGGATTATCATAATTGAGACTTATCCATGTGGTTGAATATGGAGATACAAAAGGGTGGCATATTTGAAGTTGATTTCAATTGGATAGTGGCCTCAATAAACTCGGACCTCCTAGTCCAGAAGCCTTACTGATCCCAAAACCCAAAGAAACTAATTACATGGAATATTGTAGGGGATCGGGTCTGTCTATGGAAAGAACTGAAAAAAGAATTAATAAAGTGCTAACTGGCAGCTCTGGCCTTGCAGAAAACCTGGGAAACTGAAAATATAGGATTTAATAAATATTCATAATTATTTCTCCTCCCAAATCAAAAGGGACTTATGGATGCCCTTCTAGTAGAATTATGATTTTAGTTTCAATTTTATTAAACAGCAAGGTGGAAAGAGTCCTCTTGAGTCATGATACATTTTTAACTGTAGTTATATACACTGTAGTTATCAGATGTAGTGATAGTACCTAAGGCAGCTGGATGGTTTAATGGTCATTTTCAGGAGTACTTATGATTCCTAGTTGTACTATTGGATTAAATTGAAGAAAATGCCATAACCTCCCAATTGTTCTTGTAGGGAATTTAAATGCAAGATTGCTGCTGGTGACCTAGGAAGATCCCTTATATCAAAACAAATAGGAAGCCATGGGTATTCCATCACAGCTCTTAAATAAAGTAAAGCCAAATGAAATGCAAAGGCTTCACATTTCCAGTCATTAATGGAATGTGCCCCAACCAGGTCAAATAACATTTAGTAATGGTTGATCTAGTTCAATAATTGACTACTTTCATCTGATCACTTCAACCTAATATGTAATTTAAGGATAACGAAATACAGAGACAGCAACCAGAAACCCATACAAGTAGCTAGAAAGATAGAAAGTGTGTACCACCTGTCAGAATGGACCCAAGCTGATGACTAAAAGTAACAACATGATTTATTGGTTTAACACAGTAAATACATGTCCAAGGTAAATATTGACTTTTTTTGAAAAAATAAGGCATTTCCCCAGAAATGTGCTGCAGTATTACATCCCTCTGTAGTAAACTTCAGAATTCTCTTCTAAGAAAACAGATAATATGATCAAACCAAAAGCTAACTAGAAAATGAAGAACATTGCAAAACAAGCATCCAGAGAAGAAATGAATAAGTAAATAAAGAAATAATTCAAACTAAAGAAGATTGAAAAAGATATCTTAACAAAGGAGTATAGAAGACATAGAAGGAAAGCTATGAGACAAACTAACTAGTAAGAAAAATAAATATTTGGAATGCAAGTGATAATAGTACTAAGACATGAGAAAATAAAGTAATTTCATGACTTGCTTGGAAACTTCCATTTGCTATGTACTATAAAAATCAACTACTTATAGATCAACAGAACAACAAAAAAGGTCACAGTGTTCTGAAATAAACCCTGTAAGTCACATTTCATCTGGAGGCTTACCCAGCATCAGCTTGAAATAGTAAGCAAATACTATGCTACATGGCACAACTGTGGAAATCAAGGTCAGCTTTGTAGGAGCTTTAGAATGCTCATGTTCTTAGAATGTTTATGTTAGAAGAAGTGCAGATTCCTAGACAACTGTTAGTCATTAGCTGGAGGGATGTGTTATAGATAGAATCCTTCTTATGGTACAGAATAAATTACATGGAACCTACTACTGCTTGGCCCTTCCTGTGCTATTAGCACACACCACAATTTGGTGACGAGGATGGGACACTTTCCTGAAATGGTTAATATGCTCTCTGGTCCAAAATATTTTACCTCTTTATATTTAACCTCCACATACCATCAGTTCATATTTTGTGAGGAATCTAAGGCATTTCTAACGCCTCTAAGACCTTCTTTCTTGAATGTGGGTTATCTTCTGCATCATCAGTTTTCCAAAGTACTATGGCTTATTTACTTGAGGATGTAAGAGGAGTACAATTCTTCCAGGATGATATCTTAAATAAGTTGGGTAGCACCAGGTGACAAAGCTAACAGGCTGGCCATATTTTAAGTGTATATGTTTTGGGAATATATGTATGGAACAAAAAGTAGCAACAAACCCACTTGAAATATACAGCATGTTTAGTATGCAAACAAAAAAAAAAGAAAAATGTGATATTGCAACAAAGAGAGAGGCAGCTTCACCTCTCCAGGTGGTTGAGAATATAATGCTATCTCCTCTTCAAACCTCCCCAACTTTTATAGATTTCCTTCACATAGGCAGTCAGAAGACACATGTGATAGAAACTGAATCTTTACATAGTTTTGTTTGCAGGTGCACAGCTTTCTCGTTAGAAAAGTGCCAAAGGACCTTGAGAAAAGATACAACAGCGGTCCGTTTAGATACTAAGCAAACTTCAGTTGTGAATTCTCACTTCGCTGCGTCAGGAATAAAAAAGAGGTCTTTGCACATCTGAGGAGAGCCTGTGCAACTGTTTTAAAATGAGCATACAAAAGGGCTGCATGTCAAACATCATCTTGTTATTTAGTTGCAATATATTTAAACATAAATTGCATTATTTTACATAGCACTGTGTATGTGGCTGATTAACCAAATGGTTGCATGGATGCCAAAAAAGATGGGTGGGTGAGGTGGTTTTTACACATCAGTAGGTGAATATGGATGTGTATTTGGTTGATAAATTTGTGGGTGAAAGTGGGACAGGGAAAATAGATGAAGAGAGTGGGTTAAGTAGGTAATTCTCTGTCTAGCAAAACCTAAAATGTATTTTAATGAAGCATAAACGAGTGTTCTTTGTCTGAAAAAGGGCAGGTTTTATGAAACCATCAGTTTCCAAACTGAGAATTAAATGTTGGGCTGCCTGTACATTTAAGGAAAGTAATTTCAAAGTAAACATTGATGTCTCCTAAATAGCTTCACATCTTTAATACAGATGTCCCCTTTTTCAAATGTCTATATTTAATTTGCTTTCCTCATCTCTATAATCTCCCGTTTTCAATATAAATGGGATAAAGTACCCCTTACTGTACATTGTAATGATATTGGAAGCACCTCCATGATCATATGAAGGAACAAGACCAAAAGGTGAGTTCCTCAATAAGGTTCTGGAACTCTAAAGTGACATGCAATAACCTTATCAGGTACAGCAGGGGGTACTTCATTCCTTATGGAATAAGGTCACACCATCACCATGGTCACACCATCACCTTTCCAGAATCCACTTAAATCCTAAGTGTGCAGCACTTTCATATGAAAGAAAGGACAAGAAGAATGAAAAAGAATATCTAGTACACATTTAAACACATCACAAATGCTGTTAGGTATTTATTGCAAAAGATAGATAAAATTGGGGTAATGTAAGCCAAGTTTTTAAAAATAAATAAAATAAAGTGCAATAGATCTGAATGTGTAGAACCATGCAGAAAGATTATAATATCTCTGTAGTTATTTAGGGAGTATACAAATAAACATGTCACCATGAATGTCAGTTCTGCTTGTCACTTTTCAGCTGGAAACACAGAGCAGAAGCCAAAAATGCATGTTTAACTTTCATTCTTTAAACAGCTGCTTTAATTATGCTCCATGACCTGAACTGCTATTCCCCTCAGCTGCTGGCTGTGGCAGCAGGCATTGCAATATCCAAACTCAAATGTAATAAGGTATTACAGCTGAGTGGCTAAGTGATTTCTTTATAATAGGGGGTGAGTCACGAGTCACCCATTGTAAACAACTTTGATACAGGTTTTAATTCAGGGATTGCAGAATCCCATGCACTATATATCAAGATATAAATTGCAGCCTCATACTCTTATTAGTGGTCTAACTTCTAAAAGTGTGTGTTATCAATAAACCAAATGAAATATTGAATGTGAGCAAACGATGTCTTACTAGTCATTTTCTTTGATGAGTGGGTTGTGTGTGGGGTCTCGATGAAGCGTGACTGTGAGGACAGGTACAAAGCACAGTTAAATTGTGAAATGGGTGATGTCAACCTGCTATACATAGTTTTGATGTGGATATGTTAATGTTTAATGTAATCATGTTAGAGGTATGATCAATGGTGCACTTTGTTTAGATTTTTGCAGTAAAAAAAGCCAAGACATTTAGCAAAGTCTGCAATGAAATGATTACCATTTAATAACGTAACAGAGTACATCCATATTTATACAGTACTGGATAAGTTAGATAGTGATATATGGAGAAACTCTGCTTCACTCTGGATTAGCATAATGTGGTGTGCTAGACACTGGCATGGTTATCTCCAAGCACTTTGGACAGGATTTCAACATTTTAGGTGATGATTGTTGTTGGCATAAAAGTGATGGGAGATGTTAGATTGGCTTAGAGTTGAGGCCAGAGAACCATGTATAAGTTGAATAAAGAAGAGAGTATAGAACCCTGGGTAAGCCCTTGTAGTAGTGTCACCAGATGAGAGAGAAAGTGAGACATATTTATTCATTAACATCAGTTTTACAAGTATGATGATTCCATCTGAGGACTGTGCCATTAATAGTCATTCTTTCTTTAGCATTCTCTACAGAATGGCATGATTTGCAGTCAAAACCTACTGATTGGTAAATGAGAGGGCAAGAGTTATATTTCTCAAGAAAGTGGAGACTGAAATCAACTATATTTCTGTGCTGCATCCTGGCCTAAGACATTATTGAAGATCATCTAGTAGGGTTGCCCTCAATGAAGACAAAACATTATTTTTTATCTTCTGGGTCTGCCTTATTTTTCCTGAAGGTGAGATCTCACCTAATTTTATACATAGTCCTGAACTGTTTCTTGATACAGGTAGAAAATATTCTGGTTTCAAAATACGTCCTTAATTTGATGCCAATATTTTTGTGACCAGTATATAGTTTTAACAACGAACACATGTTTGAAAAGTCTAGTTCTTAAAACCCTTATCATAGTGGGTCGGAATCCCATCTACCTCATCCTTATTAATGAAGTAGGTGAGGGTCAGTAAACCACCATGTCTGTGATTGTGTTTTAATAAAGCAAACTTTTTTTTTTAATGCAGCCCATTTTCCTCAAAGGAAATGGCACTAAATTAAAAAAGAAAAGTTTACATTTCTTTAAAGGTTGTTTAAGAGGAGACCTTTTTCCCTTGGCCTTAAACAAACTTCTATTCTACATTCATAGAGGGGACGGAGTCCCAAGGGACTGAAACAATTTGGCACATCTGTAAACAGTTTAGATAAGTACTTTAATAAAATGTGTCTCACTTTGAAGAAGTCCTCCTGCAACCGTCCCCATGGCCAGTCCTGTTCTCAAATGGAATACTCCAATCTTCCCCTTAAGAACAGAACACAACACCTCTCCCCCCAGAAACACTACAAAACTATGTTACATTACTAAATAACAATTTCATAAGTAACATGACAATAATAAATAATTATGAAAGGAAATAAAACATAATACAACAACTTAAGAAAAATTAGATCAAAACTCGCACAGTGGAACCCACACTACTTTTTTACGACACTGAGCAAAAGTGTGAACTGATACTCTCTCCTGACTTGAAGGGGAAAGAAACTTGGACATTCTTTTTTCACTCTACCCCCTCTTGACACATGAACCCAATCATCCACAACAAAATCCTTAACTCCACCAGCCTCCTCCTCAATTCCCTCCTTCTTCTCAATCCCCACAATGAACAAGATTTATGACCTCTCGTCAACTCAGAAGGAGACTTTCCAATCACAGTGTGGGGTGTGGTGCGAAGCAAGCAACCAAATCAACTCACAGCTTTCCTCCACTCACTCTCACTGCTCAAAGCAAATTGCACACCCTCCTTAAGTGTCCTATTCAATCTCTCATCTAATATTCTGTGGATAAGAGATAGACATTCGTAAATGCTCAATCCCATACTTCTTCAAAAATTCATTCATACCTTCTGACACAAATGGAACTTTGTTGTCAGATACAATAGTTTCTGGAACACATTCTCTATTAAATACCTCACACAGAAAATCAACAACAACATCCATGTCAACCAATTTGATGAACTTCCCTGAAGGGCACGTGAAATATAGCCAACCACGACCACAGCTTATTTAGACTTTTCCCCAATACATATAATAGACCAGTAATATCAATGGCAATATTCTTCCAAGGTCCGCCAGTCTTATCAAACACTCCCTGCAGGTAACTTACCATTCTCTGAGATTTTTCACTCCAAGCATATACTCTTAAAAAATCCATTCAAAGTCACAATCCATTCTAGGCCACCAATACTCCGTTCTTACGAGTCTTTTAGTAGCACTCATCCCAGTTTGTCCCTCATGAACAAGCTCAACAACGTGTTTCCTCAGTACCTTGGGCACCACCAACAACCTCCCCTATATAAATTACCACCCACCATTGACAACTCTGCACTCACTTGATGGAAAAACTTGCACCATCAGACACCTTTCCCTTGTTAGCCCATCCGTCAGTTATGTACTTCATTACTTCTTTCATGACTTCATCATCTTCCACTGCACTTTTTCATTCCTCATGCAAGATTCTTCCCTCTGTGATCGCATTCACCTGGGCCCCCACCAGCTTATCCTGTTTACCTTCCACACACATATCTTCCTTAGCTGGTAACCTGGACAAACAATCAGACATTTTTTTCTTTCAGAACATATTCCATCTTAAAATTAAGCTCCATCATCCTCATAACACATCTTGCTATTCTAGCAGACATATTTACCACACCCCTACTTGAAAAACACATCCACTAAAAACTAATGGTCGGTACGGACTATGAACTCCCCACAGATAATTTCTAAAATGATCTACACTTCCCCCAACAGTGCAACACTACATTCTCAACAGTGGAATAATTATTTTCCGCATCTCTCAATGGTCTAGATCAGTATTTCTTAACCTTTTGACATCTGTGGACCCCCACTTTATCATTACTGGAACCTGAGGACACTCGCTTAATTATTATTGGAATCTGGAACCCCACACCTGAATCATTACTGGAAGTCGGGGGTCCCGGTCTAAACATTGTCAATGATTTGAGCAACAATACACAAACAATGTAGAAACAAGCACTCCATCAAACACATATACAAATTATAACACATTTTATTTAATTTCCAAACAAATTGTAATAAAAAAAACTAAAAATACTATATTCTGTTTAATACACCTGTTCAAATCAATTTGAGGAAAATAATTTACTTTTTAGCCTCCAATTATAAATTCCTTGACATTTACATTATTTTTAACATGTTCAGTTGTATGATTAGCTACTTAATTTAAATTCATGTTATTAATCTGTTATTAGTATTTAATTTTAAAAGCAATCACGGACTCCCTGAGTAGGCTTTGCGGACCTCATGGGTCCCCGAACCACTGGTAGGGAACCACTAGTCTAGATGCATAAGCAAAGGTAATCTCCCTTCCATTACAAACCTGCAACAATACAGCCCCAAACCAACACAACTGGTATCAGTGTTAATGACTAACTTTTCCTTGGTGTCAAATTGTTTAAGTGCAGGAGCCGATTAATATTTTCCTTCAGCACTTCAAACTCTCTTTCACAATTCTCACACCACACTTTAATCTCTAATTCTTTAACATAAGTTTTCTCATGTACTTGGTTTTGTTGGAAAACATGGGGATGAAACACAAATAGTACCCTGAAAGACTCATAAACAATCTCAGCTGATCCTTAGTTATTGACGAAGGAGCTTCTTCTATAGCAGAGACTAACTTCATTTTAGGGGAAATGCCTTTTTTATCGATCCACTTCCCCAAACACTGCACGTATGATCATGATGCTGCTTGTCCTTATCAAATACCAGAATGTCACCCTGGCAATATGTCACATGAGGGATCCCCTTAAACAAATTTCACACTGAAACACAGCAGGTGCAGAGGCTAATCCAAATGGTGCCCACCTATATCTGTAAGCACCCTCAGGAGTGACAAATGAGGTCAATGGCCCAGAATCAGGGTGAAATAGTATGTGATGGTATGCTGATGACAGATCCAAAGTGAAAAACACCTTAGCCTCCTTAACCGCTTCACTGCTAGGCCTACCCTCCCCCCACCTCATGCAAAGCTATTTGGGGTAGTTTGCACTTAGGCTTCCATATCATTTTGTCCACACATTCTATCCACTTCAAATTTGTGTCTTTTTTCCTAACATCTTGGTGATTCTGCAGGTACCCAGGGTTTGTGGATGCTCCTCGAGAAGACTGGGAAATTAGCCAAAATATAGCTAGATTTAGATTTTGGGGGGAAAAATGGGAAAAAAAGTGCTGCAGAAAAAAGTGTGTGTTTCTTTTGCTGTAAACTGCATCAACAAAAGATTTGCAGTGTTACAAATACCATCTTCTCAGCTATCAGGAATAGGCAGCCTTGATTCAGAAAACCATTTTTTACCACAGTTTTGGCATTCTACTGGGAGACAGACCATTTATCCCTATTTTTAGCACGTTAAAACTCCTTCCCGGTTGTGGTAGACACAGGTGTGAAACCCATGGTGGATCAAGGACAGCTATACATTTCTGAAAACTAAACTGAGTTCAGCAAGGGGTCATTTGTGTAGATTCTTCAAGGTTTTCTCAAAGAAAATAAGTGTTGAATAAAAAACTATTGAAAATTAGTAGGAACAAATCGATCATTTGTGACAATGTTTTCATTTGTAATTTTTTATTGCAATGGCTGATTTATAAAATCAATATACAATGACATCTGTTAGACCCTTCTGCTTGCGGGGCTATATAGGGTTTGTGCATTTTCCAAGAACTTGAGGTACCTAGAGGAATCTCGGGGGAGCAACAAACTTCCTTCCACCCAGCATTTCCCCCATGCCTTCTGATAAAAAGTGGTACCTCACTTGTGTGGATAGACTTAGGCCCTCATTACAAAATTGGCGGCAAAAGCCGTTCACCGACGTGCAGAAGACTGCCAACACACCACCACTGCAGCGGGATTCCGCCACGGTCATTATGACCTACTGCTCGGAATCCGCCAAAATTCAGACACCCACACAAGTCCGCCACACTAAAGGTCAGGGATAAACAGGCAAAAACAAAACCTCCACCGTCACGCCAACAGAAATACGCCCACACTATCACAACACACGAATCCACGCGGCGGTCATTCAACCACGGTATTCCATTGGCAGTACACACCGCTGCGCTCAAAATACACACACATTTACAAAACACTACCACATTTGACAATTCCAAATACACACACCTGAGACATACACACACCACTCCCACACACCCATTACAATATAAAACACACACCCACAAACCCCTACGACAAAATTACAGAGAGAAGGCCAGAGAGAGACACTACAAACAACTACCAAGCATCCACAGGCACACAATACCATCACCCACATAACTTCCATGCACCTCACACAACACACCACTAAATATCACCCCACTTATCACTACACACACCACCCCACACATCACCCACACCACCCCATGGCACGGCAAGGACACCCCAGGTTCTCTGAGGAGGAGCTCAGGGTCATGGTGGAGGTAATCATCCGGGTAGAGCCACAGCTATTCGGATCACAGGTGCAGCACACCTCCATAGCTAGGAAGATGGAGCTATGGCCAAGAATAGTGGACAGGGTCAACGCAGTGGGACAGCACCCAAGAAATAGGAATGACACGAGGAAGAGGTGGAACGACCTACGGGGGAAGGTGCGTTCTGTGGTCTCAAGACACCACATCGCGGTACAGAGGACTGGCGGCGGACCCCCACCTCCTCCCCCACAACTAACAACATGGAAGGAGCAAGTCTTGGCGATTCTGCATCCAGAGGGCCTCGCAGGAGTAGATGGAGGAATGGACTCTGGTAAGTCAAATCTTAACTATTACATCCCCCACCCTACTTGCATGCTATCACATACCCCCACCCTCACCCTTACCCCCATCACTCCAACTCCTCACAAATGTTCCAACATCTCAAACCACACATCCTAACACCAAGCCCTGCATGCAACAACAAAGCATGGACACCCATCACCAAAGCATGGCCACTGCACATACCCATACACCACCCTAAACCACCATCACACAAGGACCCACACAGGAATGCAAACACTGGGGTACAGGGTCACCCACCCATTGCACACCATGGCACACACAGATGTAATAAACATCCTTTTATACCCCTGCAGGACCCCTACCCAACGTCACCAGACAGGAGGGTCCACATATGTCCACACCACCAACAGAAGAGGCCCACAGTGATGACAGCTGCTCGGTCCAACTGGATCTAGATGACCAGCCCGGCCAATCTGGGACCTCTGGACAGTCGGTTCCCCTGACACAGTCACAGGCCACCACAGAGCTTCCCCCCTCTGGAAACACCAGCACAGCACCCACCCAGCGGGCCCATACCTCTGTCCCAGGACACGTCAAGCAGCAGTGTGTCCACCACTACAGGGAACCCAGGCTAACCCAGCACCCCAACAACAACAGGGACCTGGGGGCAGTGGGCACACGGTCCAGGGGACGGAGGCACAGGAACACAGGGGAACTGGGAGGGCTGCTGTGCGACGGGGGAGGACAGGCCCAGGGAACCCACTCTCCACCAGGCCCTCTCCAACATCATGGAAGCCTACCACCATTCCCAGGAGATGATGGCAACGGTACTAGCCAAGTTTCAGGAGACCCAGCGCCTGCAAGAGGAACAGTATTTGGGCTTCAGGGAGGAACTGAGATCCATCAATACCACCCTGGGCACCATCGTAGGGATGCTGAAGGAAGTCCTGAACACCAGGAGGGACATTGTGGCACAGCAAGGGGCCCCTGACACTAGCCTGGACGATGAACTGCCCATCACCTCCGCCGGCGCTAGTGGACAGGAGGCACCGCCACAGGACCACCACACCAGCACCCCACCCCCTGCAGAGGGAGAACCACCCCGCAAACGGTCCCTGAGATCCAGGACAAAGACAGAGAACGATGCCAAGACCCCCACCAAGAAATGAGACCACCCTGAATGTCATCCTTCTGTCCCACCTTGTCACCCTGTCCATCCTCAAACTGCCCCAGCTCCACTTCCTATGCCCATTTGGGAAATGCACCTGTGAGACTAATAGACTGGACTCTGCCATGGACATTCCTCCACCATCACCCCTCACCATTTTACAACCCTTCTCCAATATTGAGCACTGAAATAAACACCCTTAAAGCACAAAGGGAGTCTGTCTGTGATTTCAAAATAGTGTATTAGCAATTACAGTGACAAAACGCTCTTTCAATTGTCATGTCAACATACCTATGTCACACAGCTATAGTCCATGAGGAAACAAAGCAGATGTCACACAGTGGGACCCACATCTGTGAAATCGTAAGGGAAAGTGACAACTCATCGACCATACACTGGGTGAAAACGACAGACAGTAGAGAGGTAGTAGTGTTAAAGTACATTAGTAGGCATGTTTGTATTCTTACCTGTGTCTCACTGGAAGTATTGCAGGATAACCGAGTTCCTGTTTTCGATGTCCTCTTCTTCTGCTTCCTCGTCTTCACTGTCCACAGGCTACAAAGCTGCCACAATACCACCATCTGGACCATCCTCCTGCAGAAAAGGCACCTGTTGTCGCAAAGCCAAGTTGTGAAGCATACAGCAGGCCACGATGAACTGGCACACCTTCTTTGGTGAGTAGAATAGGGATCCACCTGTCACATGGAGGCACCTGAACCTCGCCTTCAGGAGGCAGAAGGTCCGCTCTATAATCCTCCGGGTCTGCCCCTGGGCCTCACTGTAGCGTTCCTCTGCCCTTGTCCTGGGATTCCTCACTGGGGTCAGTAGCCATGACAGGTTGGGGTAACCAGAGTCACCTGCAAATGGCGAGGGCAACTGTTAGACACACACTAACCTGTAGGGATATCCCCAGACAACCATTCCCACTGACTTGCTTCCAGGTGCTCACCTAATAGCCACACACGGTGCCTCTGGAGTTGACCCATCACATAAGGGATGCTGCTATTCCGCAGGATGTAAGCGTCATGCACTGAACCAGGGAATTTGGCATTCACATGGGAGATGCACTGGTCTGCCAAACACACCATCTGCACATTCATGGAATGATAACTCTTCCGGTTTCTGTACACCTGTTCACTCCTGCTGGGGGGTACCAAAGCCACATGTGTCCCATCAATGGCACCTATGATGTTGGGGATATGTCCCAGGGCATAGAAGTCACCTTTCATTGTAGACAAATCCTCCACAGGAGGGAAAATGATGTAGCTCCGCATGTGTTACAGCAGGGCAGATTACACTCTGGACAACACGTTGGGAAACATAGGCTGGGACATCCCTGATGCTATGGCCACTGTTGTTTGAAATTACCCACATGCAAGGAAATAGAGTACTGACAGCACCTGCACTAGAGGGGGGATTCGTGTGGGATGGCGGATAGCTGACATCAGGTCTGGCTCCAGCTGGGCCCACAGTTCCTGGATTGTGACACGATCAAGCATGTAGGTGATGATCACATGTCTTTCCTCCATTGTTGGCAGGTCTACCAGCGGTTTGTACACTGGAGGATGCCGCCATCTCCTCACATGTCCCAGCGGACGGTGCCTATGAAGGACAACAGCAAGCACAGAGTCAACCAACTCAGAGATACCCACAGCTTACACAGAAAACAAATCATAATCCGAAATTTGGCCTGTATGAGTGTTGAGGCAAGGCCTAGGTATGTGTGACGCAGTTAAAAATTAAGCCATGTGGGCCCCTGAGATGGCGGCTGCTTGACCTGTAAAGTGGGACAATGGGATGTGAGGTAACTGCGCTGGCGTTGTACACAGTCGCTGTAGGCAGTCGAAGACCGCGGCGCAATTCTGCATTGGTTAACATTGGACCCTATGGGTCCAAGGAGCCAATGACGATGTACTCCAGCGGTGACGATACGCACCGCCGCGGACATGACTGCCATTTTCTATCTGTTCAATCACTCGATACCTGATCTTCGACAGGAGAGGACCTACACTGCAAGTGCTGCTGTGACCTCGGTCTGGAAGAGACAATGGCTCGTGCGTCTGGGGAAAGGACCCCTGCCTTCACATCGGAGGAGTTGGAGAAACTCGTGGATGGGGTCCTCCCCCAGCACATGCTACTCTACGGTCCTCCAGACAAACAGGTAAGTACACTGGGAGCATGCTGTATGGGCTATGCCTGTGTGGAGTGGGGTGGAGGAAAGATGGAGGGGGAGATTGAGGCGTGCATGAAACGACAGTGAGTGCATGTGCCACATGGCAAGGGTAGGGATGGGGGCCAATGACTGTGACGGTGCAGTTGGTAATAACTTTTCTTTTTCCCCTGTACAATTCATGTAGGTCAGTGCCCACCAGAAGAAGGATATTTGGCGTGCCATCGCCAAGGACGTCCGCACCCTGGGGGTCTACCACAGACGGAGCACCCACTGCCGTAAGAGATGGGAGGACATTCGCCGCTGGAGCAAGAAGATGGCGGAGGCCCAGCTGGGGATGAGCTCCCAATGTGGGAGGGGTGCCCGTCGCACCATGAGCCCCCTGATGTTCAGGATCCTGGTGCTGGCATACCCGCAGTTGGATGGGCATTTGAGGGCATCACAGAAGCCACAAGGTGGTGAGTACACTCTCATTCTGCTGATTTTGCGCGCAGTTGAGGTGTCTGGGTGGGTGAGGTGGGCTGTGGGTTTCCCTTGGCCAGGGCGAGTGTGCTAGTTATGTCCTCTTGTTCTGGCAGACCCTGTGGCACCCCACCCCACCTGTGTGAAGAGCCAAGTACACCTAGTCAGGCTCCTGTGACATCCATGTGTGCAGATGTCGGCCATAGCCTTGTAGGCCATGTCCCAGGGGTGGAACAGTGGACCCAAAGTGCGCGGCGTAGTGCAGGGGGCTTCTGTGTCTGTCGTGTCCGCCAACGGTAGCGGTAATGCATGCACTCAAAATGTCTTTCTTCTGTTGTTCCCCCCTTTTTGTGGTCTCCCCTTTCTTGTGTGCATTAGCATCATCAGGCGGAGGAGCAGTGGCACCGGAGCAGGAGGGAGCTGCATCCCACATGGCCCTGGAGGGTGACACTACGGACTCAGAATTCAACAGTGGGACGGAGGGAAGCTCCACGGTGGGGACAGGAGCTGACACCAGTGATACGGACTCGTCCTCTGATGGGAGTTCCCTTGTGGTGGTGGCCGCATCTACAGGTACAGCCGCCACCCCCTCTACCAGCACTGCCCTCCCAGCAGCCCCTCAGCCTTTGCCCTGTGCCCGCTCACCCAGTAGGGTGGGCATCACCTTCGCCCTAGGAACCTCAGGCCCTGCCCCAGTCACCCCTGCTGCCCTCAGTGAGGATGCCATTGACCTCCTCAGGTCCCTCACTGTTGGGCAGTCTACCATTTTGAATGCCATCTAGGGTGTAGAATGGCAGTTTCAACAAACAAATGCATTCCTGGAGGGCATTCATTCTGGTCAGGCGGCCGTTCAGCAAACTTTTCAGACTCTGGCCTCAGCACTGATGGCAGGTATTGTCCCTGTCTCTAGCCTCCCCCTCCAACTTCCTCCACCCAGACCCAATCCCCTCTACCTCAGCCTATCCCAAGCACACCTTCAGACCAGCATGCACACACGTCAACACACAAGGGAAGCTCAGGCAAACATAAGCACCACACATCCCACAGGCACTCACGCAAGCATCACACACATGCAGACACACCAACATCCACTGCCTCCAAAGTGTCCCCCTCCTCCTTGTCTCCCTCCTCCCTCCCAGTCTCGTCTCCACTCACACCTGCAAGCACTAAATCTACAGCCACTACTTCCATCACCAGCACACACACCACCACACCCCGCTCATGTGCAGTCACCACCCCCACTACCATTCACACGTCCCCTGTGTCCTTTCCCAGTGTGTTTGTGACGCCCCCTCCCAAGATACACAAACGCAGCCACACACCCACCCAACAGCCATTCACCTCACCACAGCCTACAGCGCATGCACCTTCACCCAAAGGCACCAAACGAACACCTCCTACAACCACAACCTCTTCCTGCACTCCCAAACCCCCTCCAGCTACCCGTCCCAGTGTTCCCAAGAAACTTTTCCTGTCCACCCTTGACCCCTTTCCCTCACCTCCCCCACCCCTTCAGTCTCCTAGGGCCCGACTCTCCAGGTCCCAATCTAGCACCTCAGCCACAACATCTCCGGGACCAGTGGTGCCTGTAGTCACCGGAATCTGGAGTGCACCAGGCAGCAGGGCAGCCAGTGTGGCACAGAGCCACAGCACGGACAGTCCCCCACCTGTCAAGCATCAAAATTTGCCCAGTGCCAGGCGCGAGAGGGGGAAGACGCCAGCCACCAAAGCCGCTCCCAGGGGTAGAGGTGGGAGTGTGGAGTCAGCTGCGAAACCTTCCAAGGTGGGGAAGGGGCACAAGAAACTCAGCAAGTCTGGGAAGAGCAGCACGGCAGAGAAGGCCCGCCATCATCCCGCTGCCCAGGAGGCCACCGCCAGCACTAGCCCTGCTGCCCAGGAGGCCACCGCCATCATCCCCGCTGCCCAGGAAGCCACCGCCAGCACCAGCCCTGCTGCACAGGAGGCCACCGCCATCATCCCCCGCTGCCCAGGAGGCCACCGCCAGCACCAGCCCTGCTGCACAGGAGGCCACCGCCAGCAGCAGCCAAGCTGCCCAGGACAGGACTGCCAGCACCAGCCCAGCTGCCCAGGACAGGAGCGCCAGCACCAGCCCAGCTGCCCAGGACAGGACCGCCAGCACCAGCCCAGCTCCAGCACCAGCCCAGCTGCCCAGGACAGGACCGCCAGCACCAGCCCAGCTGGCCAGGACAGGAACGCCAGCACCAGCCCCGCTGAGCCATAAGGGACCGCCAGCACCAGCCCCGCTGGGCCATAAGGGACCGCCAGTACCAGCCCCGCTGGGCCATAAAGAACCGCCAGCACCAGCCCCGCTGGGCCAGACAGGACCGCCAGCAGCTGAGTCACTGCCAAGGACCCCGCTGCCACAAGCACCGCTGAACAGGACACTGCCGCCACAAGCACCGCTGAACAGGACATTGCCACCACAAGCACCGCTGAACAGAACACCGCAGCCACAAGCACCGCTGAACAGGACACTGCCGCCACAAGCACCGCTGCCAAGAACACCGCCGGCACAAGCCCCGCTGAACAGGACACTGCCGCCACAAGCACCATTGAACAGGACACCGCAGCCACAAGCACCGCTGAACAGGACACTGCCGCCACAAGAACCGCTGCCAAGGACATCTCCACCACAAGCACCGCTGAACAGGACACTGCCGTCACAAGCACCGCTGCCAAGGGCACCGCCGCAACAAGCACCGCTGGCCCATGAGCGCCAAGGGCACTGACGCTACTGAGTCCGTCACGAGCAGGATGAAGCACTCTGGGCACAAGGCCCCCTCCAGAACCAGTGGAGATTCACATCCACTACCTCAGTCCTGGGCAGGATGAAGCACTCTGGGCAAAAGCCCCCCTCCAGAACCAGTGGAGTAAGGCATCCACTACCTCAGTCCTTGGCAGGATGAAGCACTCTGTGCACAAACCCCCTCCACAACCAGTGGAGACTGTTATCCACTTGAGAGACTGTGGCTTTGCACTCCCCCAGGATGTAACAGTGGGCAACCCACCCACTGTAGAGACTTGAGAGACTGTGGCTTTGCACTCCCCAGGATTGAACAGTGGGCATGTGGCCCCCTCGTGGATTTGGCATTGTGCACTGAACCGGCTGAGGTGCCCCTCCTTTCCCTTCCCCCTGAGGTTCCTGTTTTATTGCTATCTGATGCCCCTGCAGTGTTCTCTCCGTCATGTTCGGGGATTGAGTGTGGGCCTCGCCCATGCCGTGTGGGCCCAGTGTTCCACGGACTTCAATGGAGCACTACCTGACTACTATTCTTGGTGTATATATTTGTTTATAGTGTATATATATTTTTGCGTACTGGATTTTAATATATCACAATGGTTACACTCATTTCCTTTTGTCTTTGCATTCTTCCGGGGGGTTTGGGAGGTGTAACTGTAATGTATCATGCTGTATTAGTGTGTTTGATGTAGTGGGTGAGGGTGGGGGTGTTGCGTGTGTGTGTCCCTGTTTTTTCCCTCCCCCTTCCCCTGTGTCGTAGGCGCAGTACTCACCGTGGTCTTCGCCGCCGGCGTTCGTGCTCCTGGTAGAGGAGCAAGAAGATAAGGGCTGGCAAGATCTGGAGTTCGGGTTCCATGGCGTCTGGATTCCTTGTGGGGTGTGCAGAGGTGAGCGGTTTCCCTTCGAAGTCCTGTTTCCACTGCGTTTTTGTTCGCGGTGAATCCGCCCCGGAAAAGGTGGTGGATTGGTAGGTTGTGATACTGTGGCCGGTACATTGTCCACCGCCTGTCTGTTGGCGGTGACCGCCATGCTGTTTGTTTGTACCGCCGTGGTGGTCGGAGTGTTAAAGTGGCTGTCTATGTTGGCGGTTTCCGCCACGGTTGTGATTCCATTTTTTTTTTGCTGGCCTGTTGGCGGTCTTACCACCGCTTTAACACCGACCGCCAGGGTTGTAATGACCACCATAGTGTCCATGGCAGGAAATGTCCTAAAACACAATATGGACACATCATATTTTTCAACTGAAAATGGGCCCTTTTTTTTCTATGCGCCTATCTGTGGATTTTGGGGCCCTAGCTCAGCTGACACTGGGGAAAACCTAGCAAACATATACATTTTTTTAATCTAGGCACCTAGAGAGATCCAGTATGGCTTTCCCTAGGTTGTGATACCCTGAATTAGTTTCAAACCTCAAACTTTGAAAAAAAAAAAACTTTCCCCTCATGTTTCTGTGATGGAAAGTTCTGGAATCGGCTGGGAGCCGCAAACGTCCTTCCAGCCAGCATCCCCCCAAATCTTCCGATACAAATGGTACCTCACTTGTGTGGCTTGACTGTCAAACTAAGGTCAATTAGGCTCCTTTCGGGAGGACTCCCATTGATGTTAGTTTGATCCATTCCTCTCGCAGGCACTAAGCCCAGCCAGATCAGTGGGGCAGCATGTTATTAGGAAACACTGGGTGGTAGGATTTTTGTGGGTTTCTTCTGATTCAGGAAGAACGTGGCACAGAAATGCAATGAAAATGTGTAGCTTTAGTCACATTTCGAGGTTTGTAGTCATTATGGGTAAGAAACCTTGATGGGATCCACGGGAGGCACACCACCCTGTACTTCCCTGGGTGTCTAGTTTACAAAAATATCTACATTTGGCAAATTTGTCCTAGAGACAATGTACACGCTGGCTGAGAAAGACAGAAAAGACAAATATTACTGAACAACCATCTATTCCTCAGGTCACACACATACTGGTTGGATTTGGCACAAGGAGATTGAAAGAATTAAAATGTAAATATTATTAACAAGAGAATTTACAAAAATGAAATACACTGTTAAAACTTAAAAGTTCAAAACACTGAACCAATGACTCACAGCCCATGAGCTGTAAAACTGTGACACTGCACCAATCGCTTTACAGGCCATTCATACACCTTTCATGCTTGACATACACAAGACCATTCACACCGCCAGCACATTACAACACTCATATCAAAAGATAGAGCCATTCAAGGGCCCATCAATACCATACACCCACAAGACTGAGACAGCAATCACACCGGCTGGTGGCTGATGGAGTGTGTGGACTGGCATTGGCTAGCAGTGTGTGTAAGGACCAGCAGCAAATCACTAGTCACACACCACCAGCCAAATGTCACACACCGCTAGCCAACACCAGTCCACCCACACTGCCAGTCAAGCACCAGTCCATGCACACCGCCAGCCAAGCGCCAGTCCATGAACACTGCCAGCCAAGCACTAGTTCATACACTGCGCCACCCAAGCGCCAGTTCCTGCACACCACCAACTAAGCAGCAGTTCACGCATACCGCCAGCCAAGTGCCAGTCCATGCACACAACCAGGCAAGCACCAGTCTATGCACACCACCATCACATTTTTTTTAACAAAAACCAAAACACAATCCAATTGAAAGTAGATGAAAAACTATAACCACAAACACAACAGCTCTAACTAAATACATCACACTAATCTCAACCGTGAAATCTGAACCAAAAATATAAATAAATTGATACAGACCAATCAGTGCACTTTTATGCTCATGGTTGCTCCCAGTAATTCCATTGCATGTGGTACAATTTAAAACGTGCAGGCACACGTAACTCAGGATTAGAAGGACACTCGGAGCAGTATATATGACTCTTCTTCCGCACACCTCTTTAGAGAGAGACTCTACATCTCCTAAAGGGAAAGCTTTTTTTGGGTGTGGGAGGAATATAATCTGGAATGCGGTGATCTTTCAATCTAGCCACATCCTCGAGAACTCCAAATCTAGGAACACTTGCCTGCTACACTACAGCGAGGTTACCTATCACAGATGGTAGAAACTGAACAAATGTTATCTTTAAATCTTGAGTCCTTGAACACAACAAAAGTATAGAAGGTTACTAAATCGAACACATAGGTAGCCAACTTCTCATGCCAAATGTAAGCCTTACAAACAGCAGTGTAGGGTTTCAACCTCTGATCTACTCTATCTACACTACCCATGTGCTTACTGTAGTCTAAAATGCACACAGGTTTGCATGCTTCAACCTGACCCAAAACAGTCACAGGTAAAGTACTTTCATTATGAATAGTCGTCAGCATGTGGACATCTCTACTGTCTGCAAATTTCATAGCTAGAAGTTCATCACTACCCAAGGCACTACACTGTTCCCTCTGACGCTATTTACATACAAGCTCTTTCTTTTTCGGGCAACCTTCATGGTTAGGGTTGGTTTCGGGAGAACATGGCGGGCTGCGGAGTTCACGCAGCGCGCTAGGGCGCTTCCGGTTCCTGGGGGGCGCGGCAGGACGCGGCTGCCGAGCGGATTGCGGCTGTAGGCACACTGATGTGCGCGCCGCATTTTTTGGAGTCTGAGGCAGACTGGAGGGCAGCGGGGCTGTCTGGTGGCGCCGGGCCGTGCTGGAGCTGCGACGGGCGCGGAAAGGTGTGGGGCGAATTCCCCTTCTGGGGAATAGCGGCAGTAGTAGCTGCAGTAGAGGCACGAGTGGAGCAGCAGCCGAGAAGTTGCGGCAAGGAGCACAATTTAAAGAAAATTTGGAGAAGGGAGCCAGGAGAAAAACGGTGAGGCAGTGTGGGGGGGGGGGGTGATTTTCCTTCCCCCCCGCTTTTCTTAACAAGAGTGGAGGGGACTGATCAGTGGCTCTGGAACAATTTGGGTGCGACTGCCGAGGAGAAGGGAGACAAGGGGGGGTCAGCTAAAAAAAATCCGAAATCTAAATCTGGGGAAGGAGGAAGGATTGCGGTGAGGAAGGTGGGGGAAAGCAAGCTTAAGGGGAGAGATAAGTTGACGCCCTCCCTAAGGTATTTTTTTAAAGTGAGACCAGAGGTAATTAAGCTAACCCCTGGGCAGGCCAGAGTGGCAATGGAGGTTACCACCAGGCAGTCGGATAATGCTGCCGGTGAGGGCAGGGGGTGGGCGAGCCCCCCCCGCCACTGGCAGGAGAAGAACAGATGGGCCCAGTGCAAGTCCAGATCCCAAACGCTATGCCCGCAGAGGTTCAGGACCCCGCGTCTAAGTCAGTAGCTCTGGAATCCCCTCAAGCCGTTCCTGTTACCTCCCCTTCACTGAGTTCTTCGTTGGAGGCGTTCATTTTGTCTATTTCCGAGGATGTAAAAAAAGGTTTTGCGAGCTCAGAAGTAAATCAAGGGGAGATAAGAGAGGTTTGTGCTATTTTAGAAAGGAAAATTGATGGCGTAATGGAAAGAACACAGGCCCTGGAAGAAGCGATGGGGGGTATGAAGGAGGAATTGGCTCAGCATAAGGGTGAGATCGATACACTGAAGGGGAGCGAACAGGCATTAAAAAACAGGGTTGAGCATCTAGAAAATTATTCAAGAAGAAATAATTTAAAACTTTTTAAAGTGCCTGAAGGTATAGAAGGGAACGATCTGAAGGCCTTTGTAGTATCACTAATTAAATCAGCAGTGGATCTGAAGGAGACTGAGGAGGAAATCGGGAAGGAAATTCAGAGAATCCATTGAGACCCCTTCAAGCTGCGAATGAACAGTAGTAGACCTCGGAAAATTTTGATAAACTTTTTGTCATACCAGATGAAAGAAAAGATTTTATCTAGAGCATTGAAACAAAAATCTTTAAGAGTGAATGATATTGTTTTTGAGATCAGGTCTGATTTATCCAGGGTTACTATGGATAGGCAGTGGGAACTGGGGAAACGTTTAGAGACTTTCAAATCTTTGGGGGTCTCGGCCCAGTTGAAATTCCCAGCCTTCCTCCGGGTCATGTATAATAACAAAATGTATAACATCAGAGACATAAGTGAGGCGGATGAATTATTGGTAGTGGTTAAAAATGGGCAGTCCACTGAATAAGGTTGCGTTTAATGTTTAAATTCTCCCAGGAACACGGGGGCGCTCTAAAAATTGGATCATTATGGTCCTTAGTCGGGGGGGTTCTCCACGGGTGGGGCATGGGGGGAAGGGGACAGGGAGAGGGAGGTAGGGTTAGGGTTGGGGAGGGAGAGTGGGAAAAAAGTAAAAAGTAGTGCCTCTTTCAACCCAGTTATCTGTTTCCTAGGATTGATTGATAGCTAGCAGGGAGAGAAGGCAGGGGGTGCAGAACATATCATTGCAAATCCTTTCATGGAATGTTAATGGCTTGAGGGTGCGAGGAAGAAGGGAACGAATATTACAGTATCTGCAGGATTCTACGGCGCAAATTTTAGTTTTGCAGGAAACGCATTTAACAAAGGCGGAGTGCATTAACATAATTCAAAAGCTGAGGAGGGTTCAAACATTTTCATGTGCAGAACACAACTATCATAATAAAGGGGTGGCAATCTTAGTTAAACATTCACATCAGGGGGGTGTGGCAATTTTGGAATCTAAATCAGATATAGCAGGGCGATGGGTAATAGTTAAAATACAATTTCGGGGTCGTAATCTGGTCTCAGCAGGTTACTATGGCCCCAACTGCGACGATATAGAATCTTTGAAGCATCTCTTTTCTCAGCTTCTTGAATTTTCGGACCCGGTTATTTTGATGGGTGATTTCAATGTGGTGTTAGATAATGAGCTGGATAGGCATAACTGCAGGTCACGAGGCACGCCTAAGTCGCAACAATATTTAAGGAGGATGATGAAGGAATTTGGCCTGTGTGATATTTGGAGACAAAGGGTGGGGAATAGCAGGGATTTTTCTTTTTTTAATAAGAAATATAGACATGCCTCTCAAATCGATTATTTTTTATTAGATACACGTCTGAGAGAGGAGGTGAAGAATATAGCGTATCTGCCCTTTCATCTATCATATCACTCTGCGGTGGTGTTAAATATGAGTTTTCGGCAGACAAGTTTCAGTAAACGGTGGACGATTGATCGGTCCTTGCTATTAGATCAGGAGGTGTTGTTAAAGCTGCGTAAGGAATCCGCATTCTTTTTTAGTGTAAATTTGGGCTCTGCCCCATTATCAGTAGTATGGGACACGTTTAAAGCGGTTATTCGCGGGGAGATAAGGAGTAGCTCCATCCAGAAATATAAACGGCGGAGAGACGTGATTAATGCACTAGAGCAGGAAATGCGATACATAAAGTCGAAATAATAGAAGCAGGGGAGACTGAGGCTTTGAGGGCCAGCTTGGATGGGTTGAGAAGCCAGTTGGAGAAGATACTACAGGGAAGAATTCAAAGGAAATGGGAGGCAAGCAAATTGGCTCATTTTGAATATGGGGAAAATGCGGGGAAGTTGTTTGCCTGGAAAGGCAAAACAGATCGTGTTAGGAACTACATCAAGGAGGTTGAAATGGAGCACTCAGGAGAAAGAAGAACGGATGAGCCGGCAATAGAATTGGCTTTTCGAAACTTTTTTTCACAACTGCATTCGGAGGGGTTAGAGGTGGATGAAGATATGGTAACGGATTGGATGGGGGCCGATATATCCTTAGGTTTATCGTTGCAGGAGAGGGAAGCATTGAATGCTCCAATAATGGCTGAGGAAATTAGGAGAACCTTGATTAGTAGTAAGTCGGGGACGGCGCCGGGCCCGGATGGTATCCCAGTGGAAGTCTATAAGGTATTAGGGGACTCAATTATCCCAGTATTGACTGAGTTGTTTGGGGGGATTCTGGAATCTGGTAATGACATTCCTCCTTCGTGGAATGAGGCGGTGATCTCTTTAATTTTAAAACCGGATAAAAACACAGCGAAATGTGCTTCCTACAGGCCTATATCATTGCTGAACAGCGATTATAAATTATTAGCTAAGATTCTAGTGGATAGGTTGAGTAAGATAGCTAATAATTTAGTGCACCCAGATCAAAAAGGCTTTTCTAAAGGCAGATATCTTCATGAATTAACTTTTGAACTGATCGGGGCAATAGATATGGCTACAACGTTTGGGGCGCCATTGGCAATTATTATCTTAGATGCAATGAAAGCCTTCGACCAAGTAAATTGGAACTTTTTGAAATTGAATTTGAGGCGGGCCAACTTAGGATCCAAGTTTTGTGGGGTTATTGACCAGATCTATAGATTACCACGTGCCAAGATTCTGGTGAATGGGAAACTTACGGACCCCATTACAATTTCAAGAGGTACTAGGCAGGGTTGCCCCCTGTCGCCTGTATTGTTTAATTTGTATATTGAACCGTTTGCTAGAAAAATCAGACAAAATCCTCTTATCTCGCCCTTTTGCTGCAATGGCTGGGAAAAGAAAATCTTTTTATATGCAGACTACTTACTGATATATACTAATAACCTGCCTTTAGCTTTTAACACAGTTAAAGATCTCGCTGAACAATTTGGAAGGATATCAGGGTATCGGATTAATGTGGGGAAAACAGAAACTATGCAGTGGAATATGGAAGTAGGGTCAATATCAAATAAGCAGGAAATACGGTACCTGGGTATTTTAGTGACCCAAAATTTGAAGGACTTTGTGGAAAGGAATGCACGAAAGTTATTAGTTGAATGTAAAGCTATGCTACAAAAATGGGCATATCTCCCTTTGACGATTCTCGGGAGGATAAATTTAATTAAGATGTTTATTCTGCCCAAATGGAATTTTGTGTTTGCAGCTATACCTTTGGCAATGCATAAGGGATACCTGGATAAAATGCAGCAGGCGATAAGTAGTTTTATTTGGAATTCTAAGGGGCCGAGGATATCATGGAAAAAATTATGCAGAAGAAGGGAAAAGGGAGGTCTGGCTCTACCTGATTTGGCATATTATGCGCGGGCTTTCTTGTTTAAAAACTCAAGGATGTTGTTTCTGCCCCCAGACGGTTCAGCAGTGGGCAGAATGTATAAGGCAATGGTTTCATCTGTGAAAGGGGCCTTAAAGTCTTTTCTATTCAAATTCGGCGACCCTAAATTTTTCAAAAAAGTTAAATTAAAAGTGCTGCAAGGATTGGCAAGGAGCTGGTATCAGATGAGACGATGGTTGGGTGCACACTATTACAGCTATCAGGCCCCTATCTGGGATTCCCCGGGCACCACAGAATGCTGTCAAGATATCTTAGCATTACCACTCAAAAGGGCAGGTGTGGAAAGGTGGGGTGAGCTTGCGCGAGAGGGTACTTTACTTTTATGGGATGAATTGGTAAGGATAACGGATGGATCTCTGTCCAGGTTAAAATATTTACAGATAAGAGAGTGGGAAAAAGAAATTAAGGGGGGATTGGGAGTGGTAAATGCTTTGGAGGATTATTTTTTAGATCTGGCAGACTCAGCACCTGTGAAGAGGTTGGCGGTTTGGTATTGGGAAATATTAGAAACTCTTGACGAGAATTTTGTCCTACCAAACAATTTATGGGGCAAGGCGATCTCAGGCGACAAGATTGGGTTATGGTGGAAGAAGTCGTTTGTGACTCTGTATGAAGTAGTGAAGCCTGCCCCATTAAGGAAAAACCATCTTTATACTCTACACAGAGCGTATATATCTCCGGCAAAACTTGCCAAGTTTAAGAAGGGGGAGGTGACTAAATGTCTGAAATGTGGCGGGCCAGGAGCAACGGACATACATATGTTCTGGGATTGCCCCGCTATTCGGTTGTTTTGGGAGGAGGTTTTTGGGGCAATATCATCTATGCTAGGCTGGAAAATTAATGTATCACTCCCACTGATTATATTTGGGCAGCTTCAGGAAGAGGGTATTTGGAGCATGGTGAATAAAGCTAACCGTACATTTCTGTTTTATGTAATTGTGCTGGGAAGGAACGAAATTTGCAAAAATTGGATGAAGGAGCACCCTCCGAGCTATACAGATTGGCTTAATGCAGCTCTCCGTGCGGCGAATATGGATCTAAATGTGCAGGGCTCTAAGAGAAACGCAGAACTGTGATCATTATTATTAAAATGGGAGGGAGTAGTTTGAATCTGTTTTCCCTGTTAATATCTGCTACTTTGTGACTATGTGAAATTGGGTTGGTTATTTTCTCTCTTTTGTCCAATGATTAGTCACCGTTTGATGCTCCGGCAGGTTTACCTAGGCAGACCGGGAGATACAAGGGTGCATCCCTTGACTTGAGTCTCTCTCTTAGTTAGAGGGTGAGAAGGTTACAGGAATTAAGAGGTGGCTCAGTAAGCGGGGTTGAATGAGGACAAAAAATAAATAAAACCTTCACGGTTAGGGTGGATTGTATAACAAATAACAATGTCCACTTTGAACAATTCCCTGAATAATTGCACTCCAGTGTATAGGTTATCTATGTATAAATAGTAATCTTTGTTAGAAAGTCCTCTACCAGGTCACCCACACAATTTTCTCACTGACTCCAAAAGTGGAAGGACAACCTGGGGAGTCAATAGAACAATCCTTATCAATGCACACCATGAAATTATAGATGTATCCAATCCTACTCTCAGGTAGTATATACATCTTAATTCATAATGTGCCCTATTGCTAGGAATGTACTGCACAAACATAAAATGGTCCTTGAAGAGGGCCAAAGGCACATTCATAGACATAGGTCTCTGAAAAGTGATCTACAAAATGATCAAGGACAGGCCAAATCTTTTAGAGACCATCACAATCAGGGTGATCTTGTGGCAGCATATGAAGCAGAAGCAAATATGGATCATGACTCATGGCTGAAGGAAATATAGCTGTTGCTTTCAAGGGAATAGTAGACCAATATGAAGACAGCAATGGCTTCCTTACCAAGTCCATCAAAAAGTTAAACCCAAGAACTCCTTTAAGTCATACAGATTTGTGGTAGTCCACCACCTAGTTCTGGAGTGGGGCTTAAGTCTGGAGCTGTTATCCCTCTAATACTGTTCACAATACAAATTAGTCTGGTCAACAATTTAATCCAAAAATACATTGTCCATAAACAACTGAAAGACCTTTGTAGGCAAATGGTTTTCAGTATTCACTCTACACCCTGCAACTCCAGTAAAGGCAGGCAACACAGACTGCACCATGTTTGGGGCAACCCAAAGTTCTGCACTTCCAATGGGAAGCCTTTCAGCCCCAGGCTGCCCTCTACATGCCTTTTTCTGCGCTATTGGCATACCAGTGTCCTCCTCTAAAAGAGGCACTTCATCCACACTGAAAGTGGCTTCATCATCATATGATTCCTCTAGGACAGAAAATTCACTGACAGAATCTTGAACTTACTCATCTGCCTCAGATCCATGGTCAGTCTCATAACATGGTCAGGTGAAGTTTCGAAAAAGCATCTAACAACCTGCTCAGTGGTAATACTGTGGCTAGCCATAATCCTTACTCAATAAAAGCAACACCACAAATAAGTCAACAATAATCAACACTCTGTAAAATAAGTAATAAACAAAGTGTGGCTTTACCAAACAGAAGGTAAAACTACTGACACATAGTAATATGGAAGGAAAAGTCAATCAATATAAAGCCCACAAAGACCTATGTACTTAATACCACTCACGTGCCAGAGACAGCTAGATTCAGGATCACCAGCACCTACTCTGCACAGACACAGCAAGCACCAATGATATCCCACTAGAAAGTAAAAACAAAAGAAAATTACACACAAGACAACACAATACAGATTGTGCACAAATCCAAGAAGAATTTCACACACTACAAAAAACAGAAGGTAAATATGCTGCTATTATTACATTGTTTACAATTAAAACATTCATGCAAGGCAATGATACTCATTTGGAGTAAACAGCACATGTTTATTACCAAACACATGCAACCACACAAACTGTAGCTCTACCACTGTCAAAACCACAAGCAGGGGTCGCAGCAATGGAATACAAAAGCTTTGCACTATAATAAAAAGGATAAATAAAACTTATGATCACAATTGCAAATTATGACTAATAACAGAACAGTTAACATTATAAAACACTATGAAGTCTGCAAATCACCACCGGAAATGCCAGCCACATACTTTGCCAGCCAGAAGCGAGTCAACACATGATGTCAGACAAATGCTAGTCGGCACACACCACCAGCAAAATCCCAAGGTCAAAAACACCATCAGCCTAGCGCCAGTCAACACACACTGCCATTTAAGCGCCAGTTCACACATACCGCCAGACAAGAGCCAGTCCACACAGGCTGCCACGCAAGTGCAAGTCTACACTGCCAGGCAAGCACCAGTCTACTCCCACCACCAGTCAAGCACTGGTTAACACACACTGCCAACCAAGTGCAAGTCCACGCACACCACCAGCCAAATGCCAGCACTCATACAGCCAGCCAAACGCTAGTACACGCAGACTGTCAGCCGAACTCCACTCCACACATACACAGAAACCTTTCCTGGTGTCTCGTGGTTTTCTATGCCCTTGGGCAGAGGGGACTGAATATAACTGATCTGCCCCTAAAGGGGGTAGAAATGGCCAAAATAAAGGGGTGCTCCCTGAATTGCCACAGCTATTATCCATGGTATCTAGTGGGCTTCTGCTCCCCTCGGGGCAGATCAGCCTAAAAATATAGCTGCCTGCCCCCAAGAGGGTCAGAAGCTGGCAAAATAGGTCCCCAAAATGAAGGGGAGCGACCCTTGCCTTGTAGTGTAGCCATTTTTAATGTAGCTTTCTGCGTGTTTGCTTAACATATTAGGCCTCTGTGCACTTTGCCCTAGATGCATTTTATTTAACCTCGCACTGTTATTTTACAATAACCAGTTTCACGGTCTTGTTTTTATTTCACTCTATCACACTGTGTAGCTTACTTCAGCACTGTGTTTTCAAACAATACATTCTTGCTCGCTCTGTGCTTCAGTCAAGGATACAGTCTGGTACATTGCCGATAGATGTGGTAGAAGTTTAGTCTTTCTGGTTCGTAGAAAGTACACATCCTTACGTAGGGACGTTTCTTAGAACACGGCGTGTTAGTTATAAAAACACTTCCAAGTCCTGATACACGTAAGAGGGAGATTCTGACCAGGAACCCACAAATAGATGCTGACTGCCCTGTTGCAGATACTAATCCAGATCACAGGCTTTTGCTCAGGTATGAGGGTCGATGTCCTCCCAGGGGAACCTGAAAGGCAGGCTTAGAGCTTCACATGCTGTGCTCAAAATATAACTTAGAGAGAACATAATTTAGGTGCAATATCATAGCCTTATTCTTATGTTTCACTCTCCTCGTTGCTATCTCAATCATACTGTGTTGTATAGTTCTGGTTATTGCGGCTCACGCTTTGTTATCTAAAATGCAGTCGTTTTATTAAACCAATCTTTAAAACTCAAACTGCCTTTGTCATTTATATATGAGACCGCACTGTGTATGAGAAAACTGGTTGTGACCTGAGTGACCACGACTTCCCTGGGAAGCACTAAGATGTAATGCGCTCGGCTGCCCAATTGTCTCTTCCCTTTGGGAGAGATGAGGCACTGCTAGTTAGCCGGAGCAAAAAACGGATTTGGGGCAACAAGGATCCTTCACCGTGGGTCAGATTTAATCCCCCACACCGTGAACGATCTCGCTGCCCAAAAATCCAGTAGTCTCATTAGGATAATGAGAGCCTACGCGACAGACTAAAGGGCCACTCTCTGAATTGTGCTACTTGCACAAAATCCCTCCTGTCTAGTGGCTACCACCCTCCAGATGGCATATTGGCCTAAAAACGTCCCATCTGCCTTCTGGGGCTGCAAAATACAAAACAAATTTCCCCTAAGGGGAACAACCCTTGTCCAACGGGTCACTCCCCCAACAACAACCAAGCCTTTGTGGTCTAGGTGGCTTACACCCCTCCGCCCCCCAAAGCGGAGCAACTCTTGCCTAAGGGGTCGCTCCCCAAACAACAAAACAATTCAAGGTGGTCTAGTGGGCTATCACCCCCAAGAAAGCAGATTGGCATAAAAACAGCCAATCTGCTTTCTGGGCTGCGGCAGAACTGCAAAAAATAATTCTGCCCCAAATGGTTACTCCCCGTAATCAATGCTAATACTTCTCTAAATAAACCCCCCTGGAAAAGGTCTTACCTGATACACGTCCTCTCCCTTGACGCAGTGGAGGCAAATGGTTTCCAGCATATCGTCAGATGCATTTGATGACGTTGGCACACCTCACGTGCTGACATCATCAGATCGCTAATGGGGAGTGGGTTAAAGTGGCAGTGGAAGTGCTTCTGCTGCCATCCTTTATGGGGGCTTTCAAGGGGCAGCCCACAGGAAGAGAACCAGTGCTTTATCCGGGGGTGGGTGAGAGGACAAAATATCACCATGGCTGAGGACAGCACTGTACAGTCCTCAGCATGGAAGGGGTTCATGGTAGTGAACATTTCCCTTATTTTGGGCAAAGGATGCCTGTCCACCCAGATAACGGCATTAAGATAATGCTAATCTACACATAAGCACAAACCACCATTGCTTGTCTTGTCCAGCACCACTTGAGCCAACCATTCTCATGATTCTATTTCCTCTATGATCCCTTCGTCACATAACCTCTGCAGCACCTGTAGTAACAGCTCCCTCATGACACATGGAGCCCCACAATTCATGCACTTTCTGCATCCTTCAAAACAATTTTGTGCATGAACCTCTTTTTCTCCACTTGTCTGAAGGAAACTCTTCTGAAAGAGATACCTCACCTACCTCCCCAGACGCTGACTGTGGCCACAAAACGTGATTGGAATGGTTCAGGTCTAAGCGCATCATCAAATCCCTTTGCTGGGGCAGCCCTAGAAGACATGACCCATCCCTGGCAAAATAAACCTTGGAAGTAACCACTACCTCTTGTAACTCAAAATTGCCACGAGTTACCAATTTAACATCTGGTGATTTGAGGGTATGATTGGGAAATTTGTTGATATATTCACCAACAAGAGTGTATCTGGCACCTTAGTTAGCCATTAAAGTAAATTAATCTCCATCTATCTTAATTTTGCAAAAAAGGACTATTTTCTTCTTTGCTTGCCACTTGTTGAATTTGCGAAATAACATCTTGATCTTTCACCTCATCAACATCTCTTTCCCACATTACTAATAGAACTTTTGACTTCTAAATCCACCTAACTTGCCATGTCACACCCTGGGAAAAAGCCCCTTTAGATTGCATTTCCTGCACAGTTGGCCTATGGCAAGACACCTTTCATCAGTCGCTAAATGTCTCTTCAATTCACACTTGTAGCCGGATTTTGTCTACAAACTTGAATGATGCAGCAGTATCCTCCACTTCATGCCTTTGTATGCTCTTTTGAATTGCATCAACTCTTTCTTTTGATGCCAATTCCTTCATACTGTCATCAGTGATTTTTTCATGTCAATAGCCATCTGTAATGTTAACCCCTCTATATTCAATAGCTTCTACAGAACTTTTCTGTTATTGACTTTCAAGACCAAATGGTCCCTCCATATCTCATCGAGGAAATCCTTGTAGCTGCACAAAGCTGCCAAAGTCCTCAGTCCGACAACATAGCTGTCCACAGATACACCTGGCATTTGACTTCTTTTAAGAAATTTAAACCACTCTAAAATGTCCTTTTTCCTTTTTCCAAGATTCAAATCCAGCGGCTTTAATGCCATGTCATATTCATCCATGTCTTCCTCATCTGTCTCCCTATTCCCCAGAGGTGGAATGTATTTTCAAACTGTGGGGGTCATTCTGACCCTGGCGGTCATTGACCGCCAGGGTCAACGACCGCGGGAGCACCGCCAACAGGCTGGCGGTGCTCCCAAGGGCATTCTGACCGCGGCGGTATGGCCGCGGTCAGAAACGGAAAACCGGCGGTTTCCCGCTGCCCTGAGGAATCCTCCATGGCGGCGCAGCTTGCTGCGCCGCCATGGGGATTCCGACCCCCTCACCGCCATCCTGTTCCTGGCGGTTTTGACAGTCAGGAACAGGATGGCGGTGAGGGGTGTTGTGGGGCCCCTGGGGGCCCCTGCAGTGCCCATGCCAATGGCATGGCACTGCAGGGGCCCCCGTAAGAGGGCCCCAAAAAGATTTTCAGTGTCTGCCATGCATCTTCAATCAATCAATCAGTGATTTGTAAAGCGTGACTAATTACCCATAGGGTCTCAAGGCGCTGTTTGTGGGCATGCTACTCGGTCGAAGAGCCAGGTCTTGAGGTCCTTCCTGAACTGCTTCAGTGATGCGATCTGCCTGAGCTTGAGTGTTCCATGTCCGGGCTGCTAGGAGGAAGAAAGACTTTCCTCCATCTGTGCTTTTCTGGATCTTGGGAACAGCTCCGGGGGCAAGCAGGAAAGAACAAAGATGTCTGTTGGGTACGTAGAAGGCAAGGCGGTGGTTGAGGTATGCCAGTTTCTATGTTGTGTAGTGCCTTCTAGGCGTGGACCAGGAGTTTGTAAGTGATGCGCTTTTTGATTGGAAGCCAGTGTAGGTCTCTGAGTTGGGAGGAGATGTGGCTGTGTCAAGGGATGTCCAGAATGAGTCTGGTTGCTGCATTCTGGATTCTTTGTAGTCTTGATTGCAGTTTCCTGGTGATGCCTATTTAGAGTGTGTTGCCTTAATCCAGTTTGCTAGTGACAAGTGCCTAGGTGACTATCCTCCTACTGTCGGAGGGTATCCATGTAAAAATCTTTTGCATGAGTCAGAGGGTGTGGAAGCATGATGATGAGATGGAGTTGCCTTGGTGGGTCATGGATAGAGAGGAGTGCAGGATGATGCCCAGATCGTGTGCATGGTCCATGGGGGGAGGTGGGGAGGTTCCCAATGCAGTGGGCCACCAGGAGTCATTCTAGAGGGAATGGGTGGAGCCGATTACAAAGATCTCTGTCTTGTCCAAATTAAGTGTGAGGAGGCTGGCTTCCATCCAGGTGGTGAATGCTCACATCCTATTGTTTCTCTTGGCTTTTGCAGAGTCCTTGGACAAGGAGAGGATCCGTTGGGTATCGTCGGCATAGGACACTATGTTTAACCCATGCTGTTTGATGATCTTGGCAAGCGGGCCATGTGGATGTTTAAAAGTGTTGGGCTGAGTGAAGATCCTTGGGGCACTCCGCAGCATGTGTCTTTGGGTCCTGATGTGAACGCCGGTAGTCGGACACTGTGTTCTTCCGGTAAGGAAGGACCTGATCCAACCCAGTGCTTTATCTCAGATGCCGGTGTTGTGTAGTCTGGTGCAGAGGGTGGAGTGGGAGACGGTGTCAAATGCAGCAGAGAGGTCGAGGAGGATGGGTGAGCTTGTGCCTCCGTGGTCTAGTATGATGCATATGTCATCAGTAGCTGCTAGATCTTCGAAATACTCCTCGTCACCAGTGAAACAAGATAACAGATGCAGAAATAGTTCAGATAAGTTCTTTATTAAAACGTGTCTCACTGGGAGGGAGTCCATCTGAAACCATCCCCTCGGCCAGTCCCATTCTTGAATGGAATGCTCCAACCTTCCATTCAAGAACAGAACACAATGGGGACCCCTCCCATTTGTAAATGAGTTACCATCTCCTTTGAGGTGCTTGTAAAAAAAACTATGTTTTGTGATCAGATTTCAGTTGCACAATACTGATACATTAGATACTGACATTTTATTTGGAAGGAATGTCTACAACATGTTGCTTCCAGATACAAAATCAGTTGGAAAAACTTTTTAGAATCCTGAAATGGGATTAGTTATGAGAAAAAGACATTTTAACAGCTTCAAACACTGTAGCTGAGGTTTTATGACCGTTAGATCCGCACATAAGTGACCCTCGATTTTGTCAAATGTCTCTGCTACCCTGGGATTTCATCAGGGTGACAGTGTGTTACATTTCTTCACCCTATGTACATACATGGAGGAAACCTACTCAGATATTTCTTTAGATATTTTGACATACCCCTCATATGTGAGGAGTATGGATTGTTCAGTAGTTTCAAAAATTCTTTAGGGGCTGTATTTTGCTTGGCCTATGTCTATTTGATGAGGATTGACTTGACTATAGAAATATATTTTATATTCTGCGCAATTCAGTTATTCCAGGTCCTCCCAAGTTGGGTTTTGATGCCCATTGTTTTGTTCTCAGACTGTGTAGGTTTTTATTCCCTAGTTTAGATGTTTTCAGTACAAAAATTCTGGTCTTATGAATGTTTGCCTCTTTAGTATTTTAGGGGCTATGATGTCAATTATTCCCATTGTGTTATCAGTGTACAGAGGTGCAAGCCTATTTTTGTTCTGAAGGGATAGATTGAAATAAGTGGGCTACTTCAGAGGCCATCTTGCGAATATCATTGTCATGAGGCCACTAACCCTTTGCTTGGATCTTCTGACTAATAGTTATGACTTTTGAGGAGTTGGGGGAGAATCGGACAAGGAAGTGGTCAGACGAGTTGTAAGCAATTAGAGCAGTGGTTCCAAACCTGTGGTACGGGACCCCTGGGGGTTCGTAAAGCCTTCTCAGGGAGTGCACGGCTGCTTAGAAAATTAAGTAATATTAACATATTAATAAAATGTATATAAATAAGGTGGCTAAATGCACAATTGAAAATGTTTAAAAATACTGTAAATGTCAAGTAATTTAAGACTGGAGGCTAAAAATTAAATTAGTGTCCTCAGATTGATTTGTGGAGCAGTGTAGGTGCATCAAACAGAATATAGTTGAACAATGTGTGGTTTCAACTGAATTTAGAAAAACTTCAAATTACATTTTTTATTTTCTTTAATTTATTTTTGTTTGCAAATGAAATAAAATGTGTTATCATTTGTGTATGTGTGTGATGAATGCTTGTTTCTGTATTTTTGTGTGTATTGTTTTGTGGTTCAAATCATCAATAATGTTTACGCCAGAGTCTCCAGCTTCCAGTAGTGACATAGTCGGGGGAGGGGTCCTCCAATTAAAGTAATGTTTCAGTCCCCAGGTCCCCAGTCCCAGTAATGATAAAGTGGGGTCCACAGAAGTCAAAAGGCTGAGAACTACTGAATTAAAGGATAGAATTTAAGGAACCTTTATCTGTGATCCAGAATGGCACCTTTTGTGTATGACAACATAATTGAATGAGGTTAATATTAGGTATGGAAAATGACAGAATAACACACAGGGCTTGATTCACAAGGGTAAACCTACATGTGTAGATTTGCTCACGTGTCTATCTACTCCTGCCTCAATGAGTAAATGTTAACTTTTTTGTTGCTCACCATTTTTGAGTGCAGTTATACACTTAGGTGTTGATGTACATATCTTCACCCCCTTAAGTCAGGGGTGGAGCCTCCAAACAAAAGATTTATGAATGTAAATTTACTACTAGTAACTTTTCATATGTATGTGGAGATTTCCATCTCCCTATTGGAAAGAATAAATTCAATGTGTATTACATAATGCATTCATTTACTATATTTATTTAATGTATAAATGCTATTTTAAACAACAATTTTAAAAAATCCTACTCTCACTAATATTTATTTTGATACAGTATGTAGTAAATCTTTTACAGGTTATGTGTTGAATTGATTTAAATGATGTTTCTTTTTAACACAATTTTAAAAATCTGATTTACTTTTTGAATTAAGTTTGCTATTACATTTTATTAGACTAAGTATCTGATACTTGTATATACTATTTTTAACATAGAACATATGTATATATTAAATGTCGAAATAGTTGAATTAATTGAACATTCATTTCTATGAGGTTTTAATTTAATTTCCCAACCGCTATTATTTTCTATGTTGCAGTTCCAGTGGTTGGCCAAATGTGTTGCTTGATTTTCTCCAAGGCAGGGCTGGGGTATATTTGAGCCTGCTATGACACTTTTAGAGCTTCAGTAACTTTAGAAAAGTAGTTTGTAAATAGCAATGGTCTCACTTTTTTGTGGGTATGTATTTGTATTAGAATGTCCTTCCATAAATCCCTCCTTAAATTGTCCTAAGTCCCTCCCTTCAATTTAGTAGTATTTATTCCCAGTTTTGCTACCACTTATTCCATCCCACCCAAAATTACATACATGTGTGGGGATGTAAGCACCTAAAAGATAGAAGAGATGGATGTGGAGATCCCTAACTGTAGATTTGTAAATAACCGTTCTCAGTAAATACGTAGCCTGTTTTACGCATTACAAAACAAATGTTGTGAGTCATAACCAGAGTCTTTTTGGTCATTATTTAGGGGGTCATTACGACCCCGGCGGATGGTGTTAATATGGTGGAAAATACTCCAAACAGGCAATATTAAGACATTGGCGGTTTGACTCAAGCCAAACCGCGGATGTACCACACCGTCCGCCATGGCGGTAACAACCGCTGGGCTGGAGACTTCAGTCTCCAGCCCGGTGGCCGTCACTAGCCCGCCTGAGGGATTATGACCCCACCTACTGCCATGGTTTTCTTGGCATCCTTACTGCCACAAAAACCATGCCGGTAGGCCCTATCAGTGAAAGAGAATTCCTTCCCTATCACTGATAGGGGTCTTCCCACCCACCTCCCCCTCCCAAGTTTTCCACCAACCCCTCTCCAGACCCCCTTCATTCTCGCACTTTCATCCACACACACACACACGCATTCACACACTCATTCCCACATTCATCCACGCATGCAGACATCCATTCACACACACACATCCACACACACTTACATACATACAAGCACACACGCATTCACACAACACAACATACACGTACTCAGACATCCATACATACATACCCACATTACACAACACACACCTGCATTCACACACACAAAGACATAAACACACACACCCACCCACACGCACACACAACACCAACCAACCCCCCTCCCCTGTCGGAGCACCCAACTTATCTTTTGTGAGGGTGATCACAGCAGCGATCGCCAGCAGAACACTGCCAGGCCGTATCATGTGTCATGATATGGTCTGCAGTGGTCTACTGACGTGCCACCTTACCGCCATCGACCGTCATGGCCACAGCCGGATTTCCGCCATCCTTCTGGCGGAAATCCGACTGTTGTCATAATACGGCTGACGGCTGGTAGCCGCGGTGACAGTCTTTTGGTGGCCGTCTCTGCGGCGGTAGGTGGTATATACTGCCAATGTTCTAATGAGGGCCTTAGTCTCTTGTATTTTGTGTAGTTTTTGTGAAGTACGGCCACCCCACTGCCTGTTTTCATCCAGTTCCAGGAGGAAAATAAAGTATTCAAGTCGGACAACCAGTTCTAATATTGGTTGTGAGAAGGATTGATTCAGCTAGTTTTCAGTCAGGAAATGTAGGTTTAAGTTGTTTGAAATAGCGTTTTTCTTGTATAGGAGTGTTGTGATAAATACCTTTACTCTTATAGGCAGGTATTCCTTTCTTTATATTCTTAGTAATGGGCATGGTGTATATGCGGTGAGGGGTCTATTTGTCATAAAGTAAAGTGTAAGTCAAAATATTGAAGTCTGTGCACAATATCTCTTTTTAAATGATGTTGGTATTGTAGTTGTATCACAGCGTAGGTTACTATAGATGTGAGATCTGGATTCCACTAAAGATTTTGTGGGAAGCCTGCATGGCTGGACAGGGGATGAAAATTCAATGTACTCCCCTGGGAGGTGAGAGTAGCATATGTGTATAAAGTCAGTGTAGAGCGAGTTACCTACCTCGAGGATAGTCAAAATCTGAGACAGGACTTTTCAGCCAGCTCTCTGACAGTGATTTTTCATTCGTTTTTGTTAGTTTTATGGCACAGAGACATTCATTGACTCTTAGATTAGTTTTATGCCCATTGAAGTGATGGCAGTGACATTCCAGCTACAGTCAAGCTTGGGGGTCATATGCCTAAATGGCAGCCAGGCTGTACATGCGTTCCCATTTATGTGGCTGATAAAAAGACAATCGTTTAAGTTGAGTGATGGTGACTTAGGCTGTGAGAAGCCTTAGACTTTGTAGAGTGAACATTATTATATAAAATATATTTTATTATTTTGGGATCCGAGAAGTGAAATCTTAAAAATGTGTTCCAATAGACGTTCCTTGGTCATTCTATTCATGGTGCTTTTTACATTTTCCTATTTGAACACATGTTAATGAGAGACACGCTTAATAAAGAGGGATGTCAAAAGCCAGGCTAATTTCAGGGGTCCAGCTATCAAAGGTGCAGCAGGTGCAGTGTCAAAGGTGCTCTGAGAGTTGAGGGATCCACCGAACCCTAATTATTATTGATATATTTTACTACCCACTCAGCGGTCCGAGGACCCATTTTCATTGCTTGCACTGGGGCCCATGGCACACTTGCTATATTATTGACAAGGTTAGAAGCCTTAATAGGAGCCATTTTAATTTAAGAGACATTTTATTTGAAAGGGCTCTTTAATCTTTGTAGGAAAATGCTTTGCACCAAATCGTCATTAATTTTGCCAACTTTTGTATAGGTGGAAAGGAGTTCTCTTTGTCTAGACCTTCATCTCTAACAATCACCAACGTTAGGCATTCTAAAATATTGCTTTGCTTAATGATGTCTGCCTGGGGTTTGAGACATTTTGAGACACCATTCACTGGCTGGCCTCTTAAAAGTCATAGCATTTAAGCTCTATTACATAGAAGGCAATGCCTTTCAGACAGAGGCCGTCCTTATAAGTAGGCACTTAATTATGATGGGGCCTTTAACCGCAGTTATCATCCATATGGGTAATTACCGATCGATTCCTTGTTTGTCAGGAAAATAAACTCATTGTTCTCTTGTAATCCCTATTAACTCCTCTACCAGTGGGCCTGTGGGTGGGGGTGACACAACAAGCCCGCATAACTTGTGAAACCTAATTTCTGTGAGTTCTAAAAATCTTGCAATAGGCAGACGTGGTTAAAAAATAGAAACCTGCATGGTTGAACAGCTTTTTAATATATGTCTTTAGGTTTGCTTTTTAAAGTGCTCTAAAATGATTTTCATGTCTCTAGCAGTCCCTTTCGAAAGAGTCTAAGTGAGCCATGACTACATTTAGTTGCATAATAAATAATCACTGGTTTACTTTATTAATACCTTATATAATACGCTTGGGCCGAGAAAATAAGGAACGATGGGGAGCTGTTCTTGAATAAGCTATTATCCTGTCAGTAAGCATGCCTTTTCTAGGATGTCATTTTTTCCAGGCTGGCAGGTTTTTATCCATGTAAGGTAGGTGGAATGAGTAATGTACAGTGTAATGTCAATCAGGAAAAATACATATTTAAGGTGTAGGGTGTAATTAGATGACTCAATGTTCAAACTTTAGAGACCTGAAACCGAAGAGGTACTAGCTTCAGTGTAACTATGATCGCAAACCTATAACTAGCAATTCTCATTTCAAATTACAATTACTTTTTTAAACCAAGCATATGCAAAACCAAACGGTCTGGCCTTTTTATGATTGAAAGCACGGCCAAATCAAAACGGCCTGGCCTTTTTATGACTGAAACTGTTTCTTTATTGATATGCGAGTGTGTATGTGAATGGACGCATTAGTAAATGCGAAAATGAATCACATTTCGGAAGGGTGAATGAGTGCAAAGGTGGGTGAGAGTCTGCAAACATGGATGGTGGGCTGAATTATGCAATGGATGGATTGGCGACGGAATGGGTGATTGCATGACCAGATGGCTGAGTGAAAGAACTAATGAATGAGGTAGTTATGTCCATAGATGCACACAGGCACAACACAGCACTCTCACCGCTAAGGCCGATTAAGTAGCAATATTGTCATAAAAATGTCAAGGAGTGCTTCCATTATGCTGGTGCAAGCATTACACCATAGCTGGGCACCACTATGGCAATAATGTCTAGGATAACGCGTCCCTTTATGATAATTTATTATACATCAGGACTCGTTTTAGGCCAATTAATCTTTTGACCCAGTTGAGAGACACGTTAGGACGAGATGGCTAATCAATATGTCAATCAATATGTCAATAATGTCATCAATATTTATCAGACAATACATTTCACTTTAGTCAAAGTCATTAATCAATTCAAGACTCTACCATGACCTTTCAGCCATGAATAACCACACCTTGATTAGTAGAATTTTATGAGCTTTATTCCCTATTAATTACAGTCTATAAGCAGATACGTTAATCTCAACACCAAGAAACATAGTAGCATAGTCACGATATGGCAACTTTGATAAGATTTCATTAAAGCGAGAATCACAAACATCAGAACATAACACGCCGTGAACATAGATCAAGTTTAGCAGAGTGTCAATAACGTGTCAGTTCAACAAAGCATAGTCTCGGTCGTTTGTCTATTTGCGTCAGTTTTGGTGAACACCTGTCCTAATCTCTGATTAACATTCGCATGTTGGGCTTCATGCAAAACAATTTAGAACACTAATTTGGAAAACATCTATCTAAGGTCTCTGTCAAAATAAGCAGTTGGTACCTAGAAAGGAAAAGCAAACAGACAAATCACAAATGCATTGTCATAATTACCCTCCAAGGTTTGGGTCAGCGCACAGGTTCAGTCTTCGTCCTCAGGACATCAGTCAATTCAGCTCTGGGGCAAAAGGGCACTTCCCTCATAAGGAGGTAAAGTGTAACATGGACAAATTTAAGGGCAAGGATGGTTTTAAGTAAACCACCAAGTCACCAAACAGAGTGATGGAGTTTCTGGATAAAATCAATAGCATTCCCTACCTAATACCCAGTGACTCCCCGTGACATGGGTTTTTATCCCTTTTCCGTTGTACATTCCCCCAAAATTTTATTGGACACTTGTTATACCCCACAATCTTTAACCTATCAGAAAGTACATTAGGTAACCCAACTCTTCACCCCATATTATTTTACAAGTCTTTGATTGGTCTTCATAATTGACGTCTTCCGAGGTGGCACGTCCGGTATGATTTCATCTTTCTGTAATTCTTTGCACATCTTTTGATCAGCAGTTCCTTTGTCTTCACCGGTTTGAATGACCTTGTACATGACATTAATCTACACTGTTTCAATTTACTTTTAACATTTATTCTGCAAAGGCTGTGTGAACGGATCTAACATGGTAACATTCGTCTTCTAATATGAAGAAAAAGAACATGCAGGGTCATGTCCCTTTGTGAGTCAGCATACTGAAAAATAGAAAAATGCATTTAATATGAGAGCCAAGGCAGCTAAGCTTCAGCTCATGCTAACTGAAGGCCTATGAGGATTTTAGCACAGATTCAAAAACGCAATCATTAGTACAAATTTATTTGAACATAATATAAACATTTTGGTCATTATTATTAGTCTACGTATACATTGGTGGCCACTCCCCGTGGTCAAATTTCAGGTGCATGTATTAAACAAAAATCACTATTGTAATTTCTATGCAACATTGTCACACATTAATTCATAAACATTTCATGTTAATATTGATTATATAAGCTACGCTCTCTCAGTCCCTCCTCTGATGACGTTCGTCATCACACAAACCTTTCCCTTTGACCTTTCACTTGAATTTTTCACTTTACGCATAATGCGCATTTCAACATCTTGTCCCTTGTGTGAACTCTCCCAAATTTCATTAAACATTTTCTCCCTTTCACTTTCCTCCTTTCTCTTGTTTCTCTTCGTCCTATTTCTTTTAACTTTATCATACATTTTGCATGCTCCCCATAATCCTAATAGACAGGCCAGAACAATTAATAGACCCCCTAATATTTTTGCGAGTACCCCATTCCAAATATTGCTAAACCAGCTCCCTACTCTGGCAATTCCTTTTCCTAATTTCTCCCACACTCCAGGTTCCTTCAAATCATTCAGATCTGTACTATCTTTAGTTAGGTTAGTAAGCATACCTCTAATCTTTTTACTATTGCCAGGTATATATGAGCAACAATGACGCTTGTGGAGCATCTTGCAGACTCTGCCACTTTTTGCTAAAAGAATGTCTAAAGCAAGCCGATTTTGAAGAGTCATAGCTCTTTCCGCAGCAAGTTCAGTATCCATCAGGAGTATAGCCCCTGTAAAATTTGTCAGCATGTTATCCACAATAGTAGACAACTTTTGAATCGTTATGGAGTTTAAAATAACCCCTACTGAAGGAATTATGGCTCCAAATATGTCTCCAACGACAGCAGCCGCTGTCTCTCATTTTTGTCTAGCATGTTGTAATTCAGACGTTTTAGGTATTTGCTTTAAGTCATCAATCTGGTAGATTTTTGGGAATACTATTCCCAAATAACATGTCCCATACCATCCCTTAGGAAGACGGTAATAAGCATTAAGTCCATAGATATAATAGATCCCAGGGATCGCTGGACCCTGTCCATTTAACTTAAATGTCCATTTACTCTGAAACAAAAACACGTGCCTGCATTCACTCGTTCCCACAAATAAAGTGTCCTGTTTGGATTTCGGCCTATAGATACAAAGCCTTCCTACATGTAAAGCATCTATAGCTAATTTGCCTTGCGTCTTTATTGCAGTGTAAGCATAATCATTTGCATATGTGCGTTTCTCTAACCCTTTTTCTAATCTTTCCTTCAATGCTTTGCGTCTATCATCAGTGTGATCTAAAAAGCTTTTCTCAACAGGCGTCAATAAGTAAGTCAGATTATTGCGGTGTGCATAAGCTGTCCCAAATGTAAGCGTCGGTTCAAAAAAACTTCTGACTAATTTTATACTATGCTCCTTAGCTAGCTTGTTCAGAAACTCAATCACAGGCACAAAAGAAAACACCACATCCAGATTGGAATAAAAATATTGCACATGTTCTTGATTATAGAATCTTGTTAGTAACAGCCTACAACTTATCCCATAGGTTAGTGGCAAGCTATGATAAGTGACCCCCCCTTGTACTGATGAAGGAATCTTTGTGCACACATAACAGTTTTTCGCATCCATGGTCTCAACGTACTCATTCAGCAAGCGATAGAAAACATTAGTAGAAAGTTCCCCCTTTGAATTAGTTCCCTCATGCAAGTGTTTTGCATCCTGCTCAAACTTTTCCCACGGTGTTAGTGTTGCAGTCTCAGGTTTTGAAGCATTGTTAGTCGCTTTCTTATCTAACCACGGCATTCCCACAATCACACCTACAATTATTATCGCACACACGATACCTAATATAAGACTCAGCCAACCACACACCTTACTCTTTTTGTTACTACCTCTATTATAAGCCATGTCTGTAAAGAATCAGATAGCAAAACAATAATCAATTGAGGACAATGTAAAATTCTCTTTTTTTTTTTTTTTTCTCTTGATGCAAAAGTCTCTTTCTCTCTGCGTATATTTACAGCATTTCACTCATTCCAGGACCCTTTTGTCAAATCAGGTTAGCAGCTTGTCATAATCAGGTTTTCAAAGTCAATTCAGGTTATCAGTGTCACATCCGGTAATGTGTTAGCTTCTCAATTTTCAATTTCAGTTTCAATTTTAACAAAGTCTCTCTCTCTTTAATTGATTTCAGGTACCGTAGTATTGACCTGGTACTTCTCGATCAAAACAGAATGCTAAGAATTCTTGTTGCCATTCAGATGTTGTTGCATATGCCCATTCTGGACCTGCGTACCTTCTATTTGCGATTCTTTTTCTTTTCAATCGGCGTTCGCCCTGAAATTCTCCTTCACTCAGATCTCCTGCCCTTGTGGTACCGGTTTCTTCTTTTATTGTTTCACCTGGTACGGCCTTTTCTTTTGCAGCCTGCTTTTCTGGCCAATTATCTCCCTTATGCGTCTTTTTCCTGCTTGTCCTTTCAGGACGCTGAACAGCACCCTCCTCTTGTGCTATGGTGTTTTCTCTTGATGGACCTGCAACTGGCTCAGGGGATGCCGGTGTACTTTGATCTCTTTCTACTAGTTCCCCTTCTTCTTCTTCTTCTTCTGGATCTGTAACGAGTTCAAGCTCTAACCCGTATCCGTCTGCTTCTGGGAGATCCTCTCCTTGATTTAGTTCTCCTGCTGCCTCTACTGAGATAGGCACACTGTCACCTCTCTCGAACTCGTTTACTGTTTGAAGGACAAGGCTGTTCTCAGTGGGCTCTCCTGCAGTCTCAGTTCTCTCTTGGCTATTTTCAGGCCCTGAGACTTCCCTTTCTGTAACTGTTCAGTCGGAAACTTCAAGTTCCTCATCAGTTGGACATGTTACCTTCTTTGTGTGACTGGCATGTATCCAGTTTGGAACGCCTGCACATTTCACAGCAGTGGTTGTTGTCAATATTACTTGATATGGCCCCTTCAAGCGCGGCTCCAAACAGTATTTTCTCACGTGCTTCTTGACAACCACCCAGTCACCGGCTTGCAGGGTATGACCAGGATCACTGATCGGTGGCAATGTGTTAGCTTCCACCTGGTGAGAAAAAGAGCAAACCACATCAGCCAAACCTTTGCAGTAGTCCAACACCATATCATGCGTGATATTCACAAGAGCATTTGCAGGTACTGCGGGCAGCCTCATAGCTCTACCCATAAGGATCTCGTGGGGTGATAGTCCTGTCTTCTTATCAGGGGTGTTCCTCATCGACATCAGCACTAAGGGCAATGCATCTGCCCATTTCATATTGGTAGCTGCACACATCTTTGCTATTCTGGATTTTAAGGTACCATTCATTTGTTCTACTAGTCCTGATGCTTCAGGGCGGTAGCTACAATGCAGCTTCTGTTTAATGTCTAGTGCGGCACACAAGAGCTTAATCACCTCATTGTCAAAGTGTCTGCCCATATCTGATTCTATAGAGACCGGAAACCCGAACCTGGGTATTAGTTCCCTGAGCAGCAGCTTTGCAACTGTGAGACTGTCATTTCTACGTGTGGAGTAAGCTTCAATCCAGTGGCTGAAAACACACACAATCACCAACACGTATTTCAATCCTCCACAAACAGGCTTCTCAATGAAATCCTTTTGCACCTTGCTCAATGGACCACCAGCTCTCCCTATGTGGCTCAATGTTACCACAGTCCCTTTCCCGGCATTCATCTGTTGACAGATGATGCACCTGTGACAGGTAACCTCTGCAGCATGTCTGAATTTTGGGTTAAACCAGTCAAACTTGAATGACCTGATCATTGCATCTCTCCCAAGATGTGCCTGCCCTTGGTAGAGACTCGCAAATTGTGACAGAAGACTGTTGGGCAAAACCAGATCCCCCTCCTCTGAGACCCATAAGTCGTCAGCTCTTTTTACACATTGCATTCTCTGCCAGGAGCGTTTTTCCTCCTTACTAGCACCACCCTGTAGTGTCTTTAGCTCGTCTAATGTATCAACTACCCTTAATGCAAGGTTCAAACATGTGTCATTTTCGGTTTGCGGTAACAATTCCCACTGATCCTTGAACGATATACAGTTCAATGCGCAAACTCTTGCGACTTGATCTGCATAGCCATTTCCCTTGGACACAAAGTCTTGCGACTTAACGTGAGCATTGCATTTCACCACGGCACTTTCAAGAGGTAACTGAATCGCATGTAACAAATCCTTAATTTGTTCACCATTTTTCACAGGAGAACCAGAGGAGGTCATGAAACCTCTATGTGACCACAATTGGCCAAAACATGTACAATTCCAAATCTGTATCTGCTGTCAGTATAGATAGTGACTCTCAGATTTTCAGCTGCGTGGCATGCCTTGGTAAGGGCAATTAGCTCTGCCACTCGTGCGGAATACACTCTCTCGAGCCAGGAAGCTTCAATAATACCAGCTATGGTACACACAGCGTAACCAGCTCTCAGCATTCCAACTGAGTCTCTCAAACAGGATCCATCAACAAACATAATGCAGTCATTTTCTTTTAACTGCGTATCTTGAATATCAGGTCGGGGCTTGGTACATAGTTCTGTTACCTCAAGACAATCATGCTCCACTTCCTCTTCATTTTTAATCTCAGTATTCTCAATAGGAAGTAGAGTTGCCGGGTTTAATACAGTACATCGCTTCAGTGAAACATTAGGAGACCCCAATATAATTGTCTCATATCTGGTAAATCGGACATTTGTCATGTGCTGAGTTTTGGTTCGAGTCAACAAAATTTCAACTGAATGAGGAACCATTACTGTCAAGGGATGTCCCATCACTATGCCTTCACACTGCGTGAGGCTTTGACCAACTGCTGCAACTGCGCGCAAACAACCCGGTGTAGTGTGGTCAGTTTTACGTATCCTTTGCGCATTAGCTTCAGGCTTTAGGCCTTTGTGCATTTTGCCCTGGATGTATTTTATTCCTTTGCTCGCAGGTTAGAGCCTCTGTGCACTTTGCTCTAAATGCTTTTATTCGGCTTCGTATTGTTATTTTTCAAATAGCCTGTTCTACTGTCTTATTTTATATTTCATATCACACTGTTTAGCCTACTTCAGCACTGAAGTTCTCCATAACACATTCCTGTTCACTCTGTGCTTCAGTCAAGGATACAGGGGGTCATTCTGACCCTGGCGGTCCATGACCGCCATGGCGGAGGGCGGCGGAAGCACCGCCAACAGGCTGACGGTGCTTCCTGGGCGATTCTGACCGCGGCGGTAAAGCCGCGGTCAGAAAAGGGGAGCCGGCGGTTTCCCGCCGGTTTCCCGCTGGCCCAGGGTATCCGCCATGGCGGCGCTGCTTGCAGCACCGCCATGGGGATTCCGACCGCCTTCCCGCCAGCCTGTTTCTGGCGGTGTCAACCGCCAGAACCAGGATGGCGGGAACGGGTGCCGTGGGGCCCCTGGGGGCCCCTGCACCGCCCATGCCACTGGCATGGGCAGTGCAGGGGCCCCCTAACAGGGCCCCACAAAGATTTTCAGTGTCTGCTTTGCAGACAGTGAAAATCGCGACGGGTGCCACTGCACCCGTCGCACCCCTGCAACTCCGCCGGCTCCATTCCGAGCCGGCTTCATTGTTGAAGGGGCTTTCCCGCTGGGCCGGCCGGCGGTCTTCTGGCGGTCGCCCGCCGCCCCGCGGGAAAGCCAGAATGGCCGCCGCGGTCTTTCGGCAGGAACCGCTTGGCGGGCGGCGACCGCCGACCGCCGCGGTCAGAATGACCGCCACAGTCTGGTACATTGCTGATAGACGTGGTAGGAGTTTAGGGCCATATTTATACTTTTTGACGCAAAACTGCGCCAATGCAGTTTTGCGCCAAAAAAATTAGCGCCGGCTAACGCCATTTTGAAGCGCCATGCGGGCGCCGTATTTATTGAATGGCGTTAGCCGGCGTTAGCCGACCGGCGCTGCCAGGTGTGCGTGAAAAAAAACGACGTACACCAGGCAGCGCCGGCGTAGGGAAAAATGCCGTTTGGGCGTCCCAAAATGGGGCAAGTCAGGCTGAGGCAAAAAAATCGTCTTAACCCGATTTGCGCCATTTTTTTTGGGCGCCCAGACGCCATTAACATGACTCCTGTCTTAGCAAAGACAGGAGTCATGCCCCCTTGCCCAATGGCCATGCCCAGGTGACTTCTGTCCCCTGGGCATGGTCATTGGGCATAGTGGCATGTAGGGGGGCACAAATCAGGCCCCCCTATGCCACAAAAAAAAGTTAAAAAAATACTTACCACAACTTACCTTTTCTTCCCTGGGATGGGTCCCTCCATCCTTGGGTGTCCTCCTGGGGTGGGCAAGGGTGGCAGGGGGTGTCCCTGGGGGCAGGGGAGGGCACCTCTGGGCTCATTCTGAGCCCACAGGTCCCTTAACGCCTGCCCTGACCCAGGCGTTAAAAAGAGGCGCAAATGCGGGGTTTTTTGCCCCGCCCACTCCCGGGCGTCATTTTTGCCCAGGAGTATAAATACCACGCACATGCCTGGGAGTCATTTTTTAAGACGGGAACGCCTACCTTGCATCTCATTAACGCAAGGAAGGTGTTCACGCAAAAAAATGACGCTAACTCCATGAACTTTGGCGCTAGACGCGTCTAACGCCAAAGTATAAATATGGAGTTAGTTTTGCGTCGAATTTGCGTCGAAAAAAACGACGCAAATTCGGCGCAAACGGAGTATAAATATGCCCCTTAGTCTTTGGCATTCCTGCGTAGGGACATTTTGTGATCACGCTGACATGTTAGTTGTAAAAACACTTCCATGTCCCAATACACGCAAGAGGGAGATTCCGACCAGGGAACCACAACTAGACGTTGACTGCCTCGTTGCAGATGCTGAACCAGATCACAGGCCTTTGCTCAGGTATGAGGGTTGATGTCGCCCAAGGGATTCAGAAAGGCAAGTTAGAAGCTTAACATACTGTGCTCGAAATAGAACTAGCTGAGGGAGAGTAGAAGTTATTAAACACCATGATAGCGTTGTTCTTATGTTTCACTCTCCTCGTGACTATTTCAATCCTACTGTGTTGTATGGTTCTGGTTATTGCGGCTCACGCCTTATTATCTAAAATGCAGTCGTTTTATTAAAACATTACATAAAACTTATGCTGCCTTTGTCATTTGTATATGAGATCATACTGTAAATGAGAGAGTTGGTTTGGATCTAAGTGACCACGATTTCCCTGAGAAGGTCCAAAGATGTCATGCGCTCGGCTGCCCAATCATCCCTTCCTTGTTGGAGAAATGAGGCACTACTAGTTAGCCGGAGCAAAACCGGGTTTAGGGAGACAGAGGTCCTTCCAAGTGGGTCAGACTCAGTCCCCCACACCGTGAACGATCCTGCTGCCTAGAAATCCAGTAGTCTCATTTAGGATAATGAGAGCCCACGCGATATGGCGCCGCCAACGATTGGTCTGGCTCTAATTTTTGGGTCCGACTGACTCTCTCGGTCTCATATATATATTGACTCCTCGGTTCCGTAAACGGAGACGTCCGTGGGGCTGAGGATTTCCGCCGCCACGGGATAGGTGCATCCTATTGCTTAGTGGTCGGTTGTTCAAGCTTGAACTTTGAAAGGAAAACCCCGTTATTGGTGTGCTTTCTCTGCCCTAGTGCTATTTTTATAATGGTGAATCCTCAAGTAATGAACGTAGCGCTTAATATGTGCCAACCGCTCACGGGGCATCTGATAGCACATGGACTGACGGTCCAGGGGGGTCCGGTCACTTTTGTGGTGGACGCCCATGCAGCCTATAGAACAGAACCTTTTTATTCTTGGGTCATATTTCCAGCAGTTGATGGGGGTACAAACACTTTTCACGAATACACGATTGCGAATGTCACTGGACAGTACAGGGCTTATGCATACTTAGAGATACCTTTATCTTATCAAGAACACCATAATTGGCTTGATGGCGCCCTCCCACACACAGTAGCACAAGTTAGGTTAGGTCCACTGAGTAATGATGGTCCAACCTGGCCTTTATTGGCTACATACACACCATATCCTGCGGTTGCTAACTTGGCAGTGGCTGACGTACGTCGTTTATATATAGATTTAGCAACTACATACAGAAGACTGGTTCAGTTTGTAATGCAGCACGTGCTGCTCCGGCTCACCCACAGGCAGTGGTTCCGGGTATTAATCCGGCCACTGTACACTCGGTTATGGGTAAGGTACCGGCTAAACGTGAGGAAACTCCATTTTGGCTGGCGCAAAAAATTAATACGCTGGAAGCAGTATTTCCCCATACGGGACCTCAGGATAAACAAAGAATATTGACGATGTGTTTGCCGTATGGAATGGTTCCTCCTGTGGACCATTGTAATATCTGGGGCACGGTGTTTGCCGCCCTCTACACTACAGCACACGGTACACCAACGTTAGATAATCTACGGAGGTGCTTAACAAATTCAAGATGAATATGGGGCTGCCCCCGCCTTAGATTTAGGCATGCAGCTGATGGGCAATTTTGCCGCAGTTTCTTCTATTATTTTGAGTAATCTCAAGGGAGAGGCAGTGGCGCTGGCCGTGCGTATGCGTCTTCGAGACGTTCCGCAGATTAATCAGGAGCGGGAACTCCCGAGAATAATAGCAGAAACATATTCCAGTATTGGTCGAGATAGCCTTGGGGCTAGACCACAAAAACCCCAATTACAGGGTAAAAATGGTAAAGATAATGCTAAACAACAGCAGCCTGAGGGTACTAAGAAGCGCTGGGAAAAGAAACAGCAAACACCTAAGAAAGATTGGGGACAGTCTCTGCAACCGGAGACCCCGCAGAATAGGTATTATCTCAGGAATAGGGATAATTTGAAGACGCCTGATAGATATCAATATACTGATACACGCCAATCTCGTTCCTTTCAGGACTCCTCGGACAAGAGAAGTGAGAGAGGTGGGCGGTCAGAGCGGAGAACTGAGTACGTGAAACCGAGACAGGAATCACAACGCTCAACGGAGGTTTCAGTTAAACAGGACGAGAAACCGCTCCAACAAAAGCAACAATTTAAAAAGAAGAAAGTGGCAGTGGTCCCAGTTAGACATGCCGCTCAAGAAGAGAGTTCTCTTGACGAACAAGACATGGGCGTTAGCACTGTTAGACAGCACGGCAGAGGTCACAATAGTTCGCCGGAGTCTTCTAGAGCATCTGGAGGTGAAAGCAACTGATGACTTCATACAAGTCGAAACGGCAGATATGCGTGTCTCTGATCCCGATAGAGTATATAAAGTTACTTTGCAATTAGAAGGGGACATTGACTGCATTGTACACGCCATCTTTTGGGACGATGTGGTAAAATCATATGACGTTCTGCTGGCTGAACAACATTGGCCACCTGACTTTGTTCGCGACTGTCCGGTTGGGGAGGAGGTTATTACACCTTCGTTCTCACCACTTGTTCTGAGAGAACTAGCGGAGTCCTATAGTAAATCATGGACTCTAGCACAGGCCCCCGCCCTATATAGAAATAACGTGGGGTGGGATAGACAATCACCTTATCATGTAATTCCAATAAAGGGCAAACCTCAGCAGCAGCTGCAGTATCAAATTTGAGGCAAGGGCATCGGTTAGGAAAATTCTTACACAATTGGAGTACCAGGGTGTAATTGAACCCTGTGTCTTGCCGATGAATAATCCCTTATTTCCAGTTGCTAAACCGGACCATTCATATAGGATAGTGGTGGATTACAGACACTTAAATGGACATACACGCACATATGCAATACAGAATTCACACAGCGCAGCGCTTATGAGTAATATTGTGCGTAAAAAATACAAAACAACATTAGATATCTCGAATGGATTTTTCTGCCAAAATATAGCACCCGAAAGTCGGGACTATACCAGTTTCAGTGCGTTTGGCTCTCAGAAAAAGTTTTGTCATTTGCCTCAGGGGTATAAGAATAGCCCAGGACTATTTTCGGCTCATGTAACTGAAATTCTGCACGAGTTGGATCCTTAAGCGTTATCATATGTTGATGACATATATTTGACAGACGATGAGATTCTGCAACATCTAAGGCGTGTAGCACGCATTGTTGTGGGGTTTGCTGAAATTGGCTATAAGTTTAATTTTAAGAAGTCGAAAATTGCCTTCCTCAGTGTCATTTTCCTGGGATATGAGTTGTCGAATGAGGGCAAGAGCTTAGCGCCACATTTTTGGAGAAATGTGCTCAATTGCAGTCTCCTAATACGGTTCGGAAGCTCCGGTCATTGTTGGGGTTTCTGAATTTTGGCAGAACTTACATTCCTGAATATGCTACGCGTATAAAACCCTTATACGAGTTGATTTGCCCAAATTTTTCGAGTAGACTTTGGACGATTGAGCATACACATATTCTTCGAGATCTACAAACTGATCTCTTAGCAGTTAAACATTTACACACTAGGGACAATAAAACGCATCTGGTCATCAGGGTAATACCTGGTGCCGTTGGGTTTACATATGTCACCTTTAATGAGGGTGAGACAGTCCCGATAGCATACAAGTCCCACTTGTATTCTGCTGCAGAACAACGATTTGCACAAACTGAGAAAATACTCACTGCTGGACAGATGGATGTGATTAAAGAAAGACCTCTGGCCCAGGGCCAACGCATCATTGTCGTTTCCCCGATTCCGGCCTTAGATGCTGTTACTAAAGCGAGTGTTCCTAATTCGAAAGCTTTACACCCACGATGGATACAATGGGCTACGTCTTTGACAGCCACTGATGTAGATTACATCTTTGACCCTAAACTGCAAACTCAAGAATTTCTTCAATATGAAATGGAGTACCCAGTTCCCGCTGGCACATTGCCTATTGACCAATATCAGGTGGTCATGTATACCGATGGCTCTGCGCAACCAGCGGTTGGGACTAAACAACAGTATTCTGCTGCATGTGCGGTGGTGAGCGGCACTATGGAGGGGGAAGTGTTCTGCCCCCGACATACTTATACGCAGACCTTGGGAGATTGTACAGCACAGTTGGCTGAGCTCAAAGCTCTTTTGTTAGCATTGGAACACGCGGATCCGGCGATACTAACCTTGCTGGTCTGTGACTCCTACTACTGTGTTCAGTCTTTCAATAAATATTTACACTACTGGAGGTTGAATGGGTTCAGAGATTCTAAAGGCAACACCATTAAACACAAATTGCTGTGGGGGAAGGTTGCGAATCTGAAGGAAACGCTTCAAAAGTCCATGTTGTACATACACTTGGACACCAGCGCGTTGGAATACATGTTGCTGGAAATACTTTGGCTGATGAAGCCGCTAAATCGGCAGTGGCAGTTGCCACTGTGGCCACAGTAACTCGTTCGAGTTCCAAACCAGACACAGAGATTTCGGCTGCCATAAAAGCTACGGCTGATGGCACGCCATTTCCTAAAGGATTCCCTTCTAAATATAGTTACTGCTTGGGTAGTATGCTAAATGCTGTTGTTAAAATTCCAGGTGTTGGTGTACGTGAAATGCCCAATAAAGTTGAGAGACCTTGATTAATATCTGCAGCACATGAGGGGGCGGCATCTGCACATGCTGGTGTGGCTGCCACAATTTCACTTTTACAGGCTCGTTACTGGTGGCCTGGTCTCTATAAAGAGACAAAGCAGTATGTCCTTTGTTGTGACGTCTGTCAACAAATTAAAGCTTCGACAGCTTGACGCCCGCAGCAGACGCCCCTTCTGGTTTCTAATAAACCTTTACAGTGTGTGTACTTGGATCATTGTGGTCTGCTGACACCAGATAGTGCATACAAATATATATTGGTTGCTGTAGATTCGTGCTCCAGATTTGTGTGGGTCTGGCCACAGCGCTCGGCTGACGCTCGGACTGTTATTAAAGATTTGCGCATCTTTGTCGATACATTTGCAGTTGCGGCTTTTCATTCGGACCAGGGCCCTGCTTCTGCCTCTAAGGCATTCAGGGACACCATGGCTTCGTTGGGGGTCCAACTCCAGTTCTCGTCTCCATTTCATCCCGAGGGAAATTCTGTTGTGGAGCGTTTAAATCGTGATTTAAAGCAATCCTTAACGGCCAGAGTTATAGGTATGGGTCGTAGTTGGCTAGCCCACCTTTATGGAGTACAGAGAGCACTTAATAACTTGCCTAGAAGGTCCCTGGGGGGTCGTACTTCATATGAGTGCCTGTTTGGAACACAAATGTATGTTCCTGATCTAGATGGTCCTGGTGTGGAGACGGCAGATACGCCCTTTGACATAAATGATCGTGTCACTGTTTTGCAGGATTTACAACAATTCCATGAAGATAACTCTTCTGCGAGTGCTGCCTCCACAGGAATTAAGGATTAAGCCAGTAACGCCTACTGGTTGGATACCCAGGATTGGGGATCTTGTGCGTGAAAAGGTCGCAATAAAGAAAGAATTTGGTCCTTCTTATCGAGCACCAGTCCCTGTATTAGGGGTTAGCGGCACGAGAACTGTAATTTTACCGCCGCTGCACGGGGCCAAAGGAAATCGCTTTGTTTCCATTGATAATGTCAAGTTACAACATGTGGCCGATTCTGCACAGCAGACCAAGAGGGACACCCAGTAGTTCCGGAATCCCTCTCGCTACTGGGGAAGAAGTCCCGCTGCAGGTGATTTGCACCGATGCTGTTTCCTCTCTGAGCTTGGGGAGGGTGGAAGCTGATCTTGCGATTGTTCCACAGACGACGATTAATTTGGAATCTTTTGATCAAGTTGCTGTGCGTTCTACTGATATTTCTAAACATGTGGTTTATAGCGTGCCAAGGCGAGAACCACCATCTGCTTCTTTGTTCATGGTTGCACCTTTTGCAAGAACTGCCTCTGGCTGCTTCAACAACACTGATGATGCCGTGTCAGACTCCTCGTCCTCACTATCTTCAATCCGAGGTCCACGTAAGCTGCTGTGTTGGCTTAAAAACACGTATTTTGTTTTTTCCTTGGAACTATTTGTGGCTTTTTTTGGCTGTAATGACTGTTTTTTTGTGGTTACTTTTTTTTTGGTAATACATGGTCATTTTCTTCCTGAACGATCTGACATTGAGCACGTGGAGAGGGTGTTAAAACCACATTTTTCATCTCATATGGTTCGAAGAGACTTGTCCAATGTGAACATTTCTGCAGTACCGATTCCGGATGGGATTGTGTGGGATAAAGTGATGTTTGATATATATGGTCCCACTGAATTGATTCAAATACCGTATGTTCTCAAGTTATCAATGAATGATATCGTTATACCAGGCATTGTTTCTGATGATTGGGATGTGAAGACAGTGGATTCTATGCTGACAGAATTGCAATATTATACTGTCTACAACGATGAAGATGCTTACCTATTTAGAGATAATCATGGTGACATGTTTTGCTACAATTATTATGGACACCACTTTATTCATAAAGCGAGTAGCCCTAAGTCGATATTTGAATATGTGCAATTGGAACATTGCCCGACTCCTCCACAGGGGAGTTCTAAAACGTATTATGATAAATTTGCATATTTTTCTGGGCATAATCAACAGAATGCTAAGTCTTACTATTTTAAAGTTTCTCCGTATGCTAATAAGCAAATGTTATTGACCGATACTAAATTACTGTATTCAAATTTGTTTGTATCTAAACTTTCGGTTGAGGGGTATGAATATTGGTCCAAGACTGTGACTTGAAAAGTGTCTGGGGAACGAAAAATTGGCAAATGCGAGGCAGGGACACTTTATTTAGGGCGTGTATTATTCCTGTCCAAATGATTTTCCTCAATGACACTATGCAACAGACTAGCTGTTTGGGCTTAGCAACGATTGGAAATTTGAATTTGCCTGGTATACCTGTCCCTTCCAATTTGAACAATTGGCAGCGATATGTTAATGCCACGTTTAGTGAGTTTACACACTGGGTCCAGAATGGTACGCTTAACACTTCATTGTTACATCCGGGCGGGTGGTTATTATGGCCCATAGACACTAATGGGTGTCATCAGCGTTTTGTCACCTCTTCAGGGGGGTTCAGGACTAGTAGGGCAGACCCTCGCTACATATCACCAGAACATGCTGATATCATTACTACATACAGCGTGGGAAAGCTTTGTCAGCAATGGTTGAAGTCATCCACGCTGGATGCAGTTAAGTCACATCTCACGTTACTGTCTAATGATACTGACTTACAAGATTTTTTGTCAGGACCAAGGATGCCGCGGAAGAAGCGTTTTCTATATGAAGTATATAATGAGATTTGGAAGCTTTCACAGCAAGAGGCAGCAGCCCGGTTGAGACAAATTGATCAAGAAAATTTGATACAGGCTTTGTCTGTTGTGGATAATGGGATGCATACCCTTTCAGACCATGTTTACACAATTGACAACATTGTTTCCTCTGCTATAGACATTATTAAATCGGATATGTCTTCTTTATATCATGGGCAGAGTCAGACACGGTCCATCATGCAGCTGGGTTGGACCCTACAGACCTTGAAGGCAGATCGCATTCCGTGGCAACATATTCGTGCCAGGGAGATATTTATTTCCTTTAATTTGACTCGTCAACAACAGCTGATGGCTAAAAAGGAAGCGACGTATGTTATGTTAAATATTGAAAAATTTGAGAAATTGCCTTTTACGGTTGCTGAGATTCCTTCAGCTGAGTGGTTGATTCATGGGGTTATTAATCTGCCTATCTCCACTCTGCAATTTACTTCTTGTTTAAAGCACATTCCGGTGGGTAGATATGAACGGTTGGGAGACAGTTACATACACGAGGTGTGGGAACTTCCCTTTCTATACAGATGTATTAATGGTTTGAGGGAGGTTTTTCTTAGCGGTAGCGAATGCGAGACTTCTGTCAGCCATTCCATGGTTTGTAAACAGCTGTCCTTGCACGGGGCATGTAATGCCTCGATTGCTAACGTAGCTTGTTATCTGAAGGGAGTTCCAGTCCCAGTAATTAAAAACACTATCCAGGTGCTTTCAAACGGCAGTTACATCCTTCTTAACAGTGAACCCTGTTGTGGCCTGCGTGCCGGAATAGTTTACTTGGTCGTTGTCACCAAGGCCGTTACGTGCTGCGGGAATGTGTTGTTTCCCCCCACTCAAATTAGGGAGGTAGCAGACATCTGGCCTCATATTGCTACTTCCAAGGTAAATTTCGACAAGTTGAGTCGACTAAAGGCTCTATTGTTTCAAAAGCATGTGGCCCTTACATCTGCTAGCGAGACCTACGCACTTCAGGTGGCAAGGTCATCGGCCGAAATACAGTCCCTTTTGAATACTAACTTTCTGAGTCACTTTGGTGAACTCGTGGGACGTCTATTTAATGCGTCCAGCACTGCTGGAATTGCAAATTTTTTCAAAGCCGTTGGTGTTGGTTTTGCTCACATCTTCTCTTCCATATTCGGTTTAATACCTTCGCCTATTCACTCTATTTTCGGAAGCATTTTTGGGGGTTTCCCGATTACTTTGGCTTTATTGGCTGGGGTTTTGCTGTTGCTGCTGTTCTTCCGCAATGGCTGTCCCGCCGCGACGAGATCCTATATTGGCGCTCCCGTCAGCGCAGCTGTGTCGTGAACGCATGATGCAGCATTTTGGAGCGACACTCCTGGGACAATTGGAGTGTGACTGGTCTCTGACCTTCCGGCCGGTTTTGGATTGTGTGCAACCCGTGTTTCGGTGCCTCTGGTGCTCGTTTGAACATACACTGGCTCTTTGTCTCTCACTGCAGCGCCCCCCAGTGGTCGATGCTGATCTGTTGATGCTCCCGATTAGGGCTCATTCCCAGACTTGTGCACTGCGGTTGCGTTTGCTTCGTGAGGCAGTTTATGAGATTCCCTTCCTGGAGGAAGATGGTATTGTCTCATTCATAGGCCCTACACGGGGTGCCGCCCTGAATGGTTTTGGGGCTTTGGAACACACTTGCTCCATGGTACTTTTTGGCGTGGATCTTCCGGTATTGACATATATCGAAGTGGAGGAACTCCTGCTTTCTATTGCTTCTGTCTGACAATTGGATTTTTTAAAATAATAGAAAAATTTACATTATATTGAATTTGGCTTTATCGTCACATGCTTCCCAAATTTATGACTTTGTTGTCCTCTGACCTTGTCGAAATGTATATTTTTCTGTCTTGTTTATATCTGGGGCATACTTTTATATTATTAGAACCACTTGCTACCGACAAGGGGAGGGTGTAGTGTGGTCAGTTTTACGTATCCTTTGCGCATTAGCTTCAGGCTTTAGGCCTTTGTGCATTTTGCCCTGGATGTATTTTATTCCTTTGCTCGCAGCTTAGAGCCTCTGTGCACTTTGCTCTAAATGCTTTTATTCAGCTTCGTATTGTTATTTTTCAAATAGCCAGTTCTACGGTCTTGTTTTATATTTCATATCACACTGTTTAGCCTACTTCATTAGGAGACCACAATATAATTGTCTCATATCTGGTAAATCAGACATTTGTCATGTGCTGAGTTTTGGTTCGAGTCAACAAAATTTCAACTGAATGAGGAACCATTACTGTCAAGGGATGTCCCATCACTATGCCTTCACACTGCGTGAGGCTTTGACCAACTGCTGCAACTGCGCGCAAACAACCCGGTAAGGCTGCTGCGACGGGGTCCAAGGTAGCTGAAAAATATGCTACAGGGCGGTTTGCACCCCCATGGACCTGTGTTAAGACAGACAAAGAACAAGCATCACGTTCATGACAAAACAGTAGAAAAGGTTTCCTGTAATCAGGCATACCCAAAGCTGGTGCCCTGCACATGCACTCTCTCAATTCCATGAATAATTCAAGCTCTTCTTTTGATAGGGTTCTTGTGTATGGTTCATCCTTAATCTCTTTGCCTGTTAGCTTTATCAATGGTTTTGAGATAATCGAGAAGTTGGGTATCCACTGGCGACAGTAGCCCCCCATTCCCAAAAACATCCTGACATCTCTCTTTGTTGTCGGGGGGTTCATTTGCAAAATAGCAGTCACTCTTTCCTTCGATATTCTCCTGGGCCCTCTCTCAATCAAATGTCCTAAGTACTTCACTTCTTTCTGGCAGTACTGCAGCTTCTTGGGTGACACTTTGGGGGTCATTACAACCTCAGCGGTCTTTTAACAAGACCGCCGAGGGACCGCCGTGCGGAAGACCGCCAGTAGTGGCGGTTTGCCTCTCGGCGTATTATGACTGTTGGCTGCTCTCTGGCCTTTTTACGACGGAGAGCCGCCAACAGCCATGCTGGCGGGCGGCGGGGAAGTGGAGGTTGCTCCACCTCCACCGCCACGCCAACAGAACACCGCCCAGCGAATCACATCCTGTGATTCGGCGCGGCGGTGTTCTGTTGGCGGTGTGGGGAAACACTGCATTTGGCTTCACTTGTACTCTAACTGGTTCCACTCCTTTTATCAGTCCCACTTCTTCTCCTGTCAAATACCACACTTTCTCTGTCACTGTTCCCTGTAATTCAGCCGGTAAGTCAGTCGCAGTAAGCAACTTCATTTGCGGTTTCTGCTTCCGACTCTGAGAACTGACCATCATCCCCTTTATCATCACTGTTTGTCTGCACCTCAATCCCATCATTGGAACATGTAATCGAACATTTTGTTTTGCACAGTAAGTCTCTTCCCAGTAGGGATACCAGACTTGAATCACAGACTACAAACTTATGCAGTCCCTGGAAGTTGCCAATCTCAACTTGCACTGGATCTGTAATTGGATTTGTCAAGTACTGGTTAGCTACTCCGACCACTCTTAGGGTACGCCCTGAAAGTGGCAATTTCGGAACCTCTACACTCCTGACTGTGGAGCGTGTGGCTCCGGTATCAACCAAGAATGAAACCTTGTGACCCATTACTTTACCCTCTACATAGGGTCCCCTCTGATCTACTTCTAGGGACGCTGCAAGCCTGCACTCTTCACTGTCTGAACTATCACCCGACCATTCCTCATTCATTCCTTCTTCACTACGCAATGGGAATTGCTGTACTGTATTATTTTGTCTCATCACCTGACCTGTGACCTGCTGAGGAAGCATCACCCGTTGCTGTCCCATTGGAGCCATTGGTAGTTGCATTTGCTGTCTAGGTACCATGGGAACCTGCTGTTGTACTTGCTGTATTTGCGCTGGTTGAACACGCGACATTTGCATTTGCTGCATGGGCTGTAACCCCTGCATCTGTACCATGTTATTTTGAAAATTCGGGTTTTGATTTCTCAATTTTGGACCTCTCATATTTTGTAATGTACCGACATTAGTGCTTTGTTGAATGACACCATCCTGCACCACATTTGGGCATTCCCGCTTCCAATGCCCACGCCCCCGCACGCGTGACATGGTGACATCTTTTTCATCCCTTGTGCGTCATTTTGAACCACAACAGTATTCAAGTCCGGACCGCGATTCACAAAACCTCAACCTCTTGGTTGTGCCTGAAACACACCATTCCTTTGCGGTTGCTGCTGTATCATCTGCTTAATTCCATTTCCATGTATTCCTGCCTGTGCAGCACTTATCTGCATCACCATCACTTTCTCCTTCAACTTTTTCTGCTTCAGCTCAATCTCATCACTACAGTATTTTGCATACTGCAACACCTCATCAATCGGCTTCGCTTGCCAACAGATCAAATGATTCTTAATCATCTGGCTAACCTCTGGTCTCAACCCTCCAACGAATCTGAACACAAGATGGTTCATGTCTTTCGGCTCAATGGTCTCAGTACCACTGTAATGTTTGAATGCCTTCAACAACCTCTCATAGTAAGCATGTATTGATTCTTTAACCTCTTGTGAGGTCCAGTCGATTTTCTGCCAATCAGTCACTTTCGGCGACACTTTCTGCTTTAAAAACTAAATTACTTTGTGATAGTACTTCATCACCTCCTCAGAGGGTGCTCAAGTCACCTTATCCCTTGCCGGCTCCTGCTTCGGCCAGTCTACCCCTCGTTTGCACTCAAGCCATAAGTCGGGTGGAACAATGATCTCAAACAAGGTATTCATGTCTTCCCAGAGACATTACGCAAGCTTCACAAACCTATCTGTCTGTTGGTACCACTCGATCGGTTTCTCCCTCAACCTGGGATAATCATTTGTAAAAGATAAGATGTCTCCTCTGGACCAGGGTACATGAATTAAAACCCCACCAGCTGTCTCTCTCATTGGTAGCATTTTTACCGATTCCGTATCTGTTGTAGCTTTAGCTTTACTTGATCCTGGGCTGTCACCTTTCTCCTTGTCTCTTTTCTTAGCTCATCTGCCTTCCCACTTTTCTAATGCTCCCCAGATTTGCTCACTTTGTAATATTTATTTTAAATGCGCTTTCATTCCGGCAGACCTCATGTGGTCAAAGTCTTTTGAATCAAAGTCTAACCTGTAACTTCTTTTCAAATGTTTAGTATTCTCAATGTCGATATTGTATTTGTCTGCCAGGTTCGCTAATTTCTGATGTACCTTACCTACTTCTTTAGTAATCTTAGGGCACAGGTATCTCAACTCTGCTTCTGTGTATGGCTCTAATCTGTTTACCCCCATTGTTCCGTCCACTAATTCAGCAGCTTCCACGCCCAGTCTCACAAAGTTCAGGTACTCATCTTTCCCCAACCTTTCCGGTTCCACTGCAGTTACTGTAGTCTTTTGCGTAGTAAAGGTCTTCTCTAACCACTCATTCAACTGTTGTACCGTAAAACTTTGTAAGGAAATGTTTGCTGCATGCATCATCGGCGACTGTGAAGCATTCGTACTTATTGTCTGTGGGGTTAACACTTCTAGCCCTGCCTGTCTCATTGCTTCCAACGGGGCTTCAACTGGGCTAAGGTCTATCAAAGACCTTGGTTTTTTATCCGCTTGCTCTCCTGGGCCATTAACTGAGGGGTTCCTATGGACCCTCCTCTGATTACATCTTGGGTCATTACTCCCTGATCACATACACCAGGCTTACCTTGTGCATACAATGGCACCGGTGGACCAAGAGTAATTGGCAATGATATTGCAGCTGGCGTCTGACCTGGTCCCAAACCTCGTGGAGCAGCAACTCCAAAGGTCTGATTTTCTGAAGACGGGGCAGGTATTAATGGAGGTAGCAATGGCGACGGTCTGAGGTGGAGAGGTAAGGTGTTCCAACCTTTTGCTGCCAGGCAGGTGAAGGATCTTCCTCCAGCCGAGAACTTCTTTATGCAGGGTACGTTGACGAGCAACTGTCAGGTTCTGTCTCATATTTACTGGAGCAGTAGCTATTCCAGAGTTTACACTAGCTGCTGCACTATTCATTCCTTTAGGTTAGGCCACATTATATGAGGTCAACGTACTGATAAGTACATCATCACTAGAATCACTATCACTGTCTTCACCTGATCTCTCTGAATTACCTGTCCTTTTCTCCTTCTACTTTTTTTCTTTCTTTTCCTGAAGTTCTTCACTTGTCAATGCAGGATATAATCTAGTTCTCTCGATCATATCAGTGCTCCATCGCTTTTGTTCTGCATCCCATCTATTATCGGCACAACTACGCACTGCCTTTCTTACTCTCCCTTGATATTTTTCCCTTTCCCTAACATGAGCTGTGTGTTCCCAAGCATTAAGTGCTTCAAATTGTGCAGATCTAGGAGATGGCTTCATTTCGTGCACTTCTTAAATTGGTAATGAGTCTCCAATCAAATATACCATAGAGTGGAAACATCAATGCACCTTCCTTCTCTGTGATCCTATGCCATAACCTCAGCCAAATGCATATGTGAAGTCCTACATTTATAGCCATATAATGACCTGGCATATGACAAGACCATGTCCACTCACCTGAATTCCAGGTTTCGCAGGAGCGAAGAGAATAAAACCCTCACCCCTAAACACTATTCTCTCGTAGCTGAACTAAACAGGAAATGAGCGAATAGTCTCTGGGAGAAAGGGATAGGGAACAGGGATTTGGGAAGGGAAGAGAAGCAAAAACACTGGTTCACAAAGGAGCGTCACTGTTGTTCTAATAAAGTTGGCTCAAGGTTTGGTGCAGGAATTTCTAAGAACAAAAACAAAAGAACTACAAATATCAGCAAAATAACCATAATTATTACCACTTGAATGCTCAACTATTAAACACGCTTTTGCAACTCACAACAAAAACGTTATAAAATCAAACTTATGAATTTGTCTTTTGTTATTCGTTTTCACACAATAGACTCTCTCCAAAAATAATCAGAATGAACACCTAATTTTGCATAGATATTGAGCGCTGCTTTCAGGAGTTCAACACAACTTCAATGCTGCCTTTAAAAATACTTCTCAAGCTGTCTTTGGAAAATAGTCTTGTATCACAGGTTTCTCAGCATCGACAAATGTTTTTCATAATGCACCAAAAGATCACTAACCTCGAGAAGGTTGAAAACAGGGGAATGAGAGGGGGGTTACTCACAAACCGACTTCTCCTGGAATGTTTCCGATTATTTGAGGGAGATGGAATACTGTTCATAAATTCTCCAGCCATTGTGAAAGTAATCCGCTCCAGAGATGGAAGCGCTGATGAAGCCTCGCACTGAAATGACGACTCCAGAAAGAATCACGGAAACTCTGTCTGAACCAGGAACACCTGTGAGCAAGGGAGACTTGAAGCCAAGCATAGGAAACACCTTGGCTGTTCTATTTAAAGACTGGTGATGAGTCATCAGACACATGCTGGTGATGAGTCATCAATCACTTCTGATGATTCATATAAAGGAATTCTGGTGCTGTGTCATCAGACACATGCTGGTGAAGAGTCATCAAACACTTCTGAGGAATCATATGAAGGAATTCGATGTCTCCATAAACCACTTGGCGCACAGTTCACAAATGGGACAACACTTGCTTTTATCAATATAAACAAACATGCAATGTAGTTTTCCTCACAAGTAACAGAGAAGTGCTGTGCTGTAAACACATTCATGATATGTTTTATCGTTCTTTATGCATGCTGATTAATTTTGTGAGTCCTAACAGCATATCTTCGGGTGGTGCTTCTCCTCCCTCTCGAACAGATATTCTTACATCTTCCCTAATCAAATTTTAAATAGCCTTAAAGAATTTAATTTTTCTAACAATAAAATCAACAATTGCTAATAGAATTTCAATTTCAAATGAGAAACAATTTCTCTTCATCCCCAATTCTTATTCGCTGTTAAAGGCCAATAGTAGTGCAGCACCCCATGACGTGGTCAACCAGTAACAGAGTGGCACACTGTGATGTTTCTTTCTCTCCTCTCAGTGACTCACCCTCCTTATCAATTCTTCACAAACATTGCAATACAAGCATAATAACAATACCAAGCAAAATTTCAACAACTTTGTCTGCTCCACTAAAGAATCAATAGTATTTAATCATACAAGAAATGGTCCGGACAAGAAACACTTTTCGGCCTACTCTGACTCACACTTGAGTGAAACCTTGACCAGCGGGGAATCACCCGGATTAGTGCAGCTTCAACCATGTAAAAAAGGATCCACCATACCAACCACACCTTACCAAAGGCATTTGTCCCTATCTCAACCGTGTAGTCAACAGCATCCCATGACTAACACCACAACACATTGCAGACAATTACAACACTGTGTATTCTACACTGATAACTGATTACTATCACGGAATCTTACACTAAGTCGAGCCAGATAACTTCAACGTCTTTGCATTAAGCAACATCCACACAACAACTTAAAACAACACTGCATATCACACAATCTCAGCAGAATACTGCAAGCTAGACAAGAGCAATTGTAACACGCGACCCTATTGGCACTCACTTCTCCACTGCTAGAACTAAATTCCAAATTTCTGGAACACTGCAGCTCCTCTAGATCGGGACATGGGCCCTGGGATTGGGAATAGGGAAATCTGAGCTCTCAGACAAATACAATTACTCCCTCGGGCTCAGTAACAGAACCGTCATCTGCTACCACCTAAGAGCACGCAATCAACAATATTAAACAATTAGGATTTCTGTGAAACCCAAATGGCCACCCAATAAGTATTAAGAATCTATAAGTAAAGTTAAGAAATGTATTTCCAATCAATAATCATTCCAATATATATAGAAGTATGGAAATATTGAAAAAGTAAAAAATTACAGCTGGCAAGCTGAAATATTGCAATATAGGAACTGAAAATTAGAAGTAGGTGTTCATTTTAGAAACCCCTGCTTTCTCATCTAAACATAAAACAATCCTAATATTTTCTCATTAGAATTTTATATCAAGAATGAGGATGGTTGGGATGAAATCTTTGGGAAATTTGGAAATGCAAGAAGGTGTCAGCATAACAAAGGTTTCAGTGGAAGTCCTCCAGAAAAGGGTATACGTTTTTAGCATCAATCAATCATGGATTCTTGTAAAGTGTGATCTTTTGACTCCGAGGGGTCTCCAGGAATTGGGGGGGAAGGGGTGCTGCTAGCCTCATCAGGCTGTTGCTGGCAGTCGAAGAGCCATGCTTTCAGCTGGGTTCTTAAATCCTTCAGGGAAGGGGAGGTTCACAGATGGAGGTTGTTCCAGAATCTGATGCTGCGGTGGGAGAAGGAGCGCCCTCAGTAGCACTTGTAGTGAATGAGGGCGATGCGGGCCTGGGCGAGGGAAGCTGAGCGGAGGTCTCTGGATTGTTAGTGGAAATGGAGGCGGTATTTGATATAGGTGGGTCTGACTTTGTGAAGGGCTTTCTACGTGCGTGAGGAGCTTGAAGAGGCATTTCTGCTGGACGGGGAGCAAATGGAGGGCCCTGAGGTGTGGGGTGATGCTGGTATTTGTGAGGAGGTCGAGGACCAGTCTTGCTGCTGCATTCTGTATGGTCTGGGGCGGTTCATAAACTGTTTAGTGGTTCTGGCGTAGAGCATGTTACCGTAGTCAAGTGGGCGTGGGTGAGGGACTGAGGGTGGTAGGCCACCACATGTCATTCTGGGAGAGGGCATTTTCACGAAGGTGAGAATCTCTGTTTTGTCTAAACCTTCACACTTGCAAGAATAAGGGAAGCAGATAGGTTTGTACCCCTCAAAATCTAAGGGATGTCTGCCTTAACATCTGACATTATAAGCATTTTATTAAAATTGGTCCTTCCTCCCGTCCAAGGATCAATCAGCTTCGACTGATCCATTGTTTACATTCACAACACCACATGAATTTCTTATGTCACAGAACTCGGATGGTTACTGTAACCTTGAACATCCCATGTACCTGTCACATGGTGAACAGGAGACTTCAGCTGCTCATTAGATCTTCACGTCTCTTGTCAAGATTTCTTCTCTCAGACCTTACTATCAGCAACTAATACATAAGACAATACTCCTTTTCTCTAGCTAATGGAGCCTTGAAACATACCTGCAATGAAAGAGAACACACTATCCAAGAAAAACACATTTTAAAATTATGGCCTTCAGTTAGTTAACTAAACATTTAATGTGCATTTCTAATACCTGATTAAACATGCACATGTTAATTTTCAGAATAAACAAACATAAGGAAAAGGAATACATTCTACTTCAATAAATACAACTTAAAGAATGAATGTAAAATGTGAGTAATGAATACATACAATCCCTTAGAATGCATGTTTATAAAACTTCTGTTTTTTTAGTGATTAATTATATTACTGCATTTTAATTTCTAGCTATGTTAATAATATTAAGGCACACAGTAAATATAATGTCAAATGTAGATATGCAATTTGCGCATGGATAAATGTCAAAAGTAGGGCCATAACAAAGGCCGCCACAGCCCCCCCTGTGCTGGGGGCAAGCTCCAGAGGGCTCCCTCAGCACAGCTCCTGGCCTGAGTGAGTATGGAGGGGGCCCTCCTCCATGTCCTGTGCAGGAAGGCCCCTTCCAGTTTCGTTACGCCACTGGCGAAAAGGATGGCGTCCAAGTTGTGCTACTCCACCAAGACTGACACCATCTTGCACAAGTTCTCAATGTTATGTTATGTTCTGTTACGTTATTGCAAGACCTTTTAATAGTAATAAATGCATTAATATATTAACCTGTACGAATTGATTACAAGCATATCTAAACGCTGCGTATTAAATGTTAATTTTTCTTTCTAAATCTGTACGGCATGCACTTGATAGAATGATAGTTAGATGGCAAATTCCTAACTGCTATAGCTCAGCTGAAATTGTTCATTCTAACACCAGTCACGGCCATTTGCTTAACGTTTCATGACGCAAATATCCCATACTAACAAAGGAGAAGATTGCTTTCTTTGAGTTTAACTGCTTGAGCTGTTAAGGAATTCCTGACATGCTCGACTAATCTTAACATTTGTTTCTTTACTTCTAGTGTCAAGATGTGTGAGAATGCAATGACGAAATTTGCTTATATATAAAACTTTCATGGCTGTTCTCTTTTCCAGAAACTCGATGCAGATGGTAATCTAGTCAGATGTTGTAATGTAGTTAAAAGTTGAGCTAAATTTATCACGTTTAGAATTATCTTTGTTAGAACTTACCAAATCGACAAAACTGTCCCACTTATACGGAAACCTTGTGTATTGATTGGATGGAAGAAGAATTTTATTTGTACAATTGTTAATTTTTATAACATTGTAAGAATGTATAAAAAGTGTCATAAAAAGTGTCCCAGGGAAAAGAGATAGTACCCCCTCCAGCCCCAGGACAGTCCTGTCATTTGCAATCGCACTCAGAGGCAGAGGCAGCCTTAGTGGCTAGACAGACTCTCAGTAACTTGTTCCTTTTCGCTATTTTATATTTTATTCTTTGATAACTCTCCTACTCAGACTATTCTTGTTGCTGAGTTTTCTAGAACTGCCACATGAGAACTCTTTATGAGTTATTCAGCTAAATGTACTTTCCTTATTTAGAGAATTAGACTAGGGATCAGAGGTTTATGGGCCACACTTTGTGCTATGTTCTGTAATTTGTACTGAATTGAAAATAAAGAGATTTTGGTGGTCATTATGACCCTGGCGGTTTTCTGTCTGCCAAGGTTAAAGTGGCAGTATCACTGGCAAAAGGCTGGTGGTAATGACTGCCAAATAATGACCATGGTAGTGAGCCCTCCCATAGACAGCCAATGTACCACACTAACCGCCAGTGCAGTACGAGCACTGACACAGCGGTAGCCACCTACAGGCAGGCGACAGACAAAGATCCGCCCATCATATTATGGCATAGCACACTGCCAGGATTTCCGGGGCGGTAGCAATGACACCAAAAGCCTGGCGGAAACACATCATATAAAAGGAGACACTCAGCTCCAGGGACAAACAGGAGTCCGTGGCCGCCATGGAACCTGAACTGCAAGTCTTCCCGATGCTGTACCACGCCATGGCCATCCTGGAGCACCAATGCTGAGGAAGATGACTACGGTGAGTACAGCCACCTAGCACACAAGGGAGGGAGGAGGGACACACACACACAACACACACCATACACACACCACACACCCAGAACCAGATGCACAGGAAAATAACAGTAACAGAACCCCAGAGTAAAGAAACGCAGGACACATACACAGTTCCAACCACTGTATTCCTGTTGTATGAATATGTAAACTGCAAAAACATACACAACTGCAGTAATAAATACATGCAGGCCCAAAGGCCAGTCCAAAGTCACAAATGCCCACAGGGCAAAGTCCTAGCCCCAACCTGACTCCTGACAACAACGGGACTCCACTGTTCTGGGGCATCATGTTGGAAATGGACAGGCACCTCAGGTGGTGTTGGGGTTGCAGGGGGGCATCCATTAGGAAGGGGCTTCCTGCCCACTGGTTCTGGAGGGGGCTTCTTGCCTCTGGTTCTGGAGGGGGCTGCCTGCCCACTGGTTCTAGAGGGGGCTGCCTTCCCACTGATTCTGGAGGAGGCTTCCTGCCACTGGTTATTGATGGTGCTTCTTGGCCTCTGGTTCAGGATGTTGCTCCTTGGCCTCTGGTTCCAGATGCTCCTCTTTGGCTTCTGGTTTGGGATAATGCTCCATGGCCTCTGGTTCGGGATGCTGCTCCTTGGCCTCTGGTTCGGGATGCTGCTCCATGGCCTCTGGTGCGGGATGCTGCTCCTTGGCCTCTGGTTCCAGATGGGGCACCTTGGGCAAAGTTTTGAGTGGGGCCTCCTTGGCCATGGTTTTAAGTGGGGTCTCCTTGGGCATGGATTTGTGTGAGCCCTCCTTGGCCATGGATTTTGGTGTGGCCTCCTTAGCCTGGGATTTGTGTGGGCCCTCCTTGGCTTTGGATTTTGGTGTGGCCTCCTTGGTCTTAGATTTTGGTGGGGCCTCCTTGGCCTGGGATTTTGGTGTGGCCCCCTTGGCCTGAGATTTTGGTGGAGCCTTCTCAGACAGGGATTTGGGTGTGGCCGCCTTGTCCTTGGATTTGTTTACGGCCTCCTTATCCTGGGATTTGGGTGGGGCCTCCATGGTCGTAGGTTTTGGAGGTGGCACCATGGTCTTGCCAGTCTGTTTGGGAGGGGCGGCACTTTAGCCCTCTGTTTTGGGGGGGGGGAGTGTCCCTGGTGCTGGGGGCCGGTGTCGCACTCATGTGCCCTTTAGTGGCAGCTGGAGACTTTGGGGGTGGAGCTGTGTCAGACTGGGTTTTTGAGGTACTGACCAGGGTTTATGGGCAGGACAGATGGGAGGTGGAGGGAAGAGGTCAAGGCAGGCATGTAAAAGCTTCTTAGGGCCAACGGGGTGGGATGGGAGTGGAGGTAGAGGGAATCGTTGTAGCAGGAGGATATGTGCTGGACCTGGGTGCAGGTGCATGGACAGTGTGGTTGTGTGAAGTGGATGGCTGTTGGGGGTCTGAGTGCTAGTGTGTTTGTGTCTCTGAAGGGGGGCAGACAGGGTGGGGGAGGACAAACAAGACATGTGGATGGATGTTGTGGTAGTGTCTGCAAGTGAGGTGGGTGTGCTGCATGAGGTGGTGGTGGTGACTGCGCATGTGGTTTGTGGGGTGCATGTCTGTGGGTCTGCTGTTGTGGTGACTGTGGGCAAGACTGTGCAGGTGGCAGGTTCTGGGACTGTTGATGCAGTGCATGCAGGTGTGAGTGAGTATGTGGGACACAATGGAGGCAGTGGATGATGTTGTGTGTGCATCTGTGTGTTGGCTGTGTAGTGCTTGTGGACTGAAGTGTGCTGCCTGTGTTTGTCTGTGTGTCTTGTGTGTTGTTTTGGGTGCATGCTTGCAGAATATGTACGTGGTATGGGTTGGGGGCTAGGAGACTGGGACTGGGTAGTGGTACTTGGAGGGGGGACGGATGAAACAGGTACACTGGCTGCCATCAGTGAAGAGGCCATAGCCTGAAACAATCTCTGTAGGGCTGCCAAGCCACTGTGGATGCCCTCCAGAAAAGCATTGCATTGCTGCATCCGGGATGCCATCCCCTGGATGGCATTTACTATGGTTGACTTTCCTGCAGAGATGGATCTCAGGCGGTCAATAGCCTCCTAACTGAGGGCAGGAGGGCTGACTGGGGCAGGGCCTGAGGTGCCTGGGGCGAAGGAGGTGCCCACCCTCCTGGGTGAGCGGGAATGGGCAACTCGGTGGAGGGGTACTGGGAGGGCAGTGCTGGGATGGGGGTGGCAGTAGAACCTGTAGCTGGGGTGGTCCCAGAGGGGTCCACCACCACCTGGGAGCTCCAATTGGAAGATGAATCAGAGTCAGTGGTATCAACTCCTGTCCACGCCATGGGGCGCTCTGTCCCACTGGTCCCCTCAGCGTCGGTGGACTCTGCCTCCTCGGTCCCGTGGGCTGCAGCTCCCTCACTCACTGGTGCCCCTTCTCCTTTGCCAAATGATGCTAATGACCACAAGGATAGGTAGACAAAAGGAGAGGGGGGAGTGAAAGGGAGCACATGGTCAATCTCAGCACCAACAGCACAGATGGCAGCCACATCACTGTCACACCCTGAGACTAAGAATGAACAGTATGGACCACACTGAATACCATTGGCTAAGTATCACAGCTGGTAGCTACACACCAACTGGGACCAGCTATGCCCTGTCTGAGATGGGAAGCCACCTACCTAGCTATCTAATACATGCTTTCCACCCTACTAACCTGAGCTGGACCACCCAGCAATGTCTGAACTGGCATATTGGGGCATCCACTGACTAGTACCCTGCACCCAAATCCCATGCCAGGCAACAGAGTTGGTTGACAAACACACTGTACTCACCCCCTCGTGGCTGCTGTGATGCCCTCAAGCGCCCATCCAGCACTGGGTAGGCCACAACCAGTATGCAGGCCATCAGAGGGGTCAGGTTCCGATGGGCCCCCCTCCCTCGTTGGGAGGCCGTCCCCAGGTGGGCCTCCGTGGTCTTCCAGGGGCCCAGTGTCTCAGGCCCTTTCACTGTTTCCTGCAGTCGGTGCTCCGCCTGCTATAGACCCCTAGGGTCCACACGGCCTTGGCGATGGCATGCCACAACCCCTTCTTTTGATGGGTGCTGACCTACAGAGGAAACACAGAAGGTGTACACACCTACACAATTCCAGTGTCCAGCATACAAGCATGCTCTGTGTACACTGCTGTAGTGTGTTCATGGTTCCTGGTGTCACTCCTTTCTTACTTTTGGGTCCCTTAGGTACCAACCACCGCATAGGAATAGGAGGAGGAAAACACGCATGCACAGACCCCTTGTGGGCTTGTCTACACTGGAGCACGGGCACATCATACTCATCTATCATCTGGACAGGGCCACAATCAGAAAGCTGTGTGAACAATTGGAGCCTGATACCTGCTATCCATTGCACCACAGCAATCCCCCCCTCTTGTGCAGGTACTCTCAGTGCTCCATTTCCTGACAACTGGCTCTTTCCAGGTGACAGTGGGCTTGGTTGCAGGGATGTCATAGCCAATGTTCACGAGTGTGCTTGCAAGGGTTTTGGCAGCCTTGCTCAAACACATATGCAGCTACATCGGATTTCCCCAGGTGGATGATTTACCCACTGTGAAGGCTGGATTCTATGCAATGGGACATATACCACATGTTATTGGGGCCATCGACTGACTCATATTGCCTTAGTCCCCCCAGGGCTAATGAATAAGTAACAGGAATCAGAAGAGTTTCCACTCACTCAATGTCCAGATGGTGTGCCTTGCTGACCAGTACATCTCCCACGTCACTGCCAAGTATCCAGGGTTGGTGCATGATGCCTTTGTCCTGAGGAATAGCAGTGTCCCACAGCTGACGGCACAACTACAGAGGCACAGAGTGTGGCTAATAGGTGAGCCTGAGTCCCCACCCAATGTAAGTGTATGCCTTCAGGAGTCATAGACCATGACATTGTGCAGGGCTAATGTGTGCCCCTTACTTCTTGCAGGTGATTCCAGCTACCAAAACCTGTCCTGGCTCCTGACCCCTGTTAGAAATCCGAGAACAGGGGCTGAAAATAGGTAAAATGGTGCTCATGGGCGTACAGAGAAAATTGTAGAAAGAACCTTTGGGCTTCTGAAGGCTAGGTTCAGGTGCCTCCATCTGACAGGTGGATCCCTATGCTATTCCCCTAAGAAGGTGTGCAGAATCGTTGTTGTGTGCTGCATGTTGAACAATTATGCCCTCAGACAGCATGTACCCTATCTGCAGGAGGAGGGGGGTGACAATGCAGCTGTGGCAGCAGTGGACACTGAGGACAGTGAGGAGGAGGAAGTAGACAACAGGCCACAATTGATCCTGCATACTTCCAATGACACTCAGGTAAGACTGTTTAACTAAATGTTTCTACATTTTAGTGTTGTGCTGTTTGGCTGCAGCATAATGCAATTCATTACCTTTGCTTCCCACCTGACTGTCATCTATGCCTTCCTTTATTGCAGATGTTGGTGTTGTTTCAACAGTGTAATGTTGTGGTGTTTACAGAATGCTGAGACACATTTGCTGGATGGATCAACATGTTACTGGACATTTACACAGGATCATGCAGTTAATTACACGTCAATACATTGTACATTACCTGTAGATAAAGCACTATTACTCAAGTTGTGTCCAAGGTTGTTTATTGAAAAATTGCTATACAATGGGAAGTGTAATAGAGTGGGGTGAAGGTTGGGAATAGTCCAGTGTGGTGGGCCAGTCTGTTTGTAGCACAGGTCCAGTGTCCAAGAGGCCATAGGAAGGGGAGGAATGGCAGTTCAAAGTGGACAAGGTGACACTGTGGAACACAAGGTGGACATTCAGGAGGTCCTCAATTGTAGGGCAGATCACCCTAATTATATTAGGTCGATCTGCCCCCGGGGGAGGGGGGGAGGGGCAGAAATGGCCTAAAAACAATTTGGCCTCGGGGAGCGACCCTTGCCTAAGGGGTCGATCCCCACACATAAAAGAAAAAAAATATATATATATCCCTGGTGTCTAGGGGTTTTCAAAATGTGGTCCCTTGGGTAGCGACCCTTGCCCAAGGGGCCGCTCCCCTCATGACAATTACAATATAAACAAAATTTCCCTGGTGTCTAGTGGGCAGCAGAAATGCTGAGATAGACAAGAAAGGAGAGGAAAGGCCTTTCCTCTCCTTTCATGCCTTTCTCAGCTCCTCCAGTGATCAGAGGAGAAATTCAAGAGCATTTCTCTTCCGATCCGCACTGGGAGCTGTGCTTCCAGCGTGGAGGGGTAGGCCTCTGATGAGGTCAGCGCGCGATCGCGCACGCTGATGTCATCAGACGCCGGGGGGAGGAGCAGGGGGAGGGTCCGTGGTGGAAAGGGAAGCGATTCCCCTTCCAACCCTGAACTGGGGGGGCCTGGGGGGGGAACCCTAGTGCTTCCCTCGAGGGCCGGTACACTGACGTAATGGTTACGTCCCCGTCCGTGGCATACAAATAGTTAATAACATGCTTTTTATGATATTTAAACATTTTAAAAAAGTGATTTTAGGGTTTAAGATTGAGGAAAGGTATAGGGAGGAGAGGGTGATTTGAGAGATTGTGTGTAGCGGTAAATGACTTTGAGAGTGACTTCAGGGTTTGCCTGGGTAGAAGGAGATGAGAGTGACTTGAGTGCTCTGGTGGTTAGAGGTAAAAGAGGTGAGGGTGACTTGAATGTTTGGGGGAGTAGAGGTAAAGGCCAAATGTACTTTCCAGATATTGGTCACTTACAATAAAGTTTTGTTAAAGCTAGTAATTCCCAGTCAGCTTTTGGAAATACTGTGAAGGGTAAGTTTGAAGTCTGATGGTTTCAAATTGTCTTGCAAGCAAAAGCAAAGAAATAAACTTACCACAACCCAAGCACAAGTTGCGCGGAACAACACTAATCAACACTAATCAAGAAATCAATAAGTACTTTGTGCATGCACCAGGGAAGAAAACAAAAACACCTAAGGACAAAGTGAAGCAGACGGGGGCTGGAAAGCACTCACCAATGAAAAAGAAGAAAATAAGATTGACAGTGAAGCCAGCCAGCAGGAAGTAATGGGCAGGTTAAAACAACCTTTTTATAGTTTTTCTTTAGAAATAATGGATCTTTGCAACTGACAGAGCATATACTGTCTCAGATGAGACCTAAAAATGGACATAGAGCTAGGGTCCTGTGGGGCTGTCATTTTGAGTCATTGATTCACTGAAGAAAAAAAAAACGACCTTCCTGCCTTTCATATGCTTGTGCTTCAACACAATGTCCGCTGTAGTCCCTATTATGACATAGGAACTAAGGGCCTGATTTAGAGTTTGGCGGATGGGTTACATCATCACAAATGTGGCTGATGTTTCATCTGCCATATAACAATTTCCAGAGGATATGATTGAATCGTGATGCAGCGGACAGGATATCAGTCACGTTTGTGACTGAGCCGTACCAAAAGTACCCTCTCACTTTACCATATTCCAACATGGTGAACTAATTCAGTAGAAAATGTGATGCAATTCAAAAATGTCAGTGGTAAAGCCCTTATGGAAAAGTGGTAGAAGGAGATTCTGCTTGTCAATCCTATTGTTCCTGTGCCCTCTTCTATGTCAATTCATATGTTTGCCGATTGTAGCACACCACCAAAAGTCAAATGTAATTACCACTCAAAGCCATTGTTTTCATATTTTCAATTTTCTTTTTAATGATGGCTGATTGTAAAAACAAGTTTACTGAAGCTAATGACATGAAGGTCAACTATCTTGACTCAAGACACTGCAACATGGTAATAGGGATACAAGTCAAGTCTGTTAGCGTTATTGCTTGCAAAAGGATTGAGCCAGGAACTGTCTTGGGCATCCTTGTCCTTCACTAGCCATAATACCAGGTGGTGCAGAGTTCCCTGGACCAGCTTCACGAGGGCATTACCCAGCTACAAAAGCAGCTGCAAAGAGTGATAGTAGTCTCACAAGTCAGTCTGATGTGCCTACTGTGTAGATAAAAAGAGAAGAATCCACCACTACACCTGCTATTCTAGTCCTATACTAGGCACCATCTCAGGCAATTCAGCCCCTGCTCCTGCATCACGTCACTCACATATAAGTAGCAACTGCAAAGGTAAGTCTAGTGAGGGCAAGATCATTTTAAGGATTTTGGGGGCTCTCTGCAAGACGTGTTTGGGGCCCTTTATCTGCTCCAATGTATTACACATTTCCAACTTGCTTTAGCTCTCAAGATGCCAAATAATACTGAATTAACTGGTGTAGTGGCTGTATTTGGTTATACCACAATCTGCAGCAAGAAACATTTAGAATAACTCTGCTGTTAAATGTTTTTTCTAGTGAATCATCTTTAGCTGGAAAACTCACTTACTCTTCACACCTATGAGGCTAATCGGCTTTCTTCAGGTCTTCTTTTAAAGTTAGGTTGTTGTAACTGTCACTTTGCCTTTCGTGTGTGTACCTGAGTGACTCAGGCATCATTTCTTCATTTTGAGCGTCTTATTTGTATGTAGTCAGGAGGATTACTCTGGTGATCCTGACTGAGTCAGGTATGTTTCTTTTATTTTGAGCGTCTTTGGTTTTCTTGTAGTAAAGAGCATTACTCTGGTTCTCCTGGCTGATTCGATTCAGTTGTCAGTTTTCCTTTTCAGTTTTGACATCCTTAGTTCCTTGAAGTGAGAAGCATCTCTTTGGTGGTCTTGACTGAGTCATACATCAGGCCTTGTTCCTACTTCTTTGCTGTGTCACACTTTAGCACAAACACTTCATTTAAACCCTAATTATTAGTTGTTTTTATTTGTGTAGATGTACCTCTTTTACATTTCTAAATTTGTTTTAGGTCTTGCCTGTGTGACTATGCGTTAGCACATTCTCTCTCGCTTGTGAGAATTTTGTGTTGAGTAATGGACCTGGTGCCCACCTTTTGCTTACCATCTGTGGGCTTCATGGTCACTCTCACTTGCTGCCTTCTAATTGGACACTGCATGCCAGGGATCACTTCCTTTTCTTTTGGAGGAGCATGGGCCATTCACTGGTTACCCCTAATGGATTAGGGTCCTTCCGCTGCCAGTGCTGTAATTAAGGTACTATTTTTATGTTTTTCTTTCTTCTTCCCCTGCCTTAATCACTGCACTAGGAGCAGAAGTTCCATCAGTTTTGCTGTACTTGTTGCTTTTTATCCTCCCAACCCTCTGTCCATGTTCCTGATTCCCATCCCACCTACCCACTCCCTTTTTCTTCTTCTTTTTTTCTTTTACCTCTCACCCACACCCATTTATGTTGTTTCTTCTCTCACATACCTGCTCTGATTCTTGTCCACCCTCTCCTGTCCCTGTTTCTTCTCCCTCCCTCACACTCTCCCTGTTTCACCCACCCCAAACAGACAGAAGGAAAATAGAGCACTGGCTGCTTCATAGCACTTTTTTTAAAGCCCTGCTCTGCACAAACCCAATCGCCCTCCCCAACCCAATTTCCAAAGCCAATAGCTCACCCACAGGCAACATCCATTGGCTTTGCCAATGCTTGTTCTTCTATTCTTGGAGAGTGGTGCAGTAGAGAAGGTAGCAGTTTATCAGCTACATGTCCATGAATCATGCCATTAAGTTCAACAATGATTATCATATTCAAAAGTTATCGTTGAGACCCATGAACCTGCATAGCTGGATTCCAATCTTGGTTTCACCATCCATATGAGTAAAAATCATGGGATTATGGTAAAAGTACTGTATTTGTCTGTACCTCAAACTATAAATTTGTGAAACATAAGAGCTACATATGTGTAGAAACTAATTGCACATTGTGCTGCCTATTAATGGTGCAATATCACTATAATGCCTTCAGAGGGCGAAAAGCAGTACACAAATGTAGCAATAAGGTGCAATACTGTGTTAGTATCCACTACCGATACTGTTATAGGAGCCGCACCTCAAGTTTGAATGCCTCTGGAAAGCATTCTGCTTTACGCAGTAAAATACATGTTAATACAAATACTAAACACAAAGGAAAAAAGTCACTGAGGACACACTTTTTTGTGCAGCAGGGGCATTAGCCCACCAAACAATGTTATCAGGATTGTTGTCTTGACTTTTATAAATAATATACATAACTCAAAGTAGTGGACACTCCACCCTTTGAAATATCTCACTGAATTGAAGCTTGAAAGCTGATGGTGAATTCATCTTGACAATCATCTCCTTCCTGCTTGTCAGACCAGCTTTTATAGTTGGGTGCACCGCAAAGATCATCTGGTAATTTCTGAACGCATAACTCCAAATCTACATGATTAAGATATGCCAATGAGCTTGGAATTATCCAATGGAAGATTTATCACATTTGTGCATGACAATTAGCCTTTTAAATGTTTACTCCACTATTTAGAACTTCTGCCTGCGTTTTGTTTGTTGTGAGTCAGCAGCATGAATGTCAGAAGAGGAGAAAGAAAATAGGAAAGGAATTGGTGAGTGATGAGGAGGATGCCAGGAGAAGGAACGGACGCGCTTGACAAACGGCAGCTCTTCTAGTTTTTCTGGTAATTGACAAGTGCTGGGCAAAGGGCTTTGTCTTTCGCTGTTTTTAACTCTGACTCCGTGAATTGAATGTTATGTTATTCTCTTTTTAAAAACCGCACCGTACTTGCTGATAAGGAGCGCCTGGTAAAGGGCTCCGGTTTCCTTTTAATTACGCACTTCTCGCGCTGTTCTTTCTTAAAGAAAATTTTAGTTTTACTTTAATCTGCTTTTTTTTTTAACGAGCTATTGGTGAGCATATTAATAGTTTTTTAATCATTGTCCTACCTGCACTGTGTCCCCGTTCCACCGCCAATTATTTGGATTGTGTGGAGGGACGATTAGTGCAATAGGAAGTGATTTATCACTTCCGGGTCGCCCACTAATCAGTAGCTTCACAGCTGAAGATTTTGCTTAAATTTAGATGCCTCTCGCGACGCGCAGCGGACGCGTGCAGCGGGCGCGCCGTCGGCGCGCCAAAGGCGCGCCTAAGGCAAGCCCGTCTGCGCCCGTCCGCGGCCATCCGGGGCCAGGGGCCAAAACCCCTGCCCAAAAATTTGTTGCATACACTCGTAATAATCTTCTGACCCTACGACCCGCCCCTAACCCTTTTTGCTCACTCCTTATTCCTGATACAGCCTTACACAGCTGTTTGTGTTGTAGCTTTACCCTCCCTCCCCCCCTTCACTGGGGCTCCATTCGCCATGAGTCTAGTCGAACTCCTCCTTTGATCATCAAGACTAACCCTTCCCTTACTCCTTTTACCTTTTTCAGTCTTAATTGCCGCTCACTACCTAAACATAAGGGCGACATTCTGAATATTCTTATGGAGCTACAACCTGATGCCCTCTTTCTAACTGAAACGTGGCTTAATGAGAGTTCCGGACCCGATATGGCGTATGCGCTTCCTCCCAACTATACCTATCATGGAAGAAATCGTACTGACCGTACTGGTGGGGGTATAGCTTTAATCTTCAAAACTGACTATGTATGTAAATGGGTAGACCTGGATTTTATAAATTGTGAAGCCGGGTTTTTTAAACTTCACTTATCACCTAATTTTACTCTTTCCGGGGCCCTTATGTACCGTCCTCCTGGCCCTGCGGGTCTTTGGGCATCGACCCTTCCTGACCTGATTGCTCCTCTTCTATTAGAAACCACTAATTTTTTGTTTTTAGGTGACCTGAACTTACATCTCAATGACACATTTTGCACTACGAGCTCTACTCTTATAGCTAACTTAGCGGCATTAAATGTTCTCTTACATAACTCAGGCCCCACGCATAAGGCAGGACACTTATTAGACCCCATTTTTTCCAATCTTGATACCATTTCATGTAAACAAGCCACTCCTATTCCATGGTCAGATCATTTTTTGGTGGAATTTACGATTGCACAATCACGGGGTCCTACTCCCTCCGTATCCCTTGCCAAATCCAGTACCTATAGAAACTGGAAAAATTTAGATATTAAGACCCTGAATTTAATGTTGGAAAAAACCCTACCATCGATTACGAGTATAAGAGATGACGGGGTTATCCGTGATTGGCTAACCTCTGCAATTGATGAATGTCTTCCTCTATCTAATAAAAAGAATAAACAGGGCTACCAGCATCCCCCGCCCCCTGGTTCTCAGAAATACTCAAAACAGAAAAAACTAAGTGCAAGAACTTGGAAAGGAAATGGCGTAAAAACTATGATCCTGACCGGAAATCCACTTACAAACTAGCCCTTCTTAACTATCACCAACTATGTAACATCGCGCGTGCCGAACATGCCACCGAGATTATTTTACAATCTCAGAATTGCCCCAAAGTGCTGTTTGAAGTAGTTAAGGAACTTTCTGGTGACTCCCGTTTATCTAAGCCCCCTGATCTTGACCCTAAAAAATGCAACAATCTGGCAAATTTCTTTGCGGATAAAATTGACAAAATTTATTCTGAATTCCACAACGACTCTAACAATCCCAGCACTAGCACTAAACCTCAATCCAACCACCTTTTTCTTTCTTCTATCACTCAAGAAATGACTCAAGTTAATAATATTAATTTACTTAATGATTGGCTCCCCATGGATACTGCCTCCTTTTCTAAGATTCTTACAAGCATCAAGTCTGGCTCCCCGCATGATCCTATCCCCATTACGGTTCTTCAAAAGCTAGACCCTTCCATACTTACTTCCATTATGCAGTTTCTTAACATGTCACTTATGGAAACTTATGTTCCTGCTTTGTGGAAGCATGCAATGGTCCTTCCTTTATTAAAGAAAAATAACTCTGATCTGGAAATTTTCTCCAATTTTCGCCCAATTTCTCTCCTTCCTCTTTTTTCCAAAATTCTGGAAAAACATGTTAATTTTCAATTGACCCAGTTTGTAGAAACCAGTAATATCCTCCATCCTTCTCAATCTGGTTTTCGTGCCGGCTATTCAACGGAGGCAACTTTACTGGGTGTGACTGAAAATATCCGTCAACAAATTGATAAAGGTGAAACAGTAGCTCTCATCCTATTGGATTTAAGCGCAGCTTTTGATACTGTATCTCACTCTTCTCTTTTAAAAACTCTTAATATCAAGGGTATTGGCGGCAAAGCCCTCTTGTGGCTGTCCAGCTTTTTATCCAATAGGACTTTTCAGGTTTTTTCTCACACAGCTTCCTCTCTGATTCATGCATCTCCTTACGGAGTCCCTCAGGGCTCCATTCTTAGTCCACTACTTTTTAATATATATGTCAGTCCTTTGGCAAGCATAGCAGAACAAGCTGGTCTAACTATCTATTCTTATGCTGATGATACTCAACTTATTTTTTCACTTTCTCCCAAAGAAACCTCTAACTCTTCCTCTTTGCAAATAGGACTATCTAAGATAGCCAATTGGATGCATTTTAATAAACTCAAACTTAATGGAGGAAAGACAGAACTCCTCATTTTTGGAAACAAAAAATCACTCTGGGGCCCCCAACATTGGCCCTCTGAGATGGGTGCCCCCCCAATCCCTTCTCTTTCTGCATGTAACCTGGGCATCATTATTGATGACCAGTTGACTATGAAACAGCAGGTGACCAAAGTAGCTTCTACCTGCTTTGCTATCCTGAAGTGGCTTCGTAAAATTCTCTGGATGCTTCCTGTGGCTGCTCAAAGAACCGTGGTCCAAGCGCTGGTTATTTCTAGACTGGACTACGGTAACGTGCTCTATTTGGGTGCAAATAAAGAAGTATTACACAAACTTCAAGTTGTTCAGAATTCTGCGGCCAGGCTTCTTTGTCAACTTCCCAGAATTGCTCCCACTTCTGGTGCACTTCGTGAACTACATTGGCTGAAAATTGAGAATCGCATCAAATTCAAAGCTCTATGCTATTTGCATAGAATTACTATGGGCCTAGCTCCCAACTATCTTAAAACTTTGGTCCAACTCTATCGGCCCTCTCGTTCTCTTCGATCCTCTAATCAACATAAATTCCAGGTGCCCAGATTCAGACGTACCAAAATGGGGGGACGTTCTTTTGCCTTCTTAGCTCCCTCTCTTTGGAACTCTCTTCCTCTTCATTTACGGCATGAAAGGGTGTTCATTAGATTCCGTAAGGAGCTTATGACATGGCTTTTTAACCAGTAATCGCCCAAGTTGATCTCCTGACTCTGCCTTTTGTCTTGCATTGTCTTGGCGCCGGGAAACCTCCGGGTAGCTGTGCGCTATACAAATCCAATAAATAAATAAATAAATAAGGTGACATAGAAGTACCACATGGTATTGTCATGTGTGAGGCATCTAGTCCATCCCTCTAGGCCTTCTTTAAATGGAAGGTGGAAATTGAAGTATCTTTTTACACCGAGTTGAAAGGGTAGAAAGCCATGTTCCAACATATCCACAGGGGACTGCAACAATACATTCCCTAAAAATCCACACTAATGTTTCTGGTGAGTCAGAGAGTCATTAGAGGTTTTCTACTTGTACAAGTTGGTGTCTGAGGATCAATATTTATACCAGAGGCCTCCTGTGGGAGAAGCTTCTAGACGTTTCCCATTGAAGTGCACAGATTTCCTGCCTTCCCTGCCCTGGCTCCTAAGTAACTACAGGCAGTTTGCAGCTCTTTGTGTGGAGGCAGGACGCAGCCTATTAAAGTTTGTGAAGGGCTGTGTCCAACTCCGCCCTCTCATCCTGTCAGTGATGCCCCATACAGGCATCCCTAAGCTCTCTATTGTGCGTCACTTTCTATGAGGAATACACAACACCTAACTACCAACTACATCCAGTCATGTGACCCAGTGACAGGTGGCAGGCTCTAAATGGCGAAGAAGGAAAATGCCAGCTTACTAAAGGTGACATTTCCAAAATAGAAATTTAAAATCCGACTTAACTATAAGAAAGGATTTTTCATTATAATTCCAACAACACCAAACATGAACTGGTTACCTGTTCCCATTTGGAAGTTAGAGTCTATTAAATGTAATAAGATACCTCAAATTTTATTCTATGGGAGAGACAGTCCTTGCAGGAGTTAAAAATGAATTTAAGAATTGTAAAAAACACTGCTCCCTGCCCTCCGGGTTGTCCACGTCTTACTCTAGGGGTAACACATGTATTAAAAAGGAAGGCTTGGGCCTGGCAAAATGTTTCTTTTGCCAAGTCAAAATGGCAGTTTAAAACTGCACACAATGCTGCAATGACAGACCTGAGCCATGTTTAAAGGGCAACTTAAGTGTGTGGACCAATCACTGTTGCAGGCACACTAGTAGCATTTAATTTACCCAAGGCACAGGTAGTACCAATTTACTAGTAACTTACAAGTAAATTAAATATACCAATTGGGTATAAGCCAATTCTTCCATGTCGCAAAAAATGTCATTAAGATCAGATCATAATTAACCTGCTTATGGAGACCACCTGGCAGAGTACCTGCCCCTGCTCCGCGTTCCCGGAATGGAAAGCAGGTTAATTATACCAGTCTGGACTACTGGTGCTCACCGTCATCCCGATGGGGCCCATCCTTTAATACGAGGAGGCTCCATGCGGTAGGAATAGATTCCCTATTGGGTTATAACATGGGGATTAGGTACGTTTTTGGTCCTAAAGAATCGCACTGATCTTAATGACATTGTTTGCGAGAAACATGTTGACCTTTACGATAGAAGTATAGTGATTTCTGTACTCTGCCTTTTCACACTCCCCCCATTTAGGGACTGTCACTTATCTGTTTTTGAGGGTGGACTAAACATTATTTCTAATCCTCACCCATATTTTGTTGTTCATTTTTACTCTCACACTTTACCAATCCCATAATCCAGCACACAACAACCGGCATTTCTCGTTCAAAAGATCTCTGGCAAAGAGCCCCCACAAGGGGCCCGTCAGGAATTGCAGTGCCGGCCTGACAAGGAGCAAAAGTCTGATGATGAAGCATGTCACCAATTAGTGAGTGAGGGCTCTTGTTCTAAAAAGAGCAGACTAATAGACTCCAACATTCACTGTACAGAATCTATTATCTGGAACTGTGTACCTTTGCTCTTTTTGATATATGTTGGGAGTATCGTACACAGGACCAATTCTCTAAACACTCCTGTTTCATTAGCCCTTCCGTGTTTGTTTTTGACACACTGACTGAGTGCCACAAAGATATGGTGCATACTCAGTGCTCCCCCTCATGCCAGCCCTCTAGAGGGGTGCAAAGGAGTCCCATGGATTTCCAAAGGCTTCTGCAGGACTGCCATTGCAGCCTGCGTGAAAAGGTGCATGCACCCTTTCACTGCCATTTACACTGCAAAAGGTCACTTATAAGTCACCCCTATGGAAGGCCCTCCAGCCCTGAGGGGAGGGTGCAAAGTACCTGTGTGTGAGGGCACCCCTGCACTAGCAGAGGTGCCCCCACAATTTCCAGGACACATTTCCAGGACTTCGTGAGTGCTGGGACGCCATTTCACATGTGTACTGGACATAGGTCACTACAGGACTTGTGAGAGACTGATGCTGCACATACCTATGTCCAGCTACATAATGGTGACTCCGGACCTAGGCATGTTTGGTATCAAACATGCAGGAATCATACCCCCACGGTTTTGCAAGCATTGGTTGCATGATCCCATGCACTCTGGGGGCTCCTTAGTACTGTGTGACTACCATGGTATTGCATGAGCTTTGCATGTCTCCTAGATAAGGCTTGGCTGCTCGGCTATAGCTACCTCTACAGAGCCTGGCTTCTAGACACTGCCTAAACTATACTAATAAGGGATAACTGGACCTGGTATAAGGTGTCAGTACCATTGGTACCCACTACAAACCAAGCCAGCCTCCTACATACAGTTAATTGGTGGGTTATACAATTTTCACCATTCAGTACATCTGTCTTTTCTCTTGTGTTATATCCTTATTTGAAGAGACACGGTTTCTTGCTACCATGCGTGCAGTTTTAGCATGAAACATCTGGTGCATTGACCTATTTCACATGTTCAAAAACAGTTTGTTAATTCATTTTTTGTTGATACTGTTCAGCAATACCATTAGCCTGATTTGCATGTATGTTGAATTCTTTTATAGTTCCCCTGATGAAGGATGCTCACCCACAATGCATTGGGACTTATTGAACTTGGTTAAAAAAAGCCATCAAAGTTGCTTTCAATAGGTGAAGATTGATTGTTGGATGGACTTCACAATCGACAACAACAACAAAATATTGAAGGAATGAGAACTTTTGTTTAAAGACTGTTGCATTAAGACTATGGGCCTCATTACGGCCCTGGCAGCCGGTGGTACACTGGCTGTAACACCGCCAACAGGCTGACGGTGTCCCGGCAGTGTATTATGACCCTGGCGCATTAGCCACGGCCATACCGCCAGCCCCTGCAACTGACCGCCAGGCTTCCGCCAGGTGGTCATAATCCCCAACTACCAGCCTGTACATGGCGGTAAGCACCGCTATGGAAAGGCTGGCGGTAAGGGGGACTCAGGGTGCCCCTGGAGGCCCCTGCACTGCCCATGCACTTGACATGGTCAGTGCAGGGGCCCCCAGGCACAGCCCCCTCAAGCATTTCAGTGAAATGTGTGACGGTGCTGCTGCACCCGCTGCACATCAACATTGACGCCGGCTCTACTATGAGCCGGCTGCAAAGTTGATGTAACTTTTCCACTGGGCCAGCGGACGGAAACAATGTTTCTGTCCACTGGCCCAGTGGAAAAGTCATAATAGGGAGCCATAAATACCGCCAGCACTGGCAGTATAGTGGCGCCCGCAGCTTCGGCTGTCTTTTTGTAATCCCGCCGAAGTTGTAATGAGGGCCTATATTTCATACATGGATTGAGCCGTCCTGGCCTTTAGAGTGTGTGTTGGGACTAGTGCACAATATTTTGGCTCTAGCTTGTGTTTTGAATTGTTTATGGGACTTGTACAGAGTCACATCCAATGCAGCACCAACATTTGTTTACATTTGTTTAAATTAGATTACTTCATAGAAGACAGTGTGCACGATTTTATTGTTTTTTTCAAGTGGGTACACTTGCCAGGTCGACATGTCAGTGTAAAACTGCACACACAGGCATGCAAGTCACGCCTAAGACATGTTTGTAGGGCTACTCATGTGGGTGGCACAATCAGTGCTACAGGCCAGTGGTGTAACAAACGCCCCCAAAGCCCCTGTGGTTCGGGGGGCCTCCAAGGTCTAGTGGGCCCCCTCAGAACAGTACCTGGGCATGAAAGCTCCTGAATAAGTCTGGAAGGGGGCCCTACAAGTACTTTGCAGGGGGGGGGGAATGTTGTTAACCCACTGTAACACCTGGTGCAAAATATTATGGGCGTACTAGTAGATCAAATATTCCAGTCATGGATAAACCAGTCACCAATACATTTTAGACAGAAAGCATATGCACTTTAGTACTGGTTAGCAGTGCTAAAGTGCCCAGAGTCCTAGAGCCAACCAAAACAAGTCAGAACAAAATAGGAGGAAGAAGGCAAGAGGTTCAGAGATAAAGGGCCAGGCCCAACAGTACTCAAGGCAGTGCAACACTTAAAAGATCACCCGTGAGGGTTGTTTTGTGGTGGCTGTCCCACAATGGTGGAACCAGCTAGATGCACAGTGTAAGAAAATTGCGTCCCCCGTATCGCAGGCAGAGCAAGACGGGTTGTCTTGCTGATCCCTTAAGTTGAAAAGCAGCGGCACCCATGTAGTGCTACTTCGTCAAGGGGGTGGGGCTAGGAATGCAGGGGAATGTGGGTAGCTCATCTTGGTAACTGAGGAGAGTTTCAGTCGCTGGAAGCATATGCAGACAGTGTTAAAATTTATATGCAAAATCCCAGACCACCCAACAAATAAGAACCAGGATCAGCCAACACAGGAGCCACATCAGGTTTTGGATCGAGATCACCCCCTTGGCTCAACATTTAATGGAGCAACAACAAACAGCAGAAGATTTGAGGTGGCAAATAATAGAGAAAGCTTTACCACCACCATCACCAAGAGGTGGCAACATTATGTATATACTTCAAAGATTGGAGTGCAAATGGATAGGCAAGTGCGACTCTATAAAGAATGGACTAAACATGATGGAGGATTGGTGACAATTTATTGCATTTATGGACTGAATTGTGAACTGAATGAACAGTACTGCACATATTTTGCAGTCTTTTCTCTGAATATCTGTCAGTGTATATAACTCTAATAACATGCAAGAACGGACTGAGTTTACAGTGCACTTTTTTTTTTTAATAAAGATCTTTATTTGTTTTTCACAAAAGGGAAAACAATGAACACAGTTTGTAAAACAAGTCTCCTCCTGTGCCCCCAAGCAAGTTGCGGAATAGTGCCATACATCAAGGGTGTTTAACACGGACACGCCTGGAACTGTCGGAAACATCTGTCACAACTCGGCGCCCCACAAAATGTCGTTCATGGCCCCAGCGCCGATTCTGCACCCCAAGTGGCATCCCACTCCCCCACACTCTCTTGTACTTGTTCGGGCAGCCTCTAGCTTCATATACAAGTTTCTCTCGCTGTGCACACCAGTCCACTCCACGGCGCCACTTGGCTATCAGTGGCGCCACCTTCGCTTTCCAATCAGCCACAATGTCTCTTTTGGCCACTAGACATGCCACACCCAGGAAGATGCACGCTGCTCCATTTGACACCACCCCTTCCAGGACCCCCAACAAGAGCGGCAATGGGGCCGCAAACACCTCCTCCCGCAGGACCCTGGAAATCTCTGTCACCACCCTTCTCCAATAAGATGCGATTATCGGACAGGACCACACCATATGATAGAAATCAGCATCTGGGCAGGAACAACGGGGAGAATCAGCATGGGGACTGAGACACGCCCTGTGTAGTCTAACGGGTGTGAGGTAGGCTGTGTTTAAATAGTATGTCTGCAACACTTGAAAACGGGTGGCCATAGTCAGGGCCCGAGGGGCCATCAATGCCTCCCTCCAGTCCTCATCATCCATTGGGCCCAGCCACTTACAGTGCACTTTTACACTTGGCATATCATGTCGCATGTTGCAGTTTTAATTTGTCTTTCCTTATTGTATATTATATTCGGAAGGCATTGATTAACAATGTCATGTCACATGTTGCGGTTTTAATTTGCCTTTCCTTATTGTATAATATTATATTCAGAAGGCATTGGTTAACAATATGCTTGTTACTATGTTTCTGAATCGCATTGTAATTTGACATACTTGTGTATAGAACTGCAGTTCCATTAAAAATATCCAGTATTATTTATAGTTGAAGAGCTATGAAAATCGGCAATGTGCACATGAGCTACGAATGTCACTATTGCCCCCACCACCAATGTGGTTTAACTGACCGTCTTGTCCTTGGCATTTTTATTGCTTATTAGAATACAAGTTAGTCTTACCCCTTGAATTCCTCCATGATTGTTGCTCTATGGCATGCATACACTTCCTATTTGATTGGGCTTTACTGGTTCTTTAATTATATCGGTCCTGGATTCACCTCTTGCTCACTCCCCGATTGCTCGAGTACACTATCTTTAGGTCGAACCTAGATGGCGCTTGCGCCATCTCAAGACATGTTGTTATCTACTGTGTGGCTTACAGTCCGCCTCCTACTTATTATTTGATTGTTCATGTTTCCTTTGAAACCCCTTGCTTCCATGTGGTTAATGTTTACTTTATGTCCCTCCCTTTTGCTGTTCCTTCAGCCCTATGGAGCAGTGCCCCAGTACTTGTCACCTTCCACTTGTCCTATTTTAGTGTCTGCTTCAGGGACTCATTTTTAATTTGGAAACTGCACTTCAGAGGAGTGTTCATGTTTTTGACTAGCCCTCATGTCTGTTTCTTCCCCCTCCTCAACCAGTCTGCTTCAGGCTCTCTCGGCTGCCCCGTGTTTATGCGTATCAAAGCACTTTAGTGTCATGAATATTTGCAGCAATTGCTCTGCTTGGCGCCTCATTGTGCCCTTTAGACTGGGGGGTGGGCTTGGTGTGCACCCCAGTGCCGAGCCTGCATTCTCTCATTAGAACGTCCTGCCTACACTGAAAGAGACGGCATGTAGGCAAGAACCATAATACATTGAAAAAACAATGTGGGTTAACTGCTTGTTCTTTGTCTTGGAGCCCACATGTTTTCACAAGTTCCGTCTCCTCCTCCCACCTGCCCCGAAGCTTGTTACTTCTTTCTGTCTGCAGATCCATCAAACAGAAATGTGTGACTTTGTTTATTCCTTTCCTCGCCCACACTTGAGCTGTTTCTGTATCATTTAGTGACTTTTTATGCATTTGATTATGTTTTGTTAGTAAAAGTTCACCCACCATGCCCCTCGCTTTTAAACATAGTTTCCAGGCCTCCAGCTTCTGGAACAGAAGTCGCAAAGGAACACACTTCAGCTGAAGCAGACAAAAACAGGTCTGCTGTGGGGGTTGGAATGAGGCAGATGCTGCTTGGGCGCTTTGTTTTTATTTCAGAAATCACTGCTTCAGTCAGAGCCAAATGCAGGCTCATCAACATTCACTGGCAGGAAATCCCACTCACAGCAGTTTTAAAACATTGCATTACACAGTAGCTAGGCCAACAGGAAAGGTGTTTTCGCATTCAATACATCTGATTATCATTTGTTTTAACTGATGTAAAATTGCTTCTTTCTAGAAAGTTTGGAGAGAATTACCTTTGTTTGACCGACCCAGTAGCAGAGCTCTTAAGTTGTTTCAGGTCAATGCATAGGTAGCAGATATGTTCAAGGGGTTTCCTTTGCATTCTGGGATTCGCAGTGCTGATTTCCTAATGAGGCAGGACCACGTGTCCCAGAATGCTGTGTTACAACTTGCAGTGCATTTACTACTTGCATGCTTTCGGAAAACTTGAAAGCTTTGTAATAGATATCTTGAAGCGATGACACAGAGTTTTCACCAATCCAATAAAGCCTTTTTGAAACTGTCTAATCTTTAGTTTTGAACACAAACTGTACATATATAGAATGTTAAAATCAAACTACAATGAATTTGTCTCTCGAATTGTGCCTGAATCTGATCAACTTAGTAAATATGTGTAATTATGTATGGGAAAACTAAATGTGCTTGCGCTCACTTGTACTTCATTAACATGTTTCCCGCCCTTTCTTTATGCTTCTGAGGACTGCTCTCCCCTTCTTTTTCACACATTCTTTCTGCTCCTCTGCCTCGAGTTCATATACCACTTCGTGCACAAACTACCTGTCCCTCTCTATTTTCCTATCTATTCTGCGCAGCTCTCACCCTTATCTATTCACCATGTCACATAATACTACTACAACAATATCCTACACACCACACAATTCCTCAACTAATGATTCCAATTCAACCGACGTAATTCCACTCTAAACCACATGCATTCACTCCATTCCAAAACATTGGTAAAATACTGTAATTTACACTGCATTGCAAAGGCTTGTTTAGGATTGTGGAAGGACAGGCGGTGCCCTCCACCTGCTGGACACAGAAGAACATTGTCTCCTTACCTGGCACTTCCACTCTGCCGGGCACACACTGAGCACTTTGACTCCTTTAAGTTAAGGCCCCTGATATGGGTTTTATTCGCTCAGCTGCAGACCCCAGCATCATGATAGATGTGCTACAATCACACATCTAATCAGCTTAGCCTGTCTGATGTGCTGTGCACAGGAACATTCATAAACTGCAAACACTATTTCTACAGAAGCAGAAGGCACACAGCACCACATATCAACGGCAGAAGGAAGCCTTTAGAACGTCTTGCAGGGTGGTTTGCAGAATGGTGAATGTGCTCATGGCTTTGCTTAGGCATTCTGGGTGGTTTATTTCACTGGATATGAGAAAGTTCCACTGTTGTGTTCAAAAGTTCAAAGTACTTAATGGTAGGTGAAGGGTCTGTGTATTTTGTTTGTCTTAGACTCGGGAGGCATCATTTTCCCAGAATTCTTTATGAGTTGCTGTAGCTTTACCTTTCCATAAAGCCATAAACCAAATTTCTGACCTTGCAGAGGCAGTAGGACTTTGATGGGGTACTACTCAGTGCTGGAACAACTTTATACCGGCAACCCATAAATAGTGGTCAAGGAGTGGCAACAAAAAGAGTGGGGAGTCATGAAAAGCAGTTTTACAGTCAATGTATTGATTAATTTTTTTAAATCTCTGCCACAAACAAATTGAAAACAGAGAGAAATGTGACAGTAAATCTGTTCTGGCTTAATTGGTTGCACAGACAGCATTTTAAAATATCTTATGGCGTTAAAGCACCTGTGCAGAGAGCTTGTTTGCCTTGTAAATCTCAGTGAAAAATAATAATGTTTAATGCACTTGCTTGAGACATCTGTGTTTTGACTAGTCACTCTTTTGACTCTTAAGGTAGCACAGAGGGTTAATGTGTCTCCTGCAAAGCACATAATGTAGCATACAAATACTTCGACGCACAGCCCCACGGAACAACGCGCAGCCGGAAAAGAAGCAGGAGAATCCACGCACAGACCCCGGGACATCTGGTAATCCCCGCGACCCACAGAAAGAGACTGTCCGCGCGCTGGAAAATGACACACGACTTCCCCGCGTGAAAAATAACGATGCAAGTCCGTGTGTGCTGGGGAGAAATCGACGCACACACCATTTTTCCACGTATCTCTTCTTCTGCGGCCCTTTGCGGAGATTTTCCACTCCAAACCAGGTACTTTTTGCTTGAAAGAGACTTTGTTTGCTTTTTAAAGACTTAAGACACTTGATATCACTGTTTAGTGATATCTTTACAAATTCATATTGCATCTTTGATCGTTTTGACCTGCAAATACCCAGATAAATATTATATATTTTTCTAAACACTGTGTGGTATATTTTTGTGGTGCTAGATAATGGTATTGTATGATTTATTGCACAAATGCTTTACACATTGCCTTCTAAGTTAAGCCTGACTGCTCGTGCCAAGCTACCAGAGGGTGGGCACAGGCTGATTTTGGATTGTGTGTGACTTACCCTGACTAGAGTGAGGGTTCTTGCTTGGACAGAGGGTAACCTGACTGCCAACCAAAATCCCCATTTCTAACATCCGCCTTCCTACCCAAGGTACTGGATGCTATCATCTCCCTCACACACCGCCACATCAGCTTCCCCAACACACAGGCGAAGCAGCAGGAGACAAAACAGGGGTTTTACCAAATTAATGGCTTCCCACACGTCCTTGGTGCCATTGACTGCACACATGTACGCATTGTGCCACCTGCAGCAACCGAACATCTATACCACAACAGGAAGCACACACACTCCATTAATGTGCAGGCCATTATCGATCACCGGGGTTTGATCACCAACATCGTGGCAAAGTATCCTGGGAGTGTACATGATTCCTTCATCTTCCGTCACTGAACCATCAATCAACACTTCCAGGATGGATGATATAGAAATGGCCTACTTGTTGGTAAGTACAGAAACCCAGTTATATACACACTGCCCAGCAACCCTCTAGGACACACAACACATACACCACAACATCGACACGTGGATAGCAACATACTGAGGTTGTGGCACCGCTAGGCATGTTTGATATCCTCACCCAATGGGATACACACCTAGGGACAAATGACAGTTCCAAATAACAAGAGGTGCCACTCCGAGCCACAAGGGGACAATTTAAAACAACACAATGACAAAGACATGGCCCCAACTGGCAGTACAAGTTGGAAGATGAATCTTTCAATATCACATCAATAACACTCAATCCAACACCCTTCAAACCAATACTTACTGTGTAAGGGGTGTGTAATGTTTTTCGCTCCAGGTCAATCACCATGACACACATAGCATGATGATGACTCCAATGAAGGTCACAAACAATCATTGAGGCTGTACCAATATCTCACATCACTCCTGCTCTCACATTGCCCACTACTAATAAACAAGTGGACTGTGCGCAGAACACATCTTGATGGGACAATATTGAAAGTGCACATTCCTACACAGACGCATTTCGACAAATTAACACACACACAACAGATGTACAGGCATACGGACCTTCTGAAACTCTAAATGACAACCTCACAACCAAGTTAGCCATCAGAACTGTAATATGTTTAGAGGTATAGGTACACATTACAGCCTGAGTCAACTTGGCAAGGGCAAAGAAATAGGTCTGCAGTGAACTTGCCACACATGTGAAATTAGTGCATAGTCAATTGTTAACACATCAGTGCTCACAACGTACAGAGATGTGTTGCACATTGTCACCTTGCCAAATCTAAGGGTCTCACTAATGGTTAAATAATTCTATTGCATATGTGAAATTGGATGGGATGTCTAGGGTATATAGATGCAACTGTGTTACCACCACTGTGGAATTGATTCTGTGCATGGAAGTATCATGTCACCCCCAGTTAAGACACAGGGACACCTATTTCACATGACACAATGCAAGGGAGTACACACTGTACTGCAACTCTAAAAAAACATCCAGTTAACAGCCAAACACCCATTCAGATAAGGAAACAGCCCAATGCTGGTGGTACATCCTAGAAGCCTAGGATTCCACACAATAACACAAACACCAATGAGTCACAGACAACACAAGAGAACAACTGCCATGCAAAGTGATATTGTTGGCGCAAGGTACATCAACATGTTCTCACTCATTTTCTCTTGATCAGCTGATCAGGGGTATGGGATCCAGCCATGGATCATGTCCCCATTTGCAAACCCGAGTACTGCAGCATAGCGTGCCTATAATGAGGCACATAGGAGGACACGCACCATAGTGGAGAGGACCTTTGGCATCCTGAAGTCAAGATTCAGGTGCCTCGCCATTACCGGAGGCAGCATCCTATACTCACCTGAAAAGGTGTGCAAAATAATATTGACCTGTGCCATCATGCACAACATATGTGTAAGAACGAACATTCCCCTATATGAACCCGACCCACAAATGCCTGAAGAGGAGGAAGAGGAAGATGCTGTCCATCAACATGAGGGGGACCATCCAAGCACAGATGCAGGATTGCGTCGGAGACAACATATTGTCCAACATTTCTTTTAACTCTACTCATCCATCAACACTGTTTTACCATATGTCAATAAACACCTATACTATACACTATAACATGGTCTGGATAATTATTTTTGCATAACATTATCTCTAACTATCAGAATCAGAGTGTAGCCTCATGGAGCATTGCTTAAATACAGATTAGGACACAGAAAATTCCAAATCTATTTTGATGCGTATGAATGTACAGCCACATTCACACACACTGTAAATGACACATATCTTGTACATTTCACATTTGAAGGGCAATAGCAGAGGACCACACCTACTTAACACATACATGTTGGCAACATGGTTCATCGCAGCATATGGCACACAACTAAGACACCATCAGTCAATAAGGGTAAAAAATGCCTCATACATGAGGCAGTGCATGTGGTATTGCACTGGTAACAGGAATGTATGACCAGACCCTTGATAGCAGTAAGTCTTACATCACCTATCTTTCAAGGACTGCGTGTGACAAGATTTCCATAGAAGCAGCAAATTGATAGCACAAGTGCCCCAGGTATGACTAGCATTGCTCACATGACATTCCCTGCACATGGCAGCCCATGTCCTAAGTCCAGCCACACCCATGTTCCCTGTCTCCGGCCACCCTTCTTCAGAGGTCCCTGGAATGGGAATATGTGTCCCCAGATAATCCGTCCTCTACACACACCCAGACTCACAATGTTAATCCAGTGTGCTTTCCACTTTAGTATGGTATTCCATAGTCATTGTACTTCTGTCTGCATGGACGTCAGGTTAAATAATGCAGTGCCTTGTAGTCTGTAGCGCCTGCAATCACCTGTACATTGCTTCCCATGTGAAAGGTACTGTTGACCCTTTGAACATGAATCTCACCTACAGGACTTGTGAGAGACTGATGCTGCACACACCTGTGAGCACCTCCATGGGGACCAGCCATTTGACCATGCACTGCCCTTGCAGCTGCCTGGAACAGCATAGAAGCTGGCATTTTATCTTTAACACTGTTATGCATTGCCTTAAAAATCAGCTGTGCAACACAGCCTATGGGTTAATGTGTTACGTTCCAACACACAGGAGAAACACAGTTTTCAGTTTCCACAGTGTTGTTCCACCTTTTACCAGTCTCAGTCTGACCACTGTGTATTTACCTTGTTAAATGTTTGGATCCTGATTGACCTTGCATCCTGTTAGCCTGATTGGCTCCTGCCTTTGCATTACCCTAAAGGTTCCTTGTGCCTACATTTGTATCATAGTTGCTTTCCCAACCCTCACATTCCTCCTGGGGTATTGTGTCAGGTGGGTCTACAATGCATACTCAAATACATTGTATAGCATAATCAGTTTATTTATCGTACCATGGGGGGGAACTTGTCTCCAAATAGCCGAATCATGGCCTATCCCTTGTCTGGGTTTCATGTATGCATGAGTGACAAATAGTGACAGTGTACCATGGCTATGTGCATGGGTTGGGTATGGTGCCTCCAGCACAACAAACAACGTCAGATAATTTGCATGAAATGTCTACACATCTCAGGACCCTGACAGTCCACACGCTGATTCACATTGCTCCCAACATTTTGATGGGGCTTGTGTGGTGAATATCTGTGAGATTAATCAGCACAGAGGCACTGATGTTCCCAGATGCAGTGGGAATTTTAGAGGCCAGCCTGTGTGCAAATGTTGTGAGGACACCTGCCGGTATAAGAATCCTGAGACATTAACTTTGTCAGCACACCAAGGTTGCCCTGTTGACAGTCTCATAACACGTCTGCAGTGACAGAGCTGGACCATCCCCATGTGTGTTCTCATTTCTTCATTGGCTTTCCTTCTATTGATCTGCGAAGGATACTTTGTAGATACAGGAAATGGCTCCACAGACTCATGACTAGACCTGCACGTAACTGTGGCAACATAGACCCCAATAATGATACAGGCTAAACATTGACCCACACACATGAACCAGACACCTCTGTGCATTTTACCACTGGAAATATGTGAACACGTGCTGCTTGGTCTGCTGGTCCTCCACTGCCAAAAGAAAGACATGGCTCAGTTATATGACTCCAACTGTGGCGTAACATTACAATTGTGTATTATATTTGGGACACTGTGTCACAAACATGGTACCCACATAGTATCATCCCATGCCTGACTCATGGTGCCTAGGAAGTAGTATCCAACATTCCAGGACATGTGATGGGTAAGTTTTGTAACATTGACATGAACAACCGTCTGCTATCTATCCTGTGCATGCTTTGTCATTGGTGGTGCTTATGTTCCAAAAAACATAGGAAGTGCACACAGCAGTTGTTGCTATGTGTATGACTAACACATGTCCTCTCTCATTTCCACACTGACTTGCATCTGAGGGTTGGACACATTGACTCCACATGCATACAAGCAGATTTGCAAAAATGCATCTTGTGAGGGTCACACAGTGGGACAACAACAATAGCAGTAGCCCAATCACACACATTGACCCATAGGCATTGAGTTACTGTATTGAGTTGGGTCACCTTGCTATCCTCTCTTGACGCAAAACATGCTCAAACTGGGTAATACCTAAATGTATCCCACACGTTTGGCCATCTATTGCGTCAGTGAAGAGTGCAAATCCGGTACAACAAGTAGAGGACCATGGTGCGCAGTAGTATGATCTGTCACATCTGCCCCTACACCGTAATGCCCAATGTGGGTGCAATCAGCCTATCTCTGTATTGTCACAACTGTCATGTACCATTACAAATGAGAAATGACCCAAACCCAGTTAAAGACAGAAATTTTTACACATACGCGTCAAAAAAAGACATACATGCATCAAAAAATGACGCATATGCGTCAAAATATGACGCACATTGCCATGAAACATCCATTGGCCCTGAGCGGTAATTCCCACACTGTACCCCCGGAAATTGGTTAAGTATGAAACATATTTCACAATATGTACGCAGGGTTATTTTTTCTCATCATGTGCGTAAAAGAAATGACACACAGACTGTGAGCATCATAATAATTTGACGCATAACAATAAAAACGCACTGCATTTGAGGCAGGAAGTGATGTAATAGGATATCCTGTTTACAGAATTGGTACAGTGGGTGTACTTTCACTTTCACTTTGCAGTCTGGGATATTTCCTGACTTTGTGGCTGTGTTTAGACTTGTCTCTCTGTACATTTTGTGATTTTGTCTACAGTGTGGTCTTTAAATTGTCTTTTTGTGTTTCATAACTGTCTGTGGTATCCTGTCTTAGTGGTTTTTTGGTCATTTGTGGTGTCAACATTTGTCTTTGTTGTGTTGGAAGTCTGTTGTGGGTAGTGGTAGTTTCGGTATAGTTGGGCTGTGTTCTTAGTTATTTTGCATTTCTCTGTCCTACGTTCCCTCTATTCTCCTCTGTACCCCTTTATTCCATTTTTTTTGTGCAAGAATGTTGGGTAGGCCTCGTCTTGGCAGGATGGGAGAGGAGGAGCTGAGTGGGTTTATTTGGCTGGTGTGCTGCTTCCTACCCTTAATGATAGAGGCAGGTGGTTGTGTGATCCAAGGCTATCACACAGAGGCAAGGAGGCTCCGGTGGGCAAAGGTGTTGTACCATCTCCAGAGAATCTACAACACACCACGCACTGACCACCAGCTGAAGCACCGCTGGGTTGACCTTGTTGCCAGGGAGCAAGACCTGCTGGACCACCTGGGGATTGTGATTGGTGGCCCTGTTGGTGAGTACAAATCAGAGTAATGTGCATGTTTAAATGCTCTGTGGTGACCGTAGCTCATTTGTTCATATGCTGCCTGCAATGTGTTTGAACATGTGGAATGCTAGTTAAACATACAGGGCCATATTTCTACTTTGCTAGCACCGCAATTGTGACCTGTTTTGAAGCAAGAGCGGCACAAACTTACAAAATACAACTGTATTTTGTAAGTTTGTGCCGCCTTTGTGTCAAAAAGCAGCACAAATGCGGTGCAGCATTTGTATAAATATGGGCCACAGTTGCCTGAGAGGTATACAATATTTCCTACACATTACCGTCATTTGTCGACGCAACAGCTAGACTAACTTTCAAAACACAACAGGAGCCTGTAAATTAGTGCTGCCTTCACGTCAATTGATGATGCCAATGTGGCTCTAACATATGTTTCATGTGTGGTCTGTGAGTGGATCAGGAAACATATGTTTGAAATCCAGATTTTTTCAAGAAATAATGTGTCCCTCTATTGTTTTCGGATACATGTCTGAACTGGATTCTGACACATACGTAACAAGTCATAGCTTACCTCAGGTAACATCTTAGACTGATATTTTGAGTTTGTAGTGCCATATTTAAATTAGGGATGGATGGCAAAAGGTATGCACACGGGTTCATATCTCTATGGTTGGTGCAACTTACCATAGCTGTGGCACATCAAATGCAGAAAATGATACAAATTGAGGGCTAACAACTGTCCCTGACCCTCTGTACATTGTACCTGTGCGTCTAAAATTGGTCTTAGTCGCAATGTCTGGGTGACTGGTATTGCAGTCGTCACGGAAAGTGGCTTTGCATGTCTCTCATGGATACACATGATGAGAGGAATACACTCAATTAATTTGTCTGCTAACTAATAAAGGAGCATGTTTGCCACCACATGATAGTTAGGGCCACTGCATGTGTGCAGATATGTGTGTCTCACTCACTGGAGTGCCCGGGTCTGTGCATGTTTGCAGTGGTATGTAGGATGCAGTATCATCATGTCTGAGAGGCTTGACTTTCTGAGTTAATATTACGCATAGTATTTGTATTTGGAAGTGTTGTACAGTGCACAGACATTGAGCACATTTCTCCCTTCCATGCCTTACAGGTGGACCTGCACCCTACACTATCGGAGGGGTGGCTCGATTTGCGGACCCAGACCGATAGTATGTGTTTAGGTTAGTATATGTTGTCGTCCATGTGTCCCGTCTCATAAGGGGGGCGGGGTTGATGTTTAGATCGTTTAGTTAAATGTAATAAGTACATTTAGCTTAGGTTAGTTAGGGACAGTTGTGCGTAATGTGTAGTTAGAGTAGTTTAGGTTAGGTAAGGTGCTTCCCCTGGTTTTAGCTTCTGTTTTTACTGTTTCATAAATATCTAGGTAACCCTTTACAGTATGTGTCAAATGCTTGTAGATCAGGGCCTTGCCATGAGTGAACAGTGTCTCTTTTGTATTAGCTTTTGTGTCTCAGGCTGCAACCATATACCAACTGAGCTGTTACATTGGCAGCTACACCAAAGCTACTTAGCTAAGATTCGGCCATCCATTGCACCCACCACTCACGGTTACTATGGATCCCAAAGTGTGGTTATTTTGTGATGTATGTTTTCAATGTCAGATACTTTAGTAACAGATTTGGTATTGGGGACACTGTGTTAAGTCTGCCTGCAGCCTGATGTCCAAGAGAATCCTTATAAGGTGAGTGGTAGTATGCTCTCATGTAGTATGGTATACATAACTCACACCTATCATTTGTTACAATGCTCAGCCCAGTGACTTATTTGTATGGAAACTCATACACATCCATTCATGCTGTTTGGTGTGTGTTAGCTAAAAATTGAGGCAAATGTCACATACGTAAATTTTGACTTTCAGTAAAAATTGAAGGCACTATTTTCTGGCTTAGACATCCCTTGAGGAAGCGTTATTCTGTCCAACAGTGCATTATGGTGTACAGTTTATATTTTTCTAGGAAATAACCCTCAGGGAGGGCAGATGATGGTACAATCCAGACCACTGTGCATAGTTATCAGCCAAGATTCATTCAGGTCAGGTATATTGACAATCAATAATCATTGACCGGAGGTCACTGATGGCCATGACGATTGATGTGTCATATTACACAGAAACAAAGTTGTTGTGTAAGTGCGATTTATTTAAAAGTGCTGTAGTGCTATATGTACATTGTCCATGATGGTGAGTCCATTAGTGTGACATCTTCCATTGTGATCCTACACAAGTGCAAAAGGACATATCATTGGACATGCTGGGGTGAAGTGTCAGACAGTGCAGAGGAACAGGATTTGCCAATGAGGTAGTGAGAGACAATCACAGGGCAAGGTGACAAGATACACAGTGGGTTGAAGAACAGTGGTTGAGTACAGTTGTTGCAAGACTGGCATGTTACAAAGCACAGGACCTTGGTAATAGGTTGCCATGTGGCAGGGACTAGTGCTACTGGGTACTCTTACGGGTGAAGGTGATCTGTTCCACGTCTTCATCTTCTGAAGTGTGTGTTGTCTCGTCTGCACTTGGTGGTGGTGGTTGTGAAGGGGCAACACACACCTCAGTGTTTGAAGACGTGGAGTCAGACATCCCGGTAGCTGCCAACTGTGGGGCTCTTAAGGGCAGTACTGCAGCAAGGAGGAGCTGCTGGTTCTTAAGAATAGCAGCCACATCACGGTGATAGGCAGCCAGGTCGGCCCTGAGGTTTCAATATTGCATTTGTGCACGCGTTGACAAGATTGTTGTTGTAGGTGTTGGGCCAACTCTATTACAGTTGTGCTGATTTCCTTCAACCTTTTTTCTAGTTCCTGCAAGATTGTTGTTCGCCCTTGCATAGCTGCTGCCTGTTCTTGAGTTGACATCATGCACGAACGCACCCCCTCTAGCCTGGCTGCCATAGTTTGCATCCCCACTCACACCTCCTTAACCAGCTCCCGCTGTACTCCAACTACAGTTCGCTCAAAGCTGGTGCCAGGGTCGTCAGAGTCCTCAGCTGTGTTGGAGATGGCAGGTCGTACAATTGGGGTGGTGTGTGGGTCCTCTGTGATGGCTTAGTGGGTAGTCCTGGACAGGCATATCCGCAGGAGAGCCATCGTCCTCTGCACTGAGATATGGTACAATTAGTGTGTCTGTGTTGTGGGATTAGTAATGTGACATGCCTGCCTTCCGATTATTTTCACATTGTGATCTTGGTTCCTGTTCATTGTTCATGTCTATAATATAAGCATTCTCCCAGGCCTATGCCCCACCTGCATGTCACATGTATTGTGGTCAGTTTGTGGCTTGTCAGCATCACATCCTCTAGGTGCTGGTTCAGGCCAAATTGTGAATTGCAACCTTCTTGTCCTACTCAACCCTCTGTCTACTTCCATTCTCATGGTGAGGCCTTTCACTGGCTGTGGGTGCTCTGATGGCACTAGCACCACACTTAACAATTTGGAACTGCCCCAGTCTCTGATCTTTCACATCCACCTATATGTTGTTGAGATCTATCATATACTATTTATAGCATTGTTATGGCACGATGTGGATGTCAGCATTGGTAATATGTACTGCTGATGTTGGGGAATGTGTGGTACATTGGATTGCACTGATAGTCCTAGCAGTATTCCATTTCCTCTTCTGACTGTGAGGGCGAATTTCACTAGCTGGGGACATATGACCCCCCCCCCCCTCAATGCTGTTGTCTGAGCAGTATGACATTTGGGATGTTGCATGGTGTCATTGTGACCCAGGCACAGGGTGGACCCTGACATATGCAGCATGGGTATGGCATTAGTGCTGTGTACCTCCTAAAGTGTATGACAATGGCTGATGTTTGTAGCAACTTTGGACAATCACATTTGACAGGATTGGAACATTTGTATTGATTTCAGGGGATTGATAACGTTGTCATCCTGAACTCTCTAATTTGGGTGTGTTTGATCCATGGGGACGTTACTGCCATTAGCTACTTGACCTGCACATACAGCAGAGGTGGTAGTGGCAACTGTTGTCAATGTTACATTCCACTTGCAGATATGGCCAGAGGTTGTTAATTGGGCCCTAGTTAATGTAGGGAGAATACTGGCTGATGTGTGACGGGCTGCCAGTTTCACGTTGTACCCTGCCCTCCTGGCCTGGCTTTACCTTTTCAACATCCTTGGCATAGCAGCATACCCCCATGCAAAGGTTGTTGGTGTTGTGTAGTATTGTGCCCCAGGTTTCCTCTGAACGGACCATGCCCCCGTGCCATGCCCCTTTACCCATTCCACTCCCTGAATATCATGACTTATATGCATTGTGTAGTAGGTATGTCCACCCCCCTGCTTACAGTTAACATTTGTGCATTTTAATTCCGCATGCGACTTACCCTGCATGTGTGTTGTCTCCTGGTGGCCTGCGCTGTCCTGTCCTTGAATCCCTGTGACAATCTCCTCAGGGATGATGGCTGCCTCCATCTCCTCCATGTGGTCCAGGGCCTCCTGCGGTGCTGGACTCCCACCTCCAGTCTGCAGCGCTGCCTTCCTGTTCCTGGCCATCTTTTCCTTGGTCCTGTGCTTGCAGTCATGCCACCGTTTCTTGCACTCGATGACTGTTCCCCGTACTTCTGCCACACTGTTGATCTTGTCAACAATTTGTTGCCATATTGCCTCTCTCCTACTGATCGGCAACTTTGAGGTGACAAACAGTTGGTGCTGGTGTTCCGTCACCTCTTTAACCAGATTTCCTGCTCCTCTGCACTGAAGCAACACTTTCTTTTCTTCTTCTCCCTGTCCTGGGTCTTCTGTGGGTCCTCCTGGCTGGTTCCTGGTCTATTGTCATCTTCCTGGGGTCTGTGCAAGCATCTGGGATCCATTTTGGCTCTCCTTAGCACATCTTGCAGTGTTTGTGCAGCTTTTTGATGCAATTGCGTAAAAAAACGGCGTGTACCCGGTTTGCGATGTCGTAAACCGGCTCACAGTCATTTTCGTCGCATAACGTCATTTTCCTTTACGACGTGACGCATTGGTTTGAGTAAAAAAAAATGACTCACACCTGTGGTTTGCACCGCCGTGCATCAAAGTATACATTTGACACCTACGCAGCGCAAAGAAATGACGTTAGCCAGCGCTAATATTTTTGACGCAAAACTGCGTCAGCGCAGTTTTGCGTCAAAATGTATAAATATGGCCCTGAGTGTGTGCCGCAAAGAGATGTGGACAGTTAGTGCACTCCCGAGGGAAGCACTCTGGAGGGTGAAAAGGGGTCCCATGGACCCATCTCTGCAGGTAGGTAGAGTCTTTCACTATACCCACCTACGGAGGATCTCTGTCTCTTTTTTTAAGTGCAGGCCTAATGCACTGCCCATTGGCAGGCATAAATTTACAGCTGCTCTAGGGCAGTGCATTAGCATTTATAGGTGCACTGTTCCTGTTTGTGGCCTGTGCACCAATTTGAAGGTGTGCAGCGGCACTAGGAGGGAATATGTAATTTTGTAAATTTGTACTTTAGACCCTGGTAGTTGTCCACCACAGACCATGATATAATAAAATAGAAGAGAAAGATGACTACAAAGAACTATCACAGTTTCAAGCAATTCTGGGGTAAAATAATGCTTAAAGCAATCAGAAGACTAAGGTCCCTAATATTCATTTGGTGCAGACTGAAACCAGCACTAGACCCTGAGGTTGGTGTTCCTGTCCCAAGAGAGAAAATGATTAGGATCAATGCCACAGCCAAGGCTGACATACATACATTTGAAAACTGGCAGACTGAGAAGGATGATCCTATCTGATGTAATGTATTGAAAGGCATACTGCCAAAAATTCCTTCTAAGTTCAAATGAGGCAGCATGCTATATCATGCACTGTCTGCGGACATATGGTCTCCTCCTTACCTAACCGATCGCTGAAATCATATTATTATGCATGCTTCATTTATATGAAGGTGGGCTGCCTAAATTATCTGGTTTAGAGTTCCCCATTATCTTCCCTAAATGAAATTCCACTTATAAAACCAGCACACTTGCTGCATTGCATAGACACCCAAAAAACATGAATGTCCACAGTCTGAAGATGCACTCTACCTTTTCAATATCCATTGGCCCATATAATCCTGTTCCCTACTGTCCAGATAGTCTCACTCTGTTAACAACTTATTAAGAAATGGGAGGAAATGTCAGCTGCCATTCTGATTTAGCATAGACCTAAAGTTGCCCAGTTATCCTTAGTGCAGCCTACTCAAGTTTTGTACCTGAGTAACTACTGTACAAATGCCACAAGGGACTGTAGTGCAAGGTTGCTTGTTTTCCTTTTAGCCTTAAAAAGGATCTGTAAGCCCAAAAAGTCTTTTCATGTGGGTTGAGCTTCTAAGGTGCTAAGGAGGTGGTGATCAATCTTGGCAGGACTACGCACCAAGCTTTCATAGCTCTTTGGGGAAGTTCTTCAAGGATTTGGCCACCTGCAGGCGGTGTCTTCAGAATTCCTGCATTCTAGAATGAGATAAAGCATCTTCTGCAGTATTTAGCAAATCCAGGGCATGGCTAGTCCTAAACATGATGTTCCCCTCAACACCAACTCATTAAAGTAATGCATGATTGAAGAAAATGTTTAGTGAATTACTAATTCAATCAAAGTACTGCACTTCTCAAACTAGACACATGAAATGTAACAGGCCATTAGCATACAAGTATCAAGTTCATGTCCTCATTTAAAAAACACAGGAGACTGTATTTTCCGGGTGCACAAGAAGTAAGCAAAATGCTTAACTTATATTCTTAGGACAACAAGACACTTCTACCAAACACTCATTTTCTCTAGGGCATGGATACTCAAAGTACGGCCCGCGGGCCTCATGCAGCCCCTCTGACCTTTACATGCAGCCCCTTAGTCAACAGGAGCACTGGGCAGCTGTTTGCTCGACCGCACTAACAATAAAAATATTAAATAGACACACAATCATTTAGTTCAAACTTAATTGGTGTTAAAGAAAGGAAAAAACTAGGGACTCCTGCACCTAACTTTAGAAACACTTTCATTTTTAAAGACAACTTGCAGCATAAGTGTAAAACTAAGACAGTCTCTTCAATATTAAAAAAGTGTATTTAGTTAACATGCAGAAACTTTTCGCCTTACTACAATTTATTTTATCAGTGCATTGAGATGTATTCATTTAAAAGTGATAGTTTTTAAACATAAGTTTGGAAACGTTAATTCTTCCCCTTACCCTGAGAACACCACCAACACTAAATTAAAGAGGCAAGTCACTTGGTATGTGCACTTTATGGGTGGCCTGGGCTCCGATCATACGTGAACCAAATTATAGTTTATTAAATCAAACATAGAAGCAGGTTCTGTGCAGCACACACCATGAATCATATATTTCGAGGTCCTCTTAAATGTGATAATGCAGAGAAAGGAGGGAAAGAGAGATTTAAAAATTGCCTCGGATCACACAATTTGGAAAAGTGGGTAAGCTGGGATTAATTCCAGGTTTTCTGGTTTCCTATTGTGTATTTCAGCCAGTAGATGTATATTCTTTGCTTCTTCTACACCTACCTTGCCACCAATCCCCACAGCCATCCCACCCCACCCAACCGCCACTGCCCTGGCATCAATGCGGCCCCCAGGCACACCACAGACCAAACTTTTTGGACCCTGGAAAAATGTTTGCGAGTACCCATGCTCTAGGGCTAGATCCACAGAATTGTTGTGCCCTGAGCAGTGTTGGAGATCAAGGGCATCATTTAATGGTAGCACATTTTTAAAGGAGATGATGGATCAAGCAGAATTGCCCTGGATCCTTGTTCAGCACAAAACCTACTATGGACAAACAAAATGATCCATTGGAGGATGATCTTAGGGCCCACCTATTCAGTTTACATTTTTCCTTGTGCTATGTCAGGGTTAGAATGCACAGATAGCGGCTTCTTACAAAAGGTGTTACCTTCTATCTATTTCCCTATCTATCGATTTCCCTATCTATTTTCTCTATCTATTTCCCTATCTCTCCCCCCTCCCTCACCCCCTCTATTACCTATATTCCTATCCTCTCACTCTACCTCTCACCCTCACCCACCTCTACAACCCCCCCTCCCCTATCTTCTCAACCCTACTCCTATCTTTTTCCCCTATCTCCTAAACCTCCTAACACTCACCCCCCTCCGCCCTTAAACCCCCCTCCCCCAGCTCTTCTCACTCTACCTGCCCCCCCTCGCGCTTTCCCGCCTCGACCTCCTGCACGCCCCCGCCCCCCAGCTCCCATTCGCCCCCATCTGACCCCTCCCCCCCCTCCTACCTCATATGGCGGCCGCTGCGCGACTGCGCCGCTGGCGCACCAGAGGCGCGCCAGAGGCAAGCCCGTCTGCGCCCGTCCGCGCCTGTCCCGCGCCCAGCGCCACGACCCCTGGTCCCCAGCTCTCCCAAGCCCCGCTGACCCGCTACGACCCCACCACCCTCCACGCCCTCAACCCAGGACGCTCCAAAACTCGCTTCCAAGCTCACCCCAAACGCACCCATGGACCCTTCGCCTGCAACTCCTGCAAACGCACCTTCCACCACGCAACAACCACGACCACAGGCCCACGCGCCATCAACCACCTCAAGTGCATCCTAGTCAACGCCCGCTCCGTCCACAAACACGCCGTTGAACTCTGGGACCTCCTGGACTCCATAGCACCGGACGTCGCCTTCATCACGGAGACCTGGATGAACGCCTCCTCGGCCCCCGACATCGCCACTGCCATCCCCGAAGGCTACAAGATCTCCAGAAAAGACCGCACCAACCAGGTAGGAGGAGGGATCGCCATCGTCTTCAAAGACTCCATCAGCGTCACCACCTCCACCGAAGACACCCCTCTCGCCGCTGAACACCTGCACTTTCAGATTCGCACCGATCCGAGGACCACCCTCAGAGGATCCCTCGTCTACCGTCCTCCCGGGCCACGCGCCCCCTTCAGCGACGCCATCGCCGACTTCATCTCCCCGCACGCCCTCGCCTCACCGGACTACATCCTCTTAGGCGACCTCAACTTCCATCTGGAACAAAACAACGACCCCAACACCACCACCCTGCTCGACAACCTCGCCAACCTCGGCCTCAAACAACTGGTGAACACCGCCACCCACATCGCTGGACACACGCTTGACCCCATCTTCTCCCCCAGCAAACACGTCTTCTTCAGCCACGCCTCCGCCCTACACTGGACCGACCACAGCTGCGTCCACTTCACATTCCGACGCGAGACCCGCCACCTCCGCACCCAACCCATCCCTCGTCGACAGTGGAACAAGATCCCCGAAGAGCAACTCTTCTCCGCACTCGCCGCCAACCAACCCACCCTCACCACCGACCCCAACGACGCAGCCCTCAACCTCACAAACTGGATCTCCAACTGCGCAGACATCCTTGCCCCCCTCAAACGCACGCATCGACAGACCAACACCCAAAAACCTCTCTGGTTCTCTGACACCCTCAAAGAATCAAAGAAATCTTGTCGCGCCCTTGAGAAAGCCTGGCGCAAGGACCGCACCGCTGACAACATGACCGCCCTCAAGAACGCTACCCGCGAACACCACCACCTGATCCGCGCCGCCAAAAGGAACTTTTTCACCGACAGACTGGACAAAAACAGACACAACAGCAGAGAACTCTTCAGCATCGTCAAGGAGTTCTCCAACCCCAGCGCCAACGCCAACGCCGTCACGCCCTCACAGGATCTGTGCGAATCCCTTGCCACTTTCTTCCATCGCAAGATTAGTGACCTCCACTACAGCTTCGGACACCAGACCCAACCAAACACCACCGAACCGGCATCCACGGCCATCACCCTCATCAACTGGTCCTTCATCAACACGGAAGAAACCAAATCCATCATGAACTCTATCCACTCCGGCGCCCCTTCGGACCCCTGCCCGCACTTCATCTTTAACAAAGCCAACGACATCATCGCCCGCACCTCCAGACCGTCATCAACTCCTCTTTTTCTTCTGCTACCTATCCCGAATGCTGGAAACACGCCGAAGTCAACGCTCTACTAAAGATACCTACGGCTGACCCGAGCGACCTGAAAAACTTCCGCCCCATCTCTCTTCTGCCTTTCCCAGCCAAAGTAATAGAGAAGACCGTCAATAAACAGCTGACCAACTTCCTGGAAGACAACAACCTGCTCGACCCCTCACAAACCGGATTCCGAACCAACCACAGCACTGAAACCGCCCTCATCTCAGTCACTGACGACATCAGAACCCTGATGGACAACGGTGAAACAGTCGCCCTCATTCTGCTCGACCTCTCGGCTGCCTTTGACACCGTCTGTCACCGCACCCTAATCACCCGCCTCCGCTCCACCGGAATCCAAGGCCAGGCCCTGGACTGGATCGCCTCCTTCCTCTCTAACCGTTCCCAAAGAGTTTACCTCCCTCCGTTTCGCTCTGAACCCACCGAGATCATCTGCGGCGTACCCCAAGGCTCATCACTCAGCCCAACACTCTTCAATGTCTACATGAGCCCCCTCGCCAACATCGTACGCAAGCACGACATCATCATCACCTCCTACGCCGACGACACCCAACTTATACTCTCCCTCACCAAGGACCCCGCCAGCGCCAAGACCAACCTACAAGAGGGTATGAAGGACGTCGCAGATTGGATGAGGCTCAGCCGCCTAAAGCTGAACTCGGAAAAAACGGAAGTCCTCATCCTCGGCAACACCCCGTCCGCCTGGGACGACTCCTGGTGGCCCACTGCCCTCGGCACCGCACCGACCCCCACAGACCACACCTGCAACCTCGGCTTCATCTTGGACCCTCTTCTCACCATGACCAAGCAAGTCAACGCCGTGATCTTCTGCTGGATCCCCGCCGACACCAGAAAAACCGCGACCCACGCCCTCGTCACGAGCCGCCTGGACTACGGCAACACCCTCTACGCCGGGACCACAGCCAAACTCCAAAACCGCCTGCAACGCATTCAAAACGCCTCGGCCCGCCTCATCCTCGACATTCCCCGCAGCAGCCACATCTCCGCACACCTGAGACACCTGCATTGGCTCCCAGTCAGCAAAAGGATCACCTTCCGACTTCTCACCCACGCACACAAAGCCCTCCACGACAAGGGACCGGAATACCTCAACAGACGCCTCAGCTTCTACGTCCCCAGCCGCCTCCTCCGCTCCTCTGGCCTCGCACTCGCTGCTGTCCCTCGCATCCGCCGCTCCACGGCGGGTGGGAGATCTTTCTCCTTCCTGGCGGCCAAGACCTGGAACTCCCTTCCCACCAGCCTCAGGACCACCCAGGACCACTCCACTTTCCGGAGACTCCTAAAGACCTGGCTGTTCGAGCAGCGATAACCCCCGCTTTTTTCCCCTAGCGCCTTGAGACCCACACGGGTGAGTAGCGCGCTTTATAAATGTTAATGATTTGATTTGATTTGATTCTACACTGATGGTTAAAATTCTTAAATCCTTTTAAAGCCAAAAATAAATCTCTGTCGCTGTCTTATTATCAGGATACTGGGTGAGCCAAGGTAATAGAAAATCAATCTTCTCTGAAGAAGGGATCTGACCGTGTTTTATGAGCCACTTCCGTGTATCTTTGCTATTGTCACTTTAGATTCTGGATGCATGTGCATGATTAAACTTGTTTGTGCCTGTAGGTCTGGTGCATAATTTTTGTTGAATGCCCAACATACCCCTTTCTTCTTCCTCTTTGTAGGGCCGAAAATAATGTTGCGATATGTGGAATGCTTTCCAGACAATCCAGCCACACTGTGACCTTTTTTGGTACCACCTGATGTCTGGATCATCCATCTTTGCCCCCCTGAACGACTCCCTGAAGTCCTAATAAAAAATCAGACATACCGTAGCTTCATATTCACAGTATGCTTTCAGGATTTAATTTGCATAGCATACCAATTCAATTGCCAACTCAGATGTTTTCTTAAGAATTGTTTGAAATATTAAAGCTAAATAACAAGCTAATGACGCAACTTAGGTCTCTTTTCTTTAGTAGAATCTAGCTTGGACTCTACCTCTCTGTCCTTCACCCTCATCAGAGAACATTTTCACAAACCTTCTCTTTTGTTTTTAAAGGTAAATGCACACTCCGCTTTCGTGGCTCAGATAAAATGGAGACAGATGCCAGGACCTGTCTTTTGCAGCTGTCTGGTTCTGTCGTTGCCCATTAGTGTCATTCTTGTTACATTTTACCTCACTTTATTCCTGCTGGGCACCGCTGCCTCCAACTTTGTTCCTCCAGTATCTTTAGTCACTTCCTTTTTGGCATCCTCCATGTACGACCCACATCCCCTAGGGTTAGTCTGTGAAGGGATCTGTGGCTGGAACTGTGGTAGAACTTGGAGGGCCTGGACAGTGGGCTTGCTTGTATTTGAAAGCGGCTGCTTCAATAGGGTAAGAAACAAAATATATCCACCATCAAAGTGTGATGATGATTTAGGGGATTCCTTATCATACTAAGGGTCACAGTGCTGTCTTGGGCATAGAGGTCTCTAAAGCACGGATAGGTAAGGCACTGGAGTATATAGTATGTAAGGTACCAGAATGGATGTTTGAAGTTCTGACATTATTGATAGGAAAGGTGTTGGGTAGGTTGCACAATTCCTAGGACAGGGAGGAAGAAACCCTTATTGCCCCTAAAGTTGCTTTTTTTCCCTGTCTCAATCCTTACTGGTGTAAGGGAGAAAGGGCAGTCCCTTACCTTGGTAACTCATTTGTTCAGGGAACAACAGGACATCCACATGGATGATTGCAGGACTACACTGTCCCTGGCATTAAGGAAAACTTCTGCTGTAGGCCCTGCTTTACTTTAATGCTGCTCCAGCCTGTTAGATGCTGGATACTAATGTTAGTATGTAAAATTAGGGGTTCAGGTACAGTCGAGAGAGCATGATCCTCCCATCCTCCCAGAACCATAGGAGTAGCTCCCACAAGTGCAGCTGGTGTAGTGACACTGGTGCAAATGGCCCTGTGAGACCCATTGAATCCAGATAATTGCTGTTTTTTACTACCCCAACAACAGTCAAAGGGGGACATTTTCCTTGCTTCCAAGGGGACCCATGCTGTCTTTGCTACGCTACTGCTCAGAACCAGAGGTGGAGCCCCTTGTGGTCGCCCAGAAGGATCAGGTGTGGGCTCATCTGACTGCTCCAGCTCTGGCGTCACATCAGCCACAATTATTGAATCTGGTTTGTATTGTTTCTTTAGTTTATTTTGTAATGGGGAAAGAAATGCACTGACTGGCAATCCTTTGTACCTCTCATAGTCTACAATAACACATTCCATCCCTAATTGGAACAAGACTATTTGGCAGCGTCATTACTATCTATTGTTTCTGCAATAAAATCAATCAACTGGTCAATTGTGGATCAGATATATCCTTTCTCTTTGACTGCCAATCGTTTTGTCATATTAGAAGCAGCACTGCCCGGTCAGCAATATATCAGAAACAATGCCCCATTCTTCTGTGCAATAGCATTCCTTTTGTGTGCAGCTTTCAACCCGCATTCTCCTGCCCTACCTTCACTGTCGTCATTAAAATGGCGGCAGAACTGGTGCCATGTGCGTGATGCCCCAATCCAACAGCAAAAGCAAAGGATTATCAAGTATTCTCACTCAAAGGGACAAAAGTAAAAAATGCCATGAATGACAACACTTCTGGGGCCCTATCACTGATAGGGTGCACTCTTCCTGTTTGTGCCACAGCACACCTTTAAGGATGTGCGTCGGGTGCAAACAGGGAAAGGGTATTCTATTATGTTAAATGCGCTCCCCTCAGTGCAGCCACAAACTCGTGCTGCCCCCAGTGCAGCAGATTCAAGAGAAATACAGAGCAGCTGTTTAAAAGCTGCTCCATGTTTCACAGGGCAGGCAGAAACACACCTGTACTTTTAAGAGGAAATAGAGAACCCCTGGGAGGTAGGTGCAGTGAGTGACTGCACCTGCCTGCAAGAGGATGTCTGGGGGGGTCCTCGGGTCCCCTTTCATCCGTCCAGGGGGATACCTTTAAGAGTTTCATTGAAAGAGCGCCTCCAAAAGGCATGTTTGCCTCTGCGCCCACATCAGTACAACAGTGCGGGCGCAGAGGCAAAGAGGTTCCCTCATTTGCATGAGGTCACAACTCCACGCAAAGGAGGGAGCACCCTTTAATGATAGTGCTGGCGCTACGTGTGTGCCAGCACTATCTGTATTACAGAAGGGACTGCACAAGCATTTGTGGCTCCTTCTGCAATGCCAAAGTGCACTAAGGGTGCACAAAGCGGGTGCAAATGCCCATTGCGCCCCTGGGGCACGTCTGTAATAAGGACCCTGGTGGCCAAAGACGCCGTCCAAACGGAGGAAGGGCACATAGGGGAGCAGGAGAGCAGAAAAAGAGATGGATGTTACTGTGTGCTCCATGTCAAGAAAGCTATGTAACCCAGATCCAGTGGTGTAGGGCAGGTCTGAGCTAGAAGAAGAAAGTGGGGACCTGACATCACTCCACCCCTTAAAGTTCAAGTGACCCACCGTCAGACCCCGGAAACGGGTCTCTGGCAAGGTCCACACACTTTTACGTCTGACCCAAAGGAGACCCTCTCTATCTATGGTGAAAGGATCTCATAAGACGGGGGAGCCCAAACTCCCCTTTCTAATTGTGCTACCCTCCGAAGCCTCTGCTGGGCATGCACTTCCATATTTATGTCTTCTGAAGGGAACTTTTATGCTTGTCTGTAAAATGCTCCAGAAATCACAATGATAGTGACATTTCGAACACGCTCTGACTACAATATTCCCTAGAACCAAATGTCAGCAAATTCAATGAATGCCATTGCAGTTGTTGGCCTCCCAAGGATATTGATGGCAGATACAAGGCAGGGTGCATATAGAACATGTTATCTCACAGGCCTCTATGAGTGATATAAACAATAATATAAAGTAGAAAGCTCCAGCAAATGGCAAACACTAAGAGAGAGAGAATCGTCACAGGGTGTGTGGCAAGAAAGTGTCTCCTAAGCAGGGTGGCATTTTGCCTCCCATCCTTTTTGCTATGCTGGGGCCAACACTTACTATTTGTGTCTTAAAAATGAGTTATATTGTCGATTTCATATCTATTTAAATATTGGAGTTCTCTAGTACTTGTTAATTTTCAATGAGTATTGTAACGTGATTTAGTCAATAACATTTCCATTGTTTGTTCTACTTATTAAATCCTAGGACAGCTGTTTAGATTATACTTGTAATCATTTGAATGAGATTTTGGGGTAATATTATGTATCTCAGGACTATTGATGGTACATGCACTTCTTTCAGGAGACCGGGAGTCGGTATGGCCATCCGAGAAGCCTTGCAGGTCCAAGAATGTTCCATAAGTGAAACAAAATGGTTGCTAGCTTGGCCTTTCATTAATAAGACCCTCACCTACCACTAAGCAGGTGCGTATGCAAACAGGAAAGTGCCCCCTGTTAGGTTGAATGCGCTGCCTTCAGACCAACCACGAACTGGTGCTGCTGCCAGGGCAGACCATTCAAGAAAAATAAGGAGCAGCTGTTTCAAAAGCTGCTTGGTGTTTCACACTGCAGGCGGCAACCCACCTGCACTTTTAAAAGAGATTAGAGATGCAGTGGCAGGCGGCTGTAGTGCTTGACTGCACCTACCTGCAAGGAGATGTCTGGGGGTCCATGGACCCCCTTTCATTCCTCCAGAGGGCTGCCTTTAGGTGGCGCTCTGCCATGTTTTTGTGGCGCACTTTTATTACACCTCATAGAACCATGTTTGCCTCTGCCCCCTTGTCGGTAACATGGTGCGGGTGCAGAGGCAAAGAGATTCCCTGATTTGCATTGGGCCACGCCACCACAAAAATGAGGGACCACCATCTAAAGATAGCGTGGGCACTACATGTGCACCAGGCTATTTGATTTACAGAAGGGGCTGCACAAGCATCTGTAATACAAAAGTGCCCTGACAGGGCACAAAGTGGGCACACATGCCAGTTGTGATCCCATGGCACTTCTGTAATACGGCCCTAGGTGAGTACACTGCATGAAGCTCATAATCACTGTAACTGTACAAATGGGCTACTTTTTCAGATTAGGGGGTATTTATCAGTTAAATACAATTATTTTGAGCCTCTCTTAAAGGATATGTAAGAAGGGGTCATCTTCAGCTCTGTTGTTTCATATTCTTGGTACAGATTAGCCATCCTATTCTAGTGGGTTTCTCTTTTTCTCCCCAGCCTCAGATCCCCTCACAACAACCTGCAGGCTGGAGATAATCTACTTCTCAGCCAGCAGCTTAGTCTAATTGCTTACGGAACACAGCAGGACCAGGTGCCACGTAGCTCATGGATGTATGGAGGGTGCAGGGGGTGGGACCAGGGTTTGGCATCTAGGGGAAGGTTTGAATTGTGAGCTTTAAAGTGTAGCACAAAAAAAATTGAAAAATGCAGTCCTCCTCTGGTCTACTAAAGTTCTTGATAAGGCACAGTTGAGTGAAGTTGAGAACATTTATTGGCAGTATTATGTTTTAGTTCCTAGCTACTAATTCAATGTTATGTTTTAAGGTCTAGAGATTATCTCAATAATGTTAACGGCTTACTCCAAAATCCTAAAACAGGCTGCCACCTTTAATGGTGGGCAGAAGTTAGCTGCAAATTTAGGGGGAGATTTGCAAGAAATAAGCACTGATGCACCAGTTATCTTGTGTCGCGCCTGCCCCACCAAACGACACTATGGGTGCGCCATATTTACAATACGGTGCACCATGGCAGTCATTAGGAAAATAGCATCAACATTTTTGATGCTATTGTTGCGCTTTGCTGCACTAGCTTTAAAAATGTTGACGCTAGTGCAGCAAAGTGCAGAGAGGCCCATGTATGTCAGTGAGTCATTTTAATGCCTGCTCTCAGCAGACATTAAAAATGACGGAAAAAATGGCACAGTGAAATCTTGTAGATTTGACTGTTCCATTTTTTTGGGCTGCCCTGCGCCAAAATGCCCCCTTTGCATATATTATGCCTGCATCTCCGACCTGGCAGTCCACAAAAGACCACCAGCAGTATTAGGAGCCACCTTTCCACCAGCGGTTCTGCGGCTGTAGCACGGCAAAGAAAACCCTGGCAGAAAGGCTAGCAGTGACAGGGAATTTTTTCCCTGTCACCAGTAGATGACTCCTCCTCAGATAGCACTAAACCCCCCCACCCCACCTCCAGACACAGCACCCCCACCCTCCATCCAGACACAGTGCCCCTCCCCGCATACATGCAAATGCACACAGACATACACTCATTCACCTGCACTTACATACACGCATTCACTCACACACATCCATACTCGCATTCACCTCAACACTCATACATGAATTCAACCATGCATACTCACACCCATCCAAACACGCATACCCACACCCATCCAATGATGCATACTCACACACAAACACGCATTCACCACAACACTCATACTCACATACACACAATCATACACACTTACATGCATAAATGCACTCACTTCTACATTCAGACATGCATACAACCACACATACACACATTCAGCAGCTACCGCCAGGCCGTATTATTGCACATAATACGATGGACGGTGTCCTTCTGGCAGGGCGGGCCGGTGGTGGACCCGCCCAGCACCTCCACCCGCCAGCACGACTACTGCTGGATTTCCGCCCAAAGTGTGGCGGAAGTCCAGCAGTACCCATAATATGGTGGGCAGTCTTCTGGCGCCGACCGCCAAAGTCAAATGAGGGCCTTAGTTGTTAACGAAAACAAATTTACAGTTAATAGTCATATGGTGAGAAACTATAATTATCACTTTCTTTTCACACCATTTTCATTCTTTTTCTCATATAGACTTGTGAGTAAAGACCTGTTATACCTCTTGAATGGGTTGAGTTTTACAAAGAGCAAAGGCATTTTTTCAGGGAAACACATGCTGCCCGACCTGAATTTTATCTCACACCTACAAACACAAATAACAGAGTTTTTTAAAGCAGTTTGTAATCCACATATATCTTTGTGTTGTGGGTGCACATGAGGTGGTTATACACGGGGGTCATCACTGAATATATGATCAGGACCATGCTACATTAGAGAGTGAAGACGTTGTAGTTGATAGATGTACTGAAAATTTTGATTTGGCCAAATGCAACAACCAAGAGAGGAAGCAAAGTTTGTTAAGGCATATACATTCACAGAAATACATTTATGTCAAAATGGCTAGGAAACATACTTCCCAGGAGAGTTCCCAAGAGAATAATGTATCTAAATTCAGAGAAAAGTCTGTCAAAATTGGCATACTGCAGGTCAAGAGCAGAGAAAATTAATGAAATTACTTTAAAATCTAAAAGCCGTTAAGGCTCAAGGCCTGACAGTCTTTCATCTGAACTGTAGAAACTACCCTTCAAATTATATCCTAATTTTATTTAGGGCCACATTATGAGTTTGGCGGTCCCAGCACGGGACAGGCAAACTCACGGGGGGGTCGTCATCGCCATGATGGTGACATTCCCTACAAGCGCATTACAAAGTTCCTGCCGGGCTGACCGTCGGGATCATTGCAATATGCGTTCCTGCCGGGCTGCCCAATGGGGATAATGTTAGGATATTGGCCTCGGCTCCCTTAAGGAAGCCGAGGGCAATATCCTAACACTCAAGCACACTCAAAATGCTCACTGTCTGCAGAGCAGACAGTGCTCATTCTGACGGTGCTGGGTAGGGGGGCCCCTGCGCTGCTCATTGCATAGGCATGTGCAGTGCAGGGGGCCCCATGTAGCCCCTAGCACTGGCTTTCTGCCAGCTTTCGCCCCCCCCCCCCCATCATGAAAAGGCTGTCAGAAAGAGAGGTTGTAATCAGCTAGACAGCGCTGAGTTCAGCGCCGCCATGGCTGGTTACAAGCTTGACTGCCGTCACCCCATCAGGACCTGGTGATCCTGGTGGGGATGGCAGTCTTTAGGCGAGTCCGCCTGGCAATCTTGTAAAGTGGCGGTCGGACTGCCACAGCCGCGGCGGTCCAATCTCCACCGCAGGGCTGGCGGCCCCAGGACTGCCAGCTTCTTAATGAGGCCAAAAGTCTACCTTGAAACATTCCGCTTCATTGATGCAGAAATCTAATATCATCGTATTTTGTAAACCTGGGAAGGAAACCTACAATTTGCTCCTCCTATCGACCAATGTCTTCATTCAATAAAGAGAGTAGGATCTTGTTGAGAGTGACAGTAATTCGAATACAGGCATTGTTTGGAATTTTTATACACCCAGATATGCAGAAATTCTCGGTGGGCTGCCATGTAGAGCAATCTATTGCAGCTTTCCTTTATCCTATTGACAAATCAATTGCTTTTTCTATTTTTGTTAGCGCTTTTGACAGGTGTCGAAAAAGACTTTGGCTTGGCTTCATCGGGATATCTCCGGCGTGCGTTAAAGCATTTCTCGTTTCATGTAAAACAGATGAACATTACGGGGGTCATACCGCCGTGCTGAAGACCGCCAGTGGTGGCCATCTTCCGCGCCGCGTATTATGACCGCTGGCAGCCTGCCGTCCTTTTTCGTGCGGAGAGCCACCAGCAGCCATACTGGCGGACGGCAGGAAAGTGAAGGTTGCTCAACCTCCACCGCCACGTCAACAGAACACCGCCCACTGAATCACGTCCCATGATTCGGTGTGGCGGTGTTCTGGTGATGGTGTGCTGGTGGCGGAGCTGCCCCCTCGATCCCGTCCCCTCCCAGAGGATCGACGGTCAAGGTAAGTTGATCGTCCATTAGGGAAGGGGGTGGGGGAGTGTTGTGTGTTGTGTGCGTGCATGGGGGTGTGCGTGTGAGAGTGTAGAGGGGGTGAGTGAGTGAGTGTATGCGTGTGGGGGGGTGTTGTGTGTATGGGAAATGTGTGCGGGTCGGACGGTGTGCATGTCTGTTTGTATGTGTGTGGGTATGTGTTGGGGTGTATGTGTGCGTGGAGGGGTGTGTATATGTGCATGTTGGGTGTGTGTGCGTGTAGGGGTGTGTATATGTGCATGTTGGGGGTGTGTGCGTGTAGGGGTGTGTGTATGTGCATGTGCATGTTGGGGGTTTGTGCGTGTAGGGGTGTGTATATGTGCATGTTCGGGGTCGGGGTGGGGAGGGGGGTTGTGCCACCTTTGGGGCGTGGCAGGGCGGTGGGGGGGATGTGGGGGAAGGATTAGTGGGGATAGCGGGGGGTGGGGGAGACCCCTATCAGTGCCAGGGAAGGGATTCCCTGGCACTGATAGTGCCTACCGCCATGGATCTCATGGCTGTTCCTAACCGCCCGAGATCCATGGCAGTATGCAGGGTCCTGATACCGTTGCCGGTCTACACGACCGCCATGGCGGTCGGAATGGTGAAGTGACGGATGACCGCCGCGTCATAATTCCACTTTTTTTCCGCCGGCCTGTTTGCGGTCTTACCGCCGCTTTACCACCGACCGCCAGGGTCGTAATGACCCCCCACGTGTCTTGTATAAGTACCCGATTGGTAGGGTGATTGTAGGTGGCCTTTTAAGTTCTCTGGGATATCCCCATAAACGTCCACCTTATGCAGATCACTTCTTGATATTGACTAATGGCTAGACCGATTAATAGAGAATTATGAAACCTTTTATAGAGTTTGGAAAGTTTCTTGGGTATTAACAAAATGACATACACAGGTTAAGGTGGGTGTGATTTATATCAACTTTAGCTGGCAGAGGGTGTTTCCATTTACACACAGGTTAAGGTGGGCGTGATTTACATTTAACTTATCTGGCAGAGTCTGGTTCCAGGGATGAAGACATTACTAAATTCCCTCTTCTAGGGATTTTTATGTTGACTATATCATTTTTTAGACTGTTTACTTTGACCGTTCAGTAAAGATGATTAATAGTTTGCTCTTGTAAAGATTTAGGGGGTTATTCTAACTTTGGAGGAGTGTTAATCCGTCCCAAAAGTGACGGTAAAGTGACGGATATACCACCAGCCGTATTACGAGTTCCATAGGATATAATGGACTCGTAATACGGCTGGTGGTAAATCCGTCACTTTTCCATCACTTTTGGGACGGATTAACACCTCCTCCAAAGTTAGAATAACCCCCTTAGTTAGACCAGCAAAAGCTTTAATACAAATTTTTACCAATTTTTGCGATATTTTCTTCTGACAATTCACGTTTCACATGCAGCGCACCATCCTTATCACTAATACCGCCCTCTATATGAATCTTGTGGATATTATACAAATGCCCTTCCATAAAATGTATTGCCAAATACATATATTTTGACTATGGTTATTTATTCTTGAGACTTTCACGAACATGCTTCATTGGGCGATACATTTATTGACTCCCCTTTAGTCTGACAAAGTTGCATAAATGAGTCTGAAGGAGCCGTTGTTTCACATAGGATCCAGTAAGAATGCAGATCAAAGGGAGTGGTGTATTTTTCTTCAGTTATCGACCACTAATAATGTAGCATGTTCTTATGAGAGATCTTGGTTGTTTTTGCTACAGATACAGTATGTACACTTCCAGCTTATTCAGTCTCCCATTATGGAGATGCCATGATAAAGGTCATCAGAATGTACTTTACTCGGGAGGGGAGAATTACCGAATGAGATTGCTGTAATTAATGAGTTTATGTGTTGAGTTGGAGAGTATCTGAAATTGGTGACTTAGTGGATGTTTTCATTACCAGGATTTCGGTTTGAGCTGTTTTCTGTCAGGTGGTTTCATAATTCCTTTTAAGATCACCTCAATAATTGGTTTTTGAATTGTTAAAACTTTTTAAGTTTGAGAATAAGAGCTTCCTATTTTGCAATATAGTTAAATGCTGAAGAGTTATTGACGCTGGCTGGTTTTGATAAAACAGTTTTCTCCGCTCTGAGCTTTGTTTAGCTGGCATTTTGATCTGGGCATATTGTCATTTACAGTTTGTGATTCTAGGGTTTTGTACTGGTAAATCAGATGCCAATTTGTTTCTGATTTATACTTCTGATGTGCATGGTATGCATATGGATTGTCAAAGAGGTAAGTGAAGTTTTGGAATAGGCTTAGTTGAGATGTCTACAATTAGTGTTGGGTCGTAGTTTTCAGGAGCATCAATTTTATTTTTATATAATTTGGCAATTTCGTCATTAACTGTTTGGCTTTTCAGAGGGGATTCTAATTAGTCAGAAATCCTTTGGTTGATAGTTTTTAATTCTGAGGTGTTTGGTTTTAACACTGGTTTCTGGAGAGGTATGTGGAGACTCTATATGGACTTATTAACATACTTAGGGCCTCATTTACAAGAAACTGATGCATCAGCATGGATGTGTCAGATTTCTTGCACCTGCCGTAAATCCCCTAACAACGCCATGGATGTGTTGTATTTACAATACAGAGCTCCATGGCGTACATTTTCACAGATGTGTCAGAAATTCTAATGCATCTGTTGGCGCTAAAGTGACGCATTGCTGGAGTTGCGTTGTTAAACTGACCCAACTCCAGCAAGGCGAGAAGAGTCCTATTGGAAAAAACCCTACATCAATTTTACGCCTCGTTTGAGCAGACGGTAACTTTTGATGCAGTAAAGTCGTAGAATGATGCAGTGAAAAGTTGTACATTTCACTGGGCCAGTTCTCTGTGGCTTTTTCAGTGGGAACGCCATCGCTGCATACATTATACCTGGTGCAGGTATAATGTGACGCAGGGCTTTACAAACTGACACATTGGGCCAAATGCATCAGTTTGTAAATATGGAACAGTTTAGTGCACTGCTAGAGCTCCCGCTGCGTTAAAAAAAAAATGATGAATGCTCAAGGGGCTTGTAAATGAGGCCCCTTAGAGTTGGTGGTCAGGCTCAAGTTGATTAGCAGATGGAGGGTGTTATGTGTATAACTTGTTTGACCAGATTAGATCCACATTCACTTGAGTTCATTTTCATGATTACTAGTGATTTTTAGTCCTTCCTCAGAGGTCCCTTAAGATGAGTGTCAAGATACATGGGGAATTACATTGATGAATATATCCTACACTATCCTTAACGAGGGTTTCATTCTCAATGGGGTGGGTGCAGTCTAGTTTTAAATGTTTCAAGCAGGAGCGTTGCTTGGTCAGTTAGAAGGCGGGGTGAGCTTCCGGTTTCCCAACTATATAAAGTTAAAATACATTACACCACAAGCAGGGCGCATGAGAGGGTCTTTAGAGCCAGTGAAAAAGGAGAGGAATGCAAATTATTAGGGGTACAATGTGGGAGAAATCACAATATTTTGCTAAATAAACAACATTTTTGAAGACTTTCAAGACTGAGAGATGGAAAGAATGTGCATGCATTTGTGTCTGTGTGTATGTAAAAAGTCCTGGTGAAATCCGACCGACATATCACCAAACCAGACTGAAAACACTGTACCCAACTATCTACCAGAAAATAGACTCATTAAAAGGGCGTAACATGCCAACCACCCCCCTGAAGCTACGGCCCTGGTTCCAGGAGGACAGCAGTAGCTGGTGTGTTTGAAGGTGTTTTGGATAAAGGGTTCTCTCAATGTTTTGTTGTGGGCTCTAGACTCACAGCTTCAGAAAAAAGGACACAGAGACCTGGGCAGTGTAGGTAAATGGCATCAAGGAGCAAGTGCCCTGCTCCACTTTTATTAGCAAGGTCACCTCACTGGTGACGCTTGGATAGATGGGTATAGGGAGGTGTAACAGACAAACCACTGGGGAGGGGCTGGACTGATGTCTTCAGGAAACTACATTTCTCTCTAAAAAAAACAAAGAAAGTAAAAATGTCAACAGTGGAAAACCAAACAGGATACCACAGATGGTGTAATGGCCCCTAGAGTCAATAAAAAAATAAACAGGACAGCAGTGGAAACCCAGACAATGTTCATAATTTAACCTGAGGATGAGTCAGGGCATGAACAAAGATGCAGAGACATCCAGGATCTTCTGGCGGCTGCATGAAGGAATTGTTTGCAGCAAATGTAGTGTTGTTCACTTTGCTGATACTTGGATCAGTTCAGCGCTAGTGTCCAAAACTCAAACAGTGTATCAGGAGTCTTGCTGGAGTCCATTGTGAAACTTGCTTTTCTTGTGTTGATTGACTCTCTGAAAGCAGTTATGGAGTGGCTTGGAAACCTGATGAGCTTCTGAAGTGTTCCTCTTGGCCACTTCCAACTCTGATATCCTTCAGTGGAGCAGCGCCAAGTCCATCTCTGATGTGGGTAGGCCCCTTTGATGTGCTACCAATGGGACTGCATTGGGCTGTGTTGTGGTTGCGTGTGTTTCATGTGCGGTCCACTACAGGACCATCAATGAACCACTGCTCAGTCATTGATGAAACAATTTGGGACAAATGGGCCATTGCCCAGTCACACATGAAAAAGTTAGTGACAGATGTGTCATGGTCAAGTTGTATCGAATACTGGACTGAGATACTGGAGGGATGAGCAGATTGTCTCTGTTTGGCTGTTGCTTCAGAGTGCCTTGGGTGCTTCTTGGCCTTTGGTGTGATGCTGGCAGTCTGACTCCAGTCAGGTTTTGATACATTTTACGGGTGGTAGTGGAGGTGCAGTTTATCAGCTGGTTGAGGTAACTCTATAATAATTATCGATGGCATGTCTACAGGAATTTAGGGACTCTTCCATGGTGGATCGAGGGTTGTGAAAGGTAACCAGATGAACTTCGTAGCCCAGAGAATCTGAAAGATGCTGGTCTGAACCCCTTTGGAATGTGAAAGGCATTAGTGATTCTTTGGTGTGGATGCATGGTTTGCACGGAAGTCGTTGATGGTGTCTGGACGAATGCACTGGATAATTTGGAGTAGAGACTCTTCACATTTGTGTGGCTTACTCTTGGTTCTATTACTAGGCATTCAGCAAGTGTTTTCACTGTACGTCTGCAGCCTGCTAGTTGTAAGTTGAAAGATGCACTCAGAGTCAGGTGTTATGTTGGTGGTCTTCAGGTGTGATCACATGCCATTGTGGAGTCCTTTGCATCTTCTATGCAGGAATGGTCTTTAGATTTACTAGTGTGGACCACTCCCTTCTCTTATTTCATCTCTGTGCTCAGGTAATGCTCCTTCTTCTTGAGGAAGCCAACTGGACCTCTGGGTGGGTTGAGTGTCTTTACTATAAATGAATGGAACACCATGGGAGCAGGCTTCAGTCCTCTTCCATCTCAGATAGGCAAAACAGTTTGTTCTGGCAATCATACCATACACTCTCCCTTGTAAAGTATCTTTAGATGATTCAGGACTCAGGGATGGTGTGCAACAGCAGGGTGCTGTAGTCTTGAGCAGCAGGCGAGATGTAAAGATGTTGGAGTATGCTTTTGGGTTATGAGATACATGCAGTACTCGATTACAGTGTACAGTTTTCAGTGTAGCCTTTCCCCCAATGTCTCGCTACTATGTGCCTGAAATCATTGGCCCAGAAGCTTTAAGGCAAAGGAGGTCACTGCCAGTCTTGTCAGTGCCAGTCTTGGTATTGTAGAACATGCTATGCCAGGTCACTGGTAGTTGTGGTTTCTCTCATGTTTGCCGCTCCTCCCACAGTTATCTTTGCCTTGTTGATTTCATTTATGTATTTTCTTTTGGGCCTGTTACTGTAAACCATCAGAGTTATGACAGTATATGGGTTTCTGGTTCTGCCTATTCTTCTTTGAAGTGCCTAACTCACTGCAGCTGTCACGCAGGATCAGACTTGCCCAGGTACAGATTATGTGGTGGTTTCCACTGCTCTCTTGCTGGGCACCTCAATCCTGAAGAAAGGGGTCAGCATGGTGTTGAGGAACATTCATGCAAAACTGGGGCCATGACCTTCTAGTGCAGTTTGGCAGCAGACATGATTGGAAACACCTTCCTGCTTATGGCCATGCCTATACCTTGAAGTATACAAAAAAGTGAAAGATGGAATGCTTGAATTAAACTTAGCCACTGGTAATTACTTAGGAGAGCGTCCAAGTCTATTGTTATTTTGCACACCATGACACTTCAGTTTGGACCAAACCATATGTGTAGCTCCTGCTCAAATGGTAATAGTCCAGTCCAAACAATTAGGCTATGTCCTCCGTGAACCAGAACACAAGCAACCCAAGGCCAGTTTTACTGTTATTATGGCTCATCAGGCAGAAATAGCTTGGTTTCAGTGGCACAGTGTGCACCGGACCTACATCTGGCCATACACATCCTACTTAGGAGTCAGACTGAAGTATACAAAAAGTGATGAATGGAATGCTTTAATTAATCTCAGCCACTGGAAATTACTCGGTTCACATCCCAGTACATTGTTATTTTGAGTGTTTGAACTAAATATTGATTTAAAAATATTGGGAGACAGAAATATTTGAAATCAAATATTGTGACACACAAATATTGTGATGCACAAATATTGTTGACAAGAATATTGTTTTTGAGGTAAGTAATATTATTGTTGTTGGCATAGGTTGGCGGTGTGGCCTGGAAACATGGGTGACAGAACGTGAGCTCCGAGTTATTGGCCAGTTTTGTGCAATAATCCTGTTTCATCATGTAAAAGGGCAACTGACCCCGAACAGGTATGCAGGTTCCATCTGTGGACCACCCAAAGAAGCCCATACTGTCTGCAAGACCGGGGCGCAGTGCAGGAGCAGAGCCCAGAGCCTGCCGAGAAGGGACCTGAGGACAGCATTGGCTCTCTGCCGGCCGCTGGGTGGGAGAGCACTGCCCTGAAAAGACTAAGGGGGTCATTCTGACCTCGGCGGTAAAAGGCCCTTACCGCCGGTCAGAAGACCGCCATAACACTGCCGCGGTTAACCGCCACGGTCATTCTGACCCACAACGGCCAAACCTCCAAAATTCCGTCCTCCACTGCAGCCCGCCACATCAGCGGGCAGCGATAAACTAGAGATGACCAAACCTCCACCGTCACGCCAACAGAAATACGCCCATGCCATTACGACCCACGAATCCACACAGCGGTCATTCAAACGCGGTATTCCATTGGCGGTACACACCGCCGCGGTCAGAATACACACACATCACCAAAACACAGCCACATTGGACAATTTGAAATACACACACCTGATACACATACACACACCACTCCCACACAATCAACCAACTATAAAACACACACCCACATCACCCACAAACCCCTGCGACCAGAATTACTGAGAGAAGGAGAGAGAGACACAGCAGACAATCCAAAGCAAGACACACTGAGGCACACTACACCATCACACACACCACATAGTAGCACAAAGCACCACTCACCAACATACTTATCATCACATACACCACCCCACACCACACCCACACCACCCCATGGCACCCCAAAGGCACCCACGCTTTTCGGACCAAGAACTCCGGGTCATGGTGGAGGAAATCCTAAGAGTGGAACCCCAGCTCTTCGGCTCGCAGGTGCAGCACACCAGTATAGCTAGGAAGGCGGAGCTATGGCAGCGGATCGTGGACAGGGTCAACGCGGTGGGACAGCATCCCAGGAATAGGGAGGACATACGCAAAAGATGGAACGACCTACGGGGGAAGGTCCAATCGATGGTCTCCAGGCACAACATCGCGGTCCAGAAGACTGGCGGCGGACCCCCACCCACCCCTCCCGAATTCACATCGTGGGAGCAAGACGTCTTGAACATCCTGCATCCTCAGGGCCTCGCAGGAGTAGCCGGAGGAATGGACTCTGGTAAGTCCAATCTCAACTACTATATCCCCCCCACCCCACCAGCATGCCAACCCACAGCCCCACCCTCACCCCCAACCCCCCAGCACACATCCTCCCTGACAATGTCTCACCAGCACAACCCACCCATCCCAACACCAACTCCTGCATGCCAACACAAATCATGGGCACCCATCACCTAAGCATGACCACTGCACTAACCCCCCCCCCTAACTACCCTCACAACACCTCCCTCAAGGGAATGCCTGCACTGGGGGACAAGGGCACCCATAACACACACGCTATTGCACACACAGAAACAATAACCAAACTCTCTTACCCCATGCAGGACCCGACCGACAACACACCAGCCAGGAGGGTCCAGAAGTGTCCATCCCACCCCCGGAACAGGCCCACACTGAGGATAGCAGCTCTGTCGACAGTGAACCTGATGACCAGCCCGGACCATCGGGGACCTCTGGGCAGTCGGTTCCCCTCAGGCAGCCACAGGCCACACCAGACCCGACCCCCTCTGCCAACACCAGCACAGCTCCCACCCAGCGGGCCCATGCCTCTGTCTCTAGGACAGCTCAATCAGCGGTGTGTCTGCCACTACAGGGCACCCAGGCTAACCCAACACCCCAACAACAACAGGGACCTGGGGGCAGTGGTAGCGGGCACACCGGCCAGGGGACAGAGGCCGGGGGAAACCGGGCAGCTCGGAGGGCTGCTGTGCGACAGGGGGGGAGGAGAGGCCCAGGGAACCCACTCTCCAAGAGGCCCTCACCACCATCATGGGGGCATACCACCACTCCCAAGAAACGATGGCGACGGTACTGGCCAGGTTCACTGAGATCCAGGCACAGCAGGAAGAACGCTACATGGGGTTCAGGGAGGAGCTGAGAATCATCGGGACCGCAATGGGGACCATCGTCCTGGCCCTCCACAGGATAGAGGACGCGTTGCGGGACCATGGTGCACCACACAGGGCCCCTGTCACTAGGCCGGACCAGGAACAGCCTACCACCTCCGCCGGCGCTAGTGGACAGGAGGTCCCAACACCTCGACAGCCCCCCAGAACCCCACCTCCTGCTGAAGAACAACCACCCCGTAAGAGGAGCCTGAGACCAAAAAAAAAGACAGAGTAGGATGTCAAGACCCCCGCCAGCAGGACATACCCCCTCAAGTCTTCCCACTGTCCCACATTGCCACCCTGTCCAACCATGAACTGCCTATGCTCCATCCTTCCACAGGCAAAAGAACAATGCACCTGTGAGACTGAGAACTGGACTCTGCCATGGATATTCCTCCACCCCCACCCATCACCCTTAGAATCACATGTACCGATATCTAGCACTGTAAATAAATCACATTTTGCAGACAAATCTGTTTTGAGTCATGCTGTATTATTAACAAATGTATTACATATTACTGTTCAATTTCTGTTCTGTCAATTAGTCATGACAACATACCAATGTCAATACGCTGTATTTCATGTGCGAACCAAGCAGAAGTCAGGTACTGAGTCAGACAGCACTGAGAAGGGAAGGGAAAGGCAAAAATTAATGAAAAACATCTGTGGGGAACTACAGAAAGTACAGATGCAGGAGGCTATAAGCAATTGTGAAATGGCGTGGGTGATTCTTACCTGGGTGTTACTGGAAATACTGTTGTATCACTCTGTCCCTATTGTCTGTGTCGTCCTCAGAGTCTTCCTCCTCTTCACTCTCCACAGGCTCCACGGCTTCTACAACACCACCATCTGGACCATCCTCCTGCAGGAAAGGCACCTGGCGTCGCAAAGCCAGGTTGTGAAGCATACAGCACGCCACGATGATATGACACACCTTCTTTGGTGAGTACATTAGGGATCCACCAGTCATATGCAGGCACCTAAACCTGGCCTTCAGGAGGCCAAAGGTTCGCTCAATCACCCTCCTAGTACGCCCATGGGCCTCATTGTACCGTTCCTCTGCCCTGGTCCTGGGATTCCTCACTGGGGTCAGTAGCCACGGCAGGTTGGGGTAACCAGAGTCACCTATTAGCCACACACGCTGTCTCTGTAGCTGTTCCATCACATAGGGAATGCTGCTATTTCGCATCACATACGCGTCATGCACTGACCCTGGGAACTTGGCATTTACATGGGAGATGTACTGGTCAGCCAAACAGACCACCTGGATATTCATTGAATGGTAATTCTTCCTGTTCCTGTACACCTGTTCATCGTCATTTGGGGGGACTAAAGCCACATGGGTCCCATCAATTGCACCAATGATGTTGGGGATGTGTCCAAGGGCATAGAAATCAGCTTTCACTGTAGGCAAATCACCCTCCTCTGGGAAAATGATGTAGCTCCGCATGAGTTTCATCAGGGCAGACAACACTCTGGATAAGATCTTGGAAAACATAGGCTGAGACATCCCAGATGACATGGCCACTGTTGTCTGGAATGAGCCAGTTGCAAAGAAATGGAGGACAGACAGAACCTGCACTAGAGGGGGAATTCCTGTGGGTTGGCGGATGGGGGACATCAGGGCTGGCTCCAGCTGGGCACACAGTTCATGGATGGAGGCTCGGTCAAGTCGGTATCGTAGTATTATATGGCGTTCTTCCATTGTCGACAGGTCCACCAGCGGCCGGTACACGCGAGGATTCCTCCTTCTCATCGCTAGTCCCAGCGGACGGTGCCTAGGAAGGAGAATATGGAGTACAGAGTCAATCCACTCACAGGTACGTACAACACAGCTTGCACAGTACAGGTAAATGTATGGTTTGATATGTTTGTATGTGTGCCATTGCAAGGCCTAGGCCTGTGTGACGCATTAGAAATTAAGCCATGTGGGCCCTTGAAATGGCGGCTGCCTGACCTGTGAAGTGGGACAATGGGATGTGAGGTCACTGCGCTGGCGGGGCACACCGTGGCGGTAGGCGGTCGAAGACCGCTGTGCGAAGACGCATTGGTTAACATTGAAGCCTATGGGTTTCAGGAGCCAATGACGATGTGCGCCGGCGGTCGTGGGACGCACCGCCGCGGTACGCACATCCGCGGGCGTGACCGCCATTTTCTATCAGCTCAATCATTCGAGACCTGATCATCCACAGGAGAGGACCTATACTGCAAGTGCTGCTGTGAACTCGGTCTGGAAGTGACAATGGCTGCTGCTACTGGTGAAAGGGCCTTCAGTTCAGAAGAGTTGGAGAAGCTCGTGGACGGGGTCCTCCCCCAGTATGCGCAACTCTACGGTCCTCCAGACCAACAGGTGAGTACACTCAGTGCACATTGAATGGGTTATCCCTGTGTGGAGGGGGAGGGATGTAAGTTGGTGGGGTGTGGAGGGAATGGGGAGTGGAACGCACGACAGATGAGAGAATGGGAAGGTTGGGGAGGGGGGGGCATGTACTCCAAACATGCAGATATGTGACGGTTTCTCTTTCCCACCCTGTACATGTCAAACAGGTGAGCGCCCACCAGAAAATCGATATTTGGCGTGCCATCGCCGAGGAAGTCCGGAACTTGGGGGTCCACAACAGACGGGGCACCCACTGCCGCAAGAGGTGGGAGGACATCCGCCGCGGAACGAGGAAGACCGCAGAAACACTGCTGGGGATGGCCTCCAGACCTAGGAGGGGTGCCAGTCGCACCATGACCCCCCTGATGTCCCGGATCCTGGCGGTGGCCTACCCTAATTTGGATGGGCGCTTGAGGACAGCACAGCAGACACAAGGGGGTGAGTATCCGCACATTCTCCCATCTGTATGCGCATTGGAGGCGTCTGGGGGGGGGAGGAGGGCTGTGGGTGACATTAGGCCCGGGCGCTCTCTGTAGTGTAGTCCGCTCCCTTAGGCATGGCCCTGTGCCCCCGCCCCCACCACTGTAGGGTGCCAAGTGCAGCTACCCATGCTCCAGCATCACCCATGTGCGCGTGTGTTGTCCCTAGACCTGTTTGCCTAGTCAGAAGTACTGAGTAGTGTACCCCAAGTTCGCGACTTAGTGCACGAGGCACCTGTGTCTGTCCTCTCCGCAAAGGGTATTGCTAAGGCATGCACTCAACTTTGTTTAATTTCTCCCCCCACCCTAAATCTTTGTCTTCTTGTGTTTTAGCATCATCCGGCGGAGGAGATTTGGCGTCGGAGCAGGAGGGAACTGCAGGTCACCAGGCCCCGGTGGGCACTGACACAGACACCGAGGGCACCAGTGATCCGGAGGGCGAGGGGAGCACCACAACGGGGGCCGGTGGAGACACCAGCGACACGGACACGTCCTCGTTTGGGAGCTCCCTAGCGGGGGCGGCACCATCTGTGCCCCCCGCAACAACAGGTACAGCCGCCACCCAGCGCACCAGCACCGCCCTCCCAGCAGCCCCTCAGTCTTCGCTCCGTGGCCGCTCGGCCAGGAAGGCGCGCGTCTCCTTCGCCCCAGGCACCTCAGGCCCTGCCTCTGTTACCCCTGCTGCCCTCAGTGCGGAGCTCATTGACCTGGTGAGGACGCTCATTGTTGGGCAGACTACCCTTCTGAATGCCATCCAGGGGGTGGAAAGGGAGGTGCATCGGAGCAATGCCTACCTGGAGGGCACTCATTCGGGTCAGGCTGCCCATCAACGAGCGTTCACTGCTCTGGCCTCAGCACTGACGGCAGCCATTGTCCCTGTCTCCAGTCTCCCTCTTCTATCTGCCTCCACCCTTTCTCTGTCTCCTGTACCTCAACCTATCCCATCCACACCATCAGACCAGCCTGCACACACCTCAACACCCAAGGCCAGCTCATCCAAACATAAGCACCACAGAAAACACAAGCATTCACCCAAGCAACACACAGATGCAGACATATCAACAGTCACTACCACCTCTGTGTCCCCGTCCTCCTCGTCTCCCTCCTCCCTCCCTGTGACGTCTACACTCACACCTGCATGCACCCCAACATCAGCCAGTTCTTCCACCACCAGCAAACCCTCCACTACAGTCCGCACACCTGCAGTCACCACCCCCACTGGCATTTACACGTCCCCTGTGTCCTCTCCCACTGTGTCTGTCACCCCCTCTTCCAAGACACATAAACGCAGGCAGACACCCAAACAACAGCCAACCACCTCACCACAGCCTACGTCCCAGTCACCTGCACCCAAGGACAGCACACCTGGCTCTCATACAACCACATCCTCTTCCTCCACTTCTCTCACCACTACTCCTACCCCTTACCTTGGTCCCAAGAAAAATTACCTCTCCAGTTTTGACCTCTTTCCCTCCCCGACCCACCCCCTCCAACTGGGAAAAGTCCCAAGGGCACCTCAGCCACCACCAGCCCAACTACTACAGTGCAAGTGGTGCATGGCATGTGGAGTCCACCCTTTGGCGTCAGTAACACTTCGGTGAGCAGCAAGGGGACAGCCAGCCCCCCCCCAGGCAAGAGGACCCGGAAATTGAAGGGCCGCCGTGAGCGGACAGAGACGGCTGCCCCCAAGGAGGTGACTCCGGCCACTTCACCGGCCACAGCAGCCAGGGGAGGCAAGGGCCCGAGAGCCCCATCTAAGGAGCGGAAGGACAGCAGGGCGGAGAGGACAACCACCAGGAGCGCTGGAGCAGGAGGGCCCCACAAGCCCCATCCCGGCTGCAAGGGACGACACCAAAGGGCCCAGGACTCACTCCCCGAAGGGGCCTGACACAGCACGGTTGGAGGGCGACTGAGCAGGGTGTCCAGGCCAGGTATGACTCCCTTGACATACTGCAAGAGCACCGCTGAAGAGGACCCCGCCATGAAGACAGGTACCGCTGAAGAGGGCCCCGCCGTGAAGACAGGTACCGCTGAAGAGGGCCCCACCGTGAAGACAGGTACCGCTGAAGAGGGCCCCGCCGTGCAGAAGAGCACCGCTGAAGAGGGCCCCGCCGTGAAGACAGGTACCGCTGAAGAGGGCCCCGCCGTGCAGAAGAGCACCGCTGAAGAGGGCCCCGCCGTGCAGAAGAGCACCGCTGAAGAGGGCCCCGCCGTGAAGACAGGTACCGCTGAAGAGGGCCCCGCCGTGCAGAAGAGCACCACTGAAGAGGGCCCCGCCGTGAAGACAGGTACTGCTGAAGAGGGCCCCGCCGTGCAGAAGAGCACCGCTGAACAGGGCCCCGCCGTGAAGACAGGTACCGCTGAAGAGGGCCCCGCCGTGAAGACAGGTACCGCTGAAGAGGGCCCCGCCGTGAAGACAGGTACCGCTGAACAGGGCCCCGCCGTCTCAAGCACCGCTCCGCTGGGCCCCGTCGTCTCAAGCACCGCTCCGCTGGGCCCTTCCTGTCAAGCACCGCTCCGCTGGGCCCTTCCTGTCAAGCACCGCTCCGCTGGGCCCCGCCGTCTCAAGCACCGCTCTGCTGGGCCCTTCCTGTCAAGCACCGCTCCGCTGGGCCCTTCCTGTCAAGCACCGCTCCGCTGGGCCCCGCCGCCTCAAGCACCGCTCCGCTGGGCCCTTCCTGTCAAGCACCGCTCCGCTGGGCCCCGCCGTCCCAAGCACCGCTCCGCTGGGCCCTTCCTGTCAAGCACCGCTCCGCTGGGCCCTTCCTGTCAAGCACCGCTCCGCTGGGCCCCGCCGTCTCAAGCACCGCTCCGCTGGCCCCTTCCTGTCAAGCACCGCTCCGCTGGGCCCCGCCGTCCCAAGCACCGCTCCGCTGGGCCCTTCCTGTCAAGCACCGCTCCGCTGGGCCCCGCCGTCCCAAGCACCGCTCCGCTGGGCCCTTCCTGTCAAGCACCGCTCCGCTGGGCCCTTCCTGTCAAGCACCGCTCCGCTGGGCCCCGCCGTCTCAAGCACCGCTCCGCTGGGCCCTTCCTGTCAAGCACCGCTCCGCTGGGCCCTGCCGTCTCAAGCACCGCTCCGCTGGGCCCTTCCTGTCAAGCACCGCTCCGCTGGGCCCTTCCTGTCAAGCACCGCTCCGCTGGGCCCCGCCGTCTCAAGCACCGCTCCGCTGGGCCCTTCCTGTCAAGCACCGCTCCGCTGGGCCCTTCCTGTCAATCACCGCTCCGCTGGGCCCCGCCGTCTCAAGCACCGCTCCGCTGGGCCCTTCCTGTCAAGCACCGCTCCGGTGGACCCTTCCTGCCAAGCACCGCTCCGCTGGACATCGCCATGTCATGCACCGCTGCGCTGGGTCCCGCCGTCTCAGGCACTGTTTATGGTTCACTGTGCCCACCATGCCTCCTCCTTGACCAGTGGACTCTGTAATCCACCTGAGAGACTGTGGCTTTGCACTCCCCAGGATGGTACAGTGGGCATCCCACCCACTGTAGAGACATTGAGAGACTGTGGCTTTGCACTCCCCAGGATGGTCCAGTGGGCAACCCACCCACTGTAGAGACTTGAGAGACTGTGGCTTTGCACTCCCCAGGATGGTACAGTGGGCAACCCACCCACTGCAGAGACTTGAAAGACTGTGGCTTTGCACTCCCCAGGATGGTACAGTGGGCATGGTGGCTCCTCGTGGATCTGGCGTCGTGGACTCATGTGGCTGTGGTGGCCCCCCCTTCCCTTCCCCCTGAGGTGCCTGTAGTTTTGACATCGGATGCCCCTGCAGTGTTCTCTCCAAAGGACTCAGGTCTCGTGTGTGGGCTTTGCCCTTGTTTCGCAGAACCTTGGCCCACGGACATGTTAGATTCGTAGGATGTGCAGGACTTGTTACTTCAGTGATACACTGATGTGTATATATTTTTGGTTTTTGTAAATATTTTTCACGGTTGCTCAATTATTTCCAGGTGCTTTTTTTGAACATGAAAATTTATTCCAAATTTGGTTGTGTCATTGTATTTTTAAAGGGTGTTTGTGTGGTGTCACTGTGACTTCCTGCTCTGCATTGGTGTGTACATATTGGCGGGGTGGGGGGGTTGCATATGTGTATGCCCGTAACCTTTCTTCCTCCCCCCTCCCGTGTGTCGTAGGTGCAGTACTCACCGTTGACGTCTGCGCCGGAGTTCGTACTCGTGGTAGATGAGCAGGTAGACGAGAGCAGGTATGATGTTCAATTCGGGTTCCATGCTGTCCGGATTCCGCGTGGAGTGTCTCGAGGTGAGCGTTTTCCATTGGAAATGTCTGTTTCCGCCGTGTTTTTATCGGCGGTGCTCCCGCCCCGGAAAAGGTGGCGGATTGGTGGGTCGTGTTAGGGTGGGCGGTAAATTGTCTGCCGCCTGGCTGTTGGCGGTGACCGCCGCGCTGTTTGTTTGTTCCGCCGTGGCGGTCGGAGTGTTAATGCGGCGGGCTGTGTTGGCGGTTCCCGCCAGGGTCAGAATTGCATTTTTTGGACCGCCGGCCTGTTGGCGGGTTGGCTGCCGCTTTATCACCGACCGCCAGGGTTAGAATGACCCCCTAAGATTCCTGAACCTGGGGGCCTGGGTGTGCTTGCGTACTGAGGCTGTAATACGGCTCAGTGTGGTATTTCATGGTGCAAGCAGCAAGACTGACATGAGTTGTGCTGCACCTGATACTACAACCAGCAGAGCCTGCCACTTTTCCCCTGTCAGGTGCGTCAGACCGGCGAGTCTTGGGGGCTGTCCCGGTTTGGGCCCAGGGGACTCCAGGGAGCCCAGATGGAGGGAACTGGACTGCTCACCCGACCGAGTGCACACTACCAGGGAGCACCGATTGGTGGACCCCATGTGTCTTGCAGCGGGGCCGGGAGGAAGCGGGATGGGGCGGCAGTTCCCCTTCTCCCCCTCATCACTGTCTGTTACAGAGAAAGAGCATGAAGACTTGCGGCTCATGAGAGTTGGAGCTGATCACACTGAGAAGGCTGCCCTAGGTCCCTATCAGGACATTGCCATGGTGGTGCCAACTTCACTGCCTGCTCTGGGTCTCTTGGACCCTGAGCTCTGGCCATCCTGCTGCAGGAGGCTCTTGTAGGACTGGATCCCCTCTGGTGATCTTCATTACTGGGCCCAGCCGCATCCAGCAAGAGGAGGCCCCACCGCCATGCGTTTTGCTTACATATTCTGCCCTGGGGAGAGTCTGTCTAGGGGTCCTCCCAAAGTCCACCTCTTCTCTTCACCTGGATAAAGAAATCTTGTGCAGTGTCTAAATCTGGCATGCTGGGATACCAATCAGATCTACCACTCCAGCTGTCCTGCAGGAAGGTATCCCAGGTGGGTCCCCAGCATTGAAGGGGCTGCAGGGGCAGATCTGCCTGCAGACAGTTCCATGAACCAGGTGACCCACCATCAGCAGCGGGGCCCTGGCACCGCAGGTCCAGCAGTGATCCCACGACTGTGTCTTACTCTTACCCACCTCTGCGATTCACAGGCAGGGTGCCTAGACCATCAGGCCACATTAACAGCTATTGCGTCAGTGTCCGAGAACCCCAGAGGAACAAAGCATGGGTAAAGGCAAGACACCACGATCCCACAAAGTGAACACTTTCACTCACTAGACTGCCCCTTGACAACCAACACAGAGAATATTGGGGAAAACAGGCACAAGTGATCCCGAAGATGGCCTGAAGATGAAAGTGGAGTCATCCAGGTCAGAACTATTGGCGAGAAATTCAGAGATCCCACACAAAATGGAAGCAGTCTCTACAGGCGTCAACCTTCTCAGAGCGGAATTTAGGAATGTAGCAGATAAAGTTAAATCTTCACAGAACTGCAGGGGGAAGTTGCAGTCTTCAAAAGACAGATGGCCCAAATGACTACTGTTACAGCAGACCTGGAATGGAGAGTCGAGGATGCAGAAGGCCACTCTTCAAATCTTGGAATTTCCGGAGCGAGTGGCAGGGACAACAGTGGAGCAATTCCTTGAGAAATGGATACGGATAGAGCCTAAACCACAAGGCTTGCCTGATCTGTTTATGGTAGAGAGGGCACACAGATCTCTGGTGCCGCCACCATGCCCGGTGGACATCCTCGAGCCATCATTGCCAAGATCTTGAACTACTGAGACAGGGACTTTATTCTTTGATTATTGCAAAATGGACTGGCCCCGCTGTTTGAGAACATGAAAATCGCCATATACCCAGATTATATGAAACAAGTACAAGAACGGCATAAATCATCCCTCAGCGTTAAACAGATGTTGAGGGCTCTAAATCTTAGGTACATGCTCCTGTACCCTGTGAAGGTTAAAGTCTTGCACCAAGAAAAAGCTCTTTTCTTTGACCGCACAAAAAAAGTTTGTGAATGGCTCAGAATCAGAGGTGAACCTGCGGACTCTGTCAGAGGCCAGTCAGTCTCGGGCATGGGAACACACAATCTCAGACCCTCATGACAGAATCCAGAGATGGCACCCTGTCCTAACTCCCATAGGCCCCCGCAAAGTAATGACTAGTAAGGATGGCACTATGCAGCTGAGCACTGTTGAACCACCACTACCGAACAATGCCCAGACATGCCACTGCGTACTGCCAGAGCTGGACCAAGGGCCCCCATGTCATTGCCGGACTTTGTACCTGACACTATGATGGCCTCAGAGATGGGGCCTGGAAGTGACTGAATAATGGATTCCGAGGAGCACAGTGGGGCACAATGGCTCTTATGAGAGGCTATGAGTGGCTTTCTGATGCATACATAATCATAGCGACTACCAGCAGTGGCCTTACTGTTATATTGAAAGTCCCACTAGGTGAAAGTATGAGTGGTCTCCATATTTGGGGGCTGATACGCATCAGTGGTGGTTTTAGATAGGAGCCATAGACTTGTAAATTTAAAACGTTTAATACTTAGATCAGTCAGACTGGCTGGGACACTGTACGATGTTCTATATTAGCCAATCCCAGTTGGACTGGCAGGGTTGCAGTGCATGCCCTGCATAGGGTGGACTCAAATAGTAATTTTTTTGCATTATTTATGTCCGTGGTTGGATGGGGGAGATTGTTCTTTCTTGTTTTCCTGAGTTCTTAGTTCTTCCGAAGCAGAGGAGTAGAGCAGGATTGGGGGAGGAGGGGTGCACAAGTCCCAAATCCACATCTGGGATAGGGGTGATTATAAAGTTTTTAACCTAGAATGTCCGTGGATTGGGAACACACTAGAAAAGATTCAGGGTCTTATCCTTCCTTAAACCTTGATGATGCATGCCTACAGGAAATTCACCTGGATGACATGGGCGCCACAAGATTAGCCACAAAATGGTTAGGCCAGGTGTATCACGCCTCATTCTCTACACATGCTAGGGGCACTTTGTTATGGGGGCTCCAGTAGTTACTTTCTCCCTCACTTACATGGAGGTAGATATCTCCCGCTTTATTTCTCACATTGCAGGGTCCTGACCACCCAAGAGGTCCTCATGCCCCTGCTATGGTTGGGGGACTTCAATTGCATCTTGGATCCCAACTTAGAAGGATTCCGGCTAGAACAGGCATGAAGCCCCATATGACAGCCACTCTCTGGGCAGTCATGGACAACACAGGGTTGGTAGATGTATAGCACCTGAAACAATCCACACTGAGAGTGTACACTTGCTTCTCTGCAACATACAACACTCACAGCAGACTGGATAGGGTGCTAGCTGTAGGATTCCCTAGGCTAGAGGACGTACAGATAATACATGTTCTGTCTGACCATGTGCCAGTTTGTTGCTCAGTGACGTAGGTGGGCCATGAGGCAGAGCTCCAGGTCTTGGGAGATGCCCACAGATATATTCAAAGATCCACTGGGGGCTGTGGCATTGTTGCTCTCACTGACAGGCTTCTTTTGTGACAGATAAGGGTTCCACCCGAAGTAGATTCATAGAATGGGAGGGATTTAAGGCAGTTCTGAGGGGTACATGCATGGGACTGATATGTGGAGTCCATAGGCAGCTCCAGGCTGACTAAAAAGGGAGGAACTGATACTTGCGATGGTGCAACAGCACACTCACCTAGTACTGCTACACTCAGAGAGGAACATAGAGTTTGTGGGCACATAGCAGACATTTGGGAACGGCTTGAAAAATACACTTTGAAACACTACTGGCAAAAATTACACCAGGATGGTGACAAGTCTTGATTTCTATTAGCTTGTATTCTATGTATGAAACAAACTCCACCCCCACTCACGATGCACTTATCTGCTCAGATAGTACCAGAGTTACCTCCAGGGCAGGTATTGCAGACCTCTTTTCTAAGCACTTGCAACAAGTGTACATGGCAGACAATCTAAAGATACAAATGTGTACACTCCATTCTTGGAGGTCCTAGATATTCCTATGCTTGAGCCGGTCGTTTCAGAGGAATTAGACAAACAGCATTGGAATAGCTTAGAGCTACACTTAGTATGCTACCATGCTCCAAGATGCCCGATAGTGATGGCTTCTCATCCAAATTTTACCAAACATTCTCAGCTATGTTGACACAAGGGCTCCTGGATGTCTTCCTAGAGTCTTGGGGTGCCAGAGTACTGCCACCGACCATTCAGGAGGGCGAGATCTTCATGCTCCTTAAAACAGAAGGGGAGGCAGATAATCCTGCAGCATACAGGCCCCTCACAATGGTAAATTCTGATGTGAAGGTGCTCTGCAAACTAGTAGCCAACCGGCTGAGTCCCCTCATGACCCACATGGTTCATGAGGACCAATGCGGTTTCTTTCTGGGGAGGAGTACTGGCATGAACCCACGACATCTCACACATGTTCTCCATGAGGTCGAAAGCTGAGATGAAAAAATAGCCCTGGTGGCGGTCGATCCGGGAAAAGCGTTTGACACAGTGGACTGGGGATACTTGCATCAGGTGCTGCACATAATGGGTCTTGGATCCCGGTTTTGTTGGGGGGGTTTGGCTCCTCTATACAGACCCGAGTACTAGAGTGTGGGTGGGGCATTACCACTCCGAGGCGTGGACAATGAGCCACGGAACCCGGCTAGGCTGCCCATTGTCCCCACTTTTGTTTGCGCTTGCAATAGAGCCGCTAGCCATTTTGGCGAGGAGGGAGATGTGGGACTGGGGCGCACGACTCAGAGATGCTCAACATATCATCTCACTCTATGCGGACGATGCATTATTTTATCTCTCCTCACCCTGGGCTGTGCTGCCCAAATTGTTGAGGTTGCTGGAGGATTTTGGGAACCTGTCTGACCTCCTGTTGCACTGTAGTAAGTCCCTTCTATTCCCCTTTGCCTCCCTCGTAGGCACACTGGTGGATCATCTACCAATGCTGGGCCTGCAGTGGGAATCGGCGCACTTTAGATACCTGGGGGTACAGAAAGCGCACTCCGGCTCACAGAAACTATGCCTAAATGTAGATACTGTTTTGGAGGCACTGGGGTCTTCCGTGGCCTTTTGGAACATAATGCCTCTCTACTTCATGGGTATAATGGCAATAGCCAAAATGGTCCTACTACCTAGAACACTGTATGTGCGGCAGAATTCACTTTGCCCTCTTCCGCCGAGAATTTCTAAGCAGTTAGATTCTATCCTTATTTCTGTCCTATGGGTGGGATGTCATAGCAGGGTGGGTCTGACAATATTGGCCAAACCATACAAGTATGGGGGGGCTGGAAGTTCCGCTCCTTGATCTGTATTATTATGCGGCACACCTTCAGCATGCAGCGCGTTGGCTTGACCCAGGGGAGAACTGGGAGAAACGCCTTCTAGATGGCAGAGCTGAGGCAGAATGTTTGCCAGAATTGTTGATGGAGTGTGCAGGGGTCTCGCAAGACCTTCCCTAAATAATTCGACAAGCGGCTCTACTATGGCACCGACATGTGCAGACAGTACTGAAACAAGCCCCATTCCACTGAGAACAGTAAATTTGGACACTAAAACCAGTCAGACAGATAATGCAACAAATGTCATATCAGATGTGGCAGGTGGGAGGGTGAACCCTCTTAGGGGATCCTTACCCTGGGGAGACATTCATACCCTTCAAAATAGTCCACCAGGGGTTTGCACTTGGACCTGGTTATTTCCTACACCATGAAACCCTGACAGAAATAGACAGGGTGATTTGGCCCTCTTACCCCACAGCACCCAGTCCTTTACAAATGCTTGGAATCCTCATAGGCTACGGTTCAGGTCATCATTTGATAATGCTGCTGTACAGATCTATGCAGGCAGGCGCTGTGGGTCCTCCGCCTATGCCTGTGCTGCTTATATTACCCCCTAGGGACACACATGGTGTGGACCCAGCCATCCTGACAGTTGCCTGCACTGTGGCATCAATAGAGCAGGCTTTATGCACTTAGCTCGGCAGCCCCAGTTAATGCAGGACTTCTAGAAACAGGTGGTATTCGACATTACTAGAACCACACGCTTGAACATGACACTTTCCCCTCAATGTTGCCTTTTAGGTAACATATAGCGACCAAAGGGTAGGAAGATACCATACACATTCCTACAGTTGGTCTTAGTATTAGTAGGACGGAGGGTCGCTATCGTCTGAATGGGTCACAGGGCACCTGAGATTACACTATGGCATAAAGATGTTTTGGACTGATCCTTAGCAGAGGAAATCCACATGAAGCTCAACAGGTGGGCCGACAAAGTAAACAATGACCTAATTAATTGGAGGACCCTGGTTTCAATTCTACTGGATCCTGACTTGGATAAGACCTCAACAGATAGTGACAGTATGGGTGATGAGGGGATGACAACCTGGCAGTGGTCCCAACACCCTGAGTGAAAACAGAGTTCCATGACAAATGTAGGGAGAACACGGTCATCACTTTGGGGATAGCGACAGTCCTGTATCTCTGGAATTAACCGTGTTATAATCACATTGTGTCACGTGTACTGTGCCTCTCATCATGTAAACTTCTGCCTGCTGACTTCATCATATTGTGTTGTTTTGTAAAAACTGAAAATAAAGGTTTTAAAAACAAGTAGTATTTTTGTTGGTAATATCGAAGTTTTTATTAAAGTTTTCACCAATATAGTAATTGAAATTATCATTTTTAATTACTTTAATGTGATGTAGATGATATATTAATCTTGTGTTACTAATGTATATATGTTATTAATTGTCTTTAAAACATAGTTGTAATTTTAAATGATCTAGAATCTTTTGAATAATTTTTAATATTAACGTATAGTGTCATAGCAGGTTGTTGGGTTTGTAGGGGGAGAGGGTGAAAAGTTTAATTAGGTAATAATTAATTAAGGATTATTTAACACACTGTATTTCAATATATAATTTATATTTATTATGTAACTTCTGTAATGCTGATTTATTTTTGTTATATGGTATTTGCATGCTGTTAGATTTGTGGAGGTATAGAGTAAGAAGTTAATTAAGTAAAATTAATTACATTGAATTATTAATGGGTAATTAATTATGCAATTTATTTTAGTTATGTAATTTATGGAATACTTATTTATTTTACTTATCGTGTGGTTGTGGCCTGCTAGGTTAGTAGGGTTCTAGGGTGGGAAGTTAAGTAATAAAATAATAATCAATTACCAATTTATAACTAATTGTTAATTATTTGTTTGATTTTTTAATTATGTAAAATATATAATACTGATTTATTTTACTTATATTTTAGTTGAAGGATACTAGGTTTGTAGGCGTATGGATGGGAAGTCAATTAGGTACTAATTAACTAACCATTACATCTTATATGTATATTCATTATTTAATTTGAGATTAAACATGTACATTGTGGAATATTTTTTTATTTTCATTTTATTTTTGTTGTGGGATACTAGATTTATAATGGTCTACGGTGGGAAGCTAATTAAGCAAAAATTAATTAAACTGAATTATTCATTGTTAAATACTTTTTTTTTTATTTTGAATATGTAAGATATGGTGGGAGACAAGAAAAAGGGGGTTTCAGAAAAGTTGTGTTTCCCATGTAAATTCACATAGGACCTTTAGACACGACTACAGCCTGAACCACTGGACGTACCTACACCAAACTTGGCAGAAAGCTAGCTTTCGGTACGCAGATTATGTTTTCGCTTATTTGGAGATATTAAAGGGAAATTAAATTTGTATTTCAAGGGTTGCAGATCCTCCCTGACGACTTCACGAATGACCAGCTCATGCAGGGAAATGCGCAGCTCTTATTGGCTGCCAACGCTTCAACCAGGAATTGTTGGCAGCCATCTTGGGACTCGGCTTCAGCTGAGTCCCACAAAAAAAGTGTGAAGAAAAGAAAGGGGGCCTGGGTAGAGACACCCTAACCCCTTAGCTCTGGTGTTGGGGTCCCAGAGGGACCCCGCTAGTCAAAAAAGCATTTAAAAAAATGTTTTGCTGCAAATTTCCAAAATTCATGAATTCGTGGGACAAAAAACAAACACAGGCGCCTGTGTTTGTGTTTTTTAAAACCCCCAGGTGGTCCAGGTCCCGGGGGCATGTGATAAATAAGGAGGGTGCCAAAAGGGGCCCCCTTCCTGGGCTTTGTACAGCCCTGGGGACTGCCACCTCCGAGGGGCATAGCTATCATTTTATGCAGGGGGACTACACGTTCCCCTGCAGCTAAAGGGGACCACCACCACCCTGGGGCAAAAAGGTAATTGTATGTGGTGGGGCGGTGTGGACCCCCCGCTGCCCCAGGGACCACCACCCCCCTGGAGCAAACATGAACTTGTATGCGGTGGGGCCACACCACCCCCGCAGCCACAGGGACCCCTACCTGCCTGGGACACACATACAAATAAGAAAAGGGGGTCCATTTTGGATCTCCGCAGCCCCAGAGATCACCAACTCCCCAGGGCTATTTACGTTGCAGGGGGGCCACGTGTCCCCCCTTCAGGAGCCACAGATGGGCCTGGTAGCCTCCACCCCCAGGGCCAGCTCCTACTATGTCCTGGAGTACCTACACCCGGGACATAGCTGCTTGCTCTGGCTTGGAGGCAGCTTTGACAGCTGCCACTAAGTCACAGCAAACACTTTGCTCACAGAGAGGGAAAGCTGTCAAGCAGCTCTCCCTCACTGCAAGCAGACATTTCCTCTGTGTTTTAGCAGCTTCCTCTCTGTGACAACAATGCTGTCTCCCGCAGGAGGTGGGGAGCCAGCTGAGACCGTGGAGGCCATCAGACTCACCCCAAGGTCCCCAACAATGTGACTCGGTACTCTGGGGGCACCCAAATCACATGGCCAGACCTGGGGATGGGGTCCCTAAGGCCGAGATCAGCCCTGGGGAAAGGGCCATGTGACTCCCCTTCCCCACAAAAAATAATAAATAATTAGGCCCCGCCCCAGGGGATGGGGTCCCCAGGGCCGAGATCAGCCTGGGGTGGGACCCCGTTGGCCCCGTTCCCCAAAAACAAAAAAATAATAATTAGGCCTCATCCCAAGGGATGGGGTCCCCCGTGCCACAATCAGCCCAGGGAGAGGGGCGGCGTGGCCCTCCTCCCCAAAATTGTTTTTATGTTTAGACGGGCTCCAGTTGATGGGGTAACCATGGCTGAAATAGTCCTGGGGAGAGGGCTGCATGGCCCCCTCCTAAACAATAATTAAATATTTAGGCTTGGCCCTGGGGGATGGGGTCCCCAGGGCTGAGATCGGCCTGGGGAGGGGGGCCGTGTGGCTCTCCTCCCCCCAAAAAAATGTTTAGGCTGGGCTCCAGAGGATAGGGTCCCTGGGGCTGAAATTATCCTGGGGAGGGGGCCGCATGCCCCCTCCTAAAAAAATAATTAAATATTTAGGCTTGGCCCCAGTGGATGGGGAAGGGGGGCTGTTGAAGGCTGCGTAGTTTTAGGGGTTGGCTGCAGGAACTAGCATACACCAGGCCCTGCAGCCAATTGCTGTTGCGCACATCCGGGTGGCTATAGGGATTGGCTGCAGGACATGCCCTGCAGCCAACCCTGCTGTACACAGCTGAAGGCTGTGTGCAGCACGGGGTTTGGATGTTATAGGGGTTGGCCCCACGGCCTGGCCACAGGCCAGGCCTTGCAGCCAAGTCCTGCTGCCCATGGCCGAAGGCCGTGGGCAGCATGGGGTTGGGTTGTTATAGGGGTTGGCTGCAGCATCTGGCAACAGGCCAGGCTCTGTGGCCAACCACTGCCGCAAGCGGCTGAAGACCCTGCATGGTGGTGGTTGGAGTAACGTATAGGGCCTAACTACGAGTTTGGCGGACTGTTTAGGGCACTCGCCGAACTTCCAACGGGGAGGTTGCCACCATAATGGCCGGGCCCATTACGAGTTTCCTGATCTCTGATCCTGGCTGTGCTGGCGGTCCCACCGCAGCACGACCACCATAGTTAAAATATGGTGCTCGGACCACCGAGTTGGTGGCAGTCTGACTGCCATCCGCGAGTCTGGCGGTCAAGTGACAGCCAGACTCGTGATGAGGCCCATAGTAATGAAAATTAATTTATGTTAAAAAAAAACGTAGAAATTCACTGAAAAAAACAAAGGTTACAGGGACGGTGTAGTTAGGAAATGAAATTTAAAAAACCTTAGAAATTCAAGGAAAAAAACAAAGGTTACAGGGATGATATAGTTACGTTCTGAATTACTTGTACAAAACCATAGAAATTCAGGAGTTATAGTTAGAGTTCTTTCAAGTAACTATCGGTTGCACCCTAAGGTAACTATAACTCGCACCCTTGCCACGCACGGCTAATTACCCCACACATTACAGCAGTCATGACAACTTCTATAACATCCTTAAAAGTATAAATGAAACATTAGCAATCACATTTTTGAAGAAAAAGGTGTGCATTGCGAGGGCGTGAGTTTTGTTACCTTGGGACGTGAGTTATAGTTACTTGAAAGAACTCTAACTATGACTGCTGAATTTCTATGATTTTGTTTGAGTAAATTCAGAACCTAACTATAATGTCCCTGTAACATTTGTTTTTTTCAGTGACTATATATAGATATAGATATCGATATATAGATATATGGATATAGCGTTAATTTTTTTACTAAGAGTTTAATATTGTTTTGAAATTAATTTGGTTACTCATATATGTAATGTGTTTAAAGTGAACAATTTTCCCTACTTTTGCTTAGACTGCATAGGAATAGTAAATTTTGCCCCGCCAAAATCTGATACTTTCCCTACTGTTGCATTGACTGGAGTGGGAATAGTGCCTTTCAGCCCTCTAAAATCCAATGCTTTTCCTACTGTTGCATAAACTAGATTCCAGTCGTTTTCATAATATTAGTTAAGTAGATTTTATGGCATTAATTGTTTTATTTTGGATATATTATTATATGTTTCTATGTTAAAATGTATTTTAATGTTTATAGTGTTTTTGCAAATGTGTTTTTTTAATATATTTAAATTTTTAATATTGTATTTGTTGTCTCCATTAATATAGTTTTCATATTCAATTGTTTATATTTTCATGGTTTTATTGTTTTTGTGTTATATATATTCACTTAAAAAACAAAAGGTTAAAAGGTGACAGGGATGTTATAGTTAGTTTCACATTTTAAACGTACAAAACCATAGAAGTTCACCATTTATGGTTAGAATTACCTCAAGTAACTATAACTCGTGCCCTCAGGTAACTATAACTTGAGCCCCAGCCAATCGGATATCTGCAAGTGGACAGTTGGATCTGCATCCTTAGACATCTATATTTTTTTACCTTTAATTTCCCCTAAACTACTGAATGAATTTACAACAAATTAAAAGAAGCAATTGGTCTCACATTTGCTAGAGTTAGAGCTGTTGGTATTCTAAATTAAAAACATTTTTTACCCATTTGTTTTGCTTTGGAATGGGGTGGATGTATGTGTTGTGGCATGGAACTATGTGGCTATGTTGTCTTATGTTATGCTATGCTTTGTTGTGTTATAATATTCTATCTTGTATTATGCTACGCTATGTTGTGTTATGCTATGCTATGTTGTCTTATGTTGTGTTATGCTAGGCTACTTTGTGTTATACTATGTTGTATTATGTTATGGTATGTTATGTTGTGTTATGTTATGCTATGTTGTATAATGTTGTGTTATGTTATGATAGGCTATGTTGTGTTATGTTTTGTTATATTGTGTCATGTTATGCTATGTTCTCTTATGTTATCTTGTGCTATGTTGTGTTATGTTGTGTTATGTTTTGATAGGCTAAGTTGTCTTATGTTATGTTGTGTTATGTTATGCTATGTTATGCTGTGTTATAATATGGTATGCTATATAGTGTGATGGTATGCTTTGCTATGTTGTGTTATGTTATGCGATGTTATGCTGTGTTATGGTGTGTTATGTTATGCTATTTTATGTTGTGTTGTTATGTTGTGCTATGCTATATTGCATTATGGCAACTGCCAGTAGGTAATTTTGTTTTCTTCTTCTGTGGCATTGCAGGTCGACACCTGACCATCAGCAGTGCCTCGCCTCAGGCATTTCTATATCCAAACACTTATTACCTGAACTGGTTGCTGGAAAGAAAACAGGCACTCTGGTGTTCTTTATTTTAAAAGAATGGAAAACCAGGCACGTGTTTCGACACTACTGTGCCTTTGTCAATCAGCAACCAGTTCAGGAAAGAAGTGTTTATATATATATACTGTATATATATATATATATATATATATATGTACATATACATATACATATTACCTACTGTTTATATATATATACCTATACATATACATACATATCCTTATAACCTATAGTTAGGACCTAGTTTCTATAGAAAGAGTGTCTTTTCCTTTGCCTAGAACTTTGGCGCCGCTTGATGAATCTTCACGTAATTTTCAAACTGTATACTTTGCAAAGTTCAGCTTCTGTTTTTAAAGTTTTGTGCTGATTTGTCAAGCTGGGGCCGAGAAAATGAGAAAAAGGGGGGAGTCCTAAAATGCGTTTTCGCCATTCATTTTTCTATAGGGTCTTTAGACACGCCTGCAGCTGAACCACTGAACGATATTACACCAAATTTGGCACAAAGATAGATTCTGTTCCACAGATCACCGTTTGTGTGATTTGGTGGAAATCCATTCAGTAGTTTTGGAGACATTTAACTGGTTCGGTGCCTTGGACGAGATGATCTCGTCCAAGGCTACAGTTCCCCTGTGCCTTGGACGAGATCATCTCGCCATAGGCACAGGGGAACTTGGGGGAGCGCTAGCGCGCCCCCCCGTGCACCCCCCTCCACCCCAAGGCGGGGATGGAAGAGGAACACCTTCCCCTTCCACCCCCGCCCCCCAACCACCCCCCGGTGACGTCAGCACGCGAGCGCGCGCTGATTTGTCACAGGGGCCTCCCCATCCAGTGCGATTGAAAGAGAAATGCAAAAGCATTTCTCTTTCAATCACTGGGGGAGGCCCGGAGGGGCTTCAAAGGGAAGGAAAAGTATTTCCTTCCCGTTGAAGTCTACCCACTAGACACCAGGGATTTTTTTTTTAAATTGAAATTTACATAAGGGAGCGACCCCTTGGGCAAGGTTCGCTCCCAGGGGGGGCAGAAACATCTGGCACCAGGGACCAATTTTTTTTGTAACTTTTTTTTTTTTATGTTTCATTTTATTTTTTTAGGTGGGGAGCGACCCCTTAGGCAAGGGTCGCTCCCCCTGGGGGAAAATTATATTTAGGCCATTTCTGCCCCCCTTGGGGGCAGATTGGCCTATTTTGATGAGGCCAAGGGGGGCAGAAACCACTAGACACCAGGGAGTTTCTTCTTTGCGTGAATTTCACGTAAGGGGAGCGACCCCTTAGGCAAGGGTCGCTCCCTGGGGGGCAAATTTATTTTAGGCCATTTCTGCCCCCCCTGGGGGCAGAAACCTCTAGGCGCCAGGGCAATTTTTTTTTTTTGTGTTTTTTTTGTTTTTGTTTGTTTGTTTTTTTAGAGATGGGGAGCGACCCATCAGGCAAGGGTCGCTCCCCAGGGGGGCAAATTGTATTTACACCATTTCTGCCCCCCTGGGGGCAGATTGGCCGAGTTTAGGTCAATCTGCCCCCAAGGGGGCAGAAACCACTAGGCACCGGGGATTTGTTTTTTGGCGCCAATGTCACGCAGGGGGAGCGACCCCTTAGGCAAGGGTCGCTCCTGGGGGGGTGGGGGTTGGGGGGTAAATTTATTTTAGGCCATTTCTGCCCCCGGGGGGGCAGTACCCTCTAGGCGCCAGGGCAAAAAACAAAATTGTGCTTTTTTTTTTGTTTGTTTGTTTTTTTTTAGATGGGTAGCGACCCATCAGGCAAGGGTCGCTGCCCTGGGGGGCAAATTGTATTTAGGCCATTTCTGCCCCCCTTGGGGGAAGATTGGCCGATTTTAGGTCAATCTGCCCCCAAGGGGGCAGAAACCACTAGGCACCTGGGATTTGTTTTTTGGCGCCAATGTCACGCAGGGGGAGCGACCCCGTAGGCAAGGGTCGTTCCCGGGTAGGGAGGGTTTGGTGGGGGGATCAAATATATTTTAGGGCACTTCGGCCCCCCCCTCCCGGGGCCGGCTGAGCTAGAGGCCAAACTCCACAGGTAGGCACTTTGCAAAAAACACCTCTGTTTTCTGTGAAAAAATATGTTGTGTCCACGTTGTGTTTTGGGCCATTTCCTTTTGTGGGCGCTAGGCCTACCCACAGAAGTGAGGTACCATTTTTATCGAGAGACTTAGGGGAACGCTGGGTGGAAGGAAATTTGTGGCTCCTCTCAGATTCCAGAACTTTATGCCACAGAAATGTGAGGAACATGTGTTTTTTTAGCCACATTTTGAGGTTTGCAAAGGATTCTGGGTAACAGAACCTGGTCCGAGCCCCGCAAGTCACCCTATCTTGGATTCCCCTAGGTCTCTAGTTTTCAGAAATGCACAGGTTTGGTAGGTTTCCCTAGGTGCGGGCTGAGCTAGAGGCCAAAATCTACAGGTAGGCACTTCGCAAAAAACACCTCTGTTTTCTTCCAAAAATTTGGATGTGTCCACGTTGCGCTTTGGGGCGTTTCCTGTAGCGGGCGCTAGGCCTACCCACACAAGTGAGGTATCATTTTTATCGGGAGACTTGGGGGAACGCTGGGTGGAAGGAAATTTGTGGCTCCTCTCAGATTCCACAACTTTCTGCCACAGAAATGTGAGGAACATGTGTTTTTTTAGCCAAATTTTGAGGTTTGCAAAGGATTCTGGGTAACAGAACCTGGTCCGAGCCCCGCAAGTCACCCCATCTTGGATTCCCCTAGGTCTCTAGTTTTCAGAAATTCACAGGTTTGGTAGGTTTCCCTAGGTGCCGGCTGAGCTAGAGGCCAAAATCTACAGGTAGGCACTTCGCAAAAAACACCTCTGTTTTCTTCCAAACATTTGGATGTGTCCACGTTGCGCTTTGGGGCGTTTCCTGTCGCGGGCGCTAGGCCTACCCACACAAGTGAGGTATCATTTTTATCGGGAGACTTGGGGGAACGCTGGGTAGAAGGAAATTTGTGACTCCTCTCTGATTCCAGAACTTTCTGCCACAGAAATGTGAGAACCTTGTGTTTTTTTAGCCAAATTTTGAGGTTTGCAAAGGATTCTGGGTAACAGAACCTGGGCCGATCCCCGCAAGTCACCCCTCCTTGGATTCCCCTAGGTCTCTAGCTTTCAGAAATGCACAGGTTTGGTAGGTTTCCCTAGGTGCCGGCTGAGCTAGAGGCCAAAATCTACAGGTAGGCACTTCGCAAAAAACACCTCTGTTTTTTTCTAAAATGTAGGATGTGTCCACGTTGCGCTTTGGGGTGTTTCCTGTCGCCGGCGCTAGGCCTACCCACGCAAGTGAGGTATCATTTTTATCGGGAGACTTGGGGGAACGCTGGGTGGAAGGAAATTTGTAGCTCCTCTCAGATTCCAGAACTTTCTGCCACAGAAATGTGAGGAACATGTGTTTTTTTAGCCAAATTTTGAGGTTTGCAAAGGATTCTGTGTAACAGAACCTGGTCCGAGCCCCGCAAGTCACCCCTCCTTGGTTTCCCCTAGGTCTCTAGTTTTCAGAAATGCACAGGTTTGGTAGGTTTCCCTAGGTGCCGGCTGAGCTAGAGGCCAAAATCTACAGGTAGGCACTTCGCAAAAAACACCTCTGTTTTTTTCCAAAATTTAGGATGTGTCCGCGTTGCGCTTTGGGGTGTTTCCTGTCGCAGGCGCTAGGCCTACCCACGCAAGTGAGGTATCATTTTTATCGGGAGACTTGGGGGAACGCTGGGTGGAAGGAAATTTGTAGCTCCTCTCAGATTCCAGAACTTTCTGCCACAGAAATGTGAGGAACATGTGTTTTTTTAGCCAATTTTTGAGGTTTGCAAAGGATTCTGGGTAACAGAACCTGGTCCGAGCCCCGCAAGTCACCCCTCCTTGGATTCCCCTAGGTCTCTAGTTTTCAGAAATGCACAGGTTTGGTAGGTTTCCCTAGGTGCCGTCTGAGCTAGAGGCCAAAATCTACAGGTAGGCACTTCGCAAAAAACACCTCTGTTTTCTTCCCAAATTTTGGATGTGTCCACGTTGCGCTTTGGGGCGTTTCCTGTCGCGGGCGCTAGGCCTACCCACACAAGTGAGGTATCATTTTTATCGGGAGACTTGGGAGAACGCTGGGTGGAAGGAAATTTGTGGCTCCTCTCAGATTCCAGAACTTTCTGCCACAGAAATGTGAGGAACATGTGTTTTTTTAGCCAAATTTTGAGGTTTGCAAAGGATTCTGGGTAACAGAACCTGGTCCGAGCCCCGCAAGTCACCCCATCTTGGATTCCCCTAGGTCTCTAGTTTTCAGAAATGCACAGGTTTGGTAGGTTTCCCTAGGTGCCGGCTGAGCTAGAGGCCAAAATCTACAGGTAGGCACTTCGCAAAAAACACCTCTGTTTTCTTCCAAAAATTTGGATGAGTCCACGTTGCGCTTTGGGGCGTTTCCTGTCGCGGGCGCTAGGCCTATCCACACAAGTGAGGTATCATTTTTATCGGGAGACTTGGGGAAACGCTGGGTGGAAGGAAATGTGTGGCTCCTCTCAGATTCCAGAACTTTCTGCCACAGAAATATGAGGAACATGTGTTTTTTTAGCCAAATTTTGAAGTTTGCAAAGGATTCTGGGTAACAGAACCTGGTCCGAGCCCCGCAAGTCACCCCATCTTGGATTCCCCTGGGTCTCTAGTTTTCAGAAATGCACAGGTTTGGTAGGTTTACCTAGGTGCCGGCTGAGCTAGAGGCCAAAATCTACATGTAGGCACTTCGCAAAAAACACCTCTGTTTTCTTCAAAAAATTTGGATGTGTCCACGTTGCGCTTTGGGGCGTTTCCTGTCGCGGGCGCTAGGCCTACCCACACAAGTGAGGTATCATTTTTATCCGGAGACTTGGGGGAACATAGATTAGCAAAACAAGTGTTATTGCCCCTTGTCTTTCTCTACATTTTTTCCTTCCAAATATAGGAGAGTGTGTAAAAAAGACATCTATTTGAGAAATGCCCTGTAATTCACATGCTGGTATGCTCACCCCGGAATTCAGAGATGTGCAAATAACCACTGCTCCTCAACACCTTATCTTGTGCCCTTTTTGGAAATACAAAGGTTTTCTTGATAGCAATTTTTTACTCTTTCTATTTCAGCAAATGAATTGCTGTGTACCCGGTATAGAATGAAAACGCACTGCAGGGTGCAGCTCATTTATTGGCTCTGGGTTCCTTGGGTTCTTGATGAACCTACAAGCCCTATATATCCCCGCAACCAGAGGAGTCCAGCAGACGTAACGGTATATTGCTTTCGATAATCTGACATTGCAGGGAAAAGTTACAGAGTAAAACGTAGAGAAACATTTATGTTTTTTTCACCTCAATTTCAATATTTTTCTTTTTCAGTTGTTATTTTCTGTAGGAAACCCTTGTAGGATCTACACAAATGACCCCTTGCTGAATTCAGAATTTTGTCTACGTTTCAGAAATGTTTAGGTTTCTGGGATCCAGCATTGGTTTCATGCCCATTTCTGTCACTGACTGGAAGGAGGCTGAAAGCACAAAAAATTGCAAAAATGGGGTATGTCCCAGTAAAATGCCAAAATTGTGTTGAAAAATTGGGTTGTCTGATTCAAGTCTGCCTGTTCCTGAAAGCTGGGAAGCTGCTGAGTTTAGCACCGCAAACCCTTTGTTGATGCCATTTTCAGGGGAAAAACCACAAGCCTTCTTCTGCAGCCACTTTTTCCAATTTTTTTGAAAAAAACGAACTTTTCAATATATTTTGGCCAATTTCTTGGCCTCCTTTAGGGGAACCCACAAAGTCTGGGTGCCTCTAGAATCCCTAGGATGTTGGAAAAAAAGGACGCAAATTTGGCTTGGTTAGCTTATGTGGACAAAAAGTTATGAGGGCCTAAGCGCGAACTGCCCCAAATAGGCAAAAAAAGGCCTGGCACAGGAGGGGGAAAAGGCCTGGCAGCGAAGGGGTTAAGGTAAAAAAATATGGATATGTAGGGATGCAGATCCTCTGCAGGTTGATTAGCGGATACGCGTGCCACAGGAAGAATCTGATTGGCTGTCCGCAACCTGAGAGAAATGTTGCGGCCGCCATTTTCTTTTCTCAGTAAACAATCCCAAGTGCTGAAATGCAGGGGCAATTGAGTTGATGGGGTCAGGGTAGATGTTCCCTGACCCCAGGGGGGTGATATAGCTGTTGTGATGGGACAAATAATGCCTTTGAAATGCGGAAAGTGATGTTTTTTATGCCTCGTGAGAACAGCTGATCCACTCGCGGGACCCACCGCAGCCCAGTGTGAACTGCGGATGGATCCGTAGAGCTCGGAAAATGTAAAAAAAAACAAGCATTAACAATGCAACGGGTCTCGTGTTTGCTCATGTAAGAGCTGATCGCGTTGTAAACTCCTAACCCGACTTTTCACCTATCGGGCAAAAGTGCATTTATGTACACAACCCGAAAAAGTGAAATTAACTATGTAAAGCGCTCGACTTCTGCCAAGCGAGATCGCGCTCGTAAATTAGAGAAAAAGAAATCCACGAGCCCGATGGAAAACAGCGAGCCTCGCATGTTTTCTGTACTTGGTCGCTGCGCTCAAGGAGGGCTAGCCACCGGAAAAGGCATGACGTATGCTTGCCTTCGACTAATGAAAGCAAGCAGATTTTATTAGGCAAGGCCACGAACCAATAAAAAACACTGACGTGAAGTTGACAGGGCTCCGAGCCCTTTCCTAAATACAAAAGCGTCTCGCTGCGATACGCATGCGCGAGCGCATGCAACGCAGGCTCGACCCTAAAAAAGAGTACATTCTAATACAGAAACTCTCACATTCGGTAATACGCAGAGAGGCACACTCACACTTAGTCTAACATCCAGGAAGACACTGTCACACTCCCTCTCACATTCAGACACAGACTCTCACATTCAGTCTCACAGTAACATGGAGACTCCCACATATAGTGTAAAACCCAGAGACACACTCTGACACTCACCCTCACACCCAGACAGCTACTCTCACACTCAGTCTGACATCCAGGCAAACACTGTTACAAGCACTCTCACACCTACACAGACAGTCTCACACTCACTCTCACACTCAGAGAGACACTCTCATACCAACCCTTGCATCCAAAAAAGTGATTTTTTCCCTTTTATTAGATCATCAGAGCCATTTGAGGATCCGAATGAGATTTGAAAAAGTATATAAATATATATGTATATGGGTAATAGATTGGCTCTGAAAACAGCCTTTGTGTTTATGATGTGTAGGTGATTACTACACATGATAGAGGATACAGTCTCTCAAGTTATGAAGGAAAAGTGTGTTGCCTTTCTCTGTTAGGTGAACTCCGTCATTTCTGTATATACCCTCCATATCAAATTGTAAGTAGTTGTGGTATATAGAAATCATGTTATGATCCCTGAGGAAGACAGAAACAGTTTTATTGACATGTTTCCTGGATTTCTCTTTTTGTGTGCAGAATTGAGTTGACCAGTTCCACTTTTGCCTTTGGCAAATGTTTGAAAAAACCAAGGCAGTGTGTGGGAAGAATGTCATTAATTTCCCAAAGATTTATTTCATTAAGATTTCCAAACCCTCCCCTGTGGCTACACCTAAGTCATTGCCACCACAGTGTACAGTCATAAGGTCTGGATGTTGGCATTCCACAATAGTTTCAACCAAAGGAAGTAATTGATGCCACTTTAATCCTCTCTGGTCAATCCAAGTAATATCCACATTAGACAAAGCTAGGTCCCTGTCAATACCAATTCTTGTTGCACTCTCTTTAGCCCAAAACACAAAGCAGTGACCCACAATCCACACTCTGAGCATCTTGGAGGTAATCTGGAGAAGCACACGGTAGAAGGCTGCAGCTGAATGAGGCTGGTATGAAATGAAAATCAGTTGAAATGGAAGGTAGTAGGTACGGTCTTGAAGAAGTGATTCCATTGGCTATTTAGATTTTCTTTTGGGTGAAGGTAGGTAGTGAGGTTATGTGAATTGTAAGTAAATGTTGGATTGGGTTTAGAAAAATTAGAAAACAGTAATAATGGCTGTGATATGTTTACTCTGAAAGATTCAACCACACCTGCTAAATGTGGCTTGAAACTAAGCATGCTCTAGTCAGAAACAGTTATGAACCTGTGACCTGGTGCAGCACAATGTTGCGGACTGTGTTACCATGGTAACAAACCTAGAGGAGCATGAGCGGGAAGACAACAGAAAAAAAGACTAGAATGTGACTTTGTTTTACCATATATTGAGAGGCAGTAATGATTCATATTGATTATTCAATGTTATGATTTGGTTTTGTGTTCTAAAAAAAAGTGTTTATATGGATGTGTTTCTTATTTATAAGATCAATAAATAATTTCCAAACTTCCCCGTGGATCCGCGGATCCTCCTGAGAATTTACACCGGGAGGCTGCACTTGCGCCACAGTGGATCCACGGATCTGGCAAAACTCACACTGCATTGGCTAGCTTTTCAGGAACATTGCAAAGGGTTAGCTATACAAACCAGTGAGAAGTTGTAGAACATTGTATTAACATGAAAGGGAGATTGTGATTGGTTTACTGACTCAATAATCGTGAAAGGAGATTTGAAGAGGTTGCCATTACTGGTTGCCAGCAATGAGAGTGGACTTCCATTCTTGTAGTTGGTTTAATGAGCTTTGTTCAGTGAGAAGAGATTCTAACTGATACTGAAAGAGAAACAGAGCACAAGAAAGAGAATCTTCAAGTATGTGTAGTGAAATGTACTTTATTTTAGAAAGTGTTAGTATATGAATAAATTAATATTAGGTTGAAGAAAGTGAGCAGTGTATTCACAAAATGCTATAAAAGATATAAATACTAGGTTTGTGATTTATGTAAAGGAATTATACAAGTAATTCATTATATAAGAAAGGTATTCAGCTGAACTTGGATATGGGGTTTCATGGATGTTTCCAGTTTCTATCAGTATATTAAAGTGATCCCTCATGAATGCTAAAGCTAGCATGGAGAATGCACTAATGAGTAATTTAATGGATAACATGTTACATTGAATTCTAAAAATGTAATGTGTTTGTCTATACAGAAATGGGTATGTATAAATGCAGTGTTGAATTCATGCAGATGTTAGCGTGCCTGGTCCTTAATAATTAAACTTACAAGGGGACGCGCATAGGTCGATGAACCTTTTGATTTGCATGGAGTATCCTAGCTAGGGTATGGTCGGTGCTCCAAATAGACACTATACAAAAACTCAATACCCAATAGTTGTCATAAATAAAGAATCAATGAAACATCACACCATGACCTTTCAGTCATGAATAATCACAACTCATTATGCATTTTAGTAAGTCTATTTCCCTATTAGTTACAATACTAAGTCATGTGATTAATTCAACGCAATTCGATTCAATCAAATTTCCGTAATAGTTTATTATAAGGCGCCAAAAACATAACATAATCAAAACTTGCATCAAAACATATTCTAAGGCATTAGCAAAAGTCATCAGAAGGAACAAAGGCAATAAATCTTTTCTACTCATAGAGTTCAGCAAAACAGTCCGTCAAGCATTTGTCTCTGAATCTGTCAGTCTTCATATGAGAAGAACCTCATCTAACCCAGATTAACATCAGCATGTGGGACGTCATGCAAAAATAATTTAGAACAGGAATTTAGAAAACATCTAGCTAATAAGGCTATTTAGACAGCACAGTTGGTACCTAGAAAGGAAGGGCACAAAAATATAATTCAGTCACATTGTCATAACTATCTATCCTAGGAATAGATCAGCAACAGAGTCAGTCTTCGCCTTCAGGTCATCAGTCGATCAGCATCACATCAGGCTCTCAAGTGTATGAGCCCAATGACAGAATCTCGAATCACCTCTAGGATCTCTCTGTCTCGCTCCCCCAACATCTAGCATCTGCATCTAACATCTGAACTCTCGTCTCTCTGTCACGTTGTTATATTGAAATTACCCAGACTATCCCCCAATTTCCAATTGGTCAAATAATCACAAGTTATGACTCTACCCAATAGTTGTACTATTCCAAATCTATGCATTCTAAGATTTCACAGTTCACAGGTCGTTGATTGGTCTGCTTTACGATGTCCTCATCATCCGGCTCATCGGGTATCAAAAATGTTGCATCTTCTTCTCCAGTCAGTGCCTTCATTGTTCGAGTCCTGAGAAAGTACATCTCATGCACGTTATACATTTATTAGTTGCAATTACTAGAACATCATCTCCTGTCCGTCGGTGCTCACAAAACGGTATAGTTAGGCATTTTATTAAAACAATAAGCAGTTCATGGTCAGTTCATTTGTCAGCACATTTCTATTAGACGCGAAGAAATTCAGCTTTCTGCATGAGGCCTGGCAAGACTAGGCCAAGACTCTCGCTAAGTTAGGGCTTACAATTATTGCAAGACATAGGTTATAACTTTCAATATGACATATTACTACATAATTCTAATACGTTTTCCATATTTCCATGTATGCTAGTCACTTATTAGTACATTCGTGAATCCTAGTGGCCATTCTCCGAGGTCACAATTTCAAACGTGCACATTAATTTTTCTACGTTAATCATTTTCTAATAAGCTCATTATTAGAATACATAAACACTCATTAATAATTTTTAATTAAGTCATTTGCATTAACACAGAGTCACACATCTATTGAGGGATGGCAGAAGTTATTTCACTATGCGTTAGACATTGATATAAGTGAAGTATATTACTTGAAAAGATAAGAAAAAGGATTGGGCGATAGCAGGTTGAGTTGTTTTTTGGTGTAGAAAGTGAAGGGATCAGATCTACTGTATGTAGGCTTAAGAGGAGGTTGCTGTGTCTGTACAAGAGAAAAAAGCTGTTTTTAATTTTTATTGTGTTAAAAGTGCACTTGGTATGTTAAGGTATATGTATACTGCCTAATGTATGCTGTTAAGTAGATAGAAAATAATACAAATATAAAGGGAGACATACTCACCGCTGTGGCTCCAAAATTAATAAAAAAAATAATAATATTACAATACTACTTCAGAACTGTGTAAATACTGAATAAAGTATAAAACAGTATCGGCAGCACTTTTATAAGAAGGATTGGGCTTCTTTAACTCAATTTGCAACATTGTACAGGGTTTGTGTATTTCATTGTGACAGAGAGTTTAATAAAAGGATTCCTAACACTTTTTTCCCAGACATCTGGAGTTAATATATAAGTATGATTGAGAAAACAATTATAATTACCTCAAAAACCCAAACATTATACACAAGTTATAGTTTTAAAATACACTTAAAAAAACCTTAGAAGTTCCATAAAAATAAAAAAGTTTAACGGAACATTAAAGTTAGGTAATTGAATAAAAACACCCTAGAAATTCACTGAAAAAAACAAAGGTTACAGAGATGCTATAGTTAGGAAATAGAATTAAAAAAACTTACAAAACCATTGAAAAAAAACAAAGGTACAGGGATATTCTATTTAGTAAATAGAATTGAAAAACCTTAGAAATTCACTGAAAAACAAAGGTTACAAGGACATTATAGTTAGGAATTAGAATTTTAAAAAACTTGGAAATTCACTGAAAAGAACAAAGGTTACATGGAAGTTATAGTTAGGTTCTGAATGTACTCGTACAAAACCATATAAATTCAGCAGTTATAGTTACCTGAGCTAACTATAACTTGCACTCCCGTAATGCACTACTTATGACCTCATATATTACATCACTTATGACATGGTCAGTGACGTCACTGATGACATCACTGTCATAACTTTGTACTTACGATTATAAGTATAGGAGCGTGATATTGTGGTAAAAACAATATTTTTTACAAGATTTTTTTGTCAACGATATTGTTTACCACAATATTGTGTCAGTAATCCATTATTTTGCACACCATGCCACCTCAGTTTGGGTCTAGTGAAGTGCAGGGACAATATGCTGTGCTCAGCCGTCCTCAGGTCTATCCACTGTCTCATTTGATTTCTTGAATGCCTGTGTTCAAGTATTTTATAGGAAGCTGCAGCAGTTGGCTTGATCACAATATGCTGGGCTCCATGTGGCCATCCTTTAGCCCAGTTTGAAATGTGTGAGGACAACAGGGGACACTCAGTGGTGTAATGAAACAAAGTACCCTGGGAGGGAGCCTCCCTCCAGGACCCAGTTAGGGCCCTGCCACCTGTGCACAGTGTACTGTTCTGAGGGGGGCCCCCACACTGCAGGGGTCTTTGTTACATCACTTGGCAGCTACTCTTTTCCTCGCCAGGGCTGGATAAGTGGAGCAGGAGGTGCAAGGAGAGGAAGGTTGGAATGGGGTTTCATCAAGTGTGGTGGGAGGATAGCTTTCTCCCATTGTCACCAGTATAACAGGAAGTCTGGGCATAAAAGAAGCTGCCCAGCTGCCCTTTTATGAGCAGGGTCACCTGCCATGTGACACCTGTGAAGGTTAGATATGACGAGGCATAAGGGACAACTCTCTTGGAGGGGGCAGCAGTGACGTGTCCTTAGGACACTACACCGAAGCTAAATCTGGACTTTTTTAATACTAGAGAAGATATTAACAAATTCATGAAGGCAAATATGCAAACATTGAATTATAATTATCCCAAAATAGAGATAGATCGAGAGTTGGCAGTCGCAGGTGCCAAATAAGTGCAAATTAGTTTTAGGTTTTTTTTAGGCATTGTGTGATTATCATTATGTGTGATTATTTTAATGATGTAAGTGTCACGGCAATTTCAATTGACGACAAATGTATGAGCTGTGAAAATTACATAACTGCAATTTGTGTACTATATTTAACCTTTTAGAAATTCTTAATGCTTGCACTTTCAGATGAAATTTGATTTACTGGATTTTTATTTACAAGGTATTTTTGCTGAAGACCTCTGGGAGCTCTGTGGCATCGTTTGCATCGGCATACCTTTCTACCAATATTTAAATTGACATTTTGATCAACAAATCAGTGGTAATGAGTGCTGGCTCTGGGGTGGTGCGACTGAGGCCATTGCAGCAGGCACCAGGGTCGAGGGGGTGCCAACTGAATAACATGGCTGGGGGGGTTTATGAGCAGCCTGCAGAGATCTCTGTGTGCCCTGCATTTTTTAGGGGATAACAACAACAGCAAATTAGCACTGTGAGTAATGCACATGGTAGAGAATGATGTAATGATATGATTCATGATGAAGTAGAGGGTTAATGTTCCTGCTGCAAAGTACGTTTACCCTGTATATCACAGATTTTTATTTTCTGTAGGTAGCTTCTTAAGCTACCATCCTTCTAATGTAGCACAGTAAGCTATGAACTGGCATCAAAGTGTTCCATGCAAACTGCAAAGCATTGGTTTACAACCTTTTCTTGTATTTGTCAATCCTTCCTCATAAAAAGAGTTCCTTATGGTATTCATATATTTTTCTTTGTACAGACAACCTCAACCACTGTGTTACTATCTATGGGCCAGATGTATCATCACAGCCCTTTGCGATTCGGAAATAGCGATTTTTAAGAAATCGCGATTTCCGACTCGCAAAGTGCCATGTATCACATTTGCGAATTGGTAATAGCGATTTCTTAAAAATCGCAAATGCTATTACCGAATCGCAAATTGCGATACCGGCCCCATTCGCAGCTATGGGCTTGTTGGCCCATATCTGAGAATTTTTTGCATTTCCAAAATTGCGATTTCTGAACCAGGAATCGCAATTTTGGAAATGCAAAACCCCAGGGTGCTGGGGGCCTAAGGCCCCCTCTGCTGCACCCCAGAGAAATTTGGGGGGACATATAAGGTGCACACATGCCAAAAGGGCATGTGTGCTTCACATGTACAATTTAAAAATGCATTTTAAATGCATTTTTAAATTTTGCACCTGGTTACCACCTGGTTTCTTTTAATGGTATTTTGCAAGTGCAAAATGCCATTCTGCGAAAAATCGCAATTTGTGATTTTTTGCTGCATCTCCTTGCGATTTGAATTTTGCAAATCGCAATTTGTGACTCGCAAAACCAGGTCGCAACGCAAGAAATCGCAATTTTTGCGGTTTCTTATTTTTGGTCTGCGAATGCCTTTCATGCATCGCAGACCACTTTTTTGCACTCGCAAACGGCCGAATTTTGCGATTCGCACCGTTTGCGAGTGCAAAAAAGTTTCATACATCTGGCCCTATATCCTGAGTTTATTTGTAGGGCGGGTTTACTAACTCTTTGCACTGGATTTGCATCACAGACTTCAGACAAAGCTGGTGAGAAGTGTTGTTTTGGAATTTACTTGTAGCGCAAATCCTGCATTATGTCAGACAGTAGTCCCAAAGTTATGTGAAGTACCACTATACTCTACTTTGTGCTACTTTGTATCAAGAGGATATTGGTGGGACATGGATGTTCACATGAAACCACCCAGGTAATTTGATTCTAAAGCCCCGCTATCATTTGTAAAAATGGATTTGCATCAAAAAATTACACCTCCTCGAAGCAGGCGTAACAGGTCACATACTGCGTGATAAAATGTTAAACATTGTCAAAGCATAGCATTTTGTAATGGAAGGGTACATTTCTAGTACACAACCAAAGGTTGCATCCAGTAAAAAAAAGCTATGCATGGCATCAGTACACACACCTGCACTATTGGGCGAGAGTGCCCCCGTTGTAGCCTAGTGTAAGCAAGTGCTAGGGGAAAGCGCAACAGGGCCACACCGGCGCTGCTGCTAAGTGTCTGTTGTTTCCCTGGATCAGTCTTTGCAAATGTAATTTTTGGAGTCGTCGGGTAGTGCTCATGTCGACACAATGTTGGAAGGGCACTCGCTGCTCCTTTAATGACGAAATAGTTTGGCAAAACTGAACTCCACATGGCGTAAACTACGCAATGTGGGCATTGTTGATGTACTGAGGTCCCTGTCGTTGCAATATCCACACTATTACACAGGGCGATAGCACACAGGTTATGTTTTTCCATCGCAAAAATGTGCATGTGTCCCTGACAGATGTCAGCACACTGAGAACAGTCGTTAAAAAGTGCACAATTCAGCCCTCCGATAATGTTACTTTGTTTTCTACTGCCACCTCGTGTTGTTTTTTGCTCATGACACTGCCCCAGTCTGTGCAGAAACAAGCAGACGTAAATCCAGCTCTCATTACAATGCAGCTTATAATCACGGCGTCGTAAAAAGTGCTCAAAAGAGATGAATTTTAGGAGATATTTGAAATGGGCTCAAGTAAATATCAGTACGGTCAAGAGTTATTTATATATGTCACAGCTCTCTCCACACAGCTGAGGCCTGACTTGTTTTATTTGGTTATGCCAAAGTAAGGGTATTTCATATCCCAGTTACTTAGCAGTAGTCCAAGGGATGCTTTACAAATTACTTACTCTCTATAGTATAGCAGATTACGAATGGTACTAGCACAGGTCTACAGAGCAGTGGAAGTGCCCAGTCTCCAGTACAACATTGATGTAAATAAATGCAGTCCGGCTCAGTGGCAGCACATAACTTGTTCACTCCCTTTCAGCCTATCGACCTATTCACTAGTGTCAACTCTATTCTGACCCAGTGTGGCCTGCCTTCCATTCTACATCATCATTAATGTAGACAAAGGGCCTTATTTAGAGTTTGGCGGACAGGGTACTCTAAAGAGCTGAGTGACCGGTCATATTTCCGCCGGCTGCACCGACGACTCTATGGACAATGGGTCAAGGCTCTAAACATCTCAGACAACACATTCCGCAGTACTATTTTTTCCTGTTCGGGACCCCCAAGGAAAGCCTGGTGACCGCACACAATGAAACATACAAATGACCCCCCACACTCTGGCATTATGTCAGTCATTTGCTTTTTTGTATTGAAAAACAACCCTCCACTTTGGAAGTTTGTGTTTGTACAAACCAAAAAGCCCACTAGAGTCTAAACAAGTCTGCAAATATGTATTTCATAAAGTCCCAGAGTGGTCTCAGAGTTTGGCTGTCTTCAACACAAAGATTCGGGCCACAGGAAAATGTTATTTAAGTTATTTTCAAGAATGCAGAAGAAAGAGTAGAAAATTGGAATGTTGGTAGCTCCACTGAAGACAATGGAGAGCTCCGGGCTTCTAATGGCTAGTAAAAGCCTGGAGCTCCAACATTCCAATGTTTGTCTCACAGAGGCATTGCGGAGCCCGAAGGGATGTCAATCCCCTTGGGCTTCGTTTGACCTTTGATTTATTTATTAGATCATTCTGCCCTCTAGTGGTGGAATGTTCTAATAGCCTTATAGCCCTCCATAGCTGGGCAATACCAGCCATTAAAGACCCGCTCCCTTATTTAGGGTCCTCACCTTTAGCTTGGGCCTTTCACGCTGGAGTGGGCCTTTTATGGTAGTTTAGCCTGCTATGACAGGCTATAAGGCTACATAAGAAGATGAAGGGCTAGGGATTGGTCAGAAAGAGCGTGGACAGATCGTGAATGTTATTTAGACAGACTGGTGTTTGGTTTGGAGTCAGGTAAATATGTTTGCTGATTGTGCACCATGGGCCTTGGGCATGGCTAATAATTGTTCCAGTGACCAGGAAGAAGGAGCGGCGGTGTGGTGGCGAGGCAAGTAAGTTGTTTATTTCCACCCACGCATCTCCCTGCCCCTTCACCATGCAGCAAGCCGCGACTGGAAACTGACAGCCTCACCTGGGTATTTTCTTTGACTCTAAACAGAGGGTGTTGCCTTTCACAACATGGCCAGATATTTTCAACAGGTGATGACCTCATGACAAGTTATTAAAATGTAATTTGCTTTCCATCTTCGGTAGCAACGAGCACAGTTTATCGTAAATATAGGCTTCCTCTGGAATGATGATGAAGACTGGCAGGAACCAGAAGAAGGGGAGCACCCTGGAATGAGGGTTACTTCCACTGCTGGGCTTCCACTCACACCCTGCAACACAGATGTCGACCATGAGTCCACGGGATGCACGCCATGATGAAGGCCTGAGATGTCTATACATATAAATAGGAATCATTGACATAATCATTCATGCAGCTGATCTGGATGGACCTTCAGTGAGCTGACGTTGAACATCCCTGCCCTGAACCATGAGAGAAAAGAAAATTGATTAACATTTTTTGAAAACCCAGGCCCTAGGCAGCTTCTTTGTCCTCTCTTGCACTGCCTTAAAGCATCCATTTCTAGGGGGAATGCAGGGCTGAGGAGCCTTCCCCATGCATTTGGGAATGCATGCATGCTACCCTGGCTGTATTTAATGCCTAAGACAATATGTGGGAGGAACCAACGTTTTCATAGGAGTCCGACAGTGGCCCTGACTATATACCATGGGTGCCAGATACCAAGGATAGCTAGTCTGGATTCCACCTAATACCTCGTTCTTCCTCTGCTCCACACTTTCCGTCTCTTACTCTCCCTCCTGCAGATTTGTAATCATCCATGCCTCTCTCTCCTGCTATGGGTCAAAGTCAGATGAAGAAAAAACAAGTCCTGTCCCCACAAATGACTGCCAATGCCCATCACCAGAAACTACTGGCACAAATTAAGCAATTATCTGATGTATATGTCTAGTAGTGGATTATCACAAAAAGTGGACATCTAACTACTTTAGAAGTTCAAATCCAAGTAGCCTTTCAGCTTGATTTAGCCTGGGGCTATTTAAAAATCCTATGTCAGATCATCCCGGAGCTGGATAACATTCACTCATCTCTGCCTTCTTTCAAATGTCATCTTTTATTATTAAGAAAGAATCATGTGCCCAGAGCCGGCATATCACAAAAGACACCACATTCAGATACTCTGGTACCCTGCTATAGCCATCTGTATGGACATGCTGAAATGGTAACTAACGCAATCCCTGTTTCGCCAAACTAAAATTATTACTTATCTTCAACATTAGTAACATCCGGGCACTATCTTTTTGAATTAACTAATGATTCTGACTTTTAGCAACAAACAGAGTGCGTTGCATGTGGTCTTATATAGGTATTGTCTGACTAAGGGAAATCTAAACTAATCTTTCTTCAGTAATTGTGTTTTTGGGGTAATCAGGAGAAAAAATGTCTTAGCGCCCTTACTTTGCAGTACTCATATTTATGAAGTTGTATATAGTGCTGACATGTTGTTCAGTGGCTAATTCAGAGCATTAAGGGGAAGGCATGAACGGAAAGTGAATTAGGAAAAACAAGACAAAAGGAACAAAAAACAAACACCTGAAGAACAAAATAACTCTGGGACTGAGCAATTATTTTAAATGGAAGACTCTGAAACTGCGGAGTTGGGCTCCAATTCTTTGACTTGAGTTCATATCCAAGTGTGCTCTATTTAAAACATCTCTGAAAAAGTAGTTTCAGAATAAATGAACAAAGAAGGATAAAGGCACATTTAGAAGCTTCTCAAATTTTATTAATTTATTGTAGCATTACGAGTAGCAGACTGCACATTAGCACATGTAACTTTTTCTTCTGCCTAGAAAATATATTTTGCAGGTTAAGAAACCTCTTGCTGTACAGTTTTATGAAATAAAAAGGTGTAGCATAGCCTTTTTTATTCTCGAAACATAAGGTAGCTGAGCAAAAGACCAGGGGGCATATTTATGGACCCCTAGCGCGACCTTGCGCCACATTAACGTCATTTATTTTGACATTAATATGGCCCATCAAAGGGAAAATCCTTGCCCATACTTACAGTGGCTCAATGCATGCATTGCGCCACTCTGTAACCCTTTGCGCTACATTATGCCTGCGCCAGGCATAATGTATGCAAAGGGGACGTTCCCCCGTTAGGGAAGCCAGAAAAATGGCTTTAGGAAATCTACGAGATTTCCTTAAGCCATTTTTTACGGCACTTTTAACACCTCCTTAAGAGGAAGCGTTAAATGGGGCTTCCATTCTTTAGAATTGGGCCCTATCTACTCTGCAGGAGTAGCGCCAATATTTTGGCACTACTCCTGCAGAGTACATCCATAGCATCATAAATAATGATGCTATTGCCCCCTACCCTGCGCCACGGTGCAAGGTATTTTAAATGGTGGCGGTAGGGGGGTACTAAGGGGCGCAGGGAATGTGGCGCTGCACTCGTGCAGCGCCGGTTTAGCACCAGTTTCCATAAATCTGCCCCCAGATGTGCAAATGGCAACAGCACTTGGTGGTCGCTCTTTGTTTTATTAGGACTTGCGCCGTTGTACCTCAACCCTCAGCTCTCTGGAACCCAAGTACAGGCATTCCCGTGAAGTGCTAAATGAAAAATGACCAAGAAAAGAAAGAAAAAATAATTCCCTAATGTCAGCGGTAACAGGTCTTACCGAACCAATGAAAAAGGACAGTGAAACGTAAATGATCATTGAAAGCTACTGAAAGCTATTGAAGGAGGAGCATGGATTAGAAATAGACAAAAAAACATCCAATCATGAGCTGACCCAAAACCCACTTTAAACGTTTGTTAAGCTGGTGGTTATTATGCTGTTTCTGGAGAACTCAGCAACTGCCAATTTTACTAAGTTAAAAAAAGGGCCTGAATGGACCAGACTTCGGGTGGAGCGAGGGAGGAAGTGACAGTGACTCAGTTCACAACACAAGGGATTGCCTCATCTCCTGCTTCGGATCAGGGGAAGGAAGACATTCTCTCTCTAAAAATAGTGGAGGGACATCGTCTACTCAACATTCATTCTCGACTTGTGTTCTAATTATGTGCTCAACATTTTCGTAAACCCGATTTATCGTAGTTTATCAGTTTGCACTGTTCAAATACGGTTTTCCTAGACCTTTTCAAGCATTGCCTACTTTGGTCGGTAGATGTCACGATAACACAAAGTACATTCTTATCTTGTTTCCTTTAAAAAAACAGTATGTTAGCTCACGACAGGGGTGTTCGTTTTTCGTCAGACTTTACAACGTCACAAGGAATATTTTCATAACCCACCAGAATTACATCACTCTGATATGTTGCTTCGTTCCCTTTACATCCTTAGATGAGGTGTCCAGATCTCAATAAATGTAAGGACTGTGACGAGAAAGATAATGAAGAATGTAAACATAATTAAACCATTTATTGCATGTGCTAATAATAACTTGCTTTTCATGTATCGTTTCACCTCGCATTTCTGTCATTTCGAAACCCTCTGGAAAAATGCCAGTAGCTGTAAGCATGATTCAGGTTTCGTTTCTTCGTTTTGTGTACTCTCATAATGTATTTCAGCTGCAGACATTTTTAGCTCTTAAAACGCCATTATGAGACCCACGACATTTCCAGGCGCTTAAACCAGCCTGTGGCTAATATCAATAACGCACCTTGCATTTTTCACAGCATGCAGTTTTATTTTCTCATTCTGAATTCTGCTGCTCATAATGAACGGAGATCTGCGCTATAGATGTTACCATACACCTTTTCTCTGATATGAAATTGCCAAATTCAAACTGGAACCTTTCATTAACTCGCGAAAATTCATCTAGATGCAGGTTGGCGGAATTTGAGAGGGGAGCGGCAATACACGTGAATATTAAAGCATTAATTGGTACAGTACATCTAATCCGCACTTGTATTAATGAAGGTCATTTTTTTAGGTCTGGCCTAGAAATAGCTTTAGCTGTCTCCCCAGCCTCAAGTTCTAAAACTCATAATAACTACACAGACTTATATCTATAAATAAATAGAGAGACTCTCGATCACCTTTTGTCATCCATTGGTGTGTTCAGCTATCATTCACGTTTTGCTTCCGCCCACTAGAGCAAACAGCATGGAGCAATGAGTCAGCTCACCTTTCCCACTGGCTTTCATGCACTGTAAGTGACGCATTTGGTGAAGCGCATGTGCACAGTCACCTGAAAAAGAATCACTTTCGTTCTACGCACAGTATTTTTCCTAAGTTTCAATTTTTTGCCATTATTCTTTTGCATATTGCATATTTCCAAAAAAGTACATTCGCCAATGGCAAACCGTTTGGCTTTGCCAATGTTTGTTAATTTTGTTGCTTGTTTCATGAAATCTCCTGACTTGTTAATTACATATAATAATATACATGTAATAACTAATGCAGAATATTCGCAGCAAAGTGCTAACAAATTAGCATTTTGATCACTCGAGATCTAGGGCCACATGTACGAAGCATTTTGCACATCGCAAATGCAATTTGGGATTTACAGACCCATTTTTTCAATTCGGCAATCTATTTATCGAATCGCAAAAAGGGTTTGCGAGTCGCAATTAGGAAGGGGAGTTCCCTTCCTAATTGAGAGTTGCAGTCCCATGTATGATTGTTTTGTGACTGCGAATGCGGTCGCAAAACAATCACAGTTAGCACCAGTTTCAAACTGGAGCTAACCCATTCGCAAACGGGAAGTGGTCCCCAGGGGACCCCTTCCACTTTGTGAATGGAAGCAAAAACATTTTTTCCTACAGACCACTGCCTGCTCTGAAAAAATGAAAAGAAAACTTTTCATTTTTTGTTTTTGAAATGCATTTTTTTTAAAAACACCTTTATTGAAAAGTAGTCACAGACATGGTAGTCTGCTGTCCCCAGCAGGCAACCATCCCTGTGAGGGCGGCCATTCCCAATGGGATCGCAAATTGCGACCTACCTCATGAATATACATGAGGTAGGTCATTTGTGACCCCCTTGCGAATCGCAAACAGTGTCATTGACACTGTTGTACATAAGGTTTTGTGAGTCACAAATTGCGAGTCGCTCTGACTCCCAATTTGCGAGTCGCAAAACCTTTATTTCGTACATGTGGCCCCTAGTTCTTACATTTTTCCTTTTACACAGTCGTACAGGTATTGGTTGAACTAATAGCCCTTCTCACATATGCCATCTTTAACAGAAAGTGAGAAGACATTTGCACAAGCATCTGGAACAAAATCGCAGTCGCCATGCTTCAGAATGAATAAGAGGGGCAGTAAAACCACTTTGGAAGGCGTTAGAGAGGAACAGATGTACATAAGCAGGCCACACTAATAACGCTTGACCTTCATGTGGCCTACAATACAGCATTTTCTTGTTAAAGGTCTGAAAGAATAGACAATAGTGTCTGAAACTGACTTAGGAGGGAACCCATCTTCCACGTTGGCTGCAAGCCAACTGGTGCAGTTTGGTCCACTTGTGTTATCTGTTCGAAAGGTGACGTGGTATATTTTAGTGGTGGTCGAAGAATTATGCTCCCCCGGTGGAGCGCTCAGATTTTTCCCCAATCTGTACGGAGTTCTGAAAACCTCTGCGAAGTGACGCGGAGCAGAGCTTTTTCTCTCGCTCGCTAAAGTTAAGTTGGCGAGCGAGAGAAATCACTAAGTTGGGGGACGCGAGTGAGATTTCGGAAAGTAAGCAATCGTGGTAGGCCGCGACCGCTCGCAATGAGAAAGCTGATGCTATTGTTGCGGAAGCTGCCACTCGAGTAGAAAATCTACTCGAGCAGCAGAAAGAAGTTAACGGCCTCTGGCGCTCCACGTGATGTCGTTCACACTGATTCTACAGTGCAGGAGAAACTCCTGGCGCTGAAAATCCACACAAACAGCACGGCTTACCCAAACTCCGCCAGTCGCAGAACTCCGTGTAGTGAAGCAGAGTTTTTTTTACACTTTGCGAAGTTCCGCCTAGCAGAACTCAGCAAACGCTGCCCAGGCCTAGTATATTCCACAAGGCAATGCTCTATATCTGCTATTACTTATCATCTCATCCCATTGACTCACTTGCTGGGGCGGTATCATTTTCAAATGATCGTTATGCTGCATCCAGAGAATGTCTTCAGTAACCACAAAAATACTCCTTGGCAAAGAATCAAACACTATAGTAGCTCTGAAAAACTGACTCATGTACTGTTATTTACAGGACGAAAGCATTCTTCATTATTGGGCGATATTAGGTTCATTACAGAGTTGCAGGGGACTGTTAAGGGAGGTTGACCTTACACAGCTGGTTGGAGTGAATAATTTGGAGAGATATCGCAGGCTATATTGTACAATGATTTGTGTACCAGATGCAAGGTTTTGAAGTTCATCCATTGTTTGGTGTGAAATTAGCAGGTTGATTGTGAAGCTGAAGCGAGGAACATTTTAAGCCTTGTATGCGTATGTAAAGTGTCAGGTTCTAGCTTGTTAAATTATCTAGTTCGGATTAGCATTTCAAATATGTTTGCTAATAAGGCAATTCAGGTCATAACTATAATTTGAAATGTAACTCACTACTTTCCGCAGTCACTGTGCCAAAGCAGTTTACTTTCTGTACTTTCAATCAGCGATTTTTCAGATTTTCTTGACCTCCACCACCAGAATCATGGTGGTCAGTAATAGTATGTTAAGAGGAATGTAAATATTTTTTATCAGTAAAAAGTGCAATTAAGGGAAGAAAGCCATGGTTGCCCTGGAGACCCACTTGCTGTATCTTGATTGCCACCACAGCGCCTCCCTGGCAGAGATCCTTAATCGTCAGTTGACAGTGGCACTTGAGGCCCTCCCTCAAACGGCATTGGAGGAAGCCTGTCGATGTTGGATGGCCTCCACCCAGAGGGTCTATGAGTAGGGCGAGAAGTTGAGGAAACTGCTGTAACTGCTAGCCACGGGGAATATGGCATCCCATACAATTCCAGAAATCTATAGGGGTCACCATTCCCTGGCCACTACATCCGGTGATATTGCCTTGGCCTTCACTGCCTATTACGGGTCACTTTATGCTCGCTGAGAGAGCCCACTCTGTGAACATCGGCCTCCTATCACACATGATGTCCCCCTTGCTACACTGTCCCTTGTGTAGCGGGCGGTCCTCTTCTACCCACTTACAAAGGATAAAATTATGGCTGCAATCCACATCCTGAAGTCTGGTAAAACACCGGGCCCTGATGGCTTCCCTACTGAATACTACTGTAGGTACTCTACCCAGTTGGCCCCGCATCTCCTCCATCTCTACCAAGAGGTGGTGGCATGGGGGTTTTTCCCTCTGACATTAATATCGCTACCATTGTGGTCATCCCAGAGATCAGTGTTCTTCATATAGGCCTTGTAGGAAGTTGGCTCTGTATGTGCTATTTCGAAGTAAGGAATAGCATGCACAGAGTCCAAGGGTTCCCCTTAGAGGTAAAATAGTGGTAAAAATAGATAATACTAATGCTCTATTTTGTGGTAGTGTGGTCGAGCAGTAGGCTTATCCAAGGAGTAGTGTTAAGCATTTGTTGTACATACACATAGACAATAAATGAGGTACACACACTCAGAGACAAATCCAGCCAATAGGTTTTTGTATAGAAAAATATCTTTTCTTAGTTTATTTTAAGAACCACAGGTTCAAATTCTACATGTAATATCTCATTCGAAAGGTATTGCAGGTAAGTACTTTAGGAACTTTAAATCATAAAAATTGCATGTATACTTTTCAAGTTATTGACAAATAGCTGTTTTAAAAGTGGACACAGTGCAATTTTCACAGTTCCTAGGGGAGGTAAGTATTTGTTAGGTTAACCAGGTAAGTAAGACACTTACAGGGCTTAGTTCTTGGTCCAAGGTAGCCCACCGTTGGGGGTTCAGAGCAACCCCAAAGTCACCACACCAGCAGCTCAGGGCCGGTCAGGTGCAGAGTTCAAAGTGGTGCCCAGAACACATAGGCTAGAATGGAGAGAAGGGGGTGCCCCGGTTCCGGTCTGCTTGCAGGTAAGTACCCGCGTCTTCGGAGGGCAGACCAGGGGGGTTTTGTAGGGCACCGGGGGGGACACAAGCCCACACAGAAATTTCACCCTCAGCAGCGCGGGGGCGGCCGGGTGCAGTGTAGAAACAAGCGTCGGGTTTGTAATGGAAGTCAATGGGAGATCTAGGGATCTCTTCAGCGCTGCAGGCAGGCAAGGGGGGGGTTCCTCGGGGAAACCTCCACTTGGTCAAGGGAGAGGGACTCCTGGGGGTCACTCCTCCAGTGAAAGTCCGGTCCTTCAGGTCCTGGGGGCTGCGGGTGCAGGGTCTCTCCCAGGTGTCGGGACTTAGGGTTCAAAGAGTCGCGGTCAGGGGAAGCCTCGGGATTCCCTCTGCAGGCGGCGCTGTGGGGGCTCAGGGGGGACAGGTTTTTGTACTCACAGTCTTAGAGTAGTCCTGGGGTCCCTCCTGAGGTGTTGGATCGCCACCAGCCGAGTCGGGGTCGCCGGGTGCAGTGTTGCAAGTCTCACGCTTCTTGCGGGGAGCTTGCAGGGTTCTTTAAAGCTGCTGGAAACAAAGTTGCAGCTTTTCTTGGAGCAGGTCCGCTGTCCTCGGGAGTTTCTTGTCTTTTCGAAGCAGGGGCAGTCCTCAGAGGATGTCGAGGTCGCTGGTCCCTTTGGAAGGCGTCGCTGGAGCAGGATCTTTGGAAGGCAGGAGACAGGCCGGTGAGTTTCTGGAGCCAAGGCAGTTGTCGTCTTCTGGTCTTCCTCTGCAGGGGTTTTCAGCTAGGCAGTCCTTCTTCTTGTAGTTGCAGGAATCTAATTTTCTAGGGTTCAGGGTAGCCCTTAAATACTAAATTTAAGGGCGTGTTTAGGTCTGGGGGGTTAGTAGCCAATGGCTACTAGCCCTGAGGGTGGGTACACCCTCTTTGTGCCTCCTCCCAAGGGGAGGGGGTCACAATCCTAACCCTATTGGGGGAATCCTCCATCTGCAAGATGGAGGATTTCTAAAAGTTAGAGTCACTTCAGCTCAGGACACCTTAGGGGCTGTCCTGACTGGCCAGTGACTCCTCCTTGTTTTTCTCATTATTTTCTCCGGCCTTGCCGCCAAAAGTGGGGCCTGGCCGGAGGGGGCGGGCAACTCCACTAGCTGGAGTGTCCTGCTGGGTTGGCACAAAGGAGGTGAGCCTTTGAGGCTCACCGCCAGGTGTGACAATTCCTGCCTGGGGGAGGTGTTAGCATCTCCACCCAGTGCAGGCTTTGTTACTGGCCTCAGAGTGACAAAGGCACTCTCCCCATGGGGCCAGCAACATGTCTCGGTTCGTGGCAGGCTGCTAAAACTAGTCAGCCTACACAGATAGTCGGTTAAGTTTCAGGGGGCACCTCTAAGGTGCCCTCTGTGGTGTATTTTACAATAAAATGTACACTGGCATCAGTGTGCATTTATTGTGCTGAGAAGTTTGATACCAAACTTCCCAGTTTTCAGTGTAGCCATTATGGTGCTGTGGAGTTCGTGTTTGACAGACTCCCAGACCATATACTCTTATGGCTACCCTGCACTTACAATGTCTAAGGTTTTGTTTAGACACTGTAGGGGTACCATGCTCATGCACTGGTACCCTCACCTATGGTATAGTGCACCCTGCCTTAGGGCTGTAAGGCCTGCTAGAGGGGTGTCTTACCTATACTGCATAGGCAGTGAGAGGCTGGCATGGCACCCTGAGGGGAGTGCCATGTCGACTTACTCGTTTTGTCCTCACTAGCACACACAAGCTGGCAAGCAGTGTGTCTGTGCTGAGTGAGAGGTCTCCAGGGTGGCATAAGACATGCTGCAGCCCTTAGAGACCTTCCTTGGCATCAGGGCCCTTGGTACTAGAAGTACCAGTTACAAGGGACTTATCTGGATGCCAGGGTCTGCCAATTGTGGATACAAAAGTACAGGTTAGGGAAAGAACACTGGTGCTGGGGCCTGGTTAGCAGGCCTCAGCACACTTTCAATTGTAAACATAGCATCAGCAAAGGCAAAAAGTCAGGGGGCAACCATGCCAAGGAGGCATTTCCTTACACAACCCCCCCCCCAAACGAAAGAGGATGAGACTAACCTTTTCCAAGAGAGTCTTCATTTTCTAAGTGGAAGAACCTGGAAAGGCCATCTGCATTGGCATGGGCAGTCCCAGGTCTGTGTTCCACTATAAAGTCCATTCCCTGTAGGGAGATGGACCACCTCAACAGTTTAGGATTTTCACCTTTCATTTGCATCAGCCATTTGAGAGGTCTGTGGTCAGTTTGAACTAGGAAGTGAGTCCCAAAGAGGTATGGTCTCAGCTTCTTCAGGGACCAAACCACAGCAAAGGCCTCCCTCTCAATGGCACTCCAACGCTGCTCCCTGGGGAGTAACCTCCTGCTAATGAAAGCAACAGGCTGGTCAAGGCCATCATCATTTGTTTGGGACAAAACTGCCCCTATCCCATGTTCAGAGGCATCAGTCTGCACAATGAACTGCTTAGAATAATCTGGAGCTTTTAGAACTGGTGCTGAGCACATTGCCTGTTTCAGGGTGTCAAAGGCCTGTTGGCATTCCACAGTCCAGTTCACTTTCTTGGGCATTTTCTTGGAGGTGAGTTCAGTGAGGGCTGTCACAATGGATCCATATCCCTTCACAAACCTCCTGTAATACCCAGTCAAGCCAAGGAATGCCCTGACTTGAGTCTGGGTTTTTGGAGCTACCCAGTCCAGAATAGTCTGGATCTTGGGTTGGAGTGGCTGAACTTGGCCTCCACCTACAAGGTGTCCCAAGTAAACCACAGTTCCCTGCCCTATCTGGCATTTGGATGCCTTGATAGAGAGGCCTGCAGATTGCAGAGCCTTCAAAACCTTCTTCAGGTGGACCAGGTGATCCTGCCAGGTGGAGCTAAAGACAGCAATATCATCAAGATAAGCTGTGCTAAAGGACTCCAAGCCAGCAAGGACTTGATTCACCAACCTTTGGAAGGTGGCAGGGGCATTCTTTAAACCAAAGGGCATAACAGTAAACTGATAATGCCCATCAGGTGTGGAGAATGCTGTCTTTTCTTTTGCTCCAGGTGCCATTTTTATTTGCCAGTACCCTGCTGTCAAGTCAAAGGTACTTAGAAATTTGGCAGCACCTAATTTATCAATGAGCTCATCCGCTCTTGGAATTGGATGGGCATCTGTCTTGGTGACAGAATTGAGCCCTCTGTAGTCCACACAAAACCTCATCTCTTTCTTTCCATCTTTGGTGTGAGGTTTGGGGACTAAGACCACTGGGCTAGCCCAGGGGCTGTCAGAGCGCTCAATTACTCCCAATTCCAGCATCTTGTGGACTTCCACCTTGATGCTTTCCTTAACATGGTCAGACTGTCTAAAGATTTTGTTTTTGACAGGCATGCTGTCTCCTGTGTCCACATCATGGGTACACAGGTGTGTCTGACCAGGGGTTAAGGAGAAGAGTTCAGGAAACTGTTGTAGGACTCTCCTACAATCAGCTTGCTGTTGGTCAGAGAGGGTGTCTGAGTAGATCACTCCATCTACTGTGCCATCTTTTGGGTCTGATGACAGAAGATCAGGGAGAGGTTCACTCTCTGCCTCCTGATCCTCATCTGTTACCATCAACAGATTCACATCAGCCCTGTCATGGAAGAGCTTAAGGCGGTTCACATGGATCACCCTCTTGGGGCTCCTGCTTGTGCCCAGGTCCACCAGGTAGGTGACCTGACTCTTCCTTTCTAGCACTGGGTAAGGGCCACTCCATTTGTCCTGGAGTACCCTGGGAGCCACAGGCTCCAGAACCCAGACTTTCTGCCCTGGTTGGAACTCAACCAGTGCAGCCTTTTGGTCATACCAAAACTTCTGGAGCTGTTGGCTGGCCTCAAGGTTTTTGGTTGCCTTTTCCATGTACTCTGCCATTCTAGAGCGAAGGCCAAGTACATAGTCCACTATGTCCTGTTTAGGCTCATGGAGAGGTCTCTCCCAGCCTTCTTTAACAAGGGCAAGTGGTCCCCTTACAGGATGACCAAACAGAAGTTCAAAGGGTGAGAATCCTACTCCCTTCTGTGGCACCTCTCTGTAAGCGAAAAGCAGACATGTCAAGAGGACATCCCATCTCCTTTTGAGCTTTTCTGGGAGCCCCATGATCATGCCTTTTAATGTCTTGTTGAATCTCTCAACCAAGCCATTAGTTTGTGGATGGTATGGTGTAGTGAATTTATAAGTCACTCCACACTCATTCCACATGTGCTTTAGGTATGCTGACATGAAGTTGGTACCTCTGTCAGACACCACCTCCTTAGGGAAACCCACTCTGGTAAAGATACCAATGAGGGCCTTGGCTACTGCAGGGGCAGTAGTCGACCTAAGGGGAATAGCTTCAGGATACCTGGTAGCATGATCCACTACTACCAGGATATACATATTTCCTGAGGCTGTGGGAGGTTCCAGTGGACCAACTATGTCCACACCCACTCTTTCAAAGGGAACCCCCACCACTGGAAGTGGGATGAGGGGGGCCTTTGGATGCCCACCTGTCTTACCACTGGCTTGACAGGTGGGGCAGGAGAGGCAAAACTCCTTAACCATGTTGGACATATTGGGCCAGTAGAAGTGGTTGACTAACCTCTCCCACGTCTTGGTTTGTCCCAAATGTCCAGCAAGGGGAATGTCATGGGCCAATGTTAGGATGAACTTCCTGAACAGCTGAGGCACTACCACTCTCCTAGTGGCACCAGGTTTGGGGTCTCTGGCCTCAGTGTACAGGAGTCCATCTTCCCAATAGACCCTATGCGTTCCATTTTTCTTGCCTTTGGACTCTTCAGCAGCTTGCTGCCTAAGGCCTTCAAGAGAGGGACAGGTTTCTTGTCCCTTACACAGCTCCTCCCTTGAGGGTCCCCCTGGGCCTAAGAGCTCAACCTGGTAAGGTTCAAGCTCCAAAGGCTCAGTTCCCTCAGAGGGCAGAACTTCTTCCTGAGAAGAGAGGTTCCCTTTCTTTTGCTGTGTTGCAGTTGGTTTCCCAACTGACTTTCCTGTTCTCTTGGTAGGCTGGGCCATTTTTCCAGACTCCAGCTCTACTTTTTCACCCTGTGCCTTGCACTGTGCTCTTGTTTTCACACACACCAGTTCAGGGATACCCAGCATTGCTGCATGGGTTTTTAGTTCTACCTCAGCCCATGCTGAGGACTCCAGGTCATTTCCAAGCAGACAGTCCACTGGGATATTTGAGGAGACCACCACCTGTTTCAGGCCATTGACCCCTCCCCATTCTAAAGTAACCATTGCCATGGGATGTACTTTTCTCTGATTGTCAGCGTTGGTGACTGTGTAAGTTTTTCCAGTCAGGTATTGGCCAGGGGAAACCAGTTTCTCTGTCACCATGGTGACACTGGCACCTGTATCCCTCAGGACCTCTATTCTAGTCCCATTAATTAAGAGTTGCTGTCTGTATTTTTGCATGTTAGGCGGCCAGACAGCTAGTGTGGCTAAATCCACCCCACCCTCAGAAACTAGAGTAGCTTCAGTGTGGACCCTGATTTGCTCTGGGCACACTGTTGATCCCACTTGGAGACTAGCCATACCAGTGTTACCTGGATGGGAGTTTGGAGTGGAACCTTTCTTGGGACAGGCCTTGTCTCCAGTTTGGTGTCCATGCTGTTTACAGCTATGACACCAGGCCTTTTTGGGATCAAAGTTTTTACCCTTGTACCCATTGTTTTGTGAAGAGGCTCTGGGCCCACCCTCCTGTGCAGGTTTTTGGGGGCCTGTAGAAGACTCTTTACTATTTTTAGTTTTGGTTGTCTCATCACCCTTCCCCTGGGGAGTCTTTGTGACCCCTTTCTTTTGGTCACCCCCTGTTGAAGTCTTGGACACCCTTGTCTTGACCCAATGGTCCGCCTTCTTTCCCAATTCTTGGGGAGAAATTGGTCCTAGGTCTACCAGATGCTGATGCAGTTTATCATTGAAACAATTACTTAACAGGTGTTCTTTCACAAATAAATTGTACAGCCCATCATAATTACTTACACCACTGCCTTGAATCCAACCATCTAGTGTTTTCACTGAGTAGTCAACAAAGTCAACCCAGGTCTGGCTCGAGGATTTTTGAGCCCCCCTGAACCTAATCCTGTACTCCTCAGTGGAGAATCCAAAGCCCTCAATCAGGGTACCCTTCATGAGGTCATAAGATTCTGCATCTTGTCCAGAGAGTGTGAGGAGTCTATCCCTACACTTTCCTGTGAACATTTCCCAAAGGAGAGCACCCCAGTGAGATCTGTTCACTTTTCTGGTTACACAAGCCCTCTCAAAAGCTGTGAACCATTTGGTGATGTCATCACCATCTTCATATTTAGTTACAATCCCTTTAGGGATTTTCAACATGTCAGGAGAATCTCTGACCCTATTTATGTTGCTGCCACCATTGATGGGTCCTAGGCCCATCTCTTGTCTTTCCCTCTCTATGGCTAGGATCTGTCTTTCCAAAGCCAATCTTTTGGCCATCCTGGCTAACTGGATGTCCTCTTCACTGGGGTTATCCTCAGTGATTTCAGAGGTGTTGGTCTCTCCTGTGAGGGAACCAGCATCTCTGACTATTATTTTTGGAGTCAGGGTTTGAGGGACCCTGTTCTCCCTAGATAGGACTGGTAGGGGGGAATTTTCCTCCAAGTCACTATCCTCTTCCTCTGAGTTGCCACCCTCAGAGGGGTTGGCCTTTTCAAACTCTGCCAAAAGCTCCTGGAGCTGTATTTTGGTAGGTTTGGGGCCCATTGTTATTTTCTTTATTTTACAGAGTGACCTTAGCTCCCTCATCTTAAGATGGAGGTAAGGTGTGGTGTCGAGTTCCACCACAGTCACATCTGTGCTAGACATTTTGCTTCTAAAAGTTGGAATACTTTTTAAGAATCTACAACTGGTTCTAGAATCTAATTCAAACTTTTACAAACTTTTAAACTCTAAAAGAAATGCTAAACAGGATCTAACACAAGGCCCTAGCAGGTCTTTTAAGAATTTAGAAAACTTTTCAAATTGCAAAAATCAATTTCTAATGACAATTTTGGAATTTGTCGTGTGATCAGGTATTGGCTGAGTAGTCCAGCAAATGCAAAGTCTTGTACCCCACCGCTGATCCACCAATGTAGGAAGTTGGCTCTGTATGTGCTATTTCGAAGTAAGGAATAGCATGCACAGAGTCCAAGGGTTCCCCTTAGAGGTAAAATAGTGGTAAAAATAGATAATACTAATGCTCTATTTTGTCGTAGTGTGGTCGAGCAGTAGGCTTATCCAAGGAGTAGTGTTAAGCATTTGTTGTACATACACATAGACAATAAATGAGGTACACACACTCAGAGACAAATCCAGCCAATAGGTTTTTGTATAGAAAAATATCTTTTCTTAGTTTATTTTAAGAACCACAGGTTCAAATTCTACATGTAATATCTCATTCGAAAGGTATTGCAGGTAAGTACTTTAGGAACTTTAAATCATAAAAATTGCATGTATACTTTTCAAGTTATTGACAAATAGCTGTTTTAAAAGTGGACACAGTGCAATTTTCACAGTTCCTAGGGGAGGTAAGTATTTGTTAGGTTAACCAGGTAAGTAAGACACTTACAGGGCTTAGTTCTTGGTCCAAGGTAGCCCACCGTTGGGGGTTCAGAGCAACCCCAAAGTCACCACACCAGCAGCTCAGGGCCGGTCAGGTGCAGAGTTCAAAGTGGTGCCCAGAACACATAGGCTAGAATGGAGAGAAGGGGGTGCCCCGGTTCCGGTCTGCTTGCAGGTAAGTACCCGCGTCTTCGGAGGGCAGACCAGGGGGGTTTTGTAGGGCACCGGGGGGGACACAAGCCCACACAGAAATTTCACCCTCAGCAGCGCGGGGGCGGCCGGGTGCAGTGTAGAAACAAGCGTCGGGTTTGTAATGGAAGTCAATGGGAGATCTAGGGATCTCTTCAGCGCTGCAGGCAGGCAAGGGGGGGGTTCCTCGGGGAAACTTCCACTTGGTCAAGGGAGAGGGACTCCTGGGGGTCACTCCTCCAGTGAAAGTCCGGTCCTTCAGGTCCTGGGGGCTGCGGGTGCAGGGTCTCTCCCAGGTGTCGGGACTTAGGGTTCAAAGAGTCGCGGTCAGGGGAAGCCTCGGGATTCCCTCTGCAGGCGGCGCTGTGGGGGCTCAGGGGGGACAGGTTTTTGTACTCACAGTCTTAGAGTAGTCCTGGGGTCCCTCCTGAGGTGTTGGATCGCCACCAGCCGAGTCGGGGTCGCCGGGTGCAGTGTTGCAAGTCTCACGCTTCTTGCGGGGAGCTTGCAGGGTTCTTTAAAGCTGCTGGAAACAAAGTTGCAGCTTTTCTTGGAGCAGGTCCGCTGTCCTCGGGAGTTTCTTGTCTTTTCGAAGCAGGGGCAGTCCTCAGAGGATGTCGAGGTCGCTGGTCCCTTTGGAAGGCGTCGCTGGAGCAGGATCTTTGGAAGGCAGGAGACAGGCCGGTGAGTTTCTGGAGCCAAGGCAGTTGTCGTCTTCTGGTCTTCCTCTGCAGGGGTTTTCAGCTAGGCAGTCCTTCTTCTTGTAGTTGCAGGAATCTAATTTTCTAGGGTTCAGGGTAGCCCTTAAATACTAAATTTAAGGGCGTGTTTAGGTCTGGGGGGTTAGTAGCCAATGGCTACTAGCCCTGAGGGTGGGTACACCCTCTTTGTGCCTCCTCCCAAGGGGAGGGGGTCACAATCCTAACCCTATTGGGGGAATCCTCCATCTGCAAGATGGAGGATTTCTAAAAGTTAGAGTCACTTCAGCTCAGGACACCTTAGGGGCTGTCCTGACTGGCCAGTGACTCCTCCTTGTTTTTCTCATTATTTTCTCCGGCCTTGCCGCCAAAAGTGGGGCCTGGCCGGAGGGGGCGGGCAACTCCACTAGCTGGAGTGTCCTGCTGGGTTGGCACAAAGGAGGTGAGCCTTTGAGGCTCACCGCCAGGTGTGACAATTCCTGCCTGGGGGAGGTGTTAGCATCTCCACCCAGTGCAGGCTTTGTTTCTGGCCTCAGAGTGACAAAGGCACTCTCCCCATGGGGCCAGCAACATGTCTCGGTTCGTGGCAGGCTGCTAAAACTAGTCAGCCTACACAGATAGTCGGTTAAGTTTCAGGGGGCACCTCTAAGGTGCCCTCTGTGGTGTATTTTACAATAAAATGTACACTGGCATCAGTGTGCATTTATTGTGCTGAGAAGTTTGATACCAAACTTCCCAGTTTTCAGTGTAGCCATTATGGTGCTGTGGAGTTCGTGTTTGACAGACTCCCAGACCATATACTCTTATGGCTACCCTGCACTTACAATGTCTAAGGTTTTGTTTAGACACTGTAGGGGTACCATGCTCATGCACTGGTACCCTCACCTATGGTATAGTGCACCCTGCCTTAGGGCTGTAAGGCCTGCTAGAGGGGTGTCTTACCTATACTGCATAGGCAGTGAGAGGCTGGCATGGCACCCTGAGGGGAGTGCCATGTCGACTTACTCGTTTTGTCCTCACTAGCACACACAAGCTGGCAAGCAGTGTGTCTGTGCTGAGTGAGAGGTCTCCAGGGTGGCATAAGACATGCTGCAGCCCTTAGAGACCTTCCTTGGCATCAGGGCCCTTGGTACTAGAAGTACCAGTTACAAGGGACTTATCTGGATGCCAGGGTCTGCCAATTGTGGATACAAAAGTACAGGTTAGGGAAAGAACACTGGTGCTGGGGCCTGGTTAGCAGGCCTCAGCACACTTTCAATTGTAAACATAGCATCAGCAAAGGCAAAAAGTCAGGGGGCAACCATGCCAAGGAGGCATTTCCTTACAGGCCTGTATCCCTGATCAACACAGTGGTTAAAATGTTTGCCAAGTCCTGTCCAACAGACTCAGCCCTTTCCTTCATAAACGGATTCATCCTGATCAATGTAGCTTCATGTATTGTATCCATAGACTCCACCTAGCTCTGGCCCATATGGGTGACCTGCAGGTACCTCTGCCTCTCCTCCGCCTGGAATTTGAAAAGGCCTTCAATACTGTGGACTGGCCCTTCATGGCTACGGTGCTGGAGCGGATGGACTGGGTCCCATGCTTCACCGGTTGTTGGCACTGTGTACTCTGAACCACAAGCCCAGACACTGGTGAATGGGGTCCTATAACATCCATTCCCCATTCGCAGGAGCACCAGGAAAGGCTGCCCATTGTAGCCGCTCCTTTTTACTCTCTTGATTGAGCCCCTGGCATGACTGATTTGCTGTGATGCCTGAGTGGCGGGCTGGGAGTGGGACGTGGGCGTTTAAGACAAAATTGCATTATATGCGGACAATATCCTGTGCTACCTCTCATCCCCCCCAGACCTTTGGTCCCAACTGTATGAAAATCTTGGCCTTATATGAACAGGCGTAAGACCTTCAGGTCAACTTGAGAAAGTCCCCATGGTTTCACTTGGGCAGGGGAATGATGAACCATTGTGGCCAGCACCAATGCCTATCTGAATCACTAACCTTAAATATTTAGTGATACACTTCTCTAGAGATAGTGCTGAGATGTGGGAACTCAATCGTAATTACTTGACCCAGCAGATGAAGGCGGATCTCTTTCACTGAGAGGCATTGCCACTACAGATCCCTGGGAGGTGGCTGTGGTCAAAATGATGAGTCTCCCGAAAACCTCTATGTCCTCCTTCATACTGGGCTCCACGTCTTGCCAACCCCCACATATTGCTCATGACAATCTACTTAAGTTGGTTTATGATAGGGGTCTAGGCATGGCAGACTTCCAGCTTTATTACAGAGCCCGGCAGCTATTGATTCTCAATGATTGGCTGACCGGGGACTGGGATCAAACTGTATCAAACCTCCTGGGCTGGGCCATTTGAAAGGCATCCTCTATAACAAGCAGATCCCCAATACTCTTCCTGAGATCACCGCAGTGGTCCTTCAAACCTAGTGGGAGGTGTCCATGGAGTATGGGGTGGGGGGAAATCTTGACTGGCCAGACCCCAATGTGACAGGGTGGCTGTCTTGAAAACACAGATAAAGGGTGTTGGTTTTTGCCAAATGGGACAAACCTTGGAGATGTGTGCAGTGGGGCATGAGCATTTTCAGCCTCCCCAGACAAACTTCTGTCTTTCCAACTCCCAGTTCCCAAAGTATTTGCAACTACGGCACACCCTATAGCCCTATAAATCCCATATCTCCATTGTCCCTGAACAGAGCCCCCTGGAGATCAAGGTACTGCTGGGTGGTTTTGGGAAAGGGGGCATATCTAAGCTGTATCTTACATTAGTGATCAGCGCTCCACATAGTTTCCTATTGCTCAAGCAGAAATGGGAGAGTTGGATGGGGCAGCTGGACGATACTGAATGGACCTTAGTGCGACTGGCCCTCCATGAAACAGCGATATCCATGAGGCTCCGCCGTATACAACCCAATTATATTGATGACACCTATCTCAAACCACTTCGGCTCTGGTAGGCCGCTAGAGTCTCCGCCCCAGGGTGTCTCCGATGTCTCTGTACCAGTGTTGACTTCTCCCACATGGTGTGGCAGTACACCCCGCCTTTTGGTATCAAATCCTGACTGCCCTAACTCTATACTCTAAACCCACTTCACCCTTACTGCCATACAGGCACTTTAAGGCGTCCTGGATGGGGTCAGGAGCTTCGGGGGATCATTCTCTGATTTGAATGGCAACAGTGGTGACAAAACGTGACATTGCCTGAAAATGAGAATCAAATGCCTTGCCCACCCTTAGAGAATGGGACAGGGGAATGGACTGATGTGCGCAACTGGAAAAAAACATCTACTTAGCCAGGGGTTGCCACAGAAACACTCCTGAATATGGGGCAAATGGCTGGATTTTTCCACCTTTAGGTGCTTGATCTTAATGATTATTGCTGTATGACATGCAGGTCATGTGGGCTAAACAAATGGAATGCATCTTTATAATGTGAGTGCCAAGTTATTGGCTTTGTCAATTCTTGCTCATAAAGTATCTTAAAAAAGTAGTATGTGCCGAAGGCCATTTTGGAATACTTTTTGTTTGACAAAATCCATTACAAGATGAACACCGCAGCATGACACCCTATGTGCATGCATGGTCTTCTTGGAACCAGGTTTCATCAAAGAAGAAGTATTCCAAGATGGCCAACAGTGGTTGTACATGCATCATAATGTAACATGTATGCACTGGTCGTGAGGCACTAGTGACCATTTTGGCTTCTTTTCTTTATGTCTAATTTACCATCCAATGATGGCCGGCTACCATTTTCAACCTGTAAATTAAATAACAAAACACACTATGCATCTGTGCACAAAGAAAATAATTGAGTGGGCCGTTAGCAGTGTGTCACTGCCATGCGCTCAGGAAAAAGAAAAAGAAAGTAGGAAAGTGTGATGAAGAAACAAATTAGCAGAGCTGGGAGGGATGAGGAGGGATGTGGTGGAGAATGAGTTGGAATGACAGAAATGCCCTTAGGAAAAAAGATTTAATAAAAAAAATTAAAAATAAAACGAGGAGGGATGTGTGAGTAATGGATAAGTGGAGGGAGGAAGTAGAGGAAATGTGAGGAGGAACAAGGAGACTAGAGGGGGAGAGCTATGAAAGTGGTGTGATCCTATGGAGTGCTTAAAGGAAAAGAAAACGTGGTTAATTGAGATCAGCTGTTAAAGTTAGCTGTGCTCCAACGGAGGATAAACACAAGAGGAAGTATTAAAGTCATTGAATATGAAGCAAGCAAATGAGAGTGGCAAAAAAGCCAACCAGTTATGACAAAAAAGCCATCCAATTATAATCAGTGTGCTGACCTAAGGTCCACTGTAAGATTTTGTATTTTACGCAATAGTTCTTTGACAACAAACATCTTCTGTAGGTGAGACAATGAATTAAGTTGAAATGAAAATTCTTAGTCCGAGCTAACAGTAGTACTCTGCTTTAGGCAAGATAGCAAAAATATCTGCTCAGAACGTGTATCAAGTTGACTCTGAGTTGCATAGTGAGATTCTGGTTGGAAAAAAGTTAGAGTACCTTTAAACCATATTCAATTAAATAGCATGAAAGAATGGGCAGCGATCACATATGATACTTGTCAATATACATTCCAAACATTTAAAATAAGAGTTCAGCCTTAAATGATTACCCAACCTTATTACAAGGCTGGCAGTCCAGGCAGTCTGACCTCCAAATTACGACTTGGGCAGGCGGACCTGCCTAAAGAATGCCGTCCCTGCCAGGTACATCATTCTCGACGTGGTGATGGCGGTCGGGGTTGTACTCAGCCTGGGTGGCACTGAATTCAGGGCCACCTGGCTGATTACAACCACACTTTCCAACAGCCTTTACATGGCAGGGACCCCTCCATGAAAAGGCTGGCATAAAGCTATTGCTGGGGGCCACAGGGGGGCCCCTGCACTGCCCAGGGCCCCCTGCACAGCACCCTCGGAATACACACTGTCTTCCTTGCAGACATTGTGTATTCCGAGGATGCTGGTCGGCCCCCTCTGTGCCAAGGTATAGAGCTGCGTCCTACATCATAGCACTGTTCCCCCCGGACTGACCGGCGGGAACACATATTGCAATGTTCCCGCTGGTCAGCCCAGCAGGAACATTGTAATACACTCAAGGGAATGTAACCTCCATGGCGGTGGCGTCCTCACCGTGTGGTGGTCCCGTGGTGGGACCACCAAAGTCCTAATGAGGCCCTTAATATAAAATGCCAGAAGTAGTAAGGTGACCATGAGCTCTATAGAGGGGAGTGCATTGTGAAATAACTTCAGACCAAACAAGTGGTATTGGAGGAAAAGAGCCACTAGGCAACAGGTTGAAAAATGTGTTTAAGGGAACTTGAGGGTTTACTATTTTCTTATTATTTATTTATTTGTTTCGTAAATTGATGGCCACATAGTATATCTGGTGACAGTGTAGATGGCAGTTCTTGATTAATACGCTTCCTCATTTCGGATGAACTACAGTTCAAGGTTGAAAAATGTCTGGTCTGGATGGCAGAATTTCAAATGGATATTGACATGTGGGCAGAGGGGCAATTTCTCTTCTTGAAGATATCCTGCTCTCAGTGACACTGCCATGAGCTCCTTCTCCCCTAGGCCATCTGAAACACTGAAGACCCTCAGCTCCTCTCATAGATCATTAGGCAGCACCGTACACAGAAAAAGAGAAAAAAAGATGGGTTGAAAAGAAGAGATAAGGAATGACAAAGGGAACCGAGGAAGAAAGTGACAGAGAATGAGAGAAAGGAAGGAGTGATAAGGGCAAGCAATATAAGAAACAGACAAAAGATTGAAACAACCTACAGAAATAGAACTAAGTTAGAAAAGGGCGATGGAAAAAGATAGGAAAGGGGGAAAACAACATCAAGGGAAGTGGAACAAGAATAAGCATACAGAGGTAAAGAGGCGAAATAGATCTAGAATGATTTCCCTGATTTTATTGTGTATCTCACTTCTTGATTGCTAGTATAACTGTGATGTGCAAACATACATGCTTCAATCTGTAGCTCTGGACGCAAAAGACATTAGTTCAAAAGCTTTCTTCACCTACATAGGCATACTCGCAAAGATACAGATGCATGCATAAACATAAGCACATGCCTACTACTGACTTTATAAAATTACCTCTAAGGTGATGACGTGAAGGAGAAATAAACAGGCACTGGCAGAGCTAAGAGAAGCAGTAGTTTGTATTTAGTAGATGAGGTGTTTTTCATTGATGGCTAACTTTGTGCGCATGGGTGAGGGTTTAGTGTTAGATAGATTAATTAGATGACTGAAGGAGAACATGAATGGGTGACTTGGCGATTAAGCAAATGGAGAGATGAATCACATTTGCACTAACCCATTCAACCATCCATACAGCCATCAATCTATTAATTAATGTTGTCTATCCATGCACTCATTCATTCATTCTGCCATATATCCATATATCTTTTATCCCATTCATCCATCCACGCGCTCAAACTCTCCTCTTTCTTGTAGATCACTCTGCAATTCGTAATATAAATTACTCAATCTCCTGTTATGTTCTAATCACCAATCACAACACTGAGAGGTGGTTGATCTAATAGTTTCTGGTGCGTACTCACACCTGGATACACCAGAGATGCTGGATGTGGGGACCTGTCGAAATAAACAAATGTTGGAAAAACCAACAGGTCTGGCTTTCATCTTATTAACCATGCAAACATAGGCAGTTGCAAATGCTATTGTGGTGGTGGTAATAGAGGTGGTGGAAGCAGTGGTACTGGTGGCAAAGGTGGTTTTACTGTGGTGGTAGCGGTGGTGAAGGGTGGTGGTAATATAATGGTGATAAATGCAGATTGTTTTATTAAGGTAATTAAGTGTACTGTGTACGAATGCTGTATTGTAGGCCAAAAAATAAATACATACATTAATTAATAAAAGGTCTCAGGCAGAAAGAAAACGAACATGATTGTTTTCGGTGTACAATGCATGTGTGAGATAAAATACATTTAATTTAAGTGTAAAATAGCCCTTCATGCATTGCAATGTAGGCAATCTACAGGAGACCAAACAATAAACCAGGCAGCGAGTTGCATGCGGTAAGAGAGAGAAATACTCCATTGGGTGGCAACATAGCCAATGAACTTATATTTATCTACAACTTAAAAAGTCTTTCCCATGGTTAGGTGGAAGTCTAACGTTTATCATTAAAATATCTGTCTCTCTTTGGGATGCGCTGCATTTAGCGTCTCCTTGCTCACGCCCTGTGGTGATCCCATGCAGACTCACGTTTTTTCTCATTTTTCTTTTCTTTGAATCTCTTTCTCAAAATTAGTAAATATTTAGTTGACTGAAAAATGTTGTGTTACAGGGCTGAGCCGTTCATTGGGATGTGGTACTGCTGAAAATGTATTAGTCCTTAGTGCGGAGGTATTTAGGGACAGATTTATACTTTATCCTGACTAGCACCATTTTTTAATGCCACCCAGGTATCATATTTATACTCTGACACTGGGTGGCGGTAAAAGCAGGTTAGAGTCAAAATTTGTGATGTTACCCATTGCGTCTTGTAGTAGGGCAAAATGACCTTAACACCAGAAAAATGACTCTAACCTGTTTTACGACACGTAAACATGTTGCAAAATGGAAATGCACCATTTTTACCCGCATTAGTATCAAATATAGACATTAGTGGAGAAAACAATGCAAAGGAGAGGCAAAATGGAGCCAGAAAGCCTGGAGGACACAGACAAGACTCAGGGGGGGGAGAAGAAAAAGAGAAAGTGTTGTTTCAGTGCAGAGGAGCACAAACTACTGTGAGAGAAGTGACGGAGCATCAACATCAACTCTTCATCACCTCCAAATTGCCAATTGGCAGGTGAGAGGCAATCTAGCAGCAGATAGTAAACAAGATTAACATGTTGGCTCAAGTGAGGAGAACCATAACAGAGTGCCAGAAATGCTGGCATGATTGTAAGCAAAGGACAGAGGAAAAAGTGGCAAGGAACAGGAAGTCAGCACTGCCATCTGGAGGTGGTAGTCCAGTACAACAAGAGGACTTGGACAAGATGGAGGAGATGGTTGCAGCGGTCATCCCAGAGGAACTGGTCACTGGAATCGCAGGACAGGACAGCACAGACTACCAGGAAACACCACAAATGCAGGGTAAGTTGCATGGTGGAAATTAATGCTAAATTGTCAAGTGCAAGAAGGGGAAGGCACATAGGACACACACAATGCATGTCAAAGGAGGGTGGAGGGACACATTGCACATCAAGCAAGTTGCACCATGCTGACATAAGCTACACAAGTACCTACGCCTTGGTAGTGCCATGCACCACAACACATAGACAACCTGGACATATGTCAATCACCAGTCCTAAATACCTACATGTTCATATGCAGCACATGGGATGGATGGTATATATCATGACTGTGTCTCTGGTTGTGTCATCACAACATCCCTTGCATATACTCAAATTAACCCTACCAACACGACCAAGACTTCAGAGAATAGGTAGTCAGTTAATACCATTCCTGGGGTTACGTTATGCTGGTGTCCCTTGCAGTAACACCCACCTTGCAACTGCCTTGCCTCATTGCCCAAACACGTGTGCTGCACCTCACAGCACACAATTCATTGCAACCATCCCAACAGTACCCAGACATGTGCTGGTAGCACCACCACCCCGCACATTGACATTGCAAGACATATGACTCAGGTACTCAAGTCTGTCCTGCAAGGCACCCAGAGGCGGTTTGTGATAGACATGAGGCTCAATTTAAAGTCTGCAATGATCATGCGTTGATTAGTCCATGACTGATGTGGCAAAGTTGTCTAATGGTATCAAATGCCCCATATGCATTGCCCCCTAAGGCAGGAAAGCCCCCTTTGCTAACATAATGGCAGGGGCAAGGGTCATGTGCGTTAAATGATGACAAAGTTGCGCTATACATGCATTGCCCAACTTTGTTGACACAATCCAGGGACAATAAGGTAGGCTGGCAGTGCCTTGGTGTTTCATACACAACACTATGCCGGGGCACAGGTGTCGCCATGGCCTCTGAAATGTGTGCCTACATGATGGTTGCGCAGGACACACCAGACATCTGACCTGCATTGGTATCATGGTTGGACATGTGAACTCCAGGACTAGACTGGCACAGATATTCTTCATTCTGGTTGCATACAACCTGTCCACAAGCATTTCATGCATCACCCCAACTCATCTGCTACTGTCATTCAAGAGCAGTGAACAGTAAATAGTATGCCAATGGGATACTCACCAACAGGTCCGCCGATCTCTACACCAAGGTGATCAAGCAAATCCTGCTCCCTGGCCACCAGATCTGCCCTGCTATGTTTTAGCTGGTGCTCATTCCTGCCACTCCTGTAGACTCTCTTCAGGTGGTGGAGCACCTTGCCCCACCACAGCCACCTGGCCTCCATCCGGTATCTTTGGATGACCCGGCCACCCATCTCGAGTATCATAGGAAGGTAGTGGCATACCAGTCACACAAATCCACCAAACTCCTCCTCTGACATCCTCGTCAGCCTCCCCCTGCCTGACATGTTTGAAATGGTCAAAGTAGACCACACCACAAATAACGAGATAAAAAGGAATAATAAACAGAAACTTAACCCTACTAATTAATCCCAACTATCCCAAATGCTAAACTACTCCGGACAGACATCCCACTGTACAAATACAACATTTTAACATTAAACACACAAAATCACAACAACTGGGACAAAATGATAACTAATAATGAAAGGACACAACAGGAGGGACACCACAAACTGCAAGCAACAACCAAGGCACAACCACCAGCTCCAAAACACAACCACACAGTCAGAATGGCACAGACTATAAAGAGAAAGTGAAAGTACACCCACTGTACCATGCCTGTAGACATGATTTTCTATACCATCACTTCCTGTCCCTGTGCGTCACGTTTTTCAGTTGTGCGTGTATTTATTTGACGCATTTGACATTTGTGTAGGTTTAGTTAGACGCATAACGCATGTGCATCGTTTCTATAGAGGCATGACGGTCATGCATCGATTTCATTGAAGGCAGCATTGAGAGTTGCGCGAAGCTGGAATTCACGCTAAGGGCCCATGTGTCATTGACTTTGCGGATGTTTTAGATGCATTTGGGTCATATTTGTTTTACTCAATTCCTGATTGCGTGTTTTTTTGCATTGTCCTTAGATGCACCTTGAATCAAAATACATATGACATGGGCTGTGCTGCAGTGTTGTATTTTGGGTATGGCCACATGTGGTAGTCCATGCAACAATGTGACAAGGTTGTGATTGGTCTGTTCCACCAATGTGTGTGTTACAGACTCAACAGCATGCAAATTGTTGCACGTCATGCATAAATATGAATGTGTGACAACAGTGCATCCACATATGCTTGGCATTCAGTTCAACAGAATAGTTCTGATTTGTGGTTGGGTAATGTGTTTTTGTCTGTGATGTGTGATGTTGTCATGCAGAGCATAATATTTCAAGCTACACACACAGGTCAGGCATTGTTGATGATGGGTGAGCCATTGCTACCTAGGAATAATTACCAGACAACTGTCTCCGTATGTAGATTTTGAGTTTATGGAGACTTGTGTGAAGCCTGCATATTTGTCTGACATGTGTACATCTTTGGTACATAGTGTGTATGACACACTCTGCCTACATTCCACCCAGAATATATTTTGATAAAAAAAGTTTGATTGAACTTGCTGCAATTACTAATGGCTGTTGGTTTTGTGTGGTGGACCTGCTGCCCTAGCTGCATGTGGTCTCATCCATGCTTGTAGGAGGCTGGCCTGGCTTATAAGTGGGTACCAGAGGTACTTACACCTTGTGCCAGGTCCAGTTATCACTTATTAGTGTAGAAGAGGTGTTTCTAGCAGCTAAGTCTGATAGAAGGTAGCTATGGCAAAGCAGCTTAGGCTGAACTAGGAGACATGTAAAGCTCCTACTATACCACTGGTGTCATATGCACAATATCATAAGAAAACACAATACACAGAAGTACTAAAAATAAAGGTACTTTATTTTTATGACAATATGCCAAAGTATCTCAGTGAGTACCCTCAGTATGAGGATAAGTTATATACACAAGATATATGTACACAAACCAAAATTATGCAGGTTATAGCAAGAAAAGTAATGCAAGCAGTGTAAAGTTACAATAGATTGCAATAGGAGCACATAGGTATAGGGCAACACAAACCATATACTCCAAAAGTGGAATGCGAACCACGAATGGACCCCAAACCTATGTGAGCTTCTAGAGGGTCGCTGGGACTGTAAGAAAACAGTGAGGGTTAGAAAAATATCCCACCCCAAGACCCTGTAAGGTAGGTGGAAAGTGCACCTACAACCCCCAGAGAGCACAGAAGTCGTGATAGGGGGATTCTGCAAGGAAAACCAACACCAGCAATGCAACAACAGTGGATTTCCAGACCTGAGTACCTGTAAGACAAGGGGACCAAGTCCAAGAGTCACGACAGTGTCGAGAGTGGGCAGGAGCCCAGGAAATGCCAGCTGTGGGTGCAAGGAAGCTGCCACCGGATGGAAGAAGCTTGGTGTTTTGCAAGAACGAAGAGGACTAGGAACTTCCCCTTTGGAGGATGGATGTCCCACATCGTGAAGAAGCTTGCAGAAGTTTAACCACTCAGAAAGACCACAAATAAGCCTTGCTAGTTGCAAGGGTCGCAGTTAGGGTTTTTGGATGCTGCTGTGGCCCAGGAGGGACCAGGATGTCTCCACTTGGATGAGGAGACAGAGGGGGTGCCCAGCAAATCAGGGAGCCCTCACAGAAGCAGGCAGCACCCACAGAAGTACCGGAACAGGCACTTGGAAGAGGAGTGAACCAGAGTCCACACAAAGTCACAAAAGGGAGTCCCATGATGCCGGAGGACAACTCAGAAGGTTCTGCACTGCAGGTTAGAGTGTCGGGGACCCAGGCTTGGCTGTGCACAAAGGAAATCCTGGAAGAGTGCACAGGAGCCGGAGCAGCTGCAAATCACGCGGTACCCAGCAATGCAGTCTAGCGTGGGGAGGCAAGGACTTACCTCCACCAAACTTGGACTGGAGAGTCACTGGACTGTGGGAGTCACTTGGACAGAGTTGCTGAGTTCCAGGGACCACGCTCGTTGTGCTGAGAGGGGACCCAGAGGACCGGTGATGCAGTCTTTTGTTGCCTGCGGTTGCAGGGGGAAGATTCCGTCGACCCACAGGAGATTTCTTCAGAGCTCCTGGTGCAAGAAGGAGGCAGGCTACCCCCAGAGCATGCACCACCTGGAAACAGTCGAGAAAGCCGGCAGGATGAAGCGATACAAGGTTGCTAGTAGTCGTCTGGCTACTTTTTTGCGGTTTTGCAGGCGTCCTGAGCAGTCAGCGGTCGATCCTTTGGCAGAAGGTGAAGAGGGAGATGCAGAGGAATTCTGGTGAGCTCTTGCATTCGTTATCTATAGAATTCCCCAAAGCAGAGAACCTAAATAGCCAGAAAAGGAGGTTTGGCTACCTAGGAAGGAGGATTGGCTACAAATAGAGGTAAGAGCCTATCAGAAGGAGCCTCTGACGTCACCTGCTGGCACTGGCCACTCAGAGCAGTCCAGTGTGCCACAGACACCTCTGTTTCCAAGATGGCAGAGGTCTGGGACACACTGGAGGAGCTCTGGGCACCTCCCCTGGGAGGTGCAGGGCAGGGGAGTGGTCACTCCCCTTTCCTTTGTCCAGTTTCGCACCAGAGCAGGGCGGGGGATCCCTGAACTGGTGTAGACTGGCTTATGCAGAGATGGGCACCATCTGTGCCCATCAAAGCATTTCCAGAGGCTGGGGGAGGCTACTCCTCCCCAGCCTTCACACCTATTTCCAAAGGGAGAGGGTGTTACACCCTCTCTCAGAGGAAGTCCTTTGTTTTGCATTCCTGGGCCAGGGCTGCCTGGACCCCAGGAGGGCAGAAACCTGTCTGAGGGGTTGGCAGCAGCTGCAGTGGAAACCCCGGAAAGGCAGTTTGGCAGTACCCGGGTTCTGTGCTAGAGACCCGGGGGATCATGGAATTGTCCCCCCAATGCCAGAATGGCATTGGTGGGACAATTCCATGATCTTAGACATGTTACATGGCCATGTTCGGAGTTACCATTGTGACGCTATACATAGGTAGTGACCTATGTATAGTGCACGCGTGTAATGGTGTCCCCGCACTCACAAAGTCCGGGGAATTTGCCCTGAACAATGTGGGGGCACCTTGGCTCGTGCCAGGGTGCCCTCACACTAAGTAACTTTGTAACTAAGTAACCTTTCACCAGGTGAAGGTTAGACATAATGGTGACATAAGTTACTTAAGTGCAGTGGTAAATGGCTGTGAAATAACATGGATGTTATTTCACTCAGGCTGCACTGGCAGGCCTGTGTAAGAATTGTCAGATCTCCCTATGGGTGGCAAAAGAAATGCTGCAGCCCATAGGGATCTCCTGGAACCCCAATACCCTGGGTACCTTGGTATCATGTACTAGGGAATTATATGGGTGTACCAGTATGCCAATGTGAATTGGTGAAATTGGTCACTAGCCTGTTAGTGACAATTTGGAAAGCAGAGAGAGCATAACCACTGAGGTTCTGGTTAACAGAGCCTCAGTGAGACAGTTAGTCATCACACAGGGAACACATACAGGGCACATACTTATGAGCACTGGGGCCCTGCCTGGCAGGGTCCCAGTGACACATAGACTAAAACAACATATATACAGTGAAATATGGGGGTAACATGCCAGGCAAGATGGTACTTTCCTACAATGCTGATCTGCATTCTACCGATGTGTCTGTTCAATGTGTGAGGTCATGTGTTTCCTGTGTCAGGATTGTGCCCCATGGCAGTGGCAGGACAGATTACCATGGATGTACTGCGCAGGCCCAACTTCTACCATTGGTTGTTAAACCTGGGCTAATCACGATGATCATTGTTACTAATGATGTCCCCCCTTGTCACACATGTTCCATGCAGCCATTGCAACTCTCACACTTAGTAGTGACAGTGATCATTACCAACACTACTTAATTTCTATTAATTGACATCAACTCCCTCATGTGTGGGCCCCTTGCATACATCCTATTTGGACATGATTTAGTTGTGTCTGATGACCTGTTGACCTACAAGTTGGCAATGTAGATGTACAAAATATGTAGTGGTCCATAGATTGCGTCCTTCAGTTGTCCTATACCAGTGATGAGGCTGTTAGTGATGTGTCTGATGATGGCAGTACAATCTTACACATCACAAATGATGTCGCAACAGTACTTGTCAGATTCCTATTTGTAACATGGTCCCTGACCTTTGACTTGCCTTATTATGCTATGTGTAGTGGAGATTAAAAAGACCAAAGCAGGATTGGTTGTATTAGTAAAGTGTTTATTTACAAAATTGACAAGGTGAAATCAGTGGTTCTTAAGAGTAAAGGTTGTCAACTATGTGCTGTCTCTGCCATTCCCCAGCAGCTGTGTTGTGCTGTTCCCCCTTCATATCATCACCATCATCTTCCTCCTCCTCCGCAGGCAGGTCATCTACCTGGTCATACATCAGAATGTTCATCCGCACACATATGTTGTGCGGGATAGCACATATCAGGATGATTTTGCACACAATGTGTGGGGCATATAGAAGGCTGCCTCCTATGTGATCCAGGCACCTGAATCTTGTCTTCAGTATGCAAAATGTCCTTTCCATGATATTGCATGTCTTAGGGTGTCCCTCATTGTATGCACGCTCTGCTGCTGTGCTTGTGTTTGCCAATGGGGTCATCATCCACAGCTGTTTGCCATAAAAGAGATAAAATGTGTAATTTGTTGTTTAGGCTTGCAACAGGTTTGTCATGTTGCATGGCAGTTGTTATTTTGATTTGGTTATGTCTCATACATGTTTGTGGTATGGTGTGAGTTCCTGGCCTTGTGCAAAGTTTCTAAGCACTGTGTTGTTGAACATGCCAATACTGGGTATTGGCTCAAGGACCTGGGACAGATATTTTGTATTCCTAACTGATGCTCAGTATGTATGTACCATGTGTTGTGTAGTGCACTTTTGTATCATTGTGCTATCATAGGAGGGACATGATATAAACTCATATCACAATGGGGTCAGATGTGGTGACAACGAGGTAGCCCTATTGAGCCTGGACATCCCAGCCATTTTGACATGTCATAACAGATGAAGTGCAACATTTAGGCCCATTTTAGTGTGTAAGTGATAATGCACAACACAGCTCCAACAATGGCAGCACAGTACTGCAACAGTTTGACTATACAGGAATGCACCATGTGTGACATGCTACTAGGCAACACTTTGTTGTCCCCTGTGACGAAGCCTAATATGCAGCCATGCACCAAGACTACCAACCTTGCACCAGGGTGCTTGGCTAGCTGCCCTTTGGAGGTGGATGTATCTATGCAGGTAGGGACACCTTCCTATACATATACATTTTTGATGGCCAATTGGCTCTTTCTGTGTAGCAGCATGCGGCATGCATAAGTGGCATGCATAGCTGGCATATTCATATGAGGTCAAATCACAGTATATTTCTTTATTGCAACCTGCAAATGGCACCCCTAGGGTAGTGTTTGATGTTTGCAATGCCTCAGGTTTCAGGTGACACCTACATCTGTGTCAGCGTCATAATGCCATGTATCTTGTGGTGACAGACCTGCAGCTACACACTGCAAGCCCCTTCCACGCTAAGTGCTGCGTGGGAGCGTGGTCGATTTCCAATGTGGCTTCAAGTCACAAAAGAGTGGTCACCCGCCAACTTGTACATACAGTGCAGGCCATGACAATGTCACTGGGGGCTCTTACATAGGCCCCTTAGTGTTCCTGAGTGGCAGCCAACGCGTGTGCTAGCCATCAGGTATCCAAGGGTGTGTATCCCATTGTTTCAGGATGATCAACATCACTACCAGTGTCTCTCCTATCTTCCAAAACATGAATCAGCATTCATACTGTCCACACATGCACAGTGCAGGCTATGGGATAGAGCTCAGCTACTTAGCAAATGTGTCCCTTAGCACAGTGCATGTAAGGTCAGTGATGTCCTATTTTCTCCTACAGGGTCCCACTATGGCATCCATGATCTGCACTGTCTAACTGACTCTGCCCCATGGTGGGCCATTTATTGTTTACATTATAGACATGATGGTGTTGTGGGTCAGTAAGTGGTGCATGTGAGGTGGCACTACAGTAGGTGTGGTGCTACTTCTCAGAAATCTGGCACATGATATGTGATGGCCATTGATGTTGTATTCCTGTGTGTGTAACCCATTGCATCAGGCCCATTTTAGTGTGTAAGTGATAATGCACAACACAGCTCCAACATTGGCAGCACTGTACTGCAACAGTTTGACTATGTAGGAATGCACCATGTGTGACATGCTAATAGGCAACACTGTGTTGTCCCCTGCGCCGATGCCTAATATGCAGCCGTGCACTAAGACTACCAACCTTGCACCAGGGTGCTTGGCTAGCTGCCCTTTGCACACTACAGGTAAGTCAGGTAGCCAGCAAATGTAGGCATCATGTACACTCCCAGGATACTTGGCCAAAATGTTTGTGAATAGTCCTGGTGGTCCACTATGGCCTGCACATTTATGGAATGCTTGTTTGCGATTCCAGTATAGATGCTCTGTTGCTGCAGGTGGAACAAGTCAGGCATGGGTGCAGTCAATTGCACTGAACACACGTGGGAAGCCATCACATTGATAGAACCCCTGTTTTATCTTCTACTGCTTTTGCTGGCTGTTGGGGAAGCTGATGTGGTGGGGTGTCAGAGAGATAATTGCGTCTAACACCTTTGGCAGGAACACCGAGAATGATGGCTGTGACACACCAGCAACCAGGGCACCTGTTGTTTAACCCCTACGGTGCCTTGGACGAGGTGATCTCGTCCAAGGCACCGGTTCCCGGGTGTCTTGGACGAGATCACCTCGTCCTGCACCCGGGAACTGGGGGGAGCGCTAGCGCTCCACCCATGTGCTTCCCACCCACCCAAGGCAGGGATGGAAGGGGAAGCCCTTCCCCTTCCACCCTGACCCCTCTTCACCCCCCCTGTGATGTCAGTGCTCATCGCGCGCTGACTATCACAGAGGGCCTGCTTCCATGGCACTGGAAGCTCAGCTTCCAGCGCAATCGAAAGAGAAATGCAAAGCATTTCTCTTTCGATCAAGTGGGGGAGCCCCAGAGAGGCTTCAAAGGGAAGGAAAGGAATTTCCTTCCCTTTGAAGTCTCTCTGAGCGTTTCAAAAGCCAGATTGCAAAGCAATCCGGCTTTTGAAACGCCCTCTAGACACCAGGGATATTTATTTTTATTAGAAACTGGCATAAGTGAGCGACCCCTTGGGCAAGGGTCGCTCCCAGGGGGGGCATTTTTTTGGAAGGACTTTTCTGCCCCCCCTGGGGGCAGATTGGCCTATTATTAGGCCGATCTGCCCCCAGGGGGGGCAGAAACCTCTAGGCACCAGGGATCATTTTTTTGTTTTTTTTGTTTTGTTTTTTTGGAGGTGGGGAGCGACCCCTTAGGCAAGGGGTGGGCCCCTAGAGGGCAAATTATATTTAGGCCATTTGTGGCCTATTTTTATGAGGCCAATCTGCCCCCAAGGGGGACAGAAACCACTAGACACCAGGGAGTTTTTTTTTTTTACGTGAATTTCACGCAAGGGGAGCGACCCCTTAGGCAAGGGTCGCTCCCCTGGGGGGGGGATTTATTTTAGGCCATTTCTGCCCCCCTGGGGGGCAGATCAGCCTATTTTGATTAGGCCGATCTGCCCCCAAGGGGGGCAGAAACCACTAGGCACTGGGGATTTTTTTTTGCGCCTATGTCACGCAGGGGGAGCGACCCCGTAGGCAAGTGTCGCTCCGGGGGGGGGGGCAAATTTATTTTGGGCCATTTCTGCCCCCCCTGGGGGCAGATCGGCCTATTGTTATTAGGTCAACTGCCCCCGGGGAGGCAGAAACCTCTAGGCGCCAGGGCAATTTTTGTTTTTTGTGTTTTTTTTTGTTTGTTTGTTTTTTTAGAGATGGGGAGCGACCCATTAGGCAAGGGTCGCTCCCCTGGGGGGCAAATTGTGTTTAGACCATTTCTGCCCCCCATGGGGGCAGATCGGCCGATTTTAGGTCAATCTGCCCCCAAGGGGGCAGAAACCACTAGGCACCAGGGATTTTTTTTTTTGCGCCAATGTCAAGCAAGGGGAGCGACCCCGTAGGCAAGGGTCTCTCCCGGGGGGAGCGTTCGGGGTGTGGGGGGGCAAATTTATTTTAGCCCTTCTGCCCCCCCTGGGGGCAGATCGGCCTATTGTTATAAGGCCGATCTGCCCCCAGGGGTGGCAGAAACCTCTAGGCGCCAGGGCAATTTTTTGTTTGTGTCTTTTTTTGTCTGTTTGTTTTTTTAGAGATGGGGAGCGACCCATTAGGCAACGGTCACTCCCCTGGGGGGCAAATTGTATTTAGACCATTTCTGCCCCCCTTGGGGGCAGATCGGCCAATTTTAGGTCAATCTGCCCCCAAGGGGGCAGAAACCACTAGACATCGGGGATTTTTTTTTTGTGCCAATGTCACGCAAGGGGAGTGACCCGTAGGCAAGGGTCGCTCCCGGGGGGAGGGTTGGGGGGGCAAAATTATTTTAGGCCATTTCTGCCCCCCTGGGGGCCGGCTGAGCTAGAGGCCAAAATCCACAGGTAGGCACTTTGCAAAAAACACCTCTGTTTTCTGTGAAAAAATGTGATGTGTTCACGTTGTGTTTTGGGCCATTTCCTTTCGTGGGCGCTAGGCCTACCCACACAAGTGAGGTACCATTTTTATCGGGAGACTTAGGGGAACGCTGGGTGGAAGGAAATTTGTAGCTCCTCTCAGATTCCAGAACTTTCGGTCACCGAAATGAGAGGAAAAAGTGTTTTTTGGCCACATTTTGAGGTTTGCAAAAGATTCTGGGTAACAGAACCTGGTCAGAGCCCCACAAGTCACCCCATCTTGGATTCCCCTAGGTTTCTAGTTTTCAAAAATGCGCTGGTTTGCTAGGTTTCCCCAGGTGCCGGCTGAGCTAGAGGCCAAAATCCACAGGTAGGCACTGTTTTCTGTGAAAAAATGTGATGAGTCCACGTTGTGTTTTGGGCCATTTCCTTTAGTGGGCGCTAGGCCTACCCACACAAGTGAGGTACCATTTTGATCGTGAGACTTGGGGGAACGCTGGGTGGAAGGAAATTTGTGGCTTCTCTCAGATTCCAGAACTTTCTGTCACCGAAATGTGAGGAAAATGTGTTTTTTTAGCCAAATTTTGAGGTTTGCAAAGGATTCTGGGTAACAGAACCTGGTCAGAGCCCCACAAGTCACCCCATCTTGGATTCCCTAGGTCTCTAGTTTTAAAAAATGCACAGGTTTGGTAGGTTTCCCTAGGTGCCGGCTGAGCTAGAGGCCAAAATCTACAGGTAGGCACTTTGCAAAAAACACCTCTGTTTTCTGTAAACAATTGTGATGTGTCCACGTTGTGTTTTGGGGCATTTCCTGTCGCGGGCGCTAGGCCTACCCACACAAGTGAGGTATCATTTTTATCGGGAGACTTGGGGGAACATAGAATAGCAAAACAAGTGTTATTGCCCCTTGTCTTTCTCTACATTTTTTCCTTCCAAATACAAGAGAGTGTGTAAAAATGACGTCTATTTGAGAAATGCCCTGTAATTCACATGCTAGTATGGTCACCCCGGAATTCAGAGATGTGCAAATAACCACTGCTCCTCAACACCTTATCTTGTGCCTATTTTGGAAATACAAAGGTTTTCTTCATAGCTATTTTTCACTCTTTATATTTCAGCAAATGAATTGCTGTACACCCGGTATAGAATGAAAACCCACTGCAGGGTGCAGCTCATTTATTGGCTCTGGGTACCTAGGGTTCTTGTTGAACCTACAAGCCCTATATATCCCGGCAACCAGAAGAGTCCAGCAGACGTAACGGTATATTGCTTTAAAAAATCTGACATTGCAGGAAAAAGTTACAGAGTAAAACGTGGAGAAAAATTGCTGTTTTTTTACCTCAATTTCAATATTTTTCTTTTTCAGTTGTTATTTTCTTTAGGAAACCCTTGTAGGATCTACACAAATTACCCCTTGATGAATTCAGAATTTTGTCTACTTTTCAGAAATGTTTAGGTTTCTGGGATCCAGCATTGGTTTCACACCCATTTCTGTCACTGACTGGAAGGAGGCTGAAGCACAAACAAATCGTAAAAATGGGGTATGTCCCAGTAAAATGCCAAATTTGTGTTGAAAAATTGGGTTTTCTGATTCAAGTCTGCCTGTTCCTGAAAGCTGGGAAGCTGGTGATTTTAGCACCACAAACACTTTATTGATGCCATTTTCAGGGGAAAAAACACAAGCCTTCTTCTGCAGCCACTTTTTCCCTTTTAAAAAAAAAATGAAATGTTCACTGTATTTTGGCTAATTTCTTGGCCTCCTTCAGGGGAACCCACAAAGTCTGGGTACCTTTAGAATCCCTAGGATGTTGGAAAAAAGGAAGCAAATTTGGCTTGGCTAGCTTATGTGGACAAAAAGTTATGAGGGCCTAAGCGCGAACTGCCCAAAATAGCCAAAAAAAGGCCTGGCACAGGAGGAAAAGGCCTGTCAGCGAAGGGGTTAAAATGAGCCACTTTCCAGCATGTGCAGGACATCTAGTAGCTTTGTCACAGGTGGTATATTGTGTGGGGCTGGCTGTGATCTGTGGCTCAATGTGGTGCAGCAGGTGGAGTATGGCTTGCCGGGTGAGTCTGTATGTCCTTATTATGTCTTGTTCCCTGAGGCCAAGAAGGGTTGTCCTGTTTCTGAATATTCTCCCCTGCATTCTGCGTTGCCTTTGTGGGCTACATTACAGTGGTGGTGGTTGCTGTTGTTGTTGCTGTCCTCTGCGTCGTCTCGCAAGCTGGAGCAGTTGCACTTCCATCCTGTCCCGTGGGTTAGTGATGTTGCTTCTGTGAGTTTTCCTTAAGTAGTGGTGTGTAGGCCTAATTTTTATTGCCTGGTCTGACCCAGGCATTCAAATATTTGACACAAATCTGAGTTAATGTCATTTTTTGGGTTCGCCTCCCACCCGTGGGTCAGTTTTGTCTTAGAGTCATTTTTGGACGGGAGCGCCCAACTTGCATGTCATTGAAGCAAGGAGGTTTCACACGTCCCAAAAATGACATTAACTCCAATATTTTGACTTTAGATGTGTCTAGTGTCCAAATATAAATATGGAGTTAAGTTTCCGCTGAATTAGCATCAAAATAAATTTTCTAATTCAGTGCAAAGCAAGTATAAATCTGGGCCTTAATGCTCCTGATTGTGAGTGTTATTGCAGATTAATTTTCCCTTAAGTTAAAGGAATCTGCTTGTGGCGTACTACTTCAAATAAAATGTTTCTAATTACATTGTTAGACCTGGCATCATTTTCATGAGTTACCCTCTCTTTTTGCCTCGGCCTCCTGTATTTTTTACTGTTTGCTGGATCTAGTTTTTGCTGATTTTGGTACTCTGGGCACTTTACCATTGCTGATCAGTGGTAAAGTGCAAGTGCTCCCTGTGTAAATTGTGAATATGATTAGTTATCCCTGACTGGCATATTTGATTTACTAGTAAGCTCCTAGTATAGTGCACAATCTGTGCCCATGGCCTTAAATCAAATGCTACTAGTGGGCCTGCAGCGCTGATTGTGCCGGCAACATGAGTAGCCCTGTAACCATGGCTCACACCTGCCTTTGCAGTGTCTGTGTGTACAGTTTTAAACAGCCATGTCGACCTGGCAAGTGCACCCTTTGGCAGGCACAAACCTTCTCTGTTAGTACATGTAAGGCACCCCTAAGGTAGGCCCAAGGTAGCCCCATGAGCAGGATGCAGTGTATTTAGAAGGTAGGACATGTACTGGTTGTTTTACATTTCCTGTTAGTGAAATACTGCTAAATTCAGTTTTCACTATTGCAAGACATATCTTAGGTTAACATGGGGATTGCCTTGAAATATACTTTAAGTGTAATTTCCTATTGGTAGCAGATAGAGATATGGCGTTTGAGATCTCTGAACTCACAATTTAAAAATGCATCTTTTGGTGAAGTTGGTTTATGGGTTGTAAGTTTGAAAATGCCACTTTTAGAAAGTGGGCCCTTTCTTGCTTAACCATTCTGTGCCTTTGCCTGCCTGCTGGAACACATGTCTTGGTCAGGATGACAGTTGGGCTGAATTCACTCTAAACAGTAACACAAAGGGAGCTGTGGTGTGCCCTGCATATCCTGATGGGTCTTCTGGGGCTAGAATGGTGGGAGAAGCTGACATTTGCACCTGAATAGGGCTGTGCCTGTCCTTGCACAATGCAGCCTCCAACCCTATAGAGTGTGCTTGGGACCCAGACAGGAAAGCAGGGTTGTATGCACTACAAAGTCTTTCCTTTGAAGTTTGCCTACTTCCAAGGCAGAAATTAGTATAAGTGTTGGACTGCTGACCCCACAATTTTAGAACATTTCTGGATCAAGAGGAGACTCTGCCAAGGAAAAGAGATGAAGAGTTGTGAGGAGGAGTATTGCCCTTTTGCTGTGTGTGCTTTGCTGGGTTGGCCTGCAGTTGCTGCTTCTGCTTTGGAGATGACAAAGACTAGACTATACTGTGTATCCTGCTTGTGAAGTTTCTCCAACGGCTTGGACTGAGCGTGCCTCCTGTTAAGAAGTTTCAGGGACACCAAAGACTTCTCCTGCCAGCCTCTAGGTTCTCTTGCTGAGGACCCTGACTCGCCAGGTGGTGCCCGCTCCAGTTCCTCGGCCCCCGGGAGTGAAAGCCAGCCTAAAAACAAGAAGAACTAGGCACATCGACTCTGCACAACTCCAGAACCGGTGCTGCTACCGGGCTCTGAGCCGCTGTCTGCATCCTAAGCCGTTGGTCCCCGCTGAAGTACGACTATGAATGACACCACAGACCCAGCACCGCTGGCCCGAAGCTGCTGCAGCACCTCTGAAGTCCCACGAGATGTGAGTCCTGAGTGCTGTGTCACCGATGTCCATGACGCCTGACTCTGCCACGGTGCCTGTGGTCCCGTGGTCTGACCGTAACTCCAAGAGGTTGCCCTATTGCGCCTTGACCCACCGGATTCATTGATCCTGCCGTATCATAAGGAACCAAAGCCTCGCCACCGACTCCGCATCACCTTCCTTGCAACCGTAAGAAACCAACTCCTCACCTCCCCTGCCTCGCAGTAATGAACCAACGCCTCACCTCCCCGGTAGCAGTAAGAAACTGATGCTGCACCGGCTCCAGCGATGCTCACCTCCCCTACTCTGTGCAACGTCTTTGTTTCAAAGGTACTATGCCTGGGGTCTGTGCAACTCTGATGCCGACGCTGCACTCCCTCGCGAGTGGCCTCTGATTGTTGGGAACAACTTAATCAACATTGCCAAAATATCCCCAGTTGAAGCTATTGTGTTTCTAAGCGCTTTATTGTTTCTAAGCGCTTTATTGGGATTTAATCTTTACAAAATTCATATCTTTGCTTGTGTATGTTGTTTTTTTAATTGTTTTGGTCTTGTTTCACTTAGATAAATATTGGCTATTTTTCTGAATGGGTGTGGAGTACTTTTGTGGTGTTTTCACTGTGTTACTGTGTATGGGTACAAATACTTAACACATTGCCTTTGAGATAAGCCTGACTGCTCGTGCCAAGCTACCAAGGGGGTGAGCAGGGGTTATTATAGGAGTGTGACTCTCTTACCCTGACTAGAGTGAGGGTCCCTACTTGGACAGGGTGCAAACTGACGTCCAACTACAGAGTCCACTTCTAGCATATATTAAATAACCCACTGCACTTTCTGAATTTAATGCCCTTCATCTGCATTTATCCTCTTTGTGCATCAACATCCCAAGTATATTTAAAAAAAATATATCACAATTTGTCAATGCACGGCAACACAGAGGCAGCATTGCCAGTTTTGCCACGTGCCATCAACCTTTTCTGTTTACTTCTCTGACCAATTTTATAGAAGAAGAAAATTGGAAAAACTTTCCAACCACCAAACATGACAAACCACGATTTAGATTGAGAGACCAATAAAAAGGTGCTTTACAGATAAAATCCACAAAGTTTTGTTTCTTCAATATAGAAGCAAACAGGTAGTGGTGGTGATGTGACCTACTGATGCATTCCTGGGGATTTAAAAACAATTTAAATAACACACACCTGACACCCATACACACATCACACCCACACACCAAACCACCATAAAACACATACCCACATTACCCACAACCCTTTACGACTACAAACCATTGGCACAAGACCGACACCACGACCACAGACAAGACCAGAGCCACACACCACCATCACCTATACACCACCCACGCACCCCACATCACACACTCCAACACATTACCCAACACACCCTCCCCTGCACACCTCACAAAATATGGCACCACAAAGACACCCCTGATTCTCAGAGGAAGAGCTAAGGGTCATGGTGGAGGAAATCATCAGGGTAGAGCCACAGCTATTTGGAACACAGGTGCAGAAGATATCCATTGCTAGGAAGATGGAGCTATGGTGGAGGATCGTGGACACGGTCAATGCCGTGGGACAGCACCCAAGAACCAGGGATGACATCAGGAAGAGGTGGAATGACCTACGGGGGAAGGTACGTTCCTTTGCAGTAAGACACCAGCTCACTACCCAGAGGGCTGGCGGTAGACCCCCACCTCCTCCCCCACAACTAGCAACATGGGAGGAGCAAGTCTTGACAATCATGCATCCTGAGGGCCTGGCCAGAGTAGCAGGAGGACTGGACTCTGGTAAGTCAACTCTATACTACTATCACCCCCTACCGGCATGCCATCACATACCCTCACCCTCACTCCCATCACTCCACCACCTCCCACACACCCCACCATCACATTCCACTCATCCCAATACCAAGCCCTGCATGCCATAAAAATGTATGGACACCACTCACAGACCTGCATGGACACCTATCACTAAAGCATGCACACTAGAGAGAATCAGCTAGCCCACCACATACAAACTTACACAAGTGAAAGCAGCCAGGGAAAATACAACCAAAGAGGGCAAGCCACGGATGCACAATATGTCACACACAGAATCTTTAACACAGCATTTACATCCCCACAGGTATCCCAGCCAATGTCAGCAGAGAAGAGGTGCCAGCAATATCCAGTCCCCCCACAGAAGAGGCCCACAGTGATGACCAACCTGGCCCATCAGGGACCTCTGGACAGTCAGTTACCCAGCCACAGTCACACACCACCACAGAGCCTCTCCCCTCAGGAAACACCACCACAGCACCCACCCAGCTTACCCATACCTCTGTCCCCAGGACACGTCAATCAGCAGTGTGTCCACCTTTACAGGGACCACAGCGCACACCTCATACCCATGATAATCAGGGACCTGGGGTCAGTCTCAGAGGGCACACGGTTCAGGGGACAGAGGCACAGGACAACAGGGAAATTGGGAGGAGTGCTCTGCGCCAGGGGGAGGACAGGCCCAGGTAACATACTTTCCAGGAGGCACTAGCAGAGATCCTGGGAGCATACCAACATTCCCAGGATACGTTGGGCCAGATCCTGGCCACCGTGCAGGAGAACAAGCAGCTGCAGGAGGGACAGTACCAGGGGATCAGGGAGGACTTGTAGGCCATCAACACCACCCTGGTGTCCATAGCAGGGGTGCTGGCAGACATGGCCAACATTATGAGGGAGGCAGCCTCACAACAGCGGGCCCCTGCCACGAGCCAGACATCTGAACTGCCTTCCACCTCCGCTGCCGCTAGTGGACAGGAGGCTCCGCCACAGGACCAACAGACCACCAGCACCCCTCCCCCTGCAGAAGGAGAACCACCCCACAAACGTTCCCTGCAATCCAGGCAGAAGCCAGAGACTAATGCCAAGGCCACCACCAGGAAATGAGACTCTCCTTATTGTCATCCTTGTGTTCCACTCAGTCACCCTGTCCACCTTAAACTGCCATTCCTCCCCTTCCTATGTCCCCATAGACAATGCACCTGTGCTACAAATAGACTGGAACAATATCCTGGACTTTCCTCCATCATCACCCCATCCAAATGCACTTGCCCCTCTACTTCTTAGCACTTAAATAAACACCCTTTGGCAAAATACTAGTATGGAGTATGTCAAACTCATTTAAGAATGTATTGGTATAACCATGTTCAAACATTGCAATTCAAATGTACAGTAATGTTCAAATCCGAAAGACCTGTAGTTGGCTGCAGTGATCACACCAGGAGCGCTAGTGGGACACCAATATCTGCAAAATGAGTTGCCAAAGGGTACAGTAAGTCGGCATAGAAGTGGGAAATAACAGCATGCCAGTGCACAGATATACAAATAATTGTCAATGAAATGTGAAGTACCACTGTCTTACCTGTGTGTCATTGGAAGTATTGTCAAATCACTGCAGTTCTATTGTCCTCATCCTCATCCTCTGCCTCCTCATCCTAACTGTCCACAGTGTCCACTGCTGCCACACGGCCATCTCCAGCCTCCTCCTCCTGCAGAAAAGGCATATGGCATCTCAGGGCCAGGTTGTGCAACATGCAGCATGCCACGATTATCTGGCAGACCTTCTTGGGTGAGTAGCACAGGGATCCACCTGTTAGATGGAGGCACCGAAACCTGGCCTTCAGGAGGCCAAAGGTACGTTCGATAATCCTTCTTGTTCTCCCATGTGCCTCATTGTAGCATTCTTTTGCCCTTGTCCTGGCATTCCTCACAGGGGTCAGTAGCCATGATAGGTTTGGGTAACCAGAGTCACCTGCAAATATCGAGGGACAACATTTAGCCACACATTATCCCATATGGCCCACACCATACCCATACCCCAACATCTTCTGGGTGGAAACCAGGCCTCAACTCTTAGCCACACCCTGTGCCTCTGTAGGTTGACCCATCACATTTGGGATGCTGCTATTCCTCAGGATAAAGGCATCATGCACTGACCCAGGATACTTAGCACTGACATGGGAGATGTACGGGTCTGCCAAGCACACCATCTGGACATTCATGGAGTGGAAACTCTTTTGATTTCTGAACACCTGTTCATTCCGGCGGGGGGGACAAATGCAATATGTGTACCATCAATTGCCCCAATGATGTTGGGGTTATGTCCCATTGCATAGAAGTCAGCTTTCACTGTGGCCAAATCCTTCACCTGGGGGAAAACAATGTAGCTGCACATGTGTTTCATCAGGACAGGCAACACTCTGGTCAGCACTATTGAGAACATTGGCTGTGACATTCCTGCTGCCAAGCCCACCATCACTTGGAAGGAACCAGTTGCTAGGAAATGGAGCACAGATAGGACTTGCACAAGAGGGGCGATCCCTGTGGGGTGACGGATTGCAGATATTAGGTCACGCTCCAATTGGGCACACAGCTCCGTGATTGTGGCCCTGTCAAGTCTATAGGTGAGGATAATGTGCCTGTCCTCCATTGTTGCCAAGTCCACCAGGGGTCTGTACACGGGGGTATGTCTCCATCTCCTATTCATCCGCTGCGGTAGCAATCTATGGGGCAAAAGAGTGAGGAGCCTGTCACAAACTGTACATTGTAGCCACAACAGTACAATGCATGATGTTCATTTTTAATGTATAAGTGGCATTTGTGCTGCATGTCCAATTGTAAACTGTGACGCAATTTGTATCCAGGGCCTGCTCCCCCCCCCTGAAATGGCGTCTGCCGATCCTGTGTGGAGGGACAGGTGGAAGTGAGGTAATTCCGCTGACGTTGTGTGCCGTTGTGGTAGGTGGTCGCGATCCGCTGTGCAACTCCTCATTCGTTATTATTGGGCCATATGGGGTACAGTGGCCAATGGTGATGTACGCCAGCGGTGATGGTATGCACCGCTGCGGACATAACTGCCATTTTCTATCTGATTGCTCACTTGCTACCTGACCTTCAACAGGAGAGGACCTACAACTCGTGCTGCTGTGACCTGTGTCTGGAACGGGCCCGTGTGACTGGGGAAAAGGCCCCTGCCTTCATCTCAGCGGAGTTAGAGTGACTGGTGGATGGGGTCCTACCCCAGTATGGACTGCTGTATGGGCCTCCTGACCAGCAGGTGAGTACACTGTGAGCACGATGCATGGGGCATGAATGCATGGAGTGGTGTGTGTGAAGGCCTCGTGTGGGGGGGTGGGTGGATGTCCCAAGGGCAGTGTGCAGCTTGTGTGCTGGGCCCTGTGTGTGTAAATGGCAATGTGAAGGGGTATGGTGGGCCATAAGTGTAACTGGCAGAACAGTCTGACTGATACCTTTTCCTGTGTGTATTTCTCTGCAGGTCAGCACCCATCAAAAAAAGGGTATATGGCGTGCCATCGCCAAGGACGTGCGGACCCTGGGGGTCTACGGCAGGCAGAGGACCCACTGTTGCAAACGGTTGGAGGACCTGAGACGCTGGGCACGGAAGATGGCGGAGATGGCCTCCCAATGAGGAAGGGGTGCCCGTCGAACCCTGAACCCCCTGATGGCCCTTATACTTGCAGGTGCCTATCCAGAGCTGGATGGGCACTTGAGGGCATCACAGCAGCCACAAGGGGGTGAGTACAGTTCCCATCATTACAACTTACGCATGGTAGGTGGGTACCCGGGTGGGGGACATGTGTCAGTGGGTGCCCCTACGCCAGGCCTGACATTGTAGATTAGGTCCCATGTTGGCCAGGGTTCAGAAGTGATAATCCTGCTACCTAGCTTGTAGGCATCCGCTACTGGTCAGGGCTGTGTGGGTCTAAGGTGTGCTGCAGTTGTTGGTATGTGCTCCTCCCCATGCCCTGGTGGCTAGCATTATTACTGATGGTGCATTTCATAGTGTGTAGGGCTGTTCCCTGTGTGTGACGGTGGTGTGTACGCCAATGGTGGTGTTGGTGCATCCACCGACCCAGTGTATCCTTTGTCTCCCCCCCCCTTTTTGTTTTGTCATCCTGTCCTTATGTGCATAAGCATCATCTGGCGGAGGAGCAGAGGCACCGGCAACAGAGGAAGCTGCATCCCACAGGACCCAGGAGGCAGAGTCCACCGACGGTGAAGGCACCAGTGGGATGGAGGGCGAGGGGAGCACCACGGCGGAGACTGGAAGGGACAGTTCGGACACAGATACCTCCTCCGATGGAAGCTCCCTGGTGGTGGCGGATACCTCTGTGCCCAACCCAGCTACAAGTACATTCGCCACCCCCCATACCAGCACCGCCCTCCCAGCAGCCCCTCAGCGAGTTGCCCGTGCCCGCTCACCCAGGAGGGTGGACATCTCCTTCACCCCAGGCACCTCAGGCCCTTTCCCAGTTAGCTTTGCTGCCCTGAGTGAGGAGGCTATTGACCTCCTGCGATCCATCTCTGTTGGGCAGTCAACCATTGTGAATGCCATCAAGGGGCTGGCAGCTCAAATGCAACAGAGAAATGAATTACTGGAGGGCATTCACACTGGCTTAGCAGCCAATCAGTCCAGGCTCTGGCCTCCTCTCTGATAGCAGCCATTGTCCCTGTTTCCACCCTCCCCCCTCCAACTTCCTCTTCCCAATCCCATTCCCCTCAACCCTAACCTATCCCAAGCACACAGGCAGATGAGCATGCACACAGGACAACACACAAGAGTGGCACTGGCAAACACAAGCACCACACATTATCCCACAGGCACTCACACAAACATCATCCAGATGCAGACATACCAACATCCACTGCCTCCACTGTGTCCCCCGTCCTCCACCTCCTCCACCTCCCTCCCTGTTGCATCTACACCTACACCTGCATGCATTACATCCTCATCCGCTACCGCCATCACCACCACACCTAGCAGAACACATACCTCACTGGCAGACACCACCACAACAGCCATGCACACGTCCCCTGTGTCCTCCCCCACCGTGTCTGCCCCCCCCTCCCAAGATACACAAACACAAGCGCTCAGACACCCAACAGCCATCCACCTCACAACAGCATCCAGCCCATGCACCTGCACCCAAACAGAGCAGACAGGCACCTCCTACAACCACTCCCTCTTCCTCCACTCCCATACTTTTTCCCTCTACCCGCCCCAATGTCCCTAAGAAGTTTTTCCTATCCACCATTGACCTCTTCCCTACCCCTCCCTCCGTCCTTCAAGTCTGGCCAGGGTGCCTAATCCACCCAGTTCATGGGACCAGTAGTGTCCACACCCACTCGTGGTGGGAAAGGATCCAGGGCACCAGGCAGCCTCAAGGAAAGTGTGCCTGTCCCTAGTGCTGCCAGGAAAGGGAAAGAGCCTGTCCCTAGTGCTGCCAGGAAGGGCAAGGAACCTGCCTCTAGTGCTGCCAGGAGGGGCAAGGAGCCTGTCCCTAGTGCTGCCAGGAAGGGCAAGGATCTTGCCTCTAGTGCTGCCAGGAAGGGCAAGGAGCCTGCCCCAAGTGCTGCCCGGAAGGGCAAGGAGCCATCAACAGCTGCTGCCAGGAAGGCCAAGGGGCCTGGGTGCAGGGACTCCGTCGAAGCCCCCAACAACAACCATGGTTGTGCAGTTGTCCGAGGCTGCAGGGGATGGGCCGGAACTTCCCCCACCACCACCACCAGCTGCAGCAGCAGCACCACCACCACCAGCAGTGGGCAGCCGTCTGAGGCTGCAGGGGATGGGCTGGAGCCTCTCCCCTCCACCACCAGCAGCAACACCACCACCACCAGCAGTGGGCAGCCATCCGAGGTTGCAGGGGATGGGCTGGAGCTTCCCCCCACAACCACCAGGCGCATCAGCACCACCACCACTGAACAGCCGTCACCGCCGGCGAATGGTGTGTAGTCCTTCCTCCATGGGCTGCCTTGCGGCCTGCCCCATGCAAATCCAGTGGGAATGACACCCACCTGAGAGACTGTGGCCTTTCACTCCCCAGGATCAAGAGCACAGGACATGATGCCCCCTCCAGAACCAGTGGGTATGACACCCACTCATCCCAGCCTCCCCAGGATCAAGAGCACAGGGCACGATGCCCCCTCCAGAGCATGTGGGCAAGTCACCCACTTGAGAGACTGTGGCCTTGCACTGCCCAGGTCCAAGCACAGGCCATGTTGCCCACTCCAGAGCGTGTGGGCAAGTCACCCACTTGAGAGACTGTGGCCTTGCACTCCCCAGGACCAAGCACGGGGCATGTTGTCCCCTCCAGAGCCAGTGGACAAGTCACCCACTCGAGAGACTGTGGCCTTCCACTTCCCAGGACCAAGCACGAGCATGTTGCCCCCTCCAGAGCACGTGGGCAAGTCACCCACTTGAGAGACTGTGGCCTTGCACTCCCCAGGACCAAGCACGGGGCATGTTGTCCCCTCCAGAGCCAGTGGACAAGTCACTCACTCGAGAGACTGTGGCATTGCACTCCCCAGGACTAAGCACAGGACATGTTGCCCCCTCCAAAACCAGTAGCGTTGTTCCATCTGCCGGCTGAGGTGCCCCCCCGTTCGCCGTCCCCCTGAGGTGCCTGCCTATTTTCCAACTGATGCCTCTGCAGTGTTCTCTCTGTGTTGCTGCAGGTGACAAGTGGGGCCTCGGACTTTGGCCTGTGGCCCACGCACATTGATGACTGGGCAGTGTCCCTTGAACTGTACATTTGTATATACCATTAGATTGAATTTTCATTTTCTTCTGCATTTATATTATTACACTCACTTTTATCAGTTCCTTTTGTCCTTGCAATATTCCTGAGGGGTACAAGGTAAAAATGTTTTATCACTCCATCGGATTGTGTGTATGGTGTTGGTGATGGGGGGGTGTTGTGTGTTTGTGTCACTCTCTCCCCCCCTTGTGTGCCAGGCGGCTGTACTCACTGTGGTTGTCTTTGCCATCGTTGGTGTTCATGGTGGAGCAGGACGTAGAATATCATTGGAAAGATCTGCAGCTGTGTCTCCAGGGTGGCTTGGTTGTTCCCTGTGTCTCCAATTGTGAGTCCTTTCCCTTCTGAGCTCTGTTTCCACCAGGCTTTTGATGTCATTGGTACCACCCCGGAAAAGGTGGCAGAATGTGTTGTCATAATATGGTGGATGGAACATTGACTTCCGCCTGGCTGTAGGCGGCTACCGCCGTGGAGCCTGTTTCCACCCTGGCGGTCGGTGTTGTAAAGTGACTGTCTATCTGAGATCTTTCTGCCATGGTCATAATTTGGCGGTAGTTACTGCCAACCTGTTGGCGGTATTACAGCCACTTTATCACCGTCCGCCAGGGTTGTAATGAAGGCCTTAGTAAGTCCCTAGTAAAGTGCACTAGAGGTGCCCAGGGCCTGTACAGCAAATGCTACTAGTGGGCCTGCAGTACTGATGGTGCCACCCACATGAGTAGACCTGTGAACATGTCTCAGAACTGCCAGTGCAATGTCTGTGGGTGCAGTTTTAATCTGCCAATTCGACCTGGCAAGTGTACCCACTTGCCAGGCCCAAACCTTCACTTTTTGTACATCTAAGACACCCCTAAGGTAGACCTTAGGTAGCCCCCTGGGCAGGGTGCAGTGTATGTTAAAGGTCGGACATGAACTGATGTATTACATGTCTTGACAGTGAAATACTCCCAAATTCGGTTTTCACCAAATTTGGCCTATCCCTCTCCTATGTTAACATGGGGACTACCATTACATATCTTTTAAGTGTAGTTTCGCATTGGGAGCAGATAGAGATTTGGAGTTTGGGGTCTCTGAACTCACAATTTAAAAATACATCTTTTCGTAAAGTTGTTTTTTAGATTGTCAGTTTCAAAATGCCACTTTTAGAAACTGGGCATTTTCTTGCTTAACCATTCTGTGCCTCTGCCTGCCTGTGGAATCCACATCTGGGTCAGATTGACAGTTAGGCAGTTTGTGAATTCCCTACAGACAGTGACACAAAGGAACCTGAGGAGTGTCCTGCATATCCTGGTGAGTCTCCTGGGCTAGAGTGGGGAGGGAGAAGCTGACACTTATACCTGAAAGGGCTGTGCCTGTCACCACACAATGCAGTCTCCAACCCCCTGGTGTGTATCTGGGGCCAGGCCTAGGCAACCAAGTATCTTGTGAACAACAGAGGCTTTCCTTTGAAGTTTGCCTGCTTCAAAGGCAGAAAGGTGTATAAGTAGTGGACTCAAAACCCCAGAATTTTAGATTACTTCTGGTTCAAGAGGAACCTCTGCCAAGGAGAAGAGGTGAAGAGCCTGAGCAGGAGTACTGCCCTTTTGCCTGTGAGTGTGCTTTGCTGGGTTGACCTGCAGTTGCTGCTTCTACCTTAGAGGGGACAAAGACTGTACTTTACTGTATTTTCCTGCTTGTGAAGTGTCTCCAAGGGCTTGGACTGAGCTTGCCCCTGTTTTGAAGTCTCAGGGCCATCAAAGACTTCCTCTACTAGCACCTGGACTCTCTTGCTGAGACTCCTACCCTGCCAAGTGGTGCCCTATCCAGTCCCTGGGCCCTTGAAAGAAGAAGTTACTGGAACCAAGGATGAAATCCATGCACCTGAGCCGAGCAGGTGAAAAATCGATGCAGCACCTGCCTCGCAGCTGAAAACTCAACACACCACCTGCATAGCATCTGGAAAATTGATGCAACACCTGCTTGCCGCTGCTGAAATTGACTCATCATCCACGCAGCGTGGCTCTTCGCCATCGTGCGTCATGTTTTGCACGCATCATCGATGGGCGTCAAAACCTCAGTGAACCTGCACGGACCCGAGGCTGTCCTTCCGGATATCGACGCATCGCTCTGCTGCAGGAGAGAAAAGCAACACATTGTCTACCAGACCGGAGAAGAATTGAAGCAAGGTCTCAATTGCGAGTCAGGAATCGGTGCAGCTCTTACTTTTCCGACGCGCGCTCATGCGTGCAGTTTTATTTTTTACACATACCAGGTACTTTGTGTAAAAACAACGCATCAATTGATTTCCATGTATTAAGATTCTTTTTTATTTAAAAATTAATAGTTTGCTTGTGTATGCTGGATTTTTTGTTGTTTTGTTCCAATTTGATTTAGATAAATATTGGCTATTTTTCAAAACTGGTGTTGTGTCCCTTTTGTAGTATTTTCACTGTATTACTGTGTGTGTTGGTACAAATAATTTACACATTGCCTCTGAGATTAGCCTGACTGCTTGTGCCAAGCTACCAAGGGGTGAGCAGGGGTTGTCTGAGTAGTGTAATTCCCTTACCCTGACTAGAGTGAGGGTCCCTACTCGAACAAAGTGCAAACTAATTGCCAACCAGTGAGCCCATTTCGAACAGGTGACATACATGACTACGGGATCAGGCCATTAGTGTATATAACTTTATGTATATAAGTAATAAGCACAAAACATAACACAGAATAAAACAAATCAGCATAAAGTTGTTCTGCTTCTCAGAAGACAAAAGGGAAGTGATTACTGTGGCTGAGAGTGTGAGATCACTGACTGGTGCTTTCTGGATTCTCTGTAGCCTTGGTTGTAGCTTCTTCGTGATGCCGGCGTAGAGTGTGTTGCCATAGTCCAATTTGCTGCTGTCCAGAGCATGGGTGACCGGCCTTCTAGTTTTGGTAGGGATCCACTTGAAGATCTTCTGAAGGAGACATAGGTGGTCATTCTGACCCTGGCGGTCTTTGACCGCCAGGGCGGAGGACCGCGGGAGCACCGCCGACAGGCCGGCGGTGCTCCAATGGGGATTACGACCGCGGCGGTAAAGCCGCGGTCGGACCGGCACCACTGGCGGGGTCCCGCCAGTGTACCGCTGCCCCATTGAATCCTCCGCGGCGGCGCAGCTTGCTGCACCGCCGCGGGGATTCCGACCCCCCCTACCGCCATCCAGATCCCGGCGGTCGGACCGCCGGGATCCGGATGGTGGTAGGGGGGGTCGCGGGGCCCCTGGGGGCCCCTGCAGTGCCCATGCCACTGGCATGGGCATTGCAGGGGCCCCCGTAAGAGGGCCCCTACATGTATTTCACTGTCTGCTGCGCAGACAGTGAAATACGCGACGGGTGCAACTGCACCCGTCGCACAGCTTCCACTCCGCCGGCTCGAATCCGAGCCGGCTTCATCGTGGAAGCCTCTTTCCCGCTGGGCTGGCGGGCGGTCTGAAGGCGACCGCCCGCCAGCCCAGCGGGAAAGTCAGAATTACCGCCACGGTCTTTCGACCGCGGAACGGTAATCTGACGGCGGGACTTTGGCGGGCGGCCTCCGCCGCCCGCCAAGGTCAGAATGAGGGCCATAGGGTGTGGAAGCAGGTTGATGAGATGGCGTTGGCTTGGCGGGTCATGGAAAGGGTGAAGTCCAGGATGATGCCCAGGTTGCATGTGTGATCAGTGGGGTGGTCACCCCTTCTAGTACCTATTCTTCCTATCCTCTCACTCTACCTCTCACCCTCACCCACCTCTACAACCCCCCCTCCCCTATCTTCACAACCCTACTCCTATCTCTCTTCCTAATCTCCCAATCCTCCTAACACTCTCCCCCCTCCACCCTTAAACCCCCCTCCCCCAGCTCTTCTCACTCTACCTGTCCCCCCCCTCCCTCGCGCTTTCCCGCCACGACCTCCTGCATGCCCCCGCCCCCCCAGCTCCCATTCGCCCCCAGCTGACCTCTCCCCCTCCCCTACCTCATATGGCGGCCGCTGCGCGACCGCGCCAGAGGCAAGCCCGTCTGCACCCGTCCGTGCCTGGCCCGCGCCCAGCGCCACGACCCCTGGTTCCCAGCTCTCCCAAACCCCGCTGATCCGCTACGACCCCACCACCCTCCTCGCCCTCAACCCAGGACGCTCCAACACCTGCTTCCAAGCTCACCCCAAACACACCCATGGACCCTTCGCCTGCAACTCCTGCAAACGCATCTTCCACCACGCAACTGCCACGACCACAAGCCCACGCGCCATCAACCACCTCAAGTGCATCCTGGTCAACGCTCGATCCGTCCACAAGCACGCCTTTGAACTCTGGGACCTCCTGGACTCCACAGCACCGGACGTCGCCTTCATCACGGAGACCTGGATGAACGCCTCCTCTGCTCCAGACATCGCCACCGCCATCCCCGAAGGCTACAAGATCTCCAGAAAAGACCGCACCAACCAAGTAGGAGGAGGTATCGCCATCGTCTTCAAAGACTCCATCAGCGTCCCCACCTCCACCGAAGACACCCCTCTCGCCACTGAACACCTGCATTTTCAGATTCGCACCGACCCGAGGACCACCCTCAGAGGATCCCTCGTCTACCGTCCTCCCGGACCGCGCGCCCCCTTCAGCGACGCCATAGCCGACTTCATCTCCCCGCACGCCCTCGCCTCACCGGACTACATCCTCCTAGGCGACCTCAACTTCCATCTGGAACAAAACAATGACCCCAACACCACCGCCATGCTTGACAACCTCGCCAACCTCGGCCTCAAACAACTGGTGAAACACCGCCACCCACATCGCCGGACACACGCTTGACCCTATCTTCTCCGCCAGCAAACACGTCTTCTTCAGCCACACCTCCGCTCTACACTGGACCGACCACAGCTGTGTCCACTTCACATTCCGACGCGAGACCCGCCACCTCCGCACTCAACCCATCCCTCGTCGACAGTGGAACAAGATCCCCGAAGAGCAACTCTTCTCAGCCCTCAGCCTCACAAACTGGATCTCCAACTGCGCAGACAACCTTGCTCCCCTCAAACGCACGCATCGACAGACCAACACCAAAAAACCTCTCTGGTTCTCTGACACCCTCAAAGAATCAAAGAAAACTTGTCGCGCCCTCGAGAAGGCCTGGCGCAAGGACCACACCGCTGACAACATGACCGCCCTCAAGAACGCTACCCGCGAACACCACCGCCTGACCCGCGCTGCTAAAAATAACTTTTTCACCGACAGACTGGACAAAAACAGCCACAACAGCAGAGAACTCTTCAGCATCGTCAATGAGTTCTCCAACCCCAACGCCAACGCCGTCACGTCCTCACAGGATTTGTGCGAATCCCTCGCCACTTTCTGCCATCGCAAGATCAGCGACCTCCACGACAGCTTCGGACACCAGACCCAACATAACACCACCGAACCCGCACCCCCGGCCATTACCCTCAACAACTGGACCCACATCAACACTGAAGAAACCAAATCCATCATGAACTCTATCCACTCCGGCGCCCCTTCGGACCCCTGCCCTCACTTCATATTTAACAAAGCCGTCGACATCATCGCCCCGCACCTCCAGACCGTCATCAACTCTTCTTTTTCTTCTGCTACCTTCCCCGAATGCTGGAAACACGCCGAAGTCAACGCCCTACTAAAGAAACCTACGGCTGACCCGAGCGACCTGAAAAACTTCCGCCCCATCTCTCTTCTGCCTTTCCCAGACAAGGTAATAGAGAAGACCGTCCACAAACAGCTGACCACCTTCCTGGAAAACAAAAACCTGCTCGACCCTTCACAAAACGGATTCCAAACCAACCACAGCACGGAAACCGCCCTCATCTCAGTCACTGACGACATCAGAACCCTGATGGACAACGGTGAAACAGTCGCCCTCATTCTCCTCGACCTCTCAGCTGCCTTCGACACCGTCTGTCATCGCACCCTAATCACCCGCCTCCGCTCCACCGGGATCCAAGGCCAGGCCCTGGACTGGATCGCCTCCTTCCTCTCAAACCATTCCCAAAGAGTTTACCTCCCTCCGTTTCGCTCAGAACCCACCGAGATCATCTGCGGCGTACCTCAAGGTACCTCAAGGCTCATCGCTCAGCCTGACACTCTTTAATGTCTACATGAGCCCCCTCGCCAACATCGTTCGCAAGCACAACATCATCGTCACCTCCTACGCCGACGACACCCAACTTATACTCTCCCTCACCAAGGACCCCGCCAGCGCCAAGACCAACCTACAAGAGGGTATGAAGGACGTCGCAGATTGGATGAGGCTCAGCCGCCTAAAGCTGAACTCTGAAAAAACGGAAGTCCTCATCCTCGGCAACACCCCGTCCGCCTGGGACGACTCCTGGTGGCCCACGGCCCTCGGCACCGCACCGACCCCCACAGACCACGCCCGCAACCTCGGCTTCATCTTGGACGCTCTTCTCACCATGACCAAGCAAGTCAAAGCCGTGTCCTCCGCCTGCTTCCTCACCCTCTGCATGCTCCGCAAGATCTTCCGCTGGATCCCTGCCGACACTAGAAAAACCGTGACCCACGCCCTCGTCACGAGCCGCCTGGACTACGGCAACACCCTCTACGCCGGGACCACAGCCAAACTCCAAAATCGCCTGCAACGCATTCAAAACGCATCGGCACGCCTCATCCTCGACGTACCCCGCAACAGCCACATCTCCACACACCTGAGACACCTGCATTGGCTCCCAGTCAGCAAAAGGATCACCTTTCGACTTCTCACCCACGCACACAAAGCCCTCCACAACAAGGGACCGGAATACCTCAACCGACGCCTCAGCTTCTACGTCCCCACCCGCCTCCTCCGTTCCTCTGGTCTCGCACTCGCTGCCGTCCCTCGCATCCGCCACTCCACGGCGGGTGGGAGATCTTTTTCCTTCCTGGCGGCCAAGACCTGGAACTCCCTCCCCACCAGCCTCAGGACCACCCAGGACCACCCCGCTTTCCGGAGACTCCTAAAAACCTGGCTATTCGAGCAGCAGTAACCCCCCCTTTCCCCTAGCGCCTAGAGACCCGCACGGGTGAGTAGCGCGCTTTATAAATGTTAATGATTTGATTTGATTTGGGGGCGTTTCCTAGGGTGGCTGGCCACCAGGAATCATCCCAGGCAGAGGGGGTGGAGCCAAGTACGAGGATCTCTGTCTTGTTCAAGTTGAGCCTGAGGCAGCTGGCTTCCATCCAGGCGGTGACTGCAGTCATACCGTTGTGGAAGTTTCTCTTGGCTGTTGATGGGTCGTCAGTCAGGGAGAGGATCAGTTGGGTATCGTCGGCATAGGAGACAATGTTTAGACAGTGATGTCTGAGGATTTTGGCGAGCAGGTCCATGGAGATGTTGGAGAGGGTCGGGCTTAGTAAGGATCCCTGGGGTACTCCTCAGCCGGTTTCTTTGGGTGCTGAAGTGTACGGTGCGAGTCTGACACTCTGGGTTCTACCGGACAGGAAGGAACAAATCCATTCCAGTGCTTTGCCATGAATGCCAGCGTCACGGAGTCTGGTGAAAAGGGTGGGGTGGGAGACTGTGTCAAACGTGGTGGAGGGGTCGAGGAGGATGAGGGCCACCATGCTCAAGTATGGCGCAGATGTCATCGGTAGCTGCAAGGAGGGCTGTCTCGGTGCTGTGGTTGCTCCTGAAACCGGACTGTAAGGGGTCTAGGATGTGGTTTGACTCAAGGAAATCCGTCAGTTGCATGTTGATGTCCTTTTCTGTTACCTTGGCTGGAAAGGGGAGCAGAGACATGGATCTGTAGTTTCTCATGTCCCTAGGGTCGGTGGAGGGTTTCTTTAGGAGCGAGTTGATCTCTGTGCATTTCCTGTGATGGTAAGGTGGCAGTTTCAATAGAGAAGTTGATAGTCTGGCAGATCTCTGGTGCAATGGTGGCGCTGGCCAGGTTGAAGATGTGATGTGAGCACTGGTCAGAGGGTGCCCCTGAAAGGGTGGAATTCATGAGTTTCCTGGTGTTTTCTGTAGAGATATGGGTCTAGTGGTTCAGGGTCTGTGGCGTGGGGTCCGTGGTGATGCTGGTGGGAGTGAGTTATGGTTCTTGAATCCTTCGTATATGTCCTGGATTTTACAGTGGAAAAAGGTGGCAAGGTTGTCGCAGAGGTCTTTAGAGGGGGAGATGTCCGAGGTGTCTGATCCAGAGTTTGTGAATTCCTTGACTGTGGTGAATAGCTCCCTGCTGTTGTGTGCGTTGGTGCTGATGCGTTTTTGCATGGCAGCTTTCTTGGCGGCTCTGATGCGCTGGTGTGCGTGGTGATGGCGTCTTTGTAGGGTGTGTGGTCTGTGGGTGTTTTGCTGTTCCTCCATTTTTGTTCCAGTCATCTGCAGTTGCTCTTGGATTCTTGGAGCTCTGTCGTGAACCAGTTCGGTTTCCTCCAATGCAGGTTTACGGCAGGTTTTCTGAAGTGGGCTATGGTGTTGGCCCATTCTGTAATCCAGCGGTACAGGTTTCGCGCTGTTGTTTGTGTTTGTAGCATCCAGTGGCGGGGGTGGCTGAGGGCATCGGTGAGCTGGGCTTTGGTGACTTTGCTCCAGTTTCTGCCTGGGGGTCAGGCGACATGTTGGCATGCGGTGGTCTTCGTAAAGGTGAAGTCGACGCATCGGTGGTCGGTCCAATGGTGTTCGGAGGTGTGCGAGATGGTGATGATGTTTTGGCCGAGAAGATGTGGTCGAGGGTGTGACCTGCTGAGTGGGTGGGGAGGTTGACTAGTTGCTTGAGACCGAGGGTGGCGAGGTTGTCCAGGAGGGGTGTGGTGTTAAGGTCATTGCTGTTTTCAAGGTGAAAGTTGAGGTCGCCTAGTAGGATGTAGTCGGTGGAGGCGAGTGCGTGCGGGGCGCTGAGGTCGGCAAAGGTTTAACTGAACTGGGGCCGAGGTCCTGATGGTCTGTAGACTGGCATGCCATGAAAGGAGGGGTTTGGGTTGGTCTGAATTTGGAAGTGTAGGTGTTCGGCGGTGGTTGGCTCGTTCTGCATTTCGATGGTGGCTTCGAGGCGGAAGGTCTCCTGTAGACTATGGCGATGCCTCCTCCTGGTCAATTGACTCTGTCTTTGTGGACGATTTAGTAGCCATCTGGAATGGCGGTGACGATGTCCAGGGCTGAGGTGGGGGTGATCCGGGTCTCTGTGAGGAAGGCAATGTCAGGGGTGATCAAGTCAAGGAGGTCCTAGATTTCTACTGCGTGTTTGGCGAGGGAGTGTGTGTTGAGGAGTACGCACTCAAGATGTCTGTCCCGGCTGTAGGTGGGTGGTGTGGCGTGCGGCGCCAGGTAAGGGAGCAGGAGTGGCTTGACAAAGGTCCATGAGTGTTCTTTGAATCACCTTGGTGGCAGGCTGCGGATCTTCCAGAGCTAAGGGCGTGCAGAGCGCTGGTGTTGTACCAGTGGGTAGTGGTGCTGGGCATGGTCCAGGCGTGGACGGGCGCAGACAGGCTTGCCTTTGGCACACCTGCTGACGCACCTGAGCAGCAGCTGCAATTAAGAAGGGGAGAGAGGTGGGAGGGTCCGGTCAGCTGGGAGGGAAGAGGGTGGGAAAGCGCTTCGCAAGGAGATGGATGGGCCCACAGGGGCAACAACGGCACGGATGGAGCATGGTGGAAAGAAGTGCAAAAGAGTGAGAAAAAGGAAAAAAGAGACAAAGAAGAGAAAAAAGATGACAGAAAGGCGAAGAGACACACACAGACAGGTACAGATGGCCACTGGGCCACCAGGGATGAGGCGCAAGTGGGTGCCTTTTGGCATTTTGAAATGTAACATTTTGCTTGACTTTAGGACCCTAATTAATTCACCATCAAAAAAGACCTATCTAACGTAACTTTCGCAAAAGCAATTCTTGGAAGGCGCACATGGAGACAATCATTAAATGTTTTTTCTTCCTTTAAAAATCAATTGAGTCAGCCGACCACGTCCGGCTTGGTAAGTAATGGTCGCAGGGAATGACTAATAGTATTTGCCTAGACTTTTAATACATACTTCCAACAAAAAAGACATTTTAGACGGAGCCTGAGAGTCCGGTATTGATTCTTATCCCCGCCTCTCGTTGAAGCACGTTTGGCGAAGATAGCCTGTTTAAAGCCTTGTCAAAGTGTTTGAGTTTAACATGGCGGCACCCGTGAGCTGTCCCTGGGTGCTGTTACAGCGTGATTCAATAACACACTCAGACCACTTACGGCTGTTTGCTTCACAATGGGAAGACAACACTTGAGCCCTAATTATGAGAATTGCGACATGCTCAATAATTTCTGATACCACACGTATTGAAAATACCAGTTTGGATGCTAACACCGCATTCCCGCAGTTTCCGCTGATAAATATCGGCAGATAAAACCAGCGGTAATGTTTCACGTTAAAAAGGTCCGATAATTATTGCGACATGCGGATATTGGTGCGGCGAGCACCCAAATCCACGTTATTCCCCTTTTCGTGGGACAAACTCTTTACTGGGGGCTATATATCGGGCACGGTATATTCTGACCCAGCAAAGATTTCTTGGATTGTCTCAGATCCGATAAATATCGGCCTAAATGCTACTCATAATTTAGGGGCTTGGACATAGTGGCATGACACAAAATGGTAGTGGTCCCTGCAAAAGACAGTGAGAGGGCCCTTGAATCTCCCAATCCAAACCATACATGCCATTCTGTGCACCTCACCATCATAAAATCCTTCAGGCTTAATGAGCTCTGGTCTGCTGTAAGTGGTCTGTGTAAGTGTTAGTTAGCCTGAGTCGGGGGGTGGTGTCGAGCTGTGAGAAGGAACTCATGGAATACATTTTCAACCCGATTATATAATGTGGTATACTCAGAGCATGGATTTATTATCAGATCCCTGATGATGATTAAACATTAAACAAGGGGTACTTCTGGAATGCACCATTTACTACAGTTTAGATGTCCCTTAATACTTAAACACTAAAGTTACAATGGCAGGTGTTAAGAATGACTCACTATTGTGGAATTTGTGACTTCACAACGTGTAGCAGCCTAGGGGATGTTTCCTAACTTGGTATTGATTGCAGTGATGCGCCTGTCGCCTTAACCAAATACAGAACAGTGTGAAACTGTGTGACAACTGGCACCTTTGCAGGGGCATGTCAATCACGGCCTCTATATCTCTATCTCACTTATCAAGGTTGATGGAGAGGAGGTTATTGACCCTAGTGAGGGCTTATTGGCGGTCTGGACTGTCAACGAGCAGTGGAATTTCATTTTAGAATGTTTAGAATCAGGGCAGGTTATCCATTTCCTGCCACCTTTCTTGCCACCGAGAGAGAGGAAGTGAGATTCAATTCTTTCTCGTTGTAGCCCGACCATAACTATTGTAAAAACAAGTCCATCTTGAACACTCTAACAGGAAATGCTAACCTTCTACCTGGTCTCACCAGTGCCCTCGATCTGGAGACTTCCAATCTTGGAGTTTATGCAGTCTTGCGTCCTCTGTCTCGCTCAGCCACTAGAGGTCGCTGGACCGCTGACCCTTTTTTTATGGAAATGCCCCCTCCCCAGGCTCCTAACCTCACCCCCTGCACAAGGACACCCTCTCTGACAGCATCCCAGCTGTTTTCTGTCCGAAAAAGCAAAAATGGACCAATGGGCGTAGAAACCCGAGGGACTGGGGGGAGGTATTTATACCCGCCTCAAACTTTGGATTTGGCGGGACACAGGGGACAATACCCCAGCTCCAGATTTTGAGTGTGATGATTAAACAGTGGCTGACAGAGCATGTCTTTCTGAAGTCCTGCTGCACATAGACTGTATGCTTGAGATGAGCAAGCTTTGTGGGGGCTCAAAGACCTCTTTTTTAGTTAATTATTGAAATGCAGGTATTGCAGTTTTGAGCCTCACCTGAAATGTTCTGTTTGTCAAGCCATATTCCGAGCAGCAGAGCAAGGGAAGGGAGAAGATGCTATTTTGTGTTAATACAACTGCTTGCTGGGCTGACTGTAGAAAAATAACGATTTTAGGAGAGGCTCAACAACTCAATGACCATTATTAATTAATTAGCAGCAACTGGGAGGTTTCAGAGGCCCCACAGAGTCTGTTCCTTAGGTTACAGCTCTTCAGGGACAAGCTTGTAAAGTGAATCATGAGTTCAGACAAGCATGTGTGTCACTGTGTGTGATCTTCAGCGTCTGAGTAAACATTCCGAACAAAAAACACCTTTAAATCTTATGACTATACACAGGTATGTATGTAGGAACAGTACCAGTTAAGGGTTTGATAGATGTATTTATTGAAATCTGTCTGCTAACGCTAATTAAAAAACAATAGTTGACTTAGTGAACACAAAGCACTGACATTTGGTGTTAAAGAAAGAGAGAAGGATATAGCCCTACGTTTCTGAACTACATAATATACAATAATTAACCACTTGATCAAACTGTGTGGTTCACTCCCAGTACTTTACTTCACTAGGTGTCATTTTCTTTAACCATCCAGCTTGAGAGCACAGTGAAGCAATTCATTACAGGATCGGCGCTCAACAAAAATCTCACTTATATGTGGTTATTATAAAACAATCTGCTTTACATTTAATAACACTATAGTCTATATAACTATAGAACATGACATAGTGGGACTTTATGGGTAACTTGTGGCAATGCTGTCTGAGCATGGGGTATTCTTGAATGTTTGATGTTTAAAAAAATTATATGAACATAAGTATTTAATTGAGACACAGACATTTTGAAACTTGTTTGTATTTTAAAGTCTTATATTTTTAATGGCACTTGTTACCTGTTTTACATCTTTCGATGGCTCAGCTCGTGCTACTGGATTTTAGAGCCAAGCCAGACCTCTGGTTTGGCTCCCCACAAGGCTGTCCGTGTCGCCCCAAGAAAATTAGTGTTTCTTACACAGACTTTTGCAGTTTTTGTGTTACGCGGTCTGTTGACTAGTACTTATAAATTTTCCAGGACCTTAAAACCAAAGGTGAAAAGAAGAAAAACCCGGGTGTTAAATAGAAAGGCCAACATTTTTGTTCTGGCTTGAACCACTGTTGGGTTTGTCTCATACCCTAAGAGCACAAGCCTCACCCCCTGTTGCAATTTCAACACTAAGAAAACTGCTCCCAAAGAGCATTGTATATTCCAATGTATGCCACACATTAATGTAGTGAGTGATCAAAAGGGGGCATTAAACTTTGCTCATTTCCAGGTGGACATTGGTGTAGAGACAGTCGCAGAATTCCTTAAGCCAAAATCACGTAGTCATCCTGTCTTCACATGATAGCCATAATAACTGCTTAGATTGGGGTTACCTTTTACTATCTATCTATCTATCTATCTATCTATCTATCTATCTATCTATCTATCTATCTATCTATCTATCTATCTATCTATCTATCTATCTTACCTACTTGGGGTTAACCCGCGCCCTCGCCACGCACTGCTATTTACCTCCAATATTACAGCACTTATGACAACTTCTATAATGGTATTAAAATCTAAATGAATCATTAGCAGTCAAGTTAATGAGGAAAAATCTGTGCATAGCGGGGGCGTGAGTTATAGCTATTTGAAATAACTCTACCTATAACTGTTGAATTTCTAAGGTTTTGTATACGTAAATTCAGAGCCTAACTATAATGTCCCTGTAACCTCTGTTTTTTAAGTGAATACACACACACACACACATACATATGTGTGTGTGTGTGTGTGTGTGTGTGTGTATATATATATATATATATATTTTTTTTTTTTACTGAAAAAACCAAAGGTTACAGGAACGTTATAGTTAGGTTGACTTTTTACCCATAAAAAACTATAGAAATTCATCAGTTATAGTTATACTCATACTTATGTTAAGAAATTATAACTTTCCAGCACAAGGTATTGTTTATTCAGATAAGTATAGCTATAAGTATAACTATAACTGCTGGATTTCCATGGTTGAGTAAAACATCAACCTGACTATTTCGTCCCTGTAACCTTTGTTTTTTTCAGTGAATTTCTACGTTTTTTAATTTTTTTTATTTTAACGAACAGGTTAATATTTGTGTCAGGTTGCAGCAAGCCAATCAGGTACTTACTTTTCCCCCGGATCCGAGGAGGATCCTCGAATCCATGGACCTGCAGAAAAAAGGAGTTTTTTTGCCCATTAGGGGTCCTGAAAGGACCCCTCCATGGGTCATATGGGGTCAGGATACCTGTATCCTGCCCCCCTATATATTTTTACTCTGTTCCCCTTTACCCCCCAGGCAATGCGAGAAACAAATGGCGGCCACAACTTTTCTGTTAGGTTGCGGCCAGCCAATAAGGGCCTTGCTTTTCCTCTGAATCTGTGGAGGTTCCAAATCCCTATATATACAAATTTAGTTTTCATTAATAACTAGAAAACTACTGAACAGATTCACGCCAAATAACAACAAGCATTTGCAATGCAACGTGTCTCGCATTTGCTCGAGTTAGAGCTATTAATGCTGTAAACTCCTAACCAGACTTTTCTTGCCACACAAATTAAAAGAAAAACAACAAGCGTGATTGCACTATGTAAAATGCAGTGCAATCGCGCTAAATTGAAAAAAAAAAAACGAGCGCAATCGCACTATGTGAAATCCAGCGCTATCGCTCTGCGTTGAAAATAACAACATAAAGTAGTCCAGAAACCATGCTGAAAACATGGAGCCTCGTATGTTTTCAGTAGTTGGCGGGTGCGCTTGAGGAGGGCTAAACACCAGAAAAGGCATGACGTATGCACGCCTTTCACTAATGAAACCAAGCGGATTTTAAAAGGCAAGCCCACGAACCAATGAAAGTGACAGGCATGACATGGGCATGGTTAAAAGCACAAAGGGAAATTACAACAGGGACAGAGCGAAAGGCCTCTTTCTGGCCTAAGAGCTACCTTTCTGCCAAATTTGGTGTTATTCCGTCCAGTGGTTTTGGCACTATTGCTGTTAAACATCCCTATGCAAAAATGTATATGGAAAATGTGTTTTGGGAACGCCCTTTTTCTTGGCCCCTGCTTGACAGTTCACCCCGAAACTTTCCAGACAGCAGCTGAAGTGACTGCCATTGTTTTTTTGGGAAAATGTTAGGAAGATTCATCAAACAGCACCGAAGTTATTAGCAAAATAACAAATGCTTTTTCTATAGAAACTAGGTCCTAACTATAACTACCTAGTGGCTACCACCACTAAGTTATATATATATATATATATATATATATATATAACACACACATGTATATTGTCTGGATACGATCACTGGAACGTAACTGAACTGGTTTCATCTAACAGGCTTTGAGAAGACCAGTAAGGGACACCAGAAAGAAAAACAGAAGCACTGGCAATATGCCTAGGTCTAATGTGCTAATACATACAGCCTAAGCAAATTTAAGCCAGGATATTAAGGGCCTTTTTCCATTTCTATGAAACGGAAAGAAAGGATGGACCATACTAAAGGCTCCCTTTCCACCCAGCCATCATTTGACAAAGCTAAACACAACTTAAAATGAGAGCTATATTGAATGCATGTCTAGTTAGCATTTCACGTTAATAAAAGCATACAAAAATATATATAAATACCCAGCCAGGCGTGACTGATGAGAAGTCACTGTTAGCTTCAAACAACAGAAAACGTGAACGTTTGAGGGATGGGCATGAGTTATAAGGAGCCAGACACAAAGGTAGGTATTGGGAAAGGGAGGAACCAAAGTGAAAGAGGGTGTGAGACAGTTATGGTGAGGGAGGGATGGGAAGAAGCAACACGCGTGATGGATATGCCAGAGTTATGAGAAGTGACACACTGGGAAAAAGAAGTTGGAGGAAGAGGGGTTTTGAGGGAGAGCCGCCTCGGAGGACGAGTGATACACAGATGAACTCAGAGGACCAGAAACACGAGTTGAAGGGGCAGGAAGTAGAGACAAGGAACCAGGAGGCTAGTACAACACAGATAGAGGTCATTAGACCTCTAGTTTGAAAATATGAAAAGCAAGCATTTGATTGGAGACAGAAGGATATATCGAAATGCATTGGCTGTGAGGACGAGAAAACTCCACTGGGCTGAGCCAAGTGTGATGATCAAAGTGTCAAAGTGTCTGAAATAGGCCAGTTGAAGACTACCAACCGTTGAAAGGGTGAATGCAAATCCTCTGTGCATATGTTAGAATTAATAGGATTGTTCCACAACTGTACTCCCCAAATCCAGAGCTAAAACACAGCACACAGTGGTGGGAGGAAAAAGGTATTGAATATCGGAGTTTATAAGTTTGAAAGTAGAGGAAGCGTTCAAAATAGTTACATTATGGGCTCTAAAGTTGATTAAAAACTTTATAACATTTATGTGAGACCTCAAAACGTTTGGTGAGATGGGATGGAAGCGAGTGGAAAGGTTGAGGCAGAGTACGTCCCCTGAATGACTTGTAGGATGAGCCTGTGTTGGACACCAGCTCTCCTCCTCAGTGCCAGTATCTTTAACTTTGACCCTTTGACATTTAAAGAGAAGTGCAATGGCAATCTACTCAAACCCACATTTTGCTACTTCCATTGTTCTCTGTGTGAAGGAAGGTTGTTTACGAACTAATGAGGCAAATTATCCCTGTCCAAAGGTAATAAACCATTGTCTTATTTACACACGCCATGCCTTTTACAGCATTTCTTATTCATACCGTTGTGGAACACAACTTCTTCAGGCACCTCAACCTTATCCACAAGAACAGGTGTTTATGTTGTAGCTTCTAGGCTACAATAAGTACAAGTGTACATAAAGGCAGTATTTTAAACACATCACAAAAGTAAATGATGCTCATTGGGTTTGCAGGCAGAGCATTTGTTATAAGAAATGTCCTTGGTGACTCTTTTAGGCATGAAGAGAAAAAATATATTTTGCAAAAGCACGTTGCAAGAGTAAACGATTACCACCAGCAGGTGGTATCTGCAGGTGACCAATATGAAGTTTGCATATCTGTAGATATATAGTTGTTACCATTGTTGGTTAATTCACTGCTCGCCTTGTTATTTAAACTAGCAAAAGAGGCATGATGATGATGATAATGGGCATCTCGATGTATTTTCATTGTTATTTTCTCTATTAAGCACAACTATTAACATACATTAAATATTGGTACTGATGAAGCTGAAATGAAGGTTTTACATTTATTAGCGCTTAAACGTAGTGTAGCAATAAGCATGTGTGACTTTAACCGAACTAATAAAGATTGTACGGGGACAAAATATGCCCTCAGAGTAGTTTGCCAACATTATAAGCATGCTTTATATAACGTGATGTATTAGAATTGCACGAATTTGCCATAATCGTAAACGTGTGCTATGATTTGCTTGTTTGAAATGTTTTAGCTTAGCATTACTTTAGTGGAGGCTTCGGCCTAGTTGCCTGGTCTCACGATTTAGATGCTCGTATTTTTCCAATGTGCTAATAAACGTGTATTTTTGCTTGAAGCTGTACTTTTCCACTGAGATCGTTCACATGCTTATCTTAAGGTTTCGTGCCAGCTTGGCATTTTTTCTCTTTGCTCCAAGGTCGATCTGCAGGTGCGGACAATGGAAGCTCTGAAAGTGAGTTAATTGGTATAAAATGTTGCAACTTGCGTACCCGTCTCCAAGGATAATGTATGCTTAAGTAAAAGCTTGAGAACTGTTGTTTTTGATTGGATAATTTGAAGCCAACCTATGAACCCTCCAATGGAGGACCCTACTGGATTTGAACTGTTGTCTATTTAAACCAGGTGCACGAGAAGAAAGTAGCCATTACAGCCATTACAGCCTTTACCAGCTATTGCCCGACATTGCGCCATTCCGTAGCTATTATGGCCCACCTTGCTGCGATGCCATTTTGAAAGAGACTTTGATGCTTTCTCTAATCGAGAGAAAGAGACTTTATATGATTCTTGCCCTAGAGACTTTAACTTTGATCCCTTTGCATGAAGTAGTAGTTTTATTTTGCCGCCGTGAGGCAATTGCCCCGTCCACCCCTGCCCCTTTGCCCCGTCCCATGCTGATCGAGAAACGGTACCTGTGAGACGAAGACTTCCTTGAATGCTGATTGTAATTGGTAAATATGAAAGGAAATTGTACAATTGCATTGTGTTTCTTTTAGGTGACCAACTGCTGATTTGTGATAAGAGCCCTAGTTAGGAGTTTTTCCAAATTAATGTTGCTAAATTGTTTTTGCATGAAGTCCCACATGCCGATGCTAATTTGAGGTTAGATGAGGATTCCTTTTGTTGCACGATGCAATTTGAGACCTTGTTATGCTGACTAAATGTATGCAATTAGCTCATTACAGATTATACTATTAGTGATTTCCATTGCTATCATCGAATGTCTTGTTATTCAAATGCTGCATAGATTGCACCTGTTTCGCCGTTATGGACAGCTATTAATGTTCATTTATGTTTATCATTTGGTGTTGAGACATATCTATATTGTGCTAGCTTTGTTAATATAGGGAAATAAATTCACTAACTTCGAATAAACTGGTGTGGTTATTCCTGACTGAAAGGTCAGGGTTCGCCGAAATGTATTCTGGACTAATTGTCAAGTGTTATGTTGATCAGGGTATTGCTTATGTTCGTTATTGATTATTGATTTGATTAAATTGACCGATATAGAGTAAGGAGAGTCCCACTTAGCCAAAAGATTCATCGGCCTAAAGAGCGTCCAAATACAGGTAAATTATTAGTACGGAACGCTCTATCAGTAGATGGTAGCAGAGGACGGTTACGCCTTTTGGGACCCCGTACTCTTGAAGTACATGGTGTTGAATTAACGGTTTCGACTTTTGACACTCCACTCGAGAAGTTGAATTAGATTTTTCTTGGGTAAAACTGATTGAGAAAATGATGATGGGCTAGGTCCACCGCGACTTTCCCGGGATCTCGGAGCTTGCGAATGGAGAGAATGGAGGTGTGAGATCAGCGTTGGCGGAACTAGTGATGGTATGAGTGAAGTTAGGGTTTTGCGCTTGCATAGCTTATTGCCGCAGATTGTGTGAAAAGGTTGCGAGGAATTTTTTTTCTTTTTAGAGGATAGCGGAGGTGCGACTCCGAGTGTAGAAGTAGGGAAGTCGTGCACTAGAATAGATCATTGACAAGTTGAGAGCAGTCTGCGGGTCAGATTTGCTTGCGAAAGTGGGTACCGAGAAAGATGGAATAACTGCCGAGGCTAGTGAAAAATCCCTAAGGTCCTGAAGCGATTGTGTTACCCTTCCTGTAGTAAACCGACAGATCTGTTTTATTTTGGTAGCTCGCGATACATGCAAGAAGCTGTTACGAGAGGAGCTGAGTGAAGGAGGACAAACCGCGAGGCTTTGTCAGCCGCAGTGTGTGTGAGTGTGACGTCACTAGGAGCCGCGCTGGAATAGGTTGGTTGCAGAGAAGGGTCGCGCACGGATTGGACGCAGTCCGTGGGGCTCGATTGGAAGGGGAAAGGCAAGCGAAGAGTATTCCGGGAATTAAAGTCACCTATTGATTACAAACTTTGTGAAATAAAAGACGAGAAAATGAAATTTTTTAAAGCATTAAGGAGTGCGATGAAGGGGGAGTCTTACATTAAAGCGAGCGTAGGAGAGGAAACGCCACCCGAAGGCACACCAGCTTACATTGTAATGGAGGAAAAAGGGGTAGCTCCGTGCCTTTGGCTAAAGCAATGGCACAAGTTGACAGAGAAACATGGGAGCGTAGCGTTCCCGATCCATGGGACATTCAATATAAGGATCCTAGAGAATTTGAGATTTGCGATGTACGACATGAAGGTACCTCCAAGGCCAGCACAGTTTGAGGCTCTAGCAATTTGGGAACTAATGGCTAGACAGCAACAGCAAAATAAGTTCGAGACCAGGATAAGGAAGGTAGAAAAGACACTAGCGGACGCTAGGTGGGATAATGCACAGAAGGTGTGGAGGTCAGATGTATTGCAGGGGATAAAATTGTTTCCCCCAATTACTAAGGAAGAAGAGGAGACAGGTAAGAAAGCTACCTGTAAGACAAACAGGGGGTGTTCCAAGGATAGAGAGGATGAGGAAAAGTTGAGAAGAGAAGAGGAGTTAGAGGATGAGGAGTTAATAATGCAATTGCTGAACGACCGTCCACCACCTTATGCAGAGAGTGGACAAGGTCCAAGTACCAGTTCTGCCCCTCCGGCATCGGTACAGAACGGTGAAACTCAGAGTTCAGGAGCATCATCGGGATCTAAGGACCCGAGTTTACTGTTCACCCCGCAGATACCGCAGGTTAGGAGAATATATCCAGATGTGCCCATGTTGAAACCAGCAGAAAATTATCAGCCGCAGGTCCCAAGGTACTACAGCAGTGACAACAGTACGGGAATGATTCTAGATCCAACCGTAATGGGAGGACAGAATGGTCACAACCCAACACTGGCACAAGTTGAATCAACTCAGTTTTTGATGCGCCAAAAGCAGATGTAGGGGGGAAACGCACATGCTCAGATGACGGGGAGTCAAATGGGCATGCCGGCAATGATGACCCATAGTGTGGGAATGAACATGTCTCAGAACATGGGGAATGGACAGAACGCAGATGCGATATCCCTACCCATTACTGTAGGTCCACCGGTACCTTTGTACATGCAGCCAAATTCAGGTATGAGCAGTCAAGGATCAATGCCGCAGAATGGGACAGAAAGGAGGTGCATAGAAAACACTCCAGGGATAACTCCGATAGCGGCTCAGCCAACTGGATCTGGGTCCTTGATGGAGTTTAGTCCCATATGTGCTCAGTCAACACTGGTGAGGTCGAGTCCCCCACTGATGATACCGCTGGCATCGAATACTGAAAAGTTGCCGCAACCATCAATGGCAGTCGATGTGAATGCTACACTTATGGGGTTGAATGCGCAACAGCTGACACAGTGGTTCAACAGTCTGAATTCCACACAAAGTTCAGCCAGTGGGAAGGGAGAAGACTATCTGAATAGGGTCAGGTTGAACATGGAAGCACAAGAATTGGTGGAAGGGACTATGGGTGTGAATAGGTTGGAGTCCTACTCGGAAGAAGAGCTGAGATATCTATGTCCCAGGATTACGAAAGAAGTGAACAAGGTACATAGAAGCTTGCAGGAAATAGCTGACAAAAACGGGGTTGACATAGACAAGACAAAACACTTGAGCAGGAGCTATAGGTTGGATTTCGGGACCACAGATTTTGAACACATGAGGTCAGCAGGTATGAAGGCGCACCTTAGAGAATTGCTGCAGAGTGCACAAGTGTGGAGGTGCTTAGACAAGTGGGAAAGCAGGTGGGTAAAGAGAAAGGAAAAGAGGAGGGACAGTGCTACAGAACTCAACGAGAAAAGACCACAGAGTAGTGATGCAGTAACCATGTTACCAATGAGGGAGACAGCAGGTGGAAAATTAATACATGTACCATGGCACAGAAGCGACATTCAGTCTTTTACGGATGATTTTCCCAAACTGAGAGAGAAGCCGATTGAATGGTATCAACAGACTGATAGGTTTGTGAAGCTTGCAAAATGTCTTTGGGAAGACCTGAACACTCTCTTTGAGATTGTGGTTCCAGCAGATTTGTGGGAGGATTGCAAAAGAGCTGTAGGTTGGCCGACAAGTGAACCAGAGAGAGACAGGGATACGGGTGCACCATCACCTATGGTGATGAGCTTGTACTATAAGGTAATTGAGCATTTGAAGACGAAGGTTGCCGCGAAAAATGTGGATTGGCAGAAGATCGATCGAACGGCCCAAGAGGCTAAAGAGTCGATTCATAGTTACTATGAGAGATTGTTGAAGGCGTTCAAGAACTACAGTGGCAGGGAGACAATAGAGGCGAAGGACATGCTTCATTTTGTGTTTAGATTTGTGGAAGGGCTGAGACCAGAGATAAGTCAGATGATAAAGTCGCATTTGATTTGTTGGCAGTCGAAACCGATTGATGAGGTGTTGAATTATGCGAAATACTGTAGCGACGAAATTGAAGTGAAACAGAAAAGGTTGAAAGAGAAGGTGATGATGATGCAACTTAAAGCAGCTCAGACAGGTCTGCAAGGTTTGCAAGGGATGCAAGGGTTCCAACAGCAGGTACCACAACCGCAGTCGCAGTTGCAGGGAAATATGATGTTTCAGCCACAGGCGAGAGGCAGAGGCAGAGGAGGTTTTGGAAATAATGGTCCGGAATTGAACACTGTTGTGACTCTGAATGGTGTGCAGGCATTGAAAAAGGTGATGCCGTGTCACGTGTGCGGAATCGTCGGTCATTGGAAACGCGAGTGCCCGATGGTGGTGCAGGAAGGTGCAGGTGTAGGTGTTGGTCAGCAAAACAATGATGTCAATGCATTTCAGACAATGAGGGGACCGAAAATGAGAGGTCCAAACCCAAATTTTCAGACCATAAATCAGTTGCAGGGACTACAACCTATGCAGCCGCAGCAGATGCAGATGCCCCGTATGCAGGTGACGCAAATGCAGCCAATGCAACAGCAGTTTCCCATGGTACCTAATCAGCAAATGCAAATACCTTTGGCACCAATTAGTCAGCAGCAAGTGATGGTTCCTCCACAGGTCTCGGGTCAGGTAATGAATACAAATGGCACCGTACAACAGTTCCCATTACACAGTGAGAGTGGAATAAACAATGTGTGGGAGAGTGAAAGTTCAGGAGAGGAAGGAGATTGTGTGCTTGCAGCATCCTTGGAAGTTGATCAGAAGGGTCCATACGTGGAGGGAAGAGTAATGGGTCATCGTGTTTCATTCTTGGTTGACACAGGAGCCACACGTTCAACTGTTAAGAGCATTGAAGTACCAAATTTGCCACTCTCAGGGAGAACAGTTCAAGTGGTGGGAGTAGCAAACAGGCACCTGACGAACCCAATAACAGATCCGGTACCAGTCAGCATTGGTAACTATCAAGGGTTACATAAATTTGTGGTATGTGACTCTAGCCAGATAGCACTGTTAGGGAGAGACCTATTGTGCAAATTGGGATGTTCGATTATGTGTTCGAACGAGGGAATAAAAATTCAGACGAGCAGTGATGGGGAAGAAGAGGACAGTGTAGAAGGGGACGAGATGGAAACTGTTGATGAAGAGTATCCTCTGATTTGCCTTTTCCCGATGATAACTGAAGAAGATATTCCAGCTGAATTACGGGAAACAGTCGGAAAGGAAGTGTGGGATATGACAGGGAAAGAGGTGGGATTGATGAAAGGAGTGGAACCAGTGAAAGTGACTGTAAAGCCCAATGCAACCTTTCCCCAGACCCCACAATACCACATGGCACAAGACACCCTCATGAAAGTTGCCCAACTCATTGACGAATTTGTAAAACAGGGAGTACTGAAAGAAGTGTTAAGCAGTCCATGTAATTCACCAATCATGGGACTAATAAAGCCTAGTGGGAAGGTCCGAATAGTGCAGGACTTGAGGAAAATAAATGACATCGTAATTAAATGTTGCCCTGTCGTACCAAATCCAGCTGTGATAATGTTTCAAGTCCCTTGCGATGCCGAGTGGTTCTCAGTCATCGACTTGTCACAAGCATTCTTTTCTGTGCCTCTTCATGAGGACAGCCAATTCCTCTTTTGTTTCAAATTCTTAGACAGAGTCTACAGTTGGTGTCGAATTCCTCAAGGGTTCTCTAAGTCACCGTCCATCTTCAATCAGATTCTAAAGAAAGATTTGGAAGCATTAGAATTGCCATTCGAGTCAACCCTAGTACAGTACATCGATGACTTACTGATTGCATCAAAGACAGAAAGTGGCTGCACAGCCGATACCATTGCCCTACTGAACCATTTGGGAAGGAATGGACACAAGGTGTCTCCTTCAAAGTTGCAGTTCTGTCAGAAGAAAGTGAAATACTTGGGTCACCAAATAGAGAAAGGGTCACGGAGAATAATGAAGGAAAGAATTACAAGTGTACTTCAAATGAGTCCACCAAAGACAAGGAGGGAGGTGAGGAAGTTTTTGGGAATGGTGGGCTACTGTCGCCAGTGGATTCCCAACTTCTCAACTCTAGCAAAGCCTTTACTGAAACTGACCCAGAAGGATGCCTTGGATCAAATTGAGCTGAAAGGAGATGAGATGGATGCTTTTATCGAATTGAAAGAATGCATGTGCAGGGCTCCAGCTTTAGGTATGCCTGACTACACAAAACCTTTCACATTGTTTTGTCATGAACGTGATGCATGTTCTTTGTCTGTCTTGACTCAAGTCCATGGTGGCATAAACAGACCAGTAGCGTATTTTTCAGCTACTTTGGATCCGGTCGCAGCAGCACTTCCAGTGTGTTTGCGCGCCGTAGCAGCAGTTGGTATCAGCCTCACTCAGAGTGAAGGAATAGTGATGGGACACCCAGTAACAGTCATGGTCCCTCACTCAGTTGAGATACTTTTGACCCGCTCCCGAACGCAACACATGACCGGAGCAAGACTCACAAGGTATGAAACGATAATTCTGGGCTCACCGAATGTGCAGCTGAAAAGGTGCACTACGTTGAATCCAGCAACCTTGCTTCCTGGTGAAAATGCTGAAATTGAGAACGCTGAAGACGTCGAGCATGACTGCCTTCAGGTGACTGAATTTTGCACAAAACCTCGACCTGACATTAAGGATACTAAGCTTGATGAAAATGACCAAATTGTTTTTGTTGATGGTTCATGTCTAAGACATGGGATGGGAATTTTGAAAGCAGGATATGCTGTATGTACTGTAACAGGTGTCTTGGAAGCGTCCTGGCTTCAAGGAGTCTATTCTGCACAAGTAGCAGAACTTGTAGCCCTTACAAGAACATGTCAACTGTCTGCATTGATGAAAGTTACCATTTACACTGATAGTCAGTACGGGTTCGGAATTGTGCATGACTTTGGCCAACTATGGTCACAGAGAGGTTTCCTGACTTCTTCAGGATCCCCAGTGAAAAACGGGGAGAGAATAAGGGAATTGTTACACGCCATTCAAATGCCAGCCGAAGTTGCAGTGGTAAAGTGTATTGCTCATACAAAAGGACAGGACTATGTTTCTCTGGGAAATGCATATGCGGATCAAGTCGCAAGATTTTGTGCCTTGAACTGTATATTACTCAGAGATGAATGGAATTCGATAAGTGAACCAGAACTCGAACCAGCCGAAGCATTCGCCTTGAAGGTCGTAGATACAATGGATGAATTAAAAGCATTACAGAATGGCGTCAGGGAGGATGAAAGAGATTCCTGGATTAAGTCACAATGCACAAAGAGACCAGATGAGTTATGGGTTTCAAATGAGGGAAAATTTGTTTTGCCAAATAGTCTCTTATCGCAGCTTGCGCGGTTCTATCATGGGCAGGCTCACCTAGGGAGAGATGCCATGATGAGATTGTTCAAAACTGATTGGTTTAACCCCAGATTTCGTCAAGCTGCAGAAGCAGTTTGCCATCGATGTGTCACTTGCCAGCAGATGAACCCAGGAAAGGGAACAGTTGTGAACGCCAGCCACATTGGCAGAGCCAGTGGCCCATTTAGTAGGATGCAGATGGACTTCATTGAGATGCCTGTGCATGGAGGTCTAAAGTATGTGTTGGTGACTGTGTGCATTTTTAGTCACTGGATTGAGGCATACCCCACACGTAGAAATGACAGCCTTACAGTTGCAAAGCTATTGTTGAGAGAGTTGATACCACGCTTCGGATTCCCGATCTCTTTAGAATCAGATAGGGGAAGTCACTTCAATAACGAGGTGATAAAGTTACTTTGCGAAGCGCTGAACATTGAGCAAAAATTGCATTGTAGCTATCGCCCTGAAGCATCAGGACTGGTGGAGCAGATGAATGGTACACTGAAATCAAGAATGGCGAAAATATGTGCATCGACAAATTTGAAATGGCCTGACGCATTGCCCTTGGTGCTAATGTCAATGAGAAACACCCCTGATAGAAAGACTGGATTGTCCCCGCACGAAATTCTCATGGGCAGGGCCATGAGACTTCCTGCAGTTCCCGCAAACGCGCTTTTGAATATTACAGATGATATGGTGTTAGACTACTGCAAAGGTCTGGCTGACGTGGTTCGCTCTTTCTCTCACCAGGTGGAAGCAACCACCTTGCCACCGATACAAGGTCCAGGACACACACTGAAAGCAGGTGACTGGGTCGTGGTAAAGAAGCACGTGAGGAAGTCGTGTCTGGAACCCCGTTGGAAAGGCCCTTTCCAAGTGATCCTGACGACAACTACCGCTGTGAAGTGTGCGGGAGTTCCCAACTGGATTCACGCCAGTCACACAAAGAAAGTGTTGTGTCCCACAGATGAGGAAGTTGAAGCGTTGAAACTGCCAGTGCCTGATAAAACAGTGCTGAGCGCTGAGACAGAGCAAAACCGAACTGAAAGCGAACAGGCAGAAACAGGAGAGAGAGAGATATTCTCTGAGGACGAAGCAACAGACTCACTTGGGGAAGACCAAGGAGAAACCTCAGATAGCGACGAAGCAGCTGAAGGTGACAAAGAACCTGAAGCAGCTGAGGGTAGCAAAGAGCCTGAAGCAGCTGAAGGTGACAAAGAACCTGAAGCAGCTGAAAGTGATAAAGAGCCTGACGAAAGTAACGGTGGCAAAGGGCTCGAAAAAGGTGAAAAAGCAGGAGAGCCTGATCAGAGGAGGGCTTTCCCAGAAGCAGATGATACAGAAAAAGAAAAAGAGAACGTGATTGATTCCCCAGAAGGAGGGGACAAGGCAGAACAGAACGAAAAAATTCAAGCTTCCACAGAAAAGATCGCTGGTCCATCAAATGGACACGGTGCAAAGAGGAGACTAAGGCCCATATTTATACTTTTTGACGCTAAACTGCGCTAACGCAGTTTAGCGTCAAAAAATTTAGCGCCGTCTAACACCATTCTGAAGCGCCATGCGGGCGCCGTATTTATGGAATGGCGTTAGCCGGCGCAAGCAGACCGGCGCTGCCTGGTGTGCGTGGAAAAAAACCACGTAGACCAGGCAGCGCCGGCGTTGGGCAAAAATGACGTTAGGGCGTCTTAAAATGGGGCAAGTCAGGTTGAGGCAAAAAAATTGCCTCAACCCGATTTGCGCCATTTTTTTACGACGCCCAGACGCCATTTCATGACTCCTGTCTTAGTAAAGACAGGAGTCATGCCCCCTTGCCCAATGGCCATGCCCAGGGGACTTGTGTCCCCTGGGCATGGTCATTGGGCATAGTGGCATGTAGGGGGGCACAAATAAGGCCCCCCTATGCCACCCAAAAAAAATAAAAAAATATAAAAAATTATACTTACCTGAACTTACCTGAATGTCCCTGGGGTGGGTCCCTCCATCCTTGGGTGTCCTCCTGGGGTGGGCAGGGGTGGCAGGGGGGGTCCCTGGGGGCAGGGGAGGGCCCCTGTGGGCTCATTTTGAGCCCACAGGCCCCTTAACGCCTACCCTGACCCAGGCGTTAAATAGTGGCGCAAATGCGGGGTTTTTTGACCCGCCAACTCCCGGGCGTGATTTTTGCCCGGGAGTATAAATACGACGCATTTGCGTCGCCGTAATTTTTTTAGACGGGAACGCCTTCCTTGCATCTCATTAACGCAAGGAAGGCGTTCACGCAAAAAAATGACGCTATTTGCCAATACTTTGGCGCTAGACGCGTCTAACGCCAAAGTATAAATATGGCGTTAGTTTTGCGCCGAAGTTGCGTCGAAAAAAACGACGCTAATTCGGCGCAAACGGAGTATAAATATGGGCCTAAGTATATCACCAGTAAAACAAAGAACTAGGGAAAGTTTGAACGACGGAGAAAGGCCAAAAGTGAAAGAGAAAAGAAAGGAAGTGTCTGTCGTGGTACCATCCTCGAGTACAGAAAAGGACTTGACAAAAGTGGAAAGTACCTGTGAGGCAGAATCGAAAAGAGAAGCAAAATTGAAAAGGAAAAGGATACCAAACAGGAGATACTCCGGTCCAGAATGGGCATATGCAGTCAATGACGATTGGACTGACGAATTTGTATCTCTTAGCCTCGAGAACGAAGAAGAAGAGATACCAATAGAAAAGAAAAGTTTTATGGACACTGTTGATTGAAAGGGTGATAAATGACATTGCTTGCTACAATTTAACGAGATACAAAACAACCAGCTGAGACATTGCTAAACCGGATAAGACACTTGCTGAACTGATAAAAGACTGAGTTTTTGCCGAATTGAGACAAATGCTGCTAACCGATAAGTGACTGGCCTCTTGAAGAAAACTGTGTGAACATTGCGCTCGTTCAGCTTCGTAACTGAATTACTAAATAGTTTCTTTATAGGTGCTTCTAGCTCTCTGATTCTATACAGATCATGACGCAAAACAGCAGAAAGAAATATTGTAAATATGTGTGTATAGGCTTGATAATTGCATGCGTACTAATAATAATGGCAATAGTGCTTGCAATGCATGGAAAGTGTGAGAATGAGAAAATTTATACTTCTACTTTTGCTCCTGTTACTGTCACTGAACTAACCGCATTGAAAAGACTAGAATTAGATGAGAGACACTTGCATGATAAGAAGGAGCTTTCATATAATGTTTTCTATCGCTTGCTAACAGAATATGTTGAGACTATGGATGCGAAAGATTGTTATGTGTGTACACAGATACCGACATCAGTGAAGGAAGGGGTGACTTATCACCACATGCCTCTTACATACGGGATTACATGTAGTATAGTAATGTCTAGATTTTATGGTCAAACTAACATACAGTATTTTTACTCGAATTATGATGTTACCTTTGCATATGTTCCTATAATAGCGCAGCTAAGCCAGATTGCTAAAGATTGGGATGCTAAAATAATGAGGGAATTTTTCGAGCCAATGCTACCTTTTGAAACGGCTCACGCTCATAGGGAAAACCCTACCTGCTCGCTCTCTGCAGTAGAAATAAGCTTTTTAGATCGCACAGATGATAGAAGGGCACAAATGAATGCGAAATTAGAAAAAGAGCTACATAAGAGGACTTCAGTAGATAATTATGATTTTGCCGCAATAAAAACACAAGGGAGAATAGCTTTAGATGCTTGGCATGTAGGGAAATTTTGTATATATCGAGGTGAATCTTATTCTGATAACATTTTCGTAGGAGCGAGTGAGTGTAAACATACGTTTATCTTTAAGGCCAAATGGACATTCATGATGAACGGACTTGACCCTGTCATTCCAGGTGTATATTACATTTGTGGGTATAATGCCTATTATCGTCTTCTGAAAGGATGGTGGGGAAGATGTTATTTGGGTATAGTGTTCCCAAAGGTTTATCAACTGGATGACCTATCGATGATTCCAAAGACATCTGGATCCCATCGTATCCAGAAAAGAGAGACCGCAGCTGCTGTGGTAGGAGATATATTTGGAGCCATGATTCCTTCATTGGGAGTTGTGCTGAATTCCATCAAAATAAGAAAGTTGTCTACTATAGTGGATAACATGTTGACAAAGTTTTCAGGTGCTATAATCCTGATAGATGCTGAACTTGCAGCGGAAAGAGCTATGACTCTTCAAAATAGGCTTGCCTTAGACATTCTTTTAGCAAAGGATGGCGGCGTTTGCAAAATGCTTGGTGCGCGCCACTGTTGCACGTATATTCCCGACAACAGTGTGAAAATTAAAACTATGCTTGCTAATTTAACAAAAGAGAGTGCAGATTTGAAGGAATTGAAAGAACCAGGAGTGTGGGAGAAGGTTGGAAAAGGACTTGCTTCAGTGGGAAATTGGATTGGGGGAATTTGGAATGGAATATTACTAAAAATAATACAGGGAATATTAATTGTACTGATTTGCATATTTGGAATTTGGGGAATAAAAAGGGGAATAATAATCATTATGGAAAGAATTAAAAGAAGGAAGGAAGAGAAAATGATGAAAAGAATGGCAGAAGAATACAAAGCGAAAACTAGGGGAACAAAAAGGAAAAGAGAACTGACAGAATTTTAATGGAATAAAATTTGTGGCAATAGTTTGTGTGATGACAAGTAGTCATCAGAGGAGGGATTGATGAAGCTGAAATGAAGGTTTTACATTTATTAGCGCATAAACGTAGTGTAGCAATAATCATGTGTGACTTTAACCGAACTAATAAAGATTGTACGGGGACAAAATATGCCCTCAGAGTAGTTTGCCAACATTATAAGCATGCTTTATATAACGTGATGTATTAGAATTGCACGAATTTGCCATAATCGTAAACGTGTGCTATGATTTGCTTGTTTGAAATGTTTTAGCTTAGCATTACTTTAGTGGAGGCTTCGGCCTAGTTGCCTGGTCTCACGATTTAGATGCTCGTATTTTTCCAATGTGCTAATAAACGTGTATTTTTGCTTGAAGCTGTACTTTTCCACTGAGATCGTTCACATGCTTATCTTAAGGTTTCGTGCCAGCTTGGCATTTTTTCTCTTTGCTCCAAGGTCGATCTGCAGGTGCGGACAATGGAAGCTCTGAAAGTGAGTTAATTGGTATAAAATGTTGCAACTTGCGTACCCGTCTCCAAGGATAATGTATGCTTAAGTAAAAGCTTGAGAACTGTTGTTTTTGATTGGATAATTTGAAGCCAACCTATGAACCCTCCAATGGAAGACCCTACTGGATTTGAACTGTTGTCTATTTAAACCAGGTGCACGAGAAGAAAGTAGCCATTACAGCCATTACAGCCTTTACCAGCTATTGCCCGACATTGCGCCATTCCGTAGCTATTATGGCCCACCTTGCTGCGACGCCATTTTGAAAGAGACTTTGATGCTTTCTCTAATCGAGAGAAAGAGACTTTATATGATTCTTGCCCTAGAGACTTTAACTTTGATCCCTTTGCATGAAGTAGTAGTTTTATTTTGCCGCCGTGAGGCAATTGCCCCGTCCACCCCTGCCCCTTTGCCCCGTCCCATGCTGATCGAGAAACGGTACCTGTGAGACGAAGACTTCCTTGAATGCTGATTGTAATTGGTAAATATGAAAGGAAATTGTACAATTGCATTGTGTTTCTTTTAGGTGACCAACTGCTGATTTGTGATAAGAGCCCTAGTTAGGAGTTTTTCCAAATTAATGTTGCTAAATTGTTTTTGCATGAAGTCCCACATGCCGATGCTAATTTGAGGTTAGATGAGGATTCCTTTTGTTGCACGATGCAATTTGAGACCTTGTTATGCTGACTAAATGTATGCAATTAGCTCATTACAGATTATACTATTAGTGATTTGCATTGCTATCATCGAATGTCTTGTTATTCAAATGCTGCATAGATTGCACCTGTTTCGCCGTTATGGACAGCTATTAATGTTCATTTATGTTTATCATTTGGTGTTGAGACATATCTATATTGTGCTAGCTTTGTTAATATAGGGAAATAAATTCACTAATGATAGAGCGGAACGTGGTAACAATTTACCTGCGTTCGGACGCTCTTTAGGTCGATGAATCTTTTGACTATGTGGGAACTCTCTGTACTCTTAATCGATCAATCACCTTAAATCGATAATCAATAACGAACATAAGCAACACCTTGAACAACATAACACTTAACAATTAATCCAGAATACATTTCGGCGAACCCTGACCTTTCAGCCAGGAATAACCACACCAGTTTATTGCAAAGTTAGTGAGTTTATTTCCCTATATTAACAAAGCTAGCACGATATAGATGTGTCTCAACACCAAATGATAAACATAAATGAACATTAATAGCTGTCCATATCGTCGGAACAAGTGTAATCTATGTAGCATTTGAATCACAAGGCATTCGATAGTGGCAATGCAAAGCACTAATACGATAATCTGCAATGGGCTAATTGCGTACATTTAGTCAGCATAACAAGATCTCAAATTGCATCGTGCGACATATGGAATCCTCGTCTAACCTCAAATTAGCATTAGCATGTGGGACTTCATGCAAAAACGATTTGGCAACATCAATTTAGAAAAACTCCTAGCTAGGGTCCTTATCAAAATCAGCAGTTGGTTACCTAAAAGAAACACAATGCAATTTTACAATTTCCTTTCATAATTACCAATTCCGATCAGCAATCAATGAATTCTTCGTCTCACAGGTACCGTTTCTCGATCGGCATGAGTCGGGACAAAGGGGCAGGGGTGGACGGGGCAATTGCCTCACGGCGGCAAGATAAGATTACTACTTCATGCAAAGGGGCAAATCAAAGTTAAAGTCTCTAGGGCAAGAATCATTAAAGTCTCTTTCTCTCGACTAGAGAAAGCATCAAAGTCTCTCAAAATGGCGTCGCAGCAAAATGGGTCATAGTAGCTACGAAGTCAAAATGGCGGGATGTCCGAAGATAGAGAGCTTTCCTCTCGTGCACCTGGGTTTTATAGACAACAGTTCAAGTCCAGTAGGGTCTCCATTGGTGGGTTCATAGGTTAGCTTCAAATTGACCAATCAAAAACGACAGTTCTCAAGCTTTTACTTAAGCATACATTATCCTTGGAGATGGGTACGTAATTTGCAACATTGTCTCTCGATTAGCTTACTCTCAGAGCCTCCATTGTCCGCACCTGCAAGTCGACCTTGAATTAAAGAGAAAATATGCCAGGCTGGCACTAACTTTAAGATAAGCACGTGAACAGTTTCTGTGGAAAAAATACAGCTTCAAGCAGAAATACACATTTAATAGCACAGTGGAAAAATACGAACATCTAAACCGTGAGACCAGGCAACTAGGCCAAAGCCTCCGCTAAAGTAATGCTAAGCTAAAACATTTCAAACAAGCAAATCGTAGCACACGTTTATGATTATGTCGGATTAGTGCAATTCTAATACACCACGTTATATAAAGCACGCGTATAAATGATGGCAAACTAGTCTGAGGGCACATTTTATCCCCGTACAATCTTTATTAATTCGGTTAATGTCACACATGATTATGTCAGCACTACGTTTATGCGTTAATAAATCAAAACCTTCATTTTCTGCTTCATCAATCCCTCCTCTGATGACTACTTGTCATCACACAAATTTAGCCCACAAATTTTATCCCATTAAAATTCTGTCAGCTCCCTTTTCCTTTTAGTTCCCCTAGTTTGCGCTTTGTATTCTTCTGCCATTCTTTTCATTATTTTCTCCTCCTTTCTTCTTTTAATTTTCTCCATAATCATTATTATTCCCCTTTTTATTCCCCAAATTCCAAATACACAAATTATCACTATTAATATCCCTTCTATTATTTTCAATAATATTCCATTCCAAATTCCCCCAATCCAATGTCCCACTGAAGCAAGTCCCTTTCCAACCTTCTCCCACACTCCTGGTTCTTTCAGTTCTTTCAAATCTGCACTTTCTTTTGTTAGATTAGCAAGCATAGTTTTAATTTTCACACTATTATCAGGTATATAGGTGCAGCAGTGACGTGCACCAATCATTTTGCAAACGCCTCCATCCTTTGCTAAAAGAATGTATAAAAGCAAGCCTATTTTGAAGAGTCATAGCTCTTTCCGCTGCAAGTTCAGCATCCATCAGGATTATAGCACCTGAAAATTTTGTCAACATGTTATCCACTATAGTAGACAACTTTCCTATTTTGATGGAATTCAGCACAACTCCCAATGAAGGAATCATGGCTCCAAATATATCACCTACCACAGCAGCTGCGGTCTCTCTTTTCTGGATACGATGGGATCCAGGTGTCTTTTCAATCATCGATATGTCATCCAGTTGATAAACCTTTGGAAACACTATACCCAAATAACATCTTCCCCACCATCCCTTTGGAAGACGATAATAGGCATTATGCCCACAAATGTAATACACCCCTGGAATGACAGGGTCAAGTCCGTCCATCATGAATGTCCATTTGGCCTTAAAGATAAACGTATGTTTGCATTCACTCGCTCCTACAAAAATATTGTCATAGTAAGATTCACCTCGATATATACAAAATTTCCCTACATGCCAAGCATCTAAAGCAATTTTCCCTTGTGTCTTTATAGCAGCAAAGTCGTAATTATCTACTGAAGTCCTCTTGTGTAGCTCTTTTTCTAATTTCGCTTTCATTTGAGCCCTTCTATCATCTGTGCGATCTAAAAAGCTTATTTCTACTGCAGAGACGGAGCAAGTAAGGTTCTCCCTATGAGCATGAGCCGTTTCAAAAGGTTGCATTGGCTCGAAAAAGTCCCTCATAATTTTGTAATCCCAATATTTTGCAGTCTCGCTTAGCTGCGCTATTATAGGAACATAAGCAAAGGTAACATCATAATTTGAGAAAAAATACTGTATATTAGATTGACCATAAAACCTAGACATTACTATACTACATGTAATCCCGTATGTAAGAGGCATGTGGTGATAAGTTACCCCTTCCTTTACTGATGTCGGTATCTGTGTACACACATAACAATCTTTCGCATCCATAGTCTCAACATACTCTGTTAGTAAGCGATAGAAAACGTTATACGAAAGCTCTTTCTTATCATGCAAGAGCCTCTCATCCATTGCTAGTCTTTTCAATGGTGTTAGTTCAGTGACAGTAACAGGAACAATAGTAGAAGCAGCAATAGTCTCATTCTCACCCTTTCCATGCATTCCAAACACAATTGCCATTATTATTAGTACACATGTTAGTACCAAGCCTATACACACGTATTTACAATATTTCTTTCTATTGTTTTGCATAGCGTACCCAGGCATGATCTGTATAGAATCAGAGAGCTAGAAGCACTTATAAATGAAACTACTTAGCAATTCAGTTACAAAGCTTGAACGAGCACAATGTTCACACCGTCTTCTTCAAAAGGCCAGTCACTTATCGGTTAGCAGCATTTGTCTCAATTCGGTTTAGCAATGTCTCAGCTGGTTGGTTGTCTCACGTTAGATTGCAGCAAGCAATACCATTTACTACCGTTTCAATCAACAGAGTCTATGAAACTTTTCTTTTCTATTGGTATCTCTTCTTCTTCTTCGTTCTCGATGCTTAGAGATACAAACTCATCAGTCCAATCATCATTTACCGCATATGCCCATTCAGGACCGGAATACCTCTTGTTTGGTATCCTTTTCCTTTTCAATTTTGCTTCTCTCTTTGATTCTGCTTCGCTGGCACTCTCCTCCTTCGCCAAGTCTTTTTCTTCACTTGACGATTGTTCCACGACAGTCACTTCCTTTCTTTTCTCTTTCACTTTCGGCCTTCCTCCTTCGTTCAAACCTTCTTTACCCTTTTCTTTTATCAGTGAGATACTTAGTCTTCTTTTTGCACTGTGTCCATTTGATGGACCTGCGATCTTTTCTGTAGAGGTTTGAGCTTTTTCGTTCTGCTCTTCTTTATCCCCACCTTCAGGGGAATCAGTCACGTTTTCCTTTTCTTTTTCTGTATCGTCTGTTTCTGGGAAAGCCCCCTTCTGCTCAGGCTCTCCTGCCTTCTCACTCTCTTCGAGCCCTTCGTCACCGTTACTTTCTTCAGGCTCTGTATCACTTTCAGCTGCTTCAGGTTCCTTGTCACCTTCAGCTGCTTCAGGCTTTTTGCTACCCTCAGCTGCTTCAGGCTCTTTGTCACCTGCAGCTTCGTCGTCGCTATCTGAACTTTCTCCTTGGTCTTCCCCAAGCGAGTCAGACTCTTCGTTCTCCAATAATATCTCCTTTTCTTCTGCTGTTGCTTGTTCGCTTTCAGTTCGCTTTTGTTCTGTCTCAGCACTCGGCACCGTTTTATCAGGCACTGGTAATTTCAGCGCTTCAACTTCCTCATCTGTGGGGCACAGCACCTTCTTTGTATGACTGGCGTGAATCCAGTTGGGAACCCCCGCGCACTTCACAGCGGTAGTTGTCGTCAGGATCACTTGGAAAGGGCCTTTCCAACGGGGTTCCAGACACGACTTCCTCACGTGCTTCTTTATCACGACCCAGTCACCTGCTTTCAGTGCGTGTCCTGGACCTTGGATCGGTGGCAAGGTGGTCGCTTCCACCTGGTGAGAGAAAGAGCGAACCACGTCAGCCAGACCTTTGCAGTAGTCTAACACCATATCATCTGTAATATTCAAAAGCATGTTTGCGGGAACTGCAGGAAGTCTCATAGCCCTGCCCATGAGAATTTCGTGCGGAGACAATCCAGTTTTTCTATCCGGAGTGTTTCTCATTGACATTAGCACTAAGGGCAATGCGTCAGGCCATTTCAAATTTGTTGATGCACATATTTTTGCCATTCTCGATTTCAGCGTACCATTCATCTGCTCCACCAGTCCTGATGCTTCAGGGCGATAGCTACAGTGCAGCTTTTGCTCAATGTTCAGTGCTTCGCAAAGTAACTTCATCACCTCGTTATTGAAGTGACTTCCCCTATCTGATTCTAAAGAGATCGGGAATCCGAAACGTGGTATTAACTCCCTCAATAATAGCTTGGCAACTGTAAGGCTGTCGTTTCTACGTGTGGGGTATGCCTCAATCCAATGACTAAAAATACACACAACCACCAACACATATCTTAAACCTCCATGCACAGGCATCTCAATGAAGTCCATCTGCATACGACTAAAAGGACCGCTTGCCCTACCAATGTGGCTCGCGTTCACAACTGTTCCCTTTCATGGGTTCATCTGCTGGCAAGTGACACATCGATGGCAAACTGCTTCTGCAGCTTGACGAAATCTGGGGTTAAACCAATCAGTTTTGAACAATCTTATCATGGCATCTCTCCCTAGGTGAGCTTGCCCATGATAGAACCGCGCAAGCTGTGATAAGAGACTATTTGGCAAAACAAATTTTCCCTCATGTGAAACCCATAGCTCGTCTTGTCTCTTTATACATTCTGATTTAATCCAGGAATCTCTTTCATCCTCCCTGACATTACTTTGTAGTGCTTTTAGTTCTTCTATTGTATCTACGACCTTCAAGGCAAATGCTTCAGCTGGTTCGAGTTCTGGTTCACTTATTGTATTCCAATCATCCCTTAGCAATATACAGTTCAAAGCGCAAAATCTTGCGACTTGATCTGCATATGCATTTCCCAGAGACACATAGTCCTGTCCTTTCGTGTGAGCGCTGCACTTTACCACTGCAACTTCAGCTGGCACTTGAATGGCATGTAACAACTCCCTTATTCTCTCCCCATTTTTCACTGGGGATCCTGAAGAAGTCAGGAAACCTCTCTGTGACCATAGTTGTCCAAAGTCATGCACAATCCCAAACCCGTATTGGCTATCAGTGTAAATGGTGACTTTCATCAATGCAGACAATTGACATGCTCTAGTAAGGGCTACAAGTTCTGCTACTTGTGCAGAATAGACTCCTTGGAGCCATCCCGCTTCCAAGACCCCTGTCACAGTACATACAGCATATCCTGCTTTCAAAATTCCCACCCCATCTCTTAGACACGAACCATCAACAAAAAGAATTTGGTCATTTTCATCAAGTTTTGTATCCTTGATGTCCGGTCGGGGTTTTGTGCAAAATTCAGTCACCTGAAGGCAGTCATGCTCGACGTCTTCAGCGTTCTCAATTTCAGCATTTTCTCCAGGAAGCAAGGTAGCTGGATTCAACGTAGTGCACCTTTTCAGCTGCACATTCGGTGAGCCCAGAATAGTCGTTTCATACCTTGTGAGTCTTGCTCCAGTCATGTGCTGCGTTCGGGAGCGGGTCAAAAGTATCTCAACTGAGTGAGGGACCATGACTGTTACTGGGTGTCCCATCACTATTCCTTCACTCTGAGTGAGGCTGATACCAACTGCTGCTACGGCGCGCAAACACCCTGGGAGTGCTGCTGCAACCGGATCCAGAGTAGCTGAAAAATACGCTACTGGTCTGTTTACGCCACCATGGGCTTGAGTCAAGACAGACAAAGAACATGCGTCACGTTCATGACAAAACAATGTGAAAGGCTTCGTGTAATCAGGCATGCCTAAAGCTGGAGCCCTGCACATGCATTCCTTTAATTCCACAAAAGCATCCATCTCATCCCCTTTCAGTTCGATCTGATCCAAGGCGTCTTTCTGGGTCAATTTCAGTAAAGGCTTTGCTAGAGACGAGAAGTTGGGAATCCACTGGCGACAATATCCCACCATTCCCAAAAACTTCCTCATCTCCTTCCTTGTCTTTGGTGGACTCATTTGAAGTACACTTGTAATTCTTTCCGTCATTATTCTCCGTGATCCTTTCTCTATCTGGTGACCCAAGTATTTCACTTTCTTCTGACAGAACTGCAGTTTGGAAGGAGACACCTTGTGTCCATTCCCTCCCAAATGGTTCAACAGAGCAATGGTATCGGCTGTGCAGCCACTTTCTGTCTTTGATGCAACCAGTAAGTCGTCAATGTACTGTACTAAGGTTGACTCGAATGGCAACTCTAACTCTTCCAAGTCTTTCTTTAGAACCTGATTGAATATCGACGGTGACTCAGAGAACCCTTGAGGAATACGACACTAACTGTATACTCTGTCTAGGAATTTGAAACAAAAGAGGAATTGGCTGTCCTCATGAAGAGGCACAGAAAAGAATGCTTGTGACAAATCGATGACTGAGAACCACTCAGCTTCGCAAGGGATCTGAAACATTATCACAGCTGGATTCGGTACGACAGGGCAGCACTTGATTATGATGTCATTTATTTTTCTCAAATCCTGTACAAGTCGGACTTTCCCACTTGGCTTTATTAGTCCCATTATCGGTGAATTACATGGGCTGCTTAATACTTCTTTCAGTACGCCCTGCTTCACGAATTCGTCAATAAGTTGGGCAACTTTCATGAGGGTATCTTGTGGCATGTGGTATTGTGGGGTCTGGGGAAAGATCGCATTGGGCTTTACCATCACTTTTACTGGTTCCACTCCTTTCATCAATCCCACCTCTTTCCCTGTCATGTCCCACACTTCCTTTCCGACTGTCTCCCGTAATTCTGCTGGGATATCTTCTTCTGTTATCATCGGTAAGAGACAAATCAGAGGATACTCTTCGTCGACTGTTTCTATCTCATCCCCCTCTACACTGTCCTCGTCTTCCCCATCATTGCTCGTCTCTATTGTTATTCCTTCGTTTGAACACATGATCGAGGAAACCCAATTTACACAATAGGTCTCTTCCTAACAGTGCTATCGGGCTTGAGTCACACACCACAAACTGATGTACCCCTTGATAGTTACCAATGTTGACTGGTATCGGATCTGTTATTGGGTTCGTCAGATGCCTGTTTGCTACTCCCACCACTTGAACTGTCCTCCCTGAGAGTGGCAAATTTGGTACTTCACTGCTCTTAACAGTTGAACGTGTGGCTCCCGTGTCAACCAAGAATTAGACACGATGACCCATTACTCTTCCTTCTACGTATGGACCCCTTTGATCAACTTCTAGAGATGCCGCAAGCACACAATCTCCTTCCTCTTCTGAGCTTTCACTCTCCCATACATTGTTTATTCCACTCTCACTGTGTAATGGGAACTGTTGTACTGTGCCGTTTGTGCTCATTACCTGACCCGTTACCTGTGGAGGAACCATCATTTGCTGCTGACTCATTGGTGCCAAAGGTATTTGCATTTGCTGATTAGGTACCAAAGGTAACTGCTGTTGCATCGGCTGCATTTGCGTCATCTGCACACGGGGCATCTGCATCTGCTGCGGCTGCATAGGTTGTAATCCCTGCAATTGATTTATGGTCTGAAAATTTGGGTTTGGACCTCTCATTTTCGGTCCTCTCATTGTCTGAAATGCATTGACATCATTGTTTTGCTGACCAACACCTACACCTTCCTGCACCTTCCTGCACTACCATCGGGCACTCGCGTTTCCAATGACCTACGTTTCCGCACAGGTGACACGGCATCACCTTCTTCATTGCCTGCACACCTGTCACAACAGTGTTCAAATCCGGACCATTATTCACAAAACCTCCTCTGCCTCTGCCTCTGCCCTGTGGCTGAAACGCCATGTTTCCTTGCAACTGCGGCTGCTGTTGCTGAAACGCCATGTTTCCCTGCAACTGCGGCTGTGGTTGCGGTACCTGTTGTTGAAACCCTTGCATCCCTGGCAACCCTTGCAGTCCTTGCAGACCTTGCAAGCCTGTCTGAGCCGCCTTAAGCTGCATCATCATCACCTTCTCTTTCAGCTTTTTCTGTTTCACCTCAATTTCGTCGCTACAGTATTTCGCATAAGTCAAGACTTCATCAATCGGTTTCGACTGCCAGCAGATCAAATGCGATTTTATCATCTGACTTATCTCTGGTCTCAGCCCTTCCACAAATCTGAACACAAAATGAAGCATATCTTTCGCCTCGATTGCTTCCGTGCCACTGTAATTCTTGAACGCCTTCAACAACCTCTCATAGTAACTATGAATCGATTCCTTAGCCTCTTGGGCAGTTCTATCAATTTTCTGCCAATCCACATTTTTCGCGGCAACTTTCGTCTTCAAATGCTCAATCACCTTATAGTACAGACACATCACCATAGGTGATGGTGCACCCGTCTCTCTGTCTCTCTCTGGTTCACTTGTCGGCCAACCTACAGCTCTTTTGCAATCCTCCCACAAATCTGCCGGAACCACAATCTCGAATAAAGTGTTCAGGTCTTCCCAGAGACATTTGGCAAGCTTCACAAACCTATCCGTCTGTTGATACCATTCGATCGGCTTCTCCCTCAGTTTGGGAAAATCATTCGTAAAAGACTGAATATCGCTCCTGTGCCATGGTACATGTACTAATTTTCCCCCTGCTGTCTCCCTCATTGGTAACATGGTTACGGTCTCGCTGCTCTGCGGTCTTTTCTCATTGTGCTCTGTGGCACTGTCCCTCCTCTTATCCTTCCTCTTTACCCATCTGCTTTCCCACTTGTCTAAGCACCTCCACACTTGGGCACTCTGCAACAATTCTCTAAGGTGTGCCTTCATGCCTGCTGATCTCATGTGTTCAAAATCTGTGGTCCCAAAATCCAACCTATAGCTCCTGCTCAAGTGTTTCGTCTTGCCTATGTCAATCCCGTTCCTGTCTGCTACTTCCTGCAAACTTTTATGTACCTTGTTTACTTCTCTCGTGATCTTTGGACATAGATACCTCAACTCCTCTTCCGTGTAGGACTCCAACCTGTTCACACCCATATTTCCTTCCACCAATTCTTGTGCTTCCATGTCCAGCCTCATCCTGCTCAAGTAATCGTCTCCTTTCCCACTGTCTGAACTTTGTGTGGAATTTAAACTGTTGAACCACTGTGTCAGCTGTTGCGCATTTACCCCCATCAGTGTAGCATTCACATCGACTGCCATCGATGGTTGCGGCAACTTTTCAGTGTTCGATGTTAATGGTATTATCAGTGGGGGGCTCGACCTCACCAGTGTTGACTGAGCACATATGGGACTAAATTCCATCAGGGACCCAGACCCAGTTGGCTGAGTCGCTATCGGGGTTATCCCTGGAGTGTTTTCTATGCACCTTCTTTCTGTCCCATTCTGCAGCATTGGTCCCTGACTGCTCATACCTAAGTTGGGCTGACTATACAAAGGTACCACTGGACCTACGGTAATGGGCAGTGATATTGCATCTGGATTCTGTCCATTTCCCATATTCTGAGGCATGTTCATCCCCATATTATGGGCCATCATTGCCGGCATGCCCATCTGACTCCCCGTCATTTGAGCATGAACATTTCCTCCCTGCATCTGCTTTTGAGGCATCATAAACTGAGTTGATTCAGCTTGTGCCATTGTTGGGTTGTAACCATTCTGTACGCCCCTTACGGTTGGATCTAGAATCATTCCTCCATTGTTGTCACTGCTGTAGTACCCTGGCATCTGCGGCTGATAATGTTCTGCTGGTTTCAACACGGGCACATCTGGATACATTCTCCTGACCTGCGGTATCTGCGGGGTGAGCAGTAAACTCGGATCCTTAGATCCCAATGGTGCTCCTGGATTCTGCGTTTCACTGTTCTGTACCGATGCCGGAGGGGCAGAACTGGTACTTGGACCTTGTCCATTCTCTGCATAAGGTGGTGGACGGTCGTTCAGCAATTGCATTATCAACTCCTCATCCTCTAACTCCTCTTCTCTTCTCAGCTTTTCCTCGTTCTCTCTATCCTTGGAACATTTCCTGTCTGTCTTACAGGTAGCTTTCTTACCTGTCTCCTCTTCATCTTTAGTAATTGCGGGGAACAATTTTATTCCCTGCAATACATCTGACCTCCACACCTTCTGCGCATTATCCCACCTAGCATCCGCTAGTGTCTTTTCTACCTTCCTCATCCTTGTTTCAAACTTGTTTTTCTGTTGCTGTCTAGCCATGAGTTCCCAGATTGCTAGGGCCTCAAACTGTGCTGGCCTTGGAGGCACCTTCATGTCATACATCGTGAATCTCAAATTTTCTAGGACCCTTATATTGAATGTCCCATGTATCGGGAATGCTACGCTCCCATGTTTCTCTGTCCACTTGTGCCATTGCTTTAGCCAAAGACACGGAGCTACCCCTTTTTCCTCCATTACAATGTAAGCTGGTGTACCCTCGGGCGGCGTCTCCTCTCCTACGCTCGCTTTAATGTAAGTCTCCCCCTTCATCGCACTCCTAAATGCTTTAAGGAATTTCATTTTCTCGTCTTTTAATTCACAAAGTTTATAATCAATAGGTCACTGTTATTCCACAAAATTTGTAATCAATAGGTGACTTTAGTTCCCGGAATACTCTTCACCTGCCTTTCCCCTTCCAATCGAGTGCCACGGACTGCGTCCAATCCGTGCGTGACCCGTCTCACCAACCAACCTATCCCAGCGCGGCTCTTAGTGACGTCACACTCACACACACTGTGGCTGACAAAGCCTCGCGGCTAGTCCTCCTTCACTCAGTTCCTCCCGTAACAACTTTTTGCATGTATCGCGAGCTACCAAAAACCAAAACAGATCTGTCGGTTTACTACAGGAAGGGTAACATAATCGCTTCAGGACCTTAGGGACTTTTCACTAACCTCGGCCACTATTCGATCTCTTTCACCAGCCTCGGCCGCTATTCGGTCTTTCTCAGTCCCCACATTCGCAAGCAAATCTGACCCGCAGACCTACTCTCAACTTGTCAATGATCTGTTCTAGTGCACTTAGAATCTTGTCAAAGCCCGAAGTCGAAGTTCCTATCACTCCCTAACACACGTACCCACTCGTTGACCACGCCCGATCAACCTACTAAACCGCCCAGACCACAACATGGATCAACATACTCCGGAGTCTCTTGACCTCGCAGGGCCCGCCTCAACAACAACAACCACGTGGACCTTTTTTTTTATGCACAAAGCGCCAGACGCACATGAAGTTCGACGACTTCCCTACTCTCACACTCGGAGCCGCACCTCCGCTATCTCTATGAAGTTCGACGACTTCTTAGCTCTACACTCGGAGTCGCACCTCCGCTATCCTTAAAAGAAAACCCTCGCAACCGTTTCACACACTCTGCGGCAATAAGCTGTGCAAGCGCAAAACCCTAACTTCACTCATACCATCACTAGTACCGCCAACGCTGTTTCCACATCTCCTTTCTCTCCATTCGCAAGCTCCGAGATCCCGGGAAAGTCGCGGTGGACCTAGCCCATCATCATCTTGTCAATTATTTTCATCCAAGAAAATCTAATTCAACCTTCCGAATGAGGCCTCAAATGTGTAACCGTTAATTCGACACCATGTACTCTAATGGTACAGGGTCCCAAAAGACGAAACCGTCCTCTGCTACCATCTACTGATAGAGCGGAACGTGGTAACATTTTACCTGCGTTCGGACGCTCTTTAGGTCGATGAATCTTTTGACTATGTGGGAACTCTCTGTACTCTTAATCGATCAATCACCTTAAATCGATAATCAATAACGAACATAAGCAACACCTTGAACAACATAACACTTAACAATTAATCCAGAATACATTTCGGCGAACCCTGACCTTTCAGCCAGGAATAACCACACCAGTTTATTGCAAAGTTAGTGAGTTTATTTCCCTATATTAACAAAGCTAGCACGATATAGATGTGTCTCAACACCAAATGATAAACATAAATGAACATTAATAGCTGTCCATATCGTCGGAACAAGTGTAATCTATGTAGCATTTGAATCACAAGGCATTCGATAGTGGCAATGCAAAGCACTAATACGATAATCTGCAATGGGCTAATTGCGTACATTTAGTCAGCATAACAAGATCTCAAATTGCATCGTGCGACATGTGGAATCCTCGTCTAACCTCAAATTAGCATCAGCATGTGGGACTTCATGCAAAAACGATTTGGCAACATCAATTTAGAAAAACTTGCCAATTGCCTCACGGCGGCAAGATAAGATTACTACTTCATGCAAAGGGGCAAATCAAAGTTAAAGTCTCTAGGGCAAGAATCATTAAAGTCTCTTTCTCTCGACTAGAGAAAGCGTCAAAGTCTCTCAAAATGGCGTCGCAGCAAAATGGGTCATAGTAGCTACGAAGTCAAAATGGCGGGATGTCCGAAGATAGAGAGCTTTCCTCTCGTGCACCTGGGTTTTATAGACAACAGTTCAAGTCCAGTAGGGTCTCCATTGGTGGGTTCATAGGTTAGCTTCAAATTGACCAATCAAAAACGACAGTTCTCAAGCTTTTACTTAAGCATACATTATCCTTGGAGATGGGTACGTAATTTGCAACATTGTCTCTCGATTAGCTTACTCTCAGAGCCTCCATTGTCCGCACCTGCAAGTCGACCTTGAATTAAAGAGAAAATATGCCAGGCTGGCACTAACTTTAAGATAAGCACGTGAACAGTTTCTGTGGAAAAAATACAGCTTCAAGCAGAAATACACGTTTAATAGCACAGTGGAAAAATACGAACATCTAAACCGTGAGACCAGGCAACTAGGCCAAAGCCTCCGCTAAAGTAATGCTAAGCTAAAACATTTCAAACAAGCAAATCGTAGCACACGTTTATGATTATGTCGGATTAGTGCAATTCTAATACACCACGTTATATAAAGCACGCGTATAAATGATGGCAAACTACTCTGAGGGCACATTTTATCCCCGTACAATCTATTAATTCGGTTAATGTCACACATGATTATGTCAGCACTACGTTTATGCGTTAATAAATCAAAACCTTCATTTTCTGCTTCATCACTAACTTCGAATAAACTGGTGTGGTTATTCCTGACTGAAAGGTCAGGGTTCGCCGAAATGTATTCTGGACTAATTGTCAAGTGTTATGTTGATCAGGGTATTGCTTATGTTCGTTATTGATTATTGATTTGATTAAATTGACCGATATAGAGTAAGGAGAGTCCCACTTAGCCAAAAGATTCATCGGCCTAAAGAGCGTCCAAATACAGGTAAATTATTAGTACGGAACGCTCTATCAGTACCCAGAACAACAAGAGGGCCTGATGTAAATGATACTTAGAGATCAGTTGCTAGTTTTATAAATCAATCTTGTTTGCACTGAACTTAGAAATTATTCCTTACTAGACGGACCACTCACCTTTCTTTATTGTGCACAATTGATATGGCGCCGCGGACAGCGCCTCACCTGTTCATCTCTGTGATAAGCAAACCAACATGGCGCCAGTCGGAGTTACCTACTCAGTCAATTATGCCGGCAGCGTTGATTTAGCATTGCAAAAACATAAAATAAACAGCGATCGAAAGTTCTTCCGTCAGTGACGGAACATGAGGTTTGACAGGCCGAGATTCCATTATCTAAAGCTCCTCTTAGGCATAAATGTGTAGATAACGGCACATGCCAATATCTGACGTTGAACTTTATGCGTGCCTTTTAAAAAAGCTCTTCAAACAAAGGAGTTGAGAACTAAAGCATTTATCTTAGGGCTGTGCGACGGGAGAGCACCAAACAGAAGTTTGAAGGATTGTGAATTAGTAGAGGTTCCTGGGAGTAGTGTGAGTCATAGCAACCTAAGGCGACCTGTAAAATCTATGATAGGTGTGACAAGGCTTCTTTCCTTTCTATGTCTACCTACGTGATTTACGCCAAGTGTTGTATCTAAGGAAGGGTGCAGACAAGGTTGCTTACCTCAGGCGAGGAAGGGAGCAGACAAGACAGGTGAAAACTGACACTTTTTAATGCTTCTCATATCTATTTATTTATATTTTAGCAATAGATAAAATACAATATCTAGCTTCGAAAACATTTACCCATAGGTAACCATCAAGTACTTGGAGGATAGAGGTGCCCAATTTCTCTAGTCTAACTCCGTTGGTTAAAATGTACCATTTAGAGCGGTTATCTCGTTCCGGGAAAATACTTTCACAGTATTATGTGTGGTTATATTAGGGTGTAGTTTAGTCTGTACAGACAGGTAACACTGGTGGGTACACCTAGGGTATTGACGACTACTCCTTTCTTGGCCTATTCACCAAGTACTACGTAGTACACTAGTTTCACTTAGTAGATTTAGTTTTCATATTTTCCTATTGCTGTTCTTCCTGATAAATTGTTTGCCCGAATAATATTTAGTATATTTTACGTCTTTTATGTTATGTGCTCCATCCCCTTATGTTGCGGTCTTGTCCACGCAATTCAAAACTCAATGACTAAATAAATACATTTAACAAAGCCTATTGTGTGGAGCAAGAGGTTGCGTCTCTTAATTTACTATTGGGAGGACCTGGACAACTGTTGGTCCGGCCCTTTCTGCAGGGTCATCCCCAGAATTTTTGCCTTTACCCACTTGTTTTCTGAACCTGTTTTTGTTGACATTTAGGACTGTGCACACATTACCACTGTTAACTAGTGCTAAAGTGCTTTTGCTGTCTCCTTAAAACACAGTAGAATTGGCTTACACCCAATTCACTTATTTAATTGTAAGTCCCTAGTAAAGTGGCACTACATGTGCCCAGGGCCTATGAATTAAATTCTACTAGTGTGCCTGCAGCACTGATTGTGCCAATCACTTAAGTAGCCTTTTAACCCCTTTGCTGCCAGGCCTTTTCCCCCTCCTGTGCCAGGCCTTTTTTTGCCTATTTGGGGCAGTTCGCGCTTAGGCCCTCATAACTTTTTGTCCCCATAAGCTAACCAAGCCAAATTTGCGTCCTTTTTTTCCAACATCCTAGGGATTCTAGAGGTACCCAGACTTTGTGGGTTCCCTTGAAGGAGGCCAAGAAATTGGCCAAAATACAGTGAAAATTTCGTTTTTTTAAAAGAAATTGGAAAAAGTGGCTGCAGAAGAAGGCTTGTGGATTTCCCCCTGAAAATGGCATCAACAAAGGGTTTGCAGTGCTAAACTCAGTAGCTTCCTAGCTTTCAGGAACAGGCAGACTTGAATCAGAAAACCCAATTTTTCAACACAATTTTGGCATTTTACTGGGGCATACCCCATTTTTGCAATTTTTTGTGCTTTCAGCCTCCTTCCAGTCAGTGACAGGAATGGGCATGAAACCAATGCTGGATCCCAGAAACCTAACCATTTTTGAAAAGTAGACAAAATTCTGAATTCAGCAAGGGTTAATTTGTGTAGATCCTACAAGGGTTTCCTACAGAAAATAACAGCTGAAAAAGAAACATATTGAAATTGAGGTGAAAAAAACATCAATTATTCTCTACGTTTTACTCTGTAACTTTTCCCTGCAATGTCAGATTATGGAAAGCAATATACTGTTACGTCTGCTGGACTCCTCTGGTTGCGGGGATATATAGGGCTTGTAGGTTCATCAAGAACCCGAGGAACCCAGAGCCAATAAATGAGCTGCACCCTGCAGTGCGTTTTCATTCTATACCCGGTATACAGCAATTCATTTGCTGAAATATAAAGAGTAAAAAATTGCTATCAAGAAAACCTTTGCATTTCCAAAAAGGGCACAAGATAAGGTGCTGAGGAGCAGTGGTTATTTGCACATCTCTGAATTCCGGGGTGACCATACAAGCATGTGAATTATAGGGAATTTCTCCAATAGATGTCTTTTTTACACACTCTCCTATATTTGGAAGGAAAAAATGTAGAGAAAGACAAGGGGCAATAGCACTTGTTTTGCTAATCTATGTTCCCCCAAGTCTCCCGATAAAAATGATACCTCACTTGTGTGGGTAGGCCTAGCGCCCGCGACAGGAAACGCCCCAAAGCGCAACGTGGACACATCCAAAATTTTGGGAGAAAACAGAGGTGTTTTTTGCGAAGTGCCTACCTGTAGATTTTGGCCTCTAGCTCAGCCGGCACCTAGGGAAACCTACCAAACCTGTGCATTTCTGAAAACTAGAGACCTAGGGGAATCCAAGGAGGGGTGACTTGCGGGGCTCGGACCAGGTTCTGTTACCCAGAATCCTTTGCAAACCTCAAAATTTGGCTAAAAAAACACATGTTCCTCACATTTCTGTGGCAGAAAGTTCTGGAATCTGAGAGGAGCCACACATTTCCTTCCACCCAGCGTTCCCCCAAGTCTCCCGATAAAAATGATACCTCACTTGCGTGGGTAGGCCTAGCGCCGGCGACAGGAAACACCCCAAAGCGCAATGTGGACACATCCTAAATTTTGGAAAAAAACAGAGGTGTTTTTTGCGAAGTGCCCACCTGTAGATTTTGGCCTCTAGCTCAGCCGGCACCTAGGGAAACCTACCAAACCTGTGAATTTCTGAAAACTAGAGACCTAGGGGAATCCAAGGAGGGGTGACTTGCAGGGCTCGGACCAGGTTCTGTTACCCAGAATCCTTTGCAAACCTCAAAATATGGCTAAAAAAACACATGTTCCTCACATTTCTGTGGCAGAAAGTTCTGGAATCTGAGAGGAGCTACAAATTTCCTTCCACCCAGCGTTCCCCCAAGTCTCCCGATAAAAATGATACCTCACTTGCGTGGGTAGGCCTAGCGCCGGCGTCAGGAAACACCCCAAAGCGCAACGTGGACACATCCTAAATTTTGGAAAAAAAGCAGAGGTGTTTTTTGTGAAGTGCCTACCTGTACATTTTGGCCTCTAGCTCAGCCGGCACCTAGGGAAACCTACCAAACCTGTGCATTTCTGAAAACTAGAGACCTAGGGGAATCCAAGGAGGGGTGACTTGCGGGGCTCGGACCAGGTTCTGTTACCCAGAATCCTTTGCAAACCTCAAAATGTGGCTAAAAAAACACATGTTCCTCACATTTCTGTGGCAGAAAGTTCTGGAATCTGAGAGGAGCTACAAATTTCCTTCCACCCAGCGTTCCCCCAAGTCTCCCGATAAAAATGATACCTCACTTGCGTGGGTAGGCCTAGCGCCGGCGACAGGAAACACCCCAAAGCGCAACGTGGACACATCCTAAATTTTGGGAGAAAACAGAGGTGTTTTTTGCGAAGTGCCTACCTGTAGATTTAGGCCTCTAGCTCAGCCGGCACCTAGGGAAACCTACCAAACCTGTGCATTTCTGAAAACTAGAGACCTAGGGGAATCCAAAGAGGGGTGACTTGAGGGGCTCGGACCAGGTTCTGTTACCCAGAATCCTTTGCAAACCTCAAAATTTGGCTAAAAAAACACATGTTCCTCACATTTCTGTGGCAGAAAGTTCTGGAATCTGAGAGGAGCTACAAATTTCCTTCCACCCAGCGTTCCCCCAAGTCTCCCGATAAAAATGATACCTCACTTGCGTGGGTAGGCCTAGCGCCGGCGACAGGAAACACCCCAAAGCGCAACGTGGACACATCCTAAATTTTGGAAAAAAAGCAGAGGTGTTTTTTGTGAAGTGCCTACCTGTAGATTTTGGCCTCTAGCTCAGCCGGCACCTAGGGAAACCTACCAAACCTGTGCATTTCTGAAAACTAGAGACCTAGGGGAATCCAAGGAGGGGTGACTTGCGGGGCTCGGACCAGGTTCTGTTACCCAGAATCCTTTGCAAACCTCAAAATTTGGCTAAAAAAACATATGTTCCTCCCATTTCTGTGGCAGAAAGTTCTGGAATCTGAGAGGAGCTACAAATTTCCTTCCACCCAGCGTTCCCCCAAGTCTCCCGATAAAAATGATACCTCACTTGCGTGGGTAGGCCTAGCGCCGGCGACAGGAAACACCCCAAAGCGCAACGTGGACACATCCTAAATTTTGGGAGAAAACAGAGGTGTTTTTTGCGAAGTGCCTACCTGTAGATTTTGGCCTCTAGCTCAGCCGGCACCTAGGGAAACCTACCAAACCTGTGCATTTCTGAAAACTAGAGACCGAGGGGAATCCAAGGAGGGGTGACTTGCGGGGCTCGGACCAGGTTCTGTTACCCAGTATCCTTTGCAAACCTCAAAATTTGGCTAAAAAAACACATGGTCCTCACATTTCTGTGGCAGAAAGTTCTGGAATCTGAGAGGAGCTACAAATTTCCTTCCACCCAGCGGTCCCCCAAGTCTCCCGATAAAAATGATACCTCACTTGCGTGGGTAGGCCTAGCGCCGGCGACAGGAAACACCCCAAAGCGCAACGTGGACACATCCTAAATTTTGGGAGAAAACAGAGGTGTTTTTTGCGAAGTGCCTACCTGTAGATTTTGGCCTCTAGCTCAGCCGGCACCTAGGGAAACCTACCAAACCTGTGCATTTCTGAAAACTAGAGACCTAGGGGAATCCAAGGAGGGGTGACTTGCGGGGCTCGGACCAGGTTCTGTTACCCAGAATCCTTTGCAAACCTCAAAATTTGGCTAAAAAAACACATGTTCCTCACATTTCTGTGGCAGAAAGTTCTGGAATCTGAGAGGAGCTACAAATTTCCTTCCACCCAGCGTTCCCCCAAGTCTCCCGATAAAAATGATACCTCACTTGCGTGGGTAGGCCTAGCGCCGGCGACAGGAAACACCCCAAAGCGCAACGTGGACACATCCTAAATTTTGGGAGAAAACAGAGGTGTTTTTTGCGAAGTGCCGACCTGTAGATTTTGGCCTCTAGCTCAGCCGGCACCTAGGGAAACCTACCAAACCTGTACATTTCTGAAAACTAGAGACCTAGGGGAATCCAAGGAGGGGTGACTTGCGGGGCTCGGACCAGGTTCTGTTACCCAGAATCCTTTGCAAACCTCAAAATTTGGCTAAAAAAACACATGTTCCTCACATTTCTGTGGCAGAAAGTTCTGGAATCTGAGAGGAGCTACAAATTTCCTTCCACCCAGCGTTCCCCCAAGTCTCCCGATAAAAATGATACCTCACTTGCGTGGGTAGGCCTAGCGCCGGCGACAGGAAACACCCCAAAGCGCAACGTGGACACATCCTAAATTTTGGGAGAAAACAGAGGTGTTTTTTGTGAAGTGCCTACCTGTAGATTTTGGCCTCTAGCTCAGCCGGCACCTAGGGAAACCTACCAAACCTGTGCATTTCTGAAAACTAGAGACCTAGGGGAATCCAAGGAGGGGTGACTTGCGGGGCTCGGACCAGGTTCTGTTACCCAGAATCCTTTGCAAACCTCAAAATTTGGCTAAAAAAACACATGTTCCTCACATTTCTGTGGCAGAAAGTTCTGGAATCTGAGAGGAGCTACAAATTTCCTTCCACCCAGCGTTCCCCCAAGTCTCCCGATAAAAATGATACCTCACTTGCGTGGGTAGGCCTAGCGCCGGCGACAGGAAACACCCCAAAGCGCAACGTGGACACATCCTAAATTTTGGGAGAAAACAGGTGTTTTTTGCGAAGTGCCTACCTGTAGATTTTGGCCTCTAGCTCAGCCGGCACCTAGGGAAACCTACCAAACCTGTGCATTTCTGACAACTAGAGACCTAGGGGAATCCAAGGAGGGGTGACTTGCGGGGCTCGGACCAGGTTCTGTTACCCAGAATCCTTTGCAAACCTCAAAATTTGGCTAAAAAAACACATGTTCCTCACATTTCTGTGGCAGAAAGTTCTGGAATCTGAGAGGAGCTACAAATTTCCTTCCACCCAGCGTTCCCCCAAGTCTCCCGATAAAAATGATACCTCACTTGCGTGGGTAGGCCTAGCGCCGGCGACAGGAAACACCCCAAAGCGCAACGTGGACACATCCTAAATTTTGGGAGAAAACAGAGGTGTTTTTTGCGAAGTGCCTACCTGTAGATTTTGGCCTCTAGCTCAGCCGGCACCTAGGGAAACCTACCAAACCTGTGCATTTCTGAAAACTAGAGACCTAGGGGAATCCAAGGAGGGGTGACTTGCGGGGCTCGGACCAGGTTCTGTTACCCAGAATCCTTTGCAAACCTCAAAATGTGGCTGAAAAAACACATGTTCCTCACATTTCTGTGGCAGAAAGTTCTGGAATCTGAGAGGAGCCACAAATTTCCTTCCACCCAGCGTTCCCCTAAGTCTCTCAATAAAAATGGTACCTCACTTCTGTGGGTAGGCCTAGCGCCCACAAAAGGAAATGGCCCAAAACACAACGTGGACAGAACATATTTTTTCACAGAAAACAGAGGTGTTTTTTGCAAAGTGCCTACCTGTGGAGTTTGGCCTCTAGCTCAGCCGGCCCCGGGAGGGGGGGGCAGAAATGCCCTAAAATAAATTCCCCCCCCCCACGGGAGCGACCCTTGCCTAAGGGGTCGCTCCCCCTGCGTGACATTGGCGCCAAAAAACAAATCCCAGGTGCCTAGTGGTTTCCTTGCCTGATGGGTCACTCCCCATCTCGAAAAAAACAAACAAACAAAAAAAAAAACACAACAAAAAAATTTGCCCTGGTGCCCTGAGGGTTCTGCAGAAATGGCCTAAATACAATTTGTCCCCCCCCCCAGCCCCCACCCCCCCCCCCGGAGCGACCCTTGCCTACGGGGTCGCTCCCCCTGCGTGACATTGGCGCCAAAAAACTAATCCCCGGTGCCTAGTGGTTTCTGCCCCCTTGGGGGCAGATTGACCTAAAATCTGCCAATCTGCCCCCAAGGGGGGCAGAAATGGCCTAAATACAATTTGCCCCCCAGGGGAGCGACCCTTGCCTGATGGGTCGCTCCCCATCTCGAAAAAAACAAACAAACAAAAAAAAAAACACAACAAAAAAATTGGCCCTGGTGCCCTGAGGGTTCTGCCCCCCCCCCCCCCCCTGGGGGCAGTTTGGCCTAATAATAGGCCGATCTGCCCCCAGGGGGGGCAGAAATGGCCTAAAATAAATTTGCCCCCCCCAGACCCCACCCCCACCCCCCCGGGAGCGACCCTTGCCTACGGGGTCGCTCCCCCTGCGTGACATTGGCGCCAAAAATCAAATCCCAGGTGCCTAGTGGTTTCTGCCCCCTTGGGGGCAGATTGACCTAAAATCTGGCAATCTGCACCCAAGGGGGGCAGAAATGTCCTAAATACAATTTGCCCCCCAGGGGAGCGACCCTTGCCTGATGGGTCGCTCCCCATCTCGAAAAAAACAAACAAACAAAAAAAAAAACACAACAAAAAAATTTGCCCTGGTGCCCTTAGGGTTCTGCCCCCCCCGGGGGCAGTTCGGCCTAATAATAGGCCGATCTGCCCCCAGGGGGGGCAGAAATGGCCTAAAATAAATTTGCCCCCCCCAGCCCCCACCCCCCCCGGGAGCGACCCTTGCCTACGGGGTCGCTCCCCCTGCGTGACATTGGCGCCAAAAAACAAATCCCCGGTGCCTAGTGGTTTCTGCCCCCTTGGGGGCAGATTGACCTAAAATCGGCCAATCTGCCCCCAAGGGGGGCAGAAATGGCCTAAATACAATTTGCCCCCCAGGGGAGCGACCCTTGCATGATGGGTCGCTCCCCATCTCGAAAAAACCAAACAAACAAAAAAAAAAACACAACAAAAAAATTTGCCCTGGTGCCCTGAGGGTTCTGCCCCCCCCCCTGGGGGCAGAAATGGCCTAAAATAAATTTGCCCCCCCCAGCCCCCAACCCCCCCGGGAGCGACCCTTGCCTACGGGGTCGCTCCCCCTGCGTGACATTGGCGCCAAAAAACAAATCCCCGGTGCCTAGTGGTTTCTGCCCCCTTGGGGGCAGATTGACCTAAAATCGGCCAATCTGCCCCCAAAGGGGGCAGAAATGGCCTAAATACAATTTGCCCCCCAGGGGAGCGACCCTTGCCTGATGGATCGCTCCCCATCTCGAAAAAAACAAACAAACAAAAAAAAAAACACAACAAAAAAATTTGCCCTGGTGCCCTGAGGGTTCTGCCCCCCCGGGGGCAGTTCGGCCTAATAATAGGCCGATCTGCCCCCAGGGGGGGCAGAAATGGCCTAAAATAAATTTGCCCCCCCCAGCCCCCACCCCCCCCGGGAGCGACCCTTGCCTACGGGGTCGCTCCCCCTGCGTGACATTGGCGCCAAAAAACAAATCCCCGGTGCCTAGTGGTTTCTGCCCCCTTGGGGGCAGATTGACCTAAAATCGGCCAATCTGCCCCCAAGGGGGGCAGAAATGGCCTAAATACAATTTGCCCCCCAGGGGAGCGACCCTTGCCTGATGGGTCGCTCCCCATCTCGAAAAAAACAAACAAACAAAAAAAAAACACAACAAAAAAATTTGCCCTGGTGCCCTGAGGGTTCTGCCCCCCCCCTGGGGGCAGTTCGGCCTAATAATAGGCCGATCTGCCCCCAGGGGAGGCAGAAATGGCATAAAATAAATGTGTCCCCCCCCAGCCCCCACCCCCCCCGGGGTGCGACGCTTGCCTACGGGGTCGCTCCCCCTGCGTGACATTGGCGCCAAAAAACTAATCCCCGGTGCCTAGTGGTTTCTGCCCCCTTGGGGGCAGATTGACCTAAAATCGGCCAATCTGCCCCCAAGGGGGGCAGAAATGTCCTAAATACAATTTGCCCCCCAGGGGAGCGACCCTTGCCTGATGGGTCGCTCCCCATCTCGAAAAAAAAAAACAAACAAAAAAAAAAACACAACAAAAAAATTTGCCCTGGTGCCCTGAGGGTTCTAATAATAGGCCGATCTGCCCCCAGGGAGGGCAGAAATGGCCTAAAATAAATTTGCCCCCCCCAGCCCCCACCCCCCCCGGGAGCGACCCTTGCCTACGGGGTCGCTCCCCCTGCGTGACATTGGCGCCAAAAAACAAATCCCCGGTGCCTAGTGGTTTCTGCCCCCTTGGGGGCAGATTGACCTAAAATCGGCCAATCTGCCCCCAGGGGGGCAGAAATGGCCTAAATACAATTTGCCCCCCAAGGGGAGCGACCCTTGCCTGATGGGTCGCTCCCCATCTCTAAAAAAACAAACAAAAAAAAAATTGCCCTGGCGCCTAGAGGTTTCTGCCCCCCCCCCCCCCCCGGGGGCAGATCAGCCTAATATTAGGCCGATCTGCCCCCGGGGGGGCAGAAATGGCCTAAAATAAATTTGCCCCCCCCAACCCCCACCCCACCCGGGAGCGACCCTTGCCTACAGAGTCGCTCCCCCTGCGTGACATTGGCGCCACAAAACAAATCCCCGGTGCCTAGTGGTTTCTGCCCCCTTGGGGGCAGATTGACCTAAAATCGGCCAATCTGCCCCCAGGGGGGGCAGAAATGTCCTAAAATAAATTGCCCTCCCCCCCAGGGAGCGACCCTTGCCTAAGGGGTCGCTCCCTTTGCGTGAAATTCACGCAAAGAAAAAATTCCCTGGTGTCTAGTGGTTTCAACCCCCCTTGGGGGCAGATTGGCCTCATCAAAATAGGCCAATCTGCCCCCAAGGGGGGCAGAAATGGCCAAAATATAATTTTCCCCCAAGGGGAGCGACCCTTGCCTAAGGGGTCGCTCCCCACCAAAAAAAATCGGGGCAGAAAAGGCCTTCTCAAAAAAATGCCCCCCCTGGGAGCGACCCTTGCCCAAAGGGTCGCTCCCTTTTGTCTGTTTCAACTAAAAAAAAAAAAATCCCTGGTGTCTAGTGGGGTTTCAAAAGCCGGATTGCAAGCAATCCGACTTTTGAAACCCTCGGAGGGACTTCAAAGGGAAGGAAATACTTTTCCTTCCCTTTGAAGCCCCTCCGGGCCTCCCAAGTGATTGAAAAAGAAATGCTTTTGCATTTCTTTTTCAATCGCGCTGGAAGCAGAGCTTCCAGCGCGACTAGGGAGGCCCCTGTGACAAATCAGCGCGCGCGCGTGCGCTGACGTCTAAAGGGGGGGTGGGGGGGGGGGTCGGGGGTGGAAGGGGAAGGTCTTCCCCTTCCATCCCGACTTGGGGGGGGAAGGGGAGTGCACGGGGGGCGCGCTAGCGCGCCCCCAAGTTCCCCTGTGCCATGGACGAGATGATCTCGTCCAAGGCACAGGGGAACTGTAGCCTTGGACGAGATCATCTCGTCCAAGGCACAGAAGGGGTTAAACATGCCTCAAGCTTGCCATTGCAGCCTGTGTGTGCAGCTTTAAAACTGCAATTTTGACCTGGCAAAATAAACCTTTAGCCAGGCCCAAACCTTCCTTTTTAGTACATATGTCACCTCTAGGGTGGGCCCTGAACAGCCCAGAGGACAGGATGCAGCACATTTAAAAAGAAGGACACCTACTTTTACGTTTCACATGTCCTGGTAGTGAAAATCATCTAAATTCATTTTTCACTACTGCAAGGAATACTTCCTACATAGTATAACAGTTGAGTTAACTTATTACATTTAATAAGCTGTAACATCTTATTAGGAGCAGGTAAATAGATCAAGTTTGATGTCTAAATTGTAATTAAAAGCCCTCTTTAATGGTAAATTTGGACTTTTAGTCACAGTTCTGAAATGGCACTTTTAGAAAGTTGGCATTTTCTTGTCATAGCCATTTGGTGCCTGCAGCCTGGTCCTGGGTCACACGACTAGCTTTTGCTCGCAGTTGGTCTTTGTGTATTCCTCTCAGACAGTGAGACAGAGGGAACATACATGTTGGCAGGATGGGCCACTATGAGTTAACAATGGGGAAGATCTATCACCTACCACACTTGCACATGACAAAGGCTCTGCCTGAGCACTCTCACAAAGGGTTTGTCACTGCCCCTTTGTGACCCCAGACAAGCTGAGGCCAGGATGGAGAGGAAGGGAATGGCTGATACCTCAGGGGGTAGAAACCTCTAGAAGCATCCTTCACTTCACAGTGGGCACCAGGTGTAAATGTTAGACTCTTAGATCCAACTCTTCAGTACATTTATGGACCTGTGGACTCTGCCAGGAAGAAGGACTGCTGTGATTTTGAAGGACTGCCACTCTGCAGGACTGCTGCTCTGAATGAGTTCTGCCCTGGTGTGCTGACCTGCTGCCCTCTTTTCTGGATCAAAAGAACTGGACCTGGATCTCTAAACTAAGGACCCGAGGGTGATTCCAGGGCTAGTTCACTGGTTTCCTAATCAGAAGCCTCAGGGACATAAGAGGTTTCCAACATCCTTGAACCCAGCACCTGGACTCCGTCATCTGTTAATCCGGTCTCCCGAAGTTGTGCCATCCCAATCCTGGACCCTTGGAAGCAGGCCTGAAAGTGCTCTGCCAGCCCACTCTGTGGATCCAGCAGAACTGACCCATCTCCTCTGAAGCACAGAGCATTTCTCGTAGATCATTGTATCACCTGTGCTACTTTATGCCTTTCCCTTGGAACTGACACATCACCTCTGCTGCACGGACTTCCCTGATGCAGGGACTTTGAAGCCCATCAGAGCCAAAGCATCTTCATACAAGGACGTCGCCTGGCCCAACTTAGCCCATCAGAATTGTTGCTGCACAAAGCATTTACATGTAAGGACATCGTCTTGCACTTCACAGCTCCCCAGAACTGCTGCTGCATGACGCATCTCCTTGCCTGGGCCTTGCATCGCCTCTGCTGTGCCACGTATCCTTGACACAAGACTCCCCAACTCTTTGTAACCAGAATGTAAAGTACTCTTGTTTAGCGGGCTTAACTGGGTACCTGTAGCAGTCCGCGCTCCATCATGGTCGGCCTAAAATTGTGACTTTGTCCTGGTCAGGCGTGACCAGATAACCACAGTTGCCACTTGCTTTTTGGTGCTTTTTTCATTTAAATCTTTAAAACCGCATTTCTCCGGTTCTACTGATTACATTTTTGTCATTTTGGTGTTGATTTATGTAATAAAATTAATTCTATTTTTCTTGCTTTCTGTTTTCACTTCTAGTTAGCACACCAAAACTATTTAATGTTTAAATAGAACTAATGCTAGTTATGACTGTTAAATGTGTTAGAACAAAATTGAAGTATTGGTCACAAAATATTTAATTATGACTGCTGCACAACTGAAACTGGTAGGTTAGAAACTATACAGTTGGGACACTAAGATATTTCTTTGTATGTATTTTCTAAAGTATGTTCAATACTGTTCTACTTTTATATTATTGTAATTAATGTATCATTTCCTGTTTAATTGCATTCATATTTAATAGGTGATAATCATTTACTACATTAGAAATTATCTAGTATCAATTACTGATTTTACATTTTAGAAATAGCACAATTATATTTTAATTATCAGATGTTGTGTAACTTCCTATGCTTATCCTTACTCACAGGACTTTCATGTTTCATAATAGCCCTTGAAAGATAGGCGGATCATTGAATTAAGTACTTTACACATTGCCTCTAAGTTGAACCGGACTGCTCTGTGCCAAGCTGCCATAGGCAGGAAGTATATATTCAAGCCTACTCTGTGTTCTTGTCAGATTTATGGCTCAAGGTTGTGGAGGCTGACTGCATTTTTCAACTGACTAATTTTTGACCAGAGAGAGAGATGACAATTAACCTAGTGAACTTTGAAGTATCCAGAAAACCAAGAAAACATTTTTCTGAGCTTGCACTGGACAGAGGTATATTATGTTAATTTGCTCTTATAGCAGCTGACACTCAGAGCAGGCACACTACAGTGAGAATAAAAAGGGGCTGTCACATTTCTGCCTGGGACTGGCCGTGAGTGGGGGTCACTCCTGGCTCCTCCTTAGTTAATAGGGTAAAAGTTCCCGAAGATAATCCTACACACTTCTGCAGCAGTTCCTATCTGCCCCACTGCAAAAAACTCCACAGTACCCCGCTCTGCCTAAATCCAAGATGGTGAAGCCTTTCTCTCCTTGCGCCGTGCCTGTGTGCCCACCCAGAGGTACGGCTAGGGTAATGAGCAGCCCCTCCTCTGTGGTCACTATACACCAGTTCTTGGGGCAGCTCCCCCATACTTTGATTTGTGCATACCTGAGTGGTGTAACAGGAGAAGGAGCCTGTCCAGGTGATTTCTGACATCTGCCTGTGACAGGGGAGGACAACTTTGAATTAAATTATGTTCCTTGGCACAACCCAAATAGTCACGCTTCCAGGTCTTTGTCTCTGCTTTGGGAGCAATTTTCACACCTCATTCAGGGCTTACGAACTCATAGGGCTGCAGTTGGAATCTATTGCAAAGTAGCCTTCAGAGGTTTTGGGCAGGGAAAGGTACTGTTCCAAAAGTTACTTTTCCTTAATATTTAACTTAACATTTATCAAAAATCCAACACCGCCATTAAAATTAACTTGATCTGTTGATACAAATTAAAAAGAGATGCTGAATCATATTTCTAGCTGGTCCATCACCCGAAAAAAATTAATACTTTACATTGCTTCCCACTGTTTCTCTATAGGTCAGCCAGCTTTCCTAAATGTAAAATATATTTTCAGTGCCAGTCACTGTAAAGACATGCTTATATTACATTTCTAGATGTCCTATTTTTAGATACCATGCACCCTGCCTTGTGAGCTAAAAGGCCTACTTAGCTGTGCATTATTAACATTTAAAAGGAAGGGTTAGATCTATCAAAAGGGTCTATTTTGATAGGTTGAATTGCAGTTTTTACACCATTGCAATCTGGTTACAAGGGTAAGCCTGAAGCTATGTTTTGTCTGCCTCTGTAGTGGATGGCACAATATGTGCTGCAGTTCACTAGTGGCATTTAACTTCCAGGCTATGGGTCCATCTTACCATGCAACTTGTAGGTGAGTTAAATATACCAACTAGGGAAATGCCACTTCAGTGATGTTTGAAGGGGGAGCGTGGCCACTTTACTACACTTTTTTTTGTTTGTTGTTTATTTAGTTTAAGTTTGGTGTACATTAATTTCCAACTACTTAATAGAATTTGCAGCATTACACGTTATTGTTAGGTATTAATTTACAGTTCAAATTATTAGTGATGTGGTTACATATTCATCAGTTCAGGTTCTACTGTTTCGTAGTGGTAAAGAGCACAGAGTTCTAAAGTCAGCAAAAAAACAGATAGGTCAGTAATCTATGTCTACACTATGCAACGGATAGCCATTTCCTACAATTCCTATTTATGGATTGGAAAATTGGCAGGCTTGAGGTATGAGGAAAAAGATGGCTATGGAGTTGGCTCAGAGATAATTGTGAAGCAAAGTAAAATGGCATAAAAATTATGAATAAAATACCAATGCTTGCGAAATGAAAGAATTAGACCTCAAAGACCAAAGCAATTTCCAATAGACAAAGAATACGTAAAAGCCCTTTGATAATCAGGCTCTTAGTATTTCAAAACTGTCATTTTTAGGTCTTGCTCAATAGTGCAGCTGTTGCCAGACCTTAAGTGGTCAACAAAGAAAGCTTTCAGAATACTACTGAGAGCGGGACTTAGGCTCCACCCACATGATGGCTTACCTGAGTGCAGGATATGATTGGGCCAACGTTGTGTGATTCTACTAAATGTAGTGCTTGTATTGCTTAGCTGTCTGCCAGGATCGTGAAATAACAAAATGACTAAATTATGCATACATCAACATACATAAATATATATCCATATAGATGTATTAATAGCCTTTGGGTCAGCCCTCTTCTGACATTGGTCTTTCTGAGTGTTATTAACACTTTTTTTGTAACCATGACAGTGTACTGCATGGAATAATGGTTCAGTCCACATCAGTAAATAGTTCTCTTGTCCTGTGAATGATGGCATTTTTCTGATCCTATGTGAAAATGAGTGCGCTTTGGCTGTCCAGTCGTCTAGTTTTTAATAATATTTACTTTCAATCCTGTGCTTCTCCTCTTTTTTATTTAAATTTAGGATAGTACACCTCCCCAGGCAGTGCTAACCGACTGCTTGCTTGCTCTTCATTTCAGCTTCAGTACACTGTACCACACGTAGCCATTTCCTCTCAAACAGGCTGAAACTTTACAGTGCTTTTGGCCATATTGTACAATGTGTTTACCTTTCCAAAGGTGCCCAACACGTTTGGGTCTAAAGGTGACAGCTGTTGTTGAATTTTAAAACAACAATAGGTTCTGTACAATACCATTGCAAGTCAGACACCCGTTGCTATGTTTCACTGTTGCAAGCAGGTGCCCGCCATGTTTAGACAGTAGCATGTTTTTCATACTTGTATTCTTTTAATTTATCTTGCATGTGTTGTTGAATTCGTGCATGTTTTATTGTGGCTATGTCACAGGGTGAATGCAAGAATAAGTCAGTGGATGGATGCATGAAAGCAAAGAAGAGTGGCAGAGTGCATGCTTGTTTACTTATTGGTTACTTAAATCCATCACTGAAACAAAAGTGACTTTCATTCATGATCTGTATCTACTGGCATTGCCAGTGCTTGTTTAATGTGAGACATGTACATTAAAGGGTCAATGAAAATTCAGGAATCGCTTTTGTTGTTAGACTAAAGTCATTTCACATGTGGCTGAAGTGTTTTGTACTTCATATTTCTTTTTTGGCCACTATTTTGTTTACAGAAATGTAGGGAAAACTCAGTAACCTATGCATCATAGATTTATGTCTAGAAATTCCATAGATTATCAAGATCAAGATCAAAATTTACCTTATTGGGGCTCAAAGTCATAAATGTACATCATAAAAGAAGATAAATACATTATTATATAAATAAATACATAATCATACGTTATATAAAACCAAGTTCATTACTAAGAAGATAAAAACTACACATGCACATCAATAGAATAAAGTGCTATATAAATATCTGCACGTTAAACAAAACTAATCAGTTACACATATCTTTTGTGACTGCACCATAGCATAAATAAACACCCAGATACTGAGAAAACAATTGGTTGCAAAGGGTTGTTTTTTAAAATTCTAAGAGCTTCCACATGTTGTCTAGTCCCCAGGTACATGCATATGGGAAGCAACCACTTTCTTCTCGGATGCTTGTAAATTTTGCAAAAGAAAAAAACATGGGCCTCAGATTCCTCCCCTAATCCAGGACAGGACATGAGATGTTCAATGAGTTGTCACTATTTCTCCACTTGCGTGTCAACGTACACAGAGGCAGTGAGCCATGTCTAAATTGTACAAATAATTTACGTGCGAGCACCGGCTGTATCTCATCTAGAAAAGGTTTAAATCCATAAAAGTCCTTGAGTTCTAAAAATCTTTGGATCCTTGAGCCTTGGGGACAGTTCCTTAAAATCAAGGACAGTTTCTAGTGCTTATACAACACTGCAAGGTCTTTCTTGACACAGACTGAGATAGAACCGCTGGATCCTCCCACAAACTGGGCCTGCCCAGATTGCTCAATGTATCCCTGATATACCACAACCAGAGCAGTTTTCCTCCCCTGATAGACCAATAATCTCTTCCAGACCCCTCCTGTATGATATTAGTTCAGAAGTAACTCATAATCCTCTCCAGAAGAGGAGAGGTCTGAGACCCAGTTCTTCAGAGATTGATTTAATTCCCATATCACACCTCAGGGGAACAAGAGGCATGCTACATGGCAGATTTAATAGTTGTCTAAGGAAAGCATTCTTGATGTACTGAATGCCAGTCCCTGCTTTGAACCCCCAAAGCTCTGCCCAGTACATAATCACCCCCAGGGCTTACGACCTATATCTTTCACTCTTTCACTCACAGGACTAATTGACTTAAAAAAGGAGCCTTTACAGTCCCTTGCCAAAAACCACTGGTGAACTGGTCAGTCTAAGCTTTTGTTTTGTTATGTGGAAGGACCAGTCCATACGCTCCCTAGCAATACCCCTAGATATTGGAATACTGCCACCCTCTCCAACAGTACCCTGTTCAGTTTAGGGCCTGGGCGAGTAGCCGGTGACAGATTAAAGACCATATACTTGGTTTTATTCACATTAGTTTCCAGTCCCCTGGGCCTACACCAATCATTAAAACAATCTAGGGTCCTTTGCAGACCCATCCGTGTCTTAGGAGAATGGTGTCATCTGCAAACATTAGTGCAGGTACCTTGACTGAAACTAATCTTGAGGAATCATTAGTAATATTGCTGAGTTGAGCAAAACACAAGACTATCTAAATAGAGTCTTGTTGATTTGCCGCAGTAGAGCTTGTACTGATCTTCAATTAACCATTTAAGGCTATTAGGAGCATAGAATGTGTTGCTTATTACACAGCATTCACCAACTCCAGCGTTCTACGTAGATAAATGCACCTGCACAATCACTCCCACCCAGGAAAGTGAAGATTCTAGTTGAGCGACAAAGAAACAAAAAGCACTCTCTGAGTGACTTAGAAATGCACCCATCAAATATCGCTATCGCTTGAAAACCACCAACCGAGGCATTGGAAAACACACGCTCAAAAAGCAATTCACAACAGGAAAGGGAGAACAGGTGCTGAACTATATGAAAGGAAAGGGGACAGACACATATTTAAGAACGTAGGCTGGAAGACACAGTCGCAAGTGCTTTAGAGATTCACTGATTGTCGTTTTATTAGTACAGTATTTGAGACAGTTGTCACTGAAAATATATAAAATGAATAAATGGAAGGCATGCACTAATCACACATCATCACTGACAGCATTATTACATGTGTTGATGTAAGGACTGAATACACTCCGGAGGGATGGGAAACGAATGCAGATAGGATCATTCTCCTTAATTAAGGGGAATATGGAGACATTGCTTAGGGATGATTTGCTGTGTAGTTATCCCTAGACAGATGTACCCATTCACACACTCAGTGACTCCCATTAGGGGCGAGAGAGTGAGTACATTTCATTAACTGTTGAGCAAAGCAAGTGAGAAGATGAATTGTCTGTATGGGGTCACTTGGACAGACATTCAAAACCCATGGCATTTTAGGTACTCATCTACCAGTCACAGCATACAAAACTGAAAACAGCGAGGGTGGTATCATGATCCCATTTTCTTTGCTGTGCTGGCACAGAAGAGGTTTGCATGACTCTTTTGGCTGGCTCAGCGCACCTGTCAACTTAGAAAATCTCCCTGCCAGTGTGTGTTTTGCCCAACAGAGGATGGGGACACAAAGATGCAGTTACTGCCGTATCTGCAGCCCATGGCCTAGCTCGGAAACTGTTCACGTTAATGTATGCTCTGAAGACAAAAAAATACCCAGGTATTGTGGGGAGCACACTCGCAGTATTCACCCAGTACTAACATTGTATACGTATTGTATGGCGATTACTTAATGGATTTTATGTATGCTTATGGTTTTTATTAACTAATGAACTATATAATTGATACTATAGTTTGAAGAGTCGCCGGGAGCTAAGTATCCTCGTTTTAACAGAAGCAACAGTGTTTTAAACCTCTGCAGGTTGGAAACTAACACCACTTATGTGGCCTAGTGAATACTTAAGTATGAGTGAGCACAACTGATTCCAAATCATGCAGCTCTTAAGGTGTTCACCATCATTATCAAAATAATTTTGTAGGCTCGAGGCTATAAAGTCACAACATAAATACATTCAATCAATACAATATAATTAGAACGACATAAAATTACAAAAATACGGTAGTCCCATAGCGCTTCCTTATGATTAGTGCAGCTCTTATAAGATTTAAAACATCATAGTACATGTCGGGAGAGGTTAGTTTCTGTAAATATGATAAGGGCGAATGATGTTGTTGAATACTAGCCATGCGGAGATGAGGTACCAATCAATGTCTGTACAGAACAATGTAAATTGCACAAAATAGCATAAAGTGGCTCATGTTTTGGGATTGGGGTAAATTACAATAACTAATAGAGAGCAAATAAAACTATCTGTTATGTATCGGGAAAGTAACAAGTGCAAAGCGCTGAGCCTAAAACGGGTAAGGAAAAATCACGATTGAAAATTTTGGAAACGAATCCAATACAATCCAGGCCCTACGGAGTGCACAACCTCTTTCCTCAGCAAGCCTGCCTTTAAATTGCACCTCCTAGCCCTATATGGTAGGCATTTATTTCATATTATCTTTAGAAACTGTATCCAACACTCTATGTTTATCATAATATTGGGGGCCACCCATGTCAAGAAAATGTGTTTCAAATATAAAAAACACAGAATTCAAGTACATTACATGGGCCAAGTAGTCAACCAAAAGGGATTTTGAATGTCCTGAATCTGGTAGGTGCCACATTTTCTGCCACAACATAATAGGGCATAGTCTAATCAGATCCTCCAGGTAATTCATTCCTACTTCAACGTGACAAATTATGTTTGATATGGTCCTTGGTACTGCCAAGCGCTTACTTAGAATGATATGTTCAATTCTCTGAAGCGAAGGAGAGTTGGTATGTCCCCAAACACCAGCTCCATATAAGGCCACTGAAGAACATTTTGCCTTATAAATATAAATAAGTTCTCCTACAGGCCTATGGTGGAGTCTTGATCCAAATCTGAAAACTGTTGACATCTTTTCTGAAATTACAAAGACCTAACATTGAGTAGGTGAAACCACTTTAGTTCTTCATTAAATGGGATGCCCAAATAATACAAAATAATTAAGCCTATATATCAATGAGAACCCAATCACATGTGTTTTGACTTTGGTTTTCCTGGGACTTAAGACCATAGTGTAAGACTTGGACATACTTACCTTTAAGTCAAACAGATTCATAAAGGAGGCAAACCCATCCATCAAAGCTGTAGCCAATTAGCTATTCTTGTAATAAGGACGACATTGTCCTCATACAAGAAGGCTGGGATAGGTTGCTTCCCAATTTGGGGCATATCCTGACCACAAGGTGTTAGGTTGTCATAATGGCCATTTATATAAAGTAAAAAAGGAAAGGGGCCAAAAATACACCCTTGCCGGATTCCCCGAAAGGATTTAATATGTGAGGTGCAGTCTCCATCTTGGGAGTCGCAAACGTGCACAAAAGTGTCCCAATGCAAGTCGCAAAGGAGATCAATCAATGCTTGTTCGACACCCAAGGAGCTTAGAAAGTCCCACAGTTTGGCATAGTTTACAGTGTCTAAGGCATAGAAGAAGTCTATTAAAGCCAAATGGATGGCACCTCCCCTGGCCTTCACATAGTTCCCCAAGATAAGACACTGCTCAATCATCCCCAAACTCCGGTGAAACAAAATTTAACACCAGAAATAAGATTATCCCCCTCTGCCCATTTTCCCAACCTGGACAATAAAATACAACCCAGTATTTTAGAGGAAGTGCCAAGTAAAGATATGGGATGGTAACAAGAAGGATTGTTTCTATCTCCCTTTTTGAAAATGGGGACAATGACTGCCTCTTTCCAAGAGCACAGGAGCGGACCAGTTATTATTGCACGAAACACATTGTTCAATAGAGGCCCCCATTTGTCCATATTAGCTTTAAAAATATCAACTGGGACCCCATCTGGTCCAGAAGCTTTCCTGGAAGGACACTTGTTAATGGCATCAGTTGCCTCACTGAGGATGATTGATTGGCTGAAGGCACAGGTAGAAGCCATATCAATGTCGGAAACCTCACCTCATCTAATAGCGAGTTTCCTGCAGCACCATGAAATACTATTCTAAAATGTTCCTCCCAACTAACCGCACTAATATGGCAGAGGAGTTTGGGTTCCTCATATTTCGAGAAAAATTGCCTGTTCACAACCGGCCCTAAAGATCCTACTGTCCCTTGCATTCCCTGCAGCTATTAGACTATCCCAAGCCTTGTGTCTAGTTTCCTCCTTCCTAGCTTCCAACGCTGTGTTTTGGCCTGCCGGGCTCCCCTCACACCAACAGCACCCCTAGGACAAGATTTCCAGGCTGGTAAAAAACAAACAAACAGTTTGTGATAATGTAAATGTATCTTCACAGAAATCAGCTTAGTTCCATGGGTTGTATCATTGTTTACAACAGTAGGTTCCCAATTTCTAATAATTTCAAATAAAGCAGCAAATCATTTTTCATTTGGTTCACCAAGTAATCGTTTGCGACTGGATACAACGTGTAATACCAGATGCAGTTGTAGGTCGATCTTTTATTCCTTTATTACGCCTTCCTTCCAAATGTGATAAGAAGGCGTCACATTGGTGATTGTTATGTAATATGACTCGAATGACTTTGTCTCATGTTGTACTTTTTATCGTTTTTAGCTATAATGAAGTGTTTGTCATTGCTTTTATTGATTTGTTAATAATGTAATAAGTGTAATGTTGACATTAGCGTTGCAGCAACTCGCAATGGCACAGCTGGGATGCATTTTGTGGACTTGTAAATATTTTAAAAAATAAAGACCAGACTACATATTGTATAACTGTTGATTTTAAAACGGCACATGGACAGCAAAGAGCACCCATTGTGCTAGTTATGTTCCAAGTTGAATTGAACAACCCATATCACGATAGTGATCAATATTTTATCATTACTTTCATTTTATGTGTCTAGATTTTGATGGTTTTTGAAAGTCTAAGGTCCTGATTACAACTTGGCTGTCGTACCACAGGACCACCAAAGCCACAGAGAGGACACCACTGCCACGGCGCGTTCCCCCTGAGCATATTGAAATGTTCCTGCCGGGCTGACTGCCGGGAACATTGTAATATTAAGTCCCACCGGGCTGACTGCCGGGAACAGTAATATGATATTGGTCTCAGGCTCCCTTAAGGGAGCCGAGGCCAATATCGTAGCACTCCAACACCCTCAGAATGCACACTGTCTGCAAAGCAGACAGTGCGCATTCCGACGGTGCTCGGCAGGGGGACCAATGGCATAGCCAATGGCATGGGCAGTGCAGGGGCCCCTCTATGGCCCCCTGCACTGGCTTTCCATGGTGGGGTCCCTTGCCATGGAGAGGGTGGCTGAAAGTAGGGTTGTAATCAGGCAGGTGGCACTGAGTTCAGCAGGAATCAATGGTGGTCCCCTGGTGGGTCTGCCTGCCAGGTTTGTAATGCGATGGTCTGACTGCCACAGTTGCAGCGGTCCCACCGCCACAGCGAGGCTGTCTGACAGCCAGTGATTCATGTGAGACAAAATTGTTGTGATGAAGAAGTCACAAATTGATTAGTAGTAGCTGCTTTCATTATGCTGTTTGACCTGACATGCTATTCCTCTTGACTGCTGGCAGCAGGCTATGTGATGTCAGAACTCAACTGTAATAAGTTATTACAGTTGAGAGGGCCTGTTATTTCTTTATGATAGGTGATTGAGTGTGTCAAAAGTCACCAGTTATAAAGGAATGAGGGACAGATTTTTAAACAGGGATTGCAGAATCCCATGCATTATATTAAGCTTGTATCAACCGGATTATCTCAGTGGCAGCTGCACCAGGATAATAGCCTGAATTTCCATCCAGGAAGCAGGCACCCTTCTAGGTCTCCCCTGCAGCACACATATTACCTCTAATTGAGCAACAGCAGATGCAGTAACAGTAATGTATTTTATTGGATTGACACATCTGCATAGTGCTTATTCCCTCTTTTTGGGTGGCACTGATGTGCTTATCCAAACAAGTAGCATGCTACACCCTCTGAAATCGGTGGTTGGAAGAGAGTTGCCTTGATTTGAGTCTACGTGGGAAGTGTTAATGTTGTTCACAGTAGCTATCTTAAGCCACTGATTTTAGGTTGTAGGAGAGGGCCTCAAACTGGTTCTACTACAGCCATTAATGAACAGTTTGTCCAACCAGTGAAAGGACACAGATACTCTTAGGCAACCATTCTACAAACAAACATCGAATGAAAGAAAATATCTTTCTCTACACAATGTCTTCTGCAGTAAAAAGCAAACTTGAAAGCTTTCGAAAACTTTCCTTTTCTTAAAGTAACATCTTGCTGCTTCAGTAGATAGTTATTGCAACTCTTGTTTTTAACATTGGTGTTTTGTTAGAAAATGGTTCACTGTCAAGAAACTATTTGCTGTATGGCAAGCAAATATATAAAATAAATAAATAAAAAAATACATAATTGGGATAGAATAGAAGGACAACAATTACCATGAACAGAGTGAGTCTAGAAAGTCATTGGGGAAAGTGATGTTTGAGCCCGAACCAAAAAGGCATGAGATTTACAGTGAGGAGACTAAGAGCCTGATTTTGATCTTGGCAGTTGCATCACCAAGCCGCATCGGGTGAGGACCGGAGAATGCTGTCACAGATGCTCTTCCACCTGCCGTATTTAGATGTTACAGTTCTGCTGGTGGTCTGAATGGTGGCGGTTCGCTTACAGCGGAAGACGGCAGCAGGACTCTATGGACTTTGTACAACGACAGGGGCTATGGAAGAAAGGTAAGTGACACACACACTGTACCTTAGCCATAGGTATAACCCCACACTATACACTGCACAACACAACACATTCACACAATAACACATTTTCATTCTGACACAACACAACCCATACATGTTGAACACACACATTAACATACATCATAGCACAACATACACACACTATTGACACTGCACCCACTCACGACACAGCCACAACAAACAACACAACTACACACTCAGCTACACAAACACATTCACTCACTGCCCCACCTCAACCAGCCAATCGCACCGCATGCACACATACACGTACTGATTCTCGCACCACATACACACACACGTAATGACTCACACACACAACTTCCAGGACAACATGACAGATACATGTACCCTGGCACTGTGCACACATGGACACAGGTAACAGGTGTGAATGTACAGTTATTGTGGTGCCAGCATTCATTTGCCCATGAATACAGGCACCATAATGACTGTTGTGGATGTGTGCGATATGTGTCCCCATCCATGTCTGATCCACTCGTGTTCCCGACATATACATGTCACAGTGAAGAAAAAAATTACTGTGACAAGTAAATGTCTCCAATGATCCTCACCTCCTTGCAGTGCTGACCCAACGTACCCTGGCAATGTGGCATTCATACCTTGGAGTCCCTCGATGAGGGTGTTGTGTTTGTTCTGTGGGTAGGTGGCAGCAGCGATGGCAAGTGTTGTCCAGTAGTGTCTAGTTGAAAATGGGGGATGGGGTGGGAGTAAGTTTCCTGATAGCAGGACCAGCGGGAGCACCACTTTCAGAAAATTGACTCAAAATAGAGTGGGCAGACCAATAGTTTGACAGGTAAGGTATCCTGTCACATTTATAATGGGGTACACTGTCAGCAAAACTCTAAATCAGGCCTCAAATGCTGCAAAATCTCTGATTGACATTACAGCAAACAAAAAGAGAGCCTTGACAGACAGAATATTAAGCAGAGCCTATTATGAGCTACATGAAATAATGGACCCAAAAAGCACTTAATAGTGACATATGAACCAGGCAAGACAGGATTTGGTAAAGGACGTAATAAAGTAAACCTGTAATCAGACCACATGATATATTGATCCTCCTAGAAATTGGGTTTCTAATTGGCAGAGGTGTGCACCCTGTCCAAGCAGGACCCTCGTAGTCAGGGTAAGTCACCAACGCACCCTAAAATGAACTGTGCTTACCCCCTAGTAGCTTGGCACTTAGCAGTCAGGTTAACTTAAGAGGCCATGTGTTAAGTATTTGTGCAATACTTCACACAGTAAAACAGGGAAACACCACACAAAAAGATACCACACCGGATTGGAAACATAGAGCATAGTTTAGTGAACAAAACAAGATAAAAACAACAAAAATCCAACAAGTAGAGGTTGAGACATGAAATTTTAAAGAATAAACATAATTGTAGTGCTTAAAACCATAAAATGCCAAATGGGGCTATCTCTTTGTGCTAGACTGGGTCAAATCTGGAAAGTCAGGCCAACCGTGATTGAGCATGGGTAGGATAAAAGTACCAGCCCTAGCCTGCTGAAAAAGTACCTTGGTTCTTGGATGCGTCAGCGTCAAAGCCATGATGCGGGGAGCAGAGAAGGCAATGCGTCCTCATTGATCCTTTGGATGTAAGCAATGCATCAGTTTCGAGCTAAGCAAAGTCAGAGATGGGTCGGAAGCTGGAGACAAAGTGCTGCACAGTCGGCGATGTGGTGTCAGTAATCGTTGCGGCACTGGCAATGTATTGGCGTCGAGTGAGATGTGCCGGTTCTGATCAGCAGAACAGTGTCAAACCACAGGTTCTGACAGTTGCAGCACTTTATATCCACTTCCAAGGGCCAAGGACTGGATTGGCACCACTTGGCAGGACAAGACTTGCAGCAAGCAAAGGTAAAGGTGCTGTTGCAGGATGAAGAGAAGTCTTTGATGTCCCTCAATCCTACAACAGTGGGCAAGCCAATATGCCCTTCGAGTCGCTCCGTGTTCAAGTGAGATGGTTCCAGTCCTTTCTCAGCAGGGCAAAGTGTAGCAGGCAGCAGAGGAGTACAGCATAAAAGCAGTTTTTCCAGAGCAGCTGCCCAGAGTGTCAGTCCTTGCAGCAGCACAGCAGTTCTTCCTCCTGGCAGCATTCTTCACAGGTCCAGTAGTGTACTGAAGTAGTGGCGTTTGAGGTCCAGTATTTATACTTTGGTGCCCTTGTTCTGGAAGGTAGGAGATGCCTCTAGACTGTGACTTTGAAGTGCAGGGAATCCCCTTCCTCTTCTTCCCTGGCTCCAGACTCATTGAACGGGGGTATGCAGCCCTTTGTGTGGGGACGAACACTGACTATTCAGATGCAAGTGTCAGCTCCTCCCTCCCAACCTGCCCAGGACGGCCCATCAGGATGTTGATGGCCCATCGGCCACATCTAAGCTCCCTTTGAGTGTGGCTATCTAGAGGAAATGCACAAAGTCCAGCTGCCAATCTAAGACAGGCAATAGGCACCAAACATCTAAAGTAAGAAAATGTCAACTTTCTAAAAGGGGCATTTTCAGGACTGCAAGTTAAAACCTGACGTCACCATATGTTGTGATTTTAAACATCTAAAGTAAGAAAATGTAAACTTTCTAAAAGTGACATTTTCAGGACTGCAAGTTAAAATCCGACTTCACCATATGTTGTGATTTTAAATTGTGAGTCCAAAGAGATCAAACTTGACAAATGTTTCTCTTCCAGATTGCGAATTACACTCATAAGATGAAGTAAGGTAATACCAATGTTATCCTATGGATGAGATAGGCCTTGCCATCGTGAAAAACGACTTTTGGGGGGTTTTCACTACCAGGACATGTAAAACCTAAAAGCACATGTGCTGCCTTTTAAATACATTGCACCCTGCCCTCTGGGTGGCCAGGGCCTACCTTAGGGGTGACATAGCTTTAAAGGGGGAATGTTTGAGCCTTGCAAAAGGGTTATTTGGCCAGGTCCACATGGCAATTCTAAACTGCACACACTGGCTCTGCAGTGGCAGGACTGAGACATGGTTAGAGGACCACTTAAGTGGGTGGCACAATAAGTGCATTTAATTTACATGCCCTTAGCGCATGTAGTGCACTTTAATAGGGAAATACAAGTAAATTAAATATGCCAATCGGGGTTAAGTCAATGTTACTATGATTTAGGGGAGAGCACAAGCAAATTAGCACTGGGTAGCAGTGTTAAAGCGCATAGGCCCTCATTCTGACCTTGGCGGGCGGCGGAGGCCGCCCGCCAAAGTCCCGCCGTCAGGTTACCGTTCCGCGGTCGAAAGACCGCGGCGGTAATTCTGACTTTCCCGCTGGGCTGGCGGGCGGTCGCCTTCAGACCGCCAGCCAGCCCAGCGGGAAAGAGGCTTCCACGATGAAGCCGGCTCGGAATCGAGCCGGCGGAGTGGAAGCTGTGCGACGGGTGCAGTTGCACCCGTCGCGTATTTCACTGTCTGCGCAGCAGACAGTGAAATACATGTAGGGGCCCTCTTACGAGGGCCCCTGCAATGCCCATGCCAGTGGCATGGGCACTGCAGGGGCCCCCAGGGGCCCGCGACCCCCCCTACCGCCATCCGGATCTCGGCGGTCCGACCGCCGGGATCTGGATGGCGGTAGGGGGGGTCGGAATCCCCGCTGCGGTGCAGCAAGCTGCGCCGCCGCAGAGGATTCAATGGGGCCGCGGTACACTGGCGGGACCCCGCCAGTGGTGCCGGTCCGACCGCGGCTTTACCGCCGCGGTCGGAATCCCCATTGGAGCACCGCCGGCCTGTCGGCGGTGCTCCCGCGGTCCTCCGCCCTGGCGGTCAAAGACCGCCAGGGTCAGAATGACCACCATAGAGTCCTAAACAAGGTCTGAAAAGTGGAAGAGGTAAGCAAAAGGTTTGGAGCTGACCCTGCAGAAAGGGCCATATTCAACAGTTACATCATGAGAAAACACCCCAGTTCTTCTGGAAGCCCTGAAGCACAGGTAGCTTAATCATTATACTTGGAGCTGACAGACCCAATGGGACACTCTCTACTAGAAAGAGAAGAGGTTTGCAAGATCTGCTATAAAAACACCGGAAAGTGTCTGTAAAATCCTTGGCCCGGGAGGTGTATTTTCTTGACATTTTTGTAGAGGGATGGAGGTGGCAAAGTCACGAGAGAGAGAAAGGAAATGAGACCTAAATAAGGATGGACAGAGAGAGACAGCTCACACTGACCACATCACAGTTTGATGCACTGCAGCAAACCGCCTGTTCTGAGGCCAATATGGACCAATCATGCTGAACTGGATTTCCACCCATTTGATATTTTTAGGGACTCAAGAGATTAACAGGAGGGACAAAAGCACAACAGAGGTCACTTGTATCCTGAAGGTGAGAAAATAGGCAACTCAAGCTGACTGGTTGACATCCATGGCGCAGAAAAGTGGAAGTAAAGAATTACTTGCATGCAATTTCTCATCTAGTCGAAATATAGTTATTTATTGTTTAGTTGTGCATCGATTTGCATTACCAATTGTTTCTTTGTGATTAAGAGGGATGCACTGAATGAGTATTATTTCATTGTTTGATTGTCCTAGAAATCTGTTTTATTGGATAGAAGTGGTGTTTTTAGAGAATACATGTATAAGTACTGTGGTCATGCTTACACAGGCTGGGTCAGTCAGCCTGGAGGGAAGAGCTCTGTAGGATTTTGTTTGGAAGGTCAAACAGTGTAGGGTAGAAGACAGCTTTGACTGATATGTATTCAGTTAGTAGAATTGTGGAAACAGCCTGTTATGCAAGACATGCACATTTTGGTGATGGTTCACATTATGTGTCATGCTAAAGAGAACAAAAAGGCATTTGTTTGACAGTCTTTGTTTTTACATGATTGTATACTGTGGATTGTATGACTACTGACTGTCGTTGTAATTTCATTGATGCATTTTGCGTCTTTTTAGATGTTCAAATTAAAGAAAGAATTCCAAATATAATTTGGTATTCCATCTTTAATGATAATGTGTTAGATATGATGTTCTGGTACACAGTAAGTGTTTGGGTCATGTTCAGGAGTATGTCATCCTTTTAATGTCTCTGTGTTACACTAAGACCCCTCTTTCTGTTGATAGTGAGATCATAAGTCTGTTTGATAGTCCAAGGTGGAAGTAGGGAAAACATTTTTTTTGCATCTGTTTAAACTCCAGGTGATCTACGGTAACCCTTATCATGGCATAGCCTAGGTAGAGACAGATGTACCTCCAACAGGTTCTTCTTATGTGGTAGAGGAATTGGTTGAAGGACTGATCCTGGAGAATAGTATCCTTTTCTAGATGGGTTTCATCTGTGCAGCCATTGCAGAGACTTCTGAGGAGGTGAGATTAAGGCACAAATCTTAAGGAGCACAAGATATATTGCTGCTACATTTTGAATACTTTGGAGTTGTCTCATAGCAGATATTGATACTCAATGGTATAGTCCATTGGCATTGCCCTGGTCTGATATGATGAGTGATGTGGTCCCCAGGGTTGCATGTGAGAACCCAAAATGATGGAAGATGCATCAGAGTATCCTCATTGTAAGGAATGTAGGCTTGATCATTAGGTTAACTTGTGGGATCATAGAGAAGTTAGAATCCATGATAATTCCTAAATTCCAAGTGTTGGAAGTGGCATTCCTAGTTCTTCTGGTACTTTGTTAGTTGGTTTTATTTTTTCAATTTCAAGCATCTAGGGTATTGTTTCTGAGGTGATGAGTTTGAGGTAACTCACTAAAATTCATAGGCCTATGCCTTTAAGGCAGCCTGAAGGTATTTTTGTTTATGTATTTTGAGGATCATCTGGGAGTCATTCACAAAGCTCTAGCATGTCCAACTGAAAGAAATGATGAATTATGGGAGAGGTTTGATGTAGACATTGAACAAAAGTTGAGAGATAAATGATTCTCGTGGTACTCCTCTCTCAATGCTGTATAGCTTGGAGGAGAACAATGGAATGGAGATGATACTTGTCGATCGATTCAAGGATACTCCCTTTAATACCTACAGCATATAGACTGCCCTGTAAGATATCATAAAGTATGGTGTTAAATGCTGCCAATTTTTCCAAGAGAATGAGTGCTACCAAACATTCTTTATTCACTGTAGTCTTGACAATGTACAACACTTTCTCTGTATTAGCCTGTTATGACTCCTAGTGGCATGCAGATTACTGACCTGTAACAGTGACCTATGAAAAACAAAAATGCATTTAAAGAAATACACATATCTGATAAAATAAGTGTGATCTGACACAGCTCTACACCTAAATACCCCAACAAAAGGGAGCACTGACAAAATATAAGATGTGGGTGTGACTTTGTGCCAAGGAGACCTGCAACTGCGAGAAAAAGCCTGAAAGGTGAACAACTAGAGTGAAGAGCTGCAACCTGTGCACAAGAAACCATAATTTGCCTGGACAGTATGCACATGGGGTAAGCCGCTATCCACTTGAAATGTTATAGGAGGTGGAGGTGGCTGAGCTGGTTAAGTGTTTGCTACAGACTGGCAGGAACAAGTTATTGGGGATTTGGCATGGAATGTGAGCAAAGGGGAGTGGAGGGGGCTGTCTCAGTCTCTGGCTGGAATCCAGAAGCACAAAAGGAGACGTCAGAGAAACAGACTGTGCTACCTCCCCAGAATGGATCAGCAAGCAGGAGGCAGTACATTCTGGGGCCTTAGAGCAGCAGAGGCACCATGAGACAGATGTCACCTAATGGCAGAAGGGACTTGAAAATGAGGTGAGAGCTCGTGGGGACAAATTGTAGTGGGAGAATGCCTTCCCATTGGACGACCGAGCATGGGCCTTAGCAGGTAGCTTTCTTTGGCAGTAGGAGTTGGATCAGGTGGAGCTGAAGAAAAGAGGCACAGAATTGGATAATGATGAGGGCCCCATACAACAAACAACTCAGAGCTTAAAGAAGATGAACAACCCTCTGAGAGCAGGACCATGTGATTAGGAATAAGAAATGCGAAGGCAGCAGCACAGGAAAAATTGGTCTAAGGGGACACTTTTGAAATCAAGGTAGTTGGAGCTGGCAATGTGGCGAATACTAGTCTTAAGGCGGCAGAGGTACCAAGGTCACCTCAGTACACAGGCAGACTAAAGTGGAGAGCTGTGGGCAAGACAGAAATCGGGTCACATAGAAGGAGCTGGGCAAGGCATTCAAAGAGTAAAGCCTCAAGATAGTGAAGAGTGGCTACTCCCTTCCCCTGACAATCTGAACAGAGATTCCCTCTTACACCCCTTCCCACAACTGAGGAGGGAGATTTCTGATAAAATTGTGGCACCCCCACTATTTTCACCATTGGTTGAGAATGCGGAAATATATCTAACCAGCAAAACAAGATTGATAGTTACACATTTTTGAGAAACAGGAAACCTGAGGTACCTCATGGAAGGGCTGAAATGAGAAATGTAATAAAAGAGAAACAGTCTGCTGTTGAAGCTGAAACTACCCTCAAAGATGTTCTACTGGCAATGTCAGAATTCAGGAACACCCTGGAATCTAAAATTGACTCCAACTCAATCAAGGTCAATCTCCATCAAATAGAATTAAAAAAAAATTAACAAAAGGATTCAACCAAATGAAACACCAGTGAATGATCACAAGGGTGAGGTCAAAACACTATGCACCACAGCTGGCATACTCAAACAAGAAAAATCAATGATGCAAGTGTGAATTGAAGAAAAGGAGGGAAAATCAAGAAGGAATAATATTCAACTTGTGGGAGTACCAGAACAGTAGAAGGACCATCTACAAAGTTCTTAACACCCTCAAGTCAAATGGGCTGTCAAAGTTTTTCTCCATAGAAAGTGATTATAGGGACCCTGTACCCCCATACAGACCAGGAGCAAGCCCCCTTATAAGGCATATTGATAATCATAGTGACAGAAATGCAATCATTCATGCGGTTGGGGGCATTATGACAAATCAGTGGTACGCAATTTTCAGATTTCACAATGGCCATTCAAAATCAGAGGCCCAGCTTTGATGGAATTAAAAAAGTGTGCAGAGAGAAAGAGATAAAGTATATGATACTGTTCACTTCCAATTATGAACCAGAAGGGAAAGCTTAGACCATCCTTAAGCCAAAGGGTGCCTGATTTTGACTTGAAGTATGAAGTACAGTCACCGAAAATGTAAGTGATTGAAAAGAATAAACAGGCAAACATCTGTGATGCTATCACTGAAATAATTCATGGCAATGTGGCACTTCCGGTAGAAGCGATAGAGGCCTTCATCTCTGCTGATCATCCCATAGAGTTAAGAGCTGGACAGAAGCATTGTGAAGACATCAACTGTAAAACAAGATAACCCCAAACTACAGACAGGAAATGATCCATGATGCATACCTGAGAGTCCTAGGGCAGTGCCCCAAATGGATGAAACAGTGAGTAAGGACAGCAGACCCAAAGGGGCAGATGCATATCTAATAGTTACTCACTGAGCCATAAACCAGGCTCCGGGTGCACCATGGAAATGATGGGTATAGAATTTACCAGAGTGTAAATGGGTGCTATTCAAGCAATTGTGAGGAAGGGACAAGAGCCCATTCACCTTATCTATAATAGTTGTGCGGTACTGATAGTTAACAAGGAGAATGAGGGGTGACATGTCTCTTGCAAATTGAAGAAGTGGGTAGTACGATGGGGCTTGGGGTGAAGAAGGCTAAAGGGAAGATTAAGTATGAGTGGTATTTTAGATTCATGGTTCAAATACAACAGCACTGCAATACAAGCACATATGAAGACACTGAACATGGGAAATACCACTGCGCTCACAATTACCCTACCATATGATAACTGGGACCAGAAACGTTTCCCATAACAATAGAATCTGCATCTTGTCCTGGAAATAAATGGGCTGGGACCAAAAGCTAGAAGAAGAATAGTCCATGTGCAGAATCCCAATATGATATTACTTCAAGAGATACATCCAAAAGGTACAAATTGTATGATGCTTGGAGGTGGCTGCTACAGGTTAATCGCGCATGCAGGCTTCACAGCAAATTCTGGAGGAAGGTGAGATTAATTACGAAATCAGCCTCATTTGTGGTCGAGCAGAATCAAGTGGTCCATTACTTTTGCAAGTGCCAAAAAAACTGATGTTGGTGGAGGGAGATTTTACTCTAACAATTGTGCCGATATGACATCGACCGGCTCAAGCATAAAAGGCAAAGAAAATGCTTGTGTCTCAGACAACTGTTAGAGACATTTGGCTTGGCTGATGTATGGAGTGGACAAAATCCCCAGAAGAAGGAGTATTCTTTTTACTCCAGAGATCAATAATTTCACATGGAGGTGCTACATATATACACAAATTCCATAATTTGAGGTTCCTAGCTAGGGGTATTTTGGATGAATCCCCTTTAATGATAGACCTGGGGCTCAGGACATAAGGCAGAATAAGGAATGAAGACTAGACACTTTGGTGCTTAAAATAATTGACAGAAAAGTTCTTCACCATATTCTGAATATCTGGAGGTCATCCTAGCAAACATAACCCTCCCTGGTCTGTTGCCATAAGATAATGAGGTTTTAGAGACAGACTTACCAGGCGGGGAATCTAAGTGGTCATTAAAAATCTACAATCAGGTAGAACTCCGGGCATCAATGGCCTACTGGTAGAAGAGCATGGCTTGTATTCTAGGACCACAACTCTTGAAAACAAATTTGAATGTCAAAACAAAGGCTGCCATATGATCTTAGTTTGGCTACAGTAGTGGTCATATTCAAACCAGATAATCCCCCAAAACATTTTGCTTCATAAGGGCCATGTCCCTATGAAATCCTGAAATTAAGATATTGGCTTTAGTTGGACAAACTGCAGGAGGCAATTGTCACTCAGGTTGTGCACCCTGGCCTGTCGATCATTATGACCAACAGGTGAGCCTGCCTGAACATCAGGTGACTGTTTGGGTGTATAGCAAGCACTGTAGGAGTGACAAAAAACACAATGGTTTTATTGTACTCTACCAAAACATTCAGTACCCAACCATGGCACTATGGCCCTTATTACAACATTGCAGAAAACCGCCAACACACCGCTGCGGCGGCAGAATTCCGCTACAGCTATTACGACCCACACCCCGGAATGCGCCAAAATCCAGACACCCACACAAGTCCGCCACACCAAAGGTCAGTTATTAACTAGTGATAACAAAACCTCCACCGTCACGCCACCAGGAATACGCCCACACTATCACGACCCACGGATCCACACGGCGGTCTTTCAACCGCGGTATTCCATTGGCGGTACACACCGCCGCAGTCAAAATACACACACATTTACAAAACACAACCACATTGGACAAATGAAAATACACACACCTGACACACATACACACACCACTCCCACACACTCAATACAATATAAAACACACACCCACAAACCCCTACGACAAAAATTGAGGGAGAAGCCCAGAGAGAGACACCACCATCAACAACACTAGCATCCACAGGCACACAACACCATCACTCACATCCACGCACCTCAGACAACACACACAAACACATCCCCTCACACATCACAACGGACACCACCTCACACATCTCCCACACCACACCATGGTACTGCAAAGACAACCCAGGTTCTCTGAGGAGGAGCTCAGAGTCATGGTGGAGGAAATCGTCTGCGTAGAGCCACAGCTATTCAGATCACAGGTGCAGCACACCTCTAGAGCTAGGAAGATGGAGCTATGGCGCAGAATCGTAGACAGGGTCAACGCAGTGGGACACCATCCAAGAACACGGGATGACATCAGGAAGAGGTGGAACGACCTACGGGGGAAGTTGCGTTCCGTGGTCTCAAGACACCAAATTGCAGTTCAGAGGACTGGCGGCGGACCCCTACCTCCTCCCCCACAACTAACAACATGGGAGGAGCAGGTCTTGGCTATACTGCATCCTGAGGGCCTTGCAGGAGTAGCAGGAGGAATGGACTCTGGTAAGGCAAATCTTAACTATTACATCCCCCACCCTACCTGCATGCTATCACATACCCCACCCTCACCCCCATCACTCCAACACCTCACAAATGTCCCACTATCACAACCCACACATCCCAACACCAAGCCCTGCATGCAACACCAAAGCATGGACACCCATCACCAAAGCATGTCCACTACAGATACCCACACAGATCCCCAAACCAATTATCACACAATGTCCTACACAAGAATGCAAGCACTGGAGTACAGGGTCACCCACCCATTGCACACAATGGCACACACAGATGCAATAATCATGCCTTTACACCCCTGCAGGACCCCTACCCAACGTCACTGGACAGGAGGTTCCAGACATGTCCAAACCCCCCACAGAAGAGGCCCACAGTGATGACAGCAGCTCTGTCCAACTGGATCAAGATGACCAGCCCGGCTCATCTGGGACCTCAGGACAGTCGGTTCCCCTGACACTGGCACAAGCCACCATAGAGCCTCCCCCCTCAGGAAACACCTGCACAGCACCCATCCAGCGGACCCATCCCTCTGTCCCCAGGACACGTCAAGCAGCAGTGTGTCCACCAATACAGGGAACCCAGGCAAACCCAACAATCCAAGAAAATCAGGGACCTGTTGGCAGTGGCAGTGGCACACGGTTCAGGGGACAGAGGCATAGGAAAACAGGGGAACAGGGAGGACTGCTGTGCGACAGGGGGAGGACAGGCCCAGGGAACCCACTCTCCACGAGGCCCTCACCAACATCTTGGGAGTGTACCATCATTCCCAGGAGATGATGGCAACGGTACTGGCCAAGTTTCAGGAGACCCAGCGGCTGCAGGAGGAACAGTATCTGGGGATCAGGGAGGAACTTAAGTCCATCAACACCACCCTGGTCACCATTGTAGGGGTGCTGAAGGACCCTGTGAACACCAGGAGGGACACTGTGGCACAACAAGGGGCCCCTGACACTAGCCTGGATGATGAACAGCCCTCCACCTCCGCCGGCACTAGTGGACAGGAGGCACCACCACAGGACCACGACACCAGTACCCCACCCCCTGCAGATGGAGAACCACCCGCAAACGGTCCCTGAGATCCAGGACAAAAACAGAGAAAAAATGCCAAGACCCCTGCCAGGAAATGAGACCCCCCTGAATGTCATCCTTCTGTCCCACTTCGTCACCCTCTCCATCCATCAACTGCCCTAGCTCCACTTCCTATGCCCCTTTGGACAATGCACCTGTGAAAAAAATAGACTGGACTCTGCCATGGACAATCCTCCACCATCACCCCTGCCCATTTTACAACCCCTTCCACTATTTAGCACTGAAATAGACACCCTTGAATCACAAAACAAGCTGGAGTCAGTCTGTGCTTTCACAAATGTGTATTTGCAATAACTAAGGAATATAGCAATGTCGATTGTATTGTCAACATACCGATGTAACACAGCTCTACTCCATGAGGTAATATAGCAGAGGTCACACAGTGGGACCCACATCTGTAAAATGGAAAGGTAAAGTGACAAGTCAAGGTCCATACACTGGGTGAAAGTGACAGATGATGATGGGTCTAACAATTGTATGAGAGGTGTGAGGCAGTGACATCTTCTTACCTGTGTCTCACTGGAAGTATTGCTGGATAACGTTGTTTCTGTTGTCGACATCCTCTTCTTCTGCCTCCTCTTCTTCACTGTCCACAGGCTTCACAGCTGCCACAGGACCCCCATCTGGACCATCCTCCTGCAGAAAAGGCACCTGTCGTTGCAAAGCCAGGTTGTTCAGCATACAGCAGGCCATGATGATCTGGCACACCTTCTTTGGTGAGTAGTAGAGAGAACCACCTGTCATATGGAGGCACCGGAACCTGGCCTTCAGGAGGCTGAAGGTCCTTTTGATCACTCTCCTAGTTCGCCCATGTGCTTCATTGTAGAGTTCCTCTGCCCTTGTCCTGGGATTTCTCACTGGGGTCAGTAGCCATGACAGATTGGGGTACCCAGAGTCACCTGCAAATGTCAAGGGACAACTGTTAGACACACACTAACCCTTAGGGACAACCCAGACAACTATTCACAGGGTATAGGGTCCTTGTCCTCACCTATTAGCCACGCACGGTGCCTCTGGAGTTGCCCCATCACATAAGGGATGCTGCCATTCCTCAGAAATGTAAGCATCATGCACTGAGCCAGGAAACTTGGCATTCACATGGAAGATGTACTGGTCGGCCAAACTCACCATCTGCACATTCATTGAATGGTAGCTTTTCCGGTTTCTGTACACCTGTTCACTCCTGTGGGGGGGGGGTACCAAGGCCACATTTGTCCCATCAATGGCACCTATGATGTTGGGGATATGTCCCAGGGCATAGAAGTCACCTTTCACTGTAGGCAAATACTCCACCTGAGGGAAAACGATGTAGCTGCGCATGTGTTTAAGCAGGGCTGACAACACTCTGGACAACACGTTTGAGAACATAGGCTGGGACATCCCTGATGCAATGGCCACTGTTGTTCGAAAAGACCTACTTGCCAGAAAATGGATTACAGACAGGACCTGCACTAGAGGGGGGATTCCTGTGGGATGGCGGATTGCTGACATCAGGTCTGTCTCCAACTGGGCACACAGTTCATGGATTGTTGCACGATCAAGTCTGTAGGTGACTATTACGTGTCTCTCTTCCATTGTCGACAGGTCCACCAGCGGTCTGTACACCAGAGGATGCCGCCATCTCACCACCTGCCCCAGCGGACGTGCCCTATGGAGGAAAACACCCAACAGAGAGTCAGCCAACACTGAGGTATTACTACATGTCATTAGCAAACATTTGTAAATCTGCAATGTGCCTGTTACTGTGTGTATGCAAGACCTAGATAGGTGTGACGCAGTTAATATTAATGCCATGTGGCCCCCTGAAATGGCGGCTGTCTGACCTGTAAGGTGGGACAAGGGGATATGAGGTAACTGCGCTGGCGTTCTACACCGTCGGCTGTAGGCAGTCGAAGACCGCAGCACAATCCTGCATTGGTTAACACTGGACCCAGGAGCCAATGACGATGTACCCGGCGGTGATGGTATGCACCGCCGCGGACGTGACTGCCATTTTCTGTCTGTTCATTCACTTGATACCTGACCTTCGACAGGAGAGGACCTACACTGCAAGTGCTGCTGTGACCTCAGTCTGGAAGCGATGATGGCTCATGTGTCTGGGGAAAGGGCCCCTGCCTTCACTTAGGAGGAGTTGGAGAAGTTGGTGGATGGGGTCCTCCCCCAGTACACGCTACTCTACGGTCCTCCAGACAAACAGGTGAGTAGACTGTGAGCATGCTGCATGGGCAATGCCTGTTTGGAGTGGTGTGGATGGAAGATACATGGGGGGGGGGACTGAGGCATGCATGTGCGGACGATGAGTGTATGTGCGGCAGGGCAAGTGTGGGAACATGGGCCAATGACTGTGACGGTCCGGACGGTTGACGTTTTTCCTTTTTCCCTGTTCTATTCCTCTAGGTTAGCGCCCACCAGAAGAAGGATATTTGGCGTGCCATCGCCAAGGACGTCTGGACCATGGGGGTCCAACATAGACGGAGCGCCCAATGCCGTAAAAGATGGGAGGACATTCGCCGCTGGAGCAAGAAGACGGCGGAGGCCCAGCTGGGGATGGCCTCCCAACGTGGGAGGGGTGCCCATTGCACCATGACCCCCCTGATGTTCCGGATCCTGGCGGTGGCGTATCCGGAGTTGGATGGGCGCTTGAGGGCATCACAGCAGCCACAAGGTGGTGAGTACCGTCACATCCACTGTGCGCATTACGAGGTGTCTGGGTGGGGGAGGTGGGCAGTGGGTTACCCTAGGCCAGGGCGAGCTTTGTAGGCAAGGGCCCTTTGTGAGGCAGGCTATGTGGCACCCCAACCCCACCAGTGGTAAGAGCCATCTACACCTAGTCAGGCTCCTGTGACTTCCATGTGTGCAGCAATCGGGCATAGGCCTTGTACCCCATGGGCATGTGATTAATCTAGGAACTCTAAGTGCCTGGCGTAGTGCAGAGGGCTGCTGTGTCTGTAGTGTCCGCCAACGGTAGTGGTATTGCATGCACTGAACATGTCTTTCTTCTGTCTCCCCCCCTTTTTGTGGTCTCCCTGTTCTTGTGTGCAATAGCATCATCAGGCGGAGGAGCAGTGGCACCGAAGCAGGAGGGAGCTGCATCCCACTTGGCCCTGGAGGGTGAGACAACGGAGTCTGAAGCCACCAGTGGGACGGAGGACGAGGGGAGCTCCACGGCGGGGACAGTAGGTGACATTAGAGACAGCGACTCCTCCTCTGATGGGAGCTCCCTTGCGGTGGCGGGCCCCTCAGTGCCCCTGCATCAACAGGTACAGTCGCCACCCCCCTACCAGCACCCCCTCCCAGCAGCCCCTCAGCGTGTGTCCCGTGGCCGCTCACCCAGGAGGGTGGGCATCTCCTTCGCCCAGGCACCTCAGGCCCTGCCCCAGTCAGCCCTTCTGCCCTCAGTGAGGAGGCTATTGACCTCCTGAGATCCCTCACTGTTGGGCAATCTACCATTGTGAATGCCATCCAGGGTGTCGAGAGGCATTTGCAACAAACAAATGCATACATGGAGGGCATTCATTCTGGCCAGGCAGCCCAACAGAGAGCATTTCAGGCTCTGGCCTCAGCACTGATGGTAGCCATTGTCCCTGTGTCCAGCCTCCCCCTCCAACTTCCTCCACCCAGGCACAACCCCTGTACCTCAGCCTATGCCAAGCACACCATCAGACCAGCATGCACACACCTAATCACACAAGGGTGGCTCTGGCAAACATAAGCACCACACATCCCACAGGCACTCACACAAGCATCATTCCCATGCAGACATACCAACATCCATTGCCTCCACTGTGTCCCCCTCCTCCACGTCATCCTCCTCCCTCCTTGTCTTGTCTCCGCTCACACCTGCATGCACAACATCTTCAGCCACTACCTCCATCACCAGCACACCCATCACCACACACTGCTTACGTGAACTCACCACCCCCACTACCATTTACACATCCCCTGTGTCCTCTACTAGTGTGTCTGTGAGCCCTCCTCCCAAAGTACACAAACGCAGGCACACACCCACCCAACAGCCCTCCACCTCACAGAAGCCTCCAGCCCATGCACCTTCACCCAAATTCAGCAATCGTACACCTCCTACAACCACTACCTCTTCCTCCACTCCCAAACCCACTCCATCTACCCATCCCAGTATGTGTAAAAAAAAATCCTGGCTAACATTGACCTCTTCCTTACTCCTCCCCCCCTTCCATCCCCTAGGGCCAGGCTTTCCAGGTCCCAACCCAGCACCTCAGCCACCACATCACCGGGCACAGTGGTCCCAGCAACAGCGGGCTTTTGGAGTGCGCAGGCATCAGGGCAGCCAGTGTGCCACAGAGCGAGGGCAAGGACATTCCGCCACCTGCAAAAGTAAATAAGTTGCCCACATCCCGGAGGGAGAAGGCAAAAACACCTGCCACCAAGAGCTCAGGAAAAACAAAAGGGGATAGTGGCAAGACAGCTGCGCCACCAACCAAGGTGGGGAAGGGCCAGAAAATCAAGGGCAGGTCAGGAGAGGGCATGGTGGCACCGACTATGGGACCAGTGTCACACCTTCTGTCCATGTCAACGCCAAGCGGTACGGCGGAGAAGACCGCCACCTGCACCGCCACATGCACCGCCACCAGCAACGCAGTCCCTGAGCCCACCACCAGCACTGCAGTCACTGAGCCCGCCACCAGCATCGCCGCCACTGAGCCCGCCACCAGCACGGCCACCACAGAGACCGCCACCAGCACCGCCACTAGCATTGCCGCCACTGAACCCGCCACCAGCACCACCACCACAGAGCCCGCCACCAGCACATCCACCAGCACCGCCACCACAGAGCCCGCCGCCAGCACCGATGCCACAGAGTCCGCCGCCAGCACCGATGCCACAGAGGCCACTGCAAGCACCCCTGCCACAGAGTCCGCCGCCAGCACCGATGCCACAGAGGCCGCCGCAAGCACCGCTGCTACTGACACCGCCGCAAGCACCGCCAGCGGCCCGGCGACGTCCTGAGCCAGTGGCACCACCGCAGACATGGCTGCCATCCCCAGTGGTCAGTCGACCGAGCCTGGTGGTCAGTTCCAGGAGCCTGAGCAGCTTCCATGATGCAACACCTGCAGTGGGGAAAGGCATCCACTACCTCTGTCCTTGGCAGGATGAAGCACTCTGGGCACAAAGCCCCCTCGGCACAAAGCCCCCTCCAGAACCAGTGGAGAAAGGCATCCACTACCTCTGTCCTTGGCGGAATGAAGCACTCTGGGCACAAAGCCCCCTCCAGAACCAGTGGAGAATCACATCCACTGCCTCTGTCCTTGGCAGGATGAAGCACTCTAGGCACAAAGCCCCCTCCAGAACCAGTGGAGAAAGGCATCCACTACCTCTGTCCTTGGCAGGATGAAGCATTCTGGGCACAAAGCCCCCTCCAGATCCAGTGGAGAAAGGCATCCACAACCTCTGTCCTTGGCGGAATGAAGCACTCTGGGCACAAAGCCCCCTCCAGAACCAGTGGAACATCACATCCACTGCCTTTGTCCTTGGCAGGATGAAGCACTCTGGGCACAAAGCCCCCTCCAGAACCAGTGGAGAAAGGCATCCACTACCTCTGTCCTTGGCAGGATGAAGCACTCTAGGCACAAAGCCCCCTCCAGACCAGTGGAGTATCACATCCACTACCTCTGTCCTTGGCAGGATAAAGCACTCTGGGCACAAAGCCCCCTCCAGAACCAGTGGAGAAAGGCATCCACTACCTCTGTCCTTGGCAGGAAGAAGCACTCTGAGCACAAAGCCCCCTCCATAACCAGTGGAGACTGTTATCCACTTGAGAGACTGTGGCTTTGCACTCCCCAGGATAAAGCAGTGGGCAAACCACCCACTGGAGAGACTTGAGAGACTGTGGCTTTGCACTCCCCAGGATAAAGCAGTGGGCAAACCACACGCTGGAGAGACTTGAGAGACTGTGGCTTTGCACACCCCAGGATAAAGCAGTGGGCAAACCACCCACTGGAGAGACTTGAGAGACTGTGGCTTTGCACTCCCCAGGATAATGCAGTGGGCAACCCACCCACTGGAGAGACTTGAGAGACTGTGGCTTTGCACTCCCCAGGATAATGCAGTGGGCAACTCACCCACTGGAGAGACTTGAGAGACTGTGGCTTTGCACTCCCCAGGATAAAGCAGTGGGCAAACCATCCACTGGAGAGACTTGAGAGACTGTGGCTTTGCACTCCCCAGGATACAGCAGTGGGCATGGAGCCCCCTCGTGCAGCAGTGGCGTTGTGCACTCATCCGGCTGAGGTGCCCCCCTTTCCCTTCCCCTGAGGTGCCTGTTTCATTTCGATCTGATGCCCCTGCAGTGTCCTCTCTGTTTGATGTCTGGTATCGAGTGTGGGCCTCGCCCATGCATTTTGGGCCCAGTGGTCCACGGACAATTATTGGTGCACTATCCGGACTTGTGTAGTTGGTGTAGATAATTGTATATACTGTATTTTAAGTTTTGACTACTGTTTTTTTCATGATTACAATCGTTCAACTCATTTCCTTTTGTCCTAGCATTCCTGAAAGGGGGGTGGGGGTGTAGGTTAATGTAATGTTGCATCATGTATTTGTGTGTATATTGTTGTGGGTGAGGGTGGGGTATCTCTTTTCCCTCCCCCCTCCCCTGTGTTGCAGGTGCAGTACTCACCGTGGTCGTCGCCGCCGTCTTTGTTGCTCCTGATAGAGGAGCAGGAATACCATTGCAGGGAGTATTTGGAGTTCTGGCTCCATGGTGTCCTGGTTCCTCGTGGGGTGTGGAGAGGTGAGTGTTTTCCCTTCCAAGTCCTGTTTCCGCCATGTTTTTTTTTTGCGTTGATTCCGCCCCGGAAAAGGTGGCGGATTGTCCTCTCAGAATAGTGTGGGCGGACATTGTCTTCCGCCTGTCTGTTGGCAATGACCGGCGCGCTGTTTGTTTGTATCGCAGTGGCAGTCGGAGTGTTAAAGTGTCTGTCTATGTTGGCGGTTTCCGCCACGGTCGTGATTACATTTTTTTTTCCCCCGGCCTGTTGGCGGCATTACTGCCGCTTTAACACCAACCGCCAGGGTTGTAATGAGGGCCTGTATGTTTCAAGTCCTTCAGAGAAAGGTATTAAGTGCAAAATATTTAAGCTGAGATAAACTCCTCTACCTGGACTCCATGGCTAGGTCAGAGTCAACAGGGTTCATACCAGTTCCATTTGGTCTAAAATGGGGTACAAGGCAAAAATGGGCACTGTGTACCATGATTTTTTTTGTCTAGCCCTGGAGCCCTTGTCTTGTTGAATCCGGGAGAACTCCTTAGTAATGGGCTTGCTTTAGCAGCTTCCTCTCTGTAACAGCAATGCCGGCTCCAACAGGAGGTGGGGAGCCAGCTGGGACCGTGGGGTGCATCAGGCTCCCCCCATGGTCTCCAACAATGTCACTGGGTGCCTGGGGTGAGCGGTACCCAGGGCCAAGATCGGCCCAGGGAAGAGGGAAATGGGGCATCCCCCCAAAAAAATATATATAATTAGCCCGAGCCCTGGGGGATGGCGTCCCCAGGGCCGAGAATGGCCTGGGAAGGGGAACCCCCGCTCCCACAAAAAATGAAATATTTAGGCTGGGCCCCAGTGGATGGGTTTCTGGGGCCGAGGTTGGCCCAAGGAGGGGGGACACACGGCCTCCCTACCCCTAATTTAAAAAAAATATATTTTGGCTAGGCCCTGGAGATTGGTCTGGGGAGGGGAGCCGCGCGCCTCCCCCCCAACTCCCAAAAACAATATCTAGACTGCGCCCCGGTAGATAGGGACCCTGTGGTGAGATCGGCCTGGGGACAGGGGCGCGTGGTCCTCCTCCCCCCCAAAACATTTTTTAGAAGGCCTGGCCCCGGGGGATGTAGCACTCAGGACATCTTTCATAAAATCATTGATAATATCAATGTCATATTTGTAGTAAAGTTTTTGATTAAAAAACTGTGCATGGCAGGGGCACAAAGCAGCAACGCTCAAATGTGTTCCTGTATTTTTCATCTGTAAAATTGTTGAATTGCACTTACACGGAGTGCCTGTTGGTCTTTTGGAGGAGGAGAATGGCGGTGATTTAAGGCACTGCGGCGTGGCGCCTTGAACAGGCACCGCTGGCGATAAGGCAGTGGACCAGCATAATGTCAGAAGGAGAGGAGGCTATATATATATATATATATATATATATATATATATATAGGCATATGACATTGTTTAAAATGATTGGATTCCCTACATTTCTATACAGTTTGCCTAATGCACCTGTCCAGATCCCTGAAAGGTTTTTAGAAAAGGTAGAATCTGTAGTACAATCCCAGGTATGGAATGATGGCCAATTGAGAATAGCATTGGATAAATTAATGGGGAGGTCTACAACATAAGTATCCCCCTCCCAAGTATTCAAAAACATTATTGGGCCACCCTATTGACGGTTGTAAATTACTGGGCTTTTTCTCTGCAAATTGACCATCTGTCAGAAGAAAAAAGCAAACCTTAGGACATTGAGGATACTCTTCTGCCTAACTCAATAAAAAGGGACCTAGCACATCTATTTATATATTGCTATGGTACTGCATGCCAGGCACACAGTCAATAAGCAACTAGTTTGGGATCAGACCCTCACTAAAGAGACTTAGCTCTGGCATAGCAACCAAGTAGAGGAAGTAAGTAGACCACTGGGATTCAAAACACTGGGACATCATAGGGATCACTAGGCTTAGGTGGTGAGGCACAAAAGGTTGCATACATTGGGGCATATTTACTACCTTTTCAAGCAATGCAGCACAGAAACCAAAGTTGCTGCTTTGCGTTCAAGGGAGAGCACAGAACTGTGCCATATCTACTAAGATATGGGCTGCTGTTTTCGTCTCTGCCTTCACTGGCATGCACTAATGCACCAATGCACACACCCTTGCACTGTAGTACAAGGATATACACGATGGTGCATGGCAGCCTAAGTGAGCCAGTGCAGGGAGAGAGGAAAACAGCACCCCATATCATAGTACTGATTTTCTCCATAGTGCAAAGAAGTTTCTGTCAAGGGGATCCTTCCAAAACAAAAACTATGCTTTAACATTTTTCCCACTTTGAATGTGTGCTGTACAGTGCAGCATCCATGCAGAGTTGTGACAATGTGGAAAGTATAAAAACTCTCTCTACTGTTACGCCTGCATCTCGGAGGTCTACTTTTTTGTGCAAATCCTAGTCTACAAATGTTAGTAGAAAGAAATTTGCGTCAAGCTCCATTGCTAATTGTATGGGAATGCCCATGTATTACCGATGGTACACCTCCTTGATGCAATATGAGCAGAGCAGTACTATACATAATGTGCTACTTTCATTACTTTAGGCAACTATCTAATGCAAATCATGATTTGCGTTGGAAAGTAAGTGCTGCCACAACACTTTGGACATGGTTTTGAGATGCAAACCTAGTGCAAAGTTTTAGAAAATCTAGGCTAAAGTGTATGGATCTCATTATGGTTAGAGAGATCAGGTCCCTGATTCACGAAGTGCTGTTTAGACGGGTCATGATTACACGTTTGTGTACAGTCAAAGAGGCATAAAAAACAACATACAAGGTGGAAGTGTAAGTTAATTTTATAGAAAGGGTATTCTAGTAATGTATCCATGTGTGCTTTACTATTCTTAACTCCATATCTATGTAGCTTGATGACATATAGGTGGAGTTAAGTATAGTAAACCAGTGCTTCCATATATGCAATTACCTTCATGATATTTTGATTCTCAATATTGAAGCCTCAATATTTTGGCTACATGATATTTTTTTCCTTAGTAATTGGATGGAAAACGTATTTTTTTTTGCAGAGGCTTGTCTGCAAAAGTTGAACAGTTAAGATGTACAGTTATTATAGTCTAAGGTATTGGTGTTTATCTCTATTAATAAGCAGAATCATCTATATTCGGCTTGATCTGTATTGCACACTTAAGGTAACGGGGATCTTTGGCATGCTCAGTCTATGAGTTGTATGCTTAATCCACACTGGTTGGAACAATTTATCGCAGCTCACCAATGTGTTGAAAGAAACACTGCTTGTTCATGTAGTCAAAATGGACAATGTTAGCTATCGGATCCCTAGAGAAAAGAATATTTACGACACCCTTTAAAAGCTGATCCAAGCAGACATTTAGGAAACACAAAAGCAGCAAACAGATGTGTCCATTACCACAAGTGCAGAGGAGGCTCCACTTTTCTGAATAGGAAATGGAGTTTTATGGATCCTTGCAAATGTGTGGTTAAACTTCTAAACTGGTGGCAACACCATTAATTCCAAAGAAGATGCCGAACGTCAAGATGACAGTCAAAATGCAACAATGCCTCTAACTATGCACCAGGTCTCCTTGGAAGTTTAGATGCCTTTAAGAAGGTGGATGCAAAAACAAGACATTGTGGAGTTCAAGATATAAGTTCTCATTACGACTTCGGCGGTCTTGAAAAAAGACTGCCGAAGCCGCGGGCGCCACAATACCGCCAGTGCTGGCAGTATGCGTGGCACCCTATTTTTACATTTCCGCTGGGCCAGAGGATGGAAACAGTATTTCCGTCCGCTGGCCCAGCGGAAAAGTCACATCAACATTGAAGCCGGCTCATAATAGAGCGTGATGGGGCTGTGCCTGGGGGCCCCTGCACTGCCCATGGCAAGTGCATGGGCAGTACAGGGGCCCCCAGGGGCACCCCGAGTCCCCCTTACCGCCAGCCTTTCCATGGTGGTGTTTACCGCCAGGGAAAGGCTAGCGGTTGGAGACTCATAATTCCCAGGGCTGCCCTGGGGATTATGACCGCCTGGCGGAAGCCAGGCGGTATAGTGGAGGGGCCAGCGGTATGGCTGTGGCTAATGCGCCGCAGTCATAATACACTGGTGGAAGCCTGGCGGTATAGTGGAGGGGCCGGCGGTATGGCCGTGGCTAATGCGCTGCAGTCATAATACACTGGTGGAACACCGCCAGTGTCGTAATCACCCCCATAATGCCATGTTCAGAAATGAAGTTGCACTCAACACTGTTGATGGACATGAGATTTGCTGTCTCCCATATTTGAATTTTGACTATAAACACCTATTAAAATCTATTTGTCCTGTAACTGAATTTTAAAACAATTATACAGATCAGCATATGTATCTTAGGGCCAGATGTAGCAAAGGTTTTTACCCATCCTGTGTCTATGGGAAAAAGTGTTCGTGTATATGGCCCTTAATTCAAAAATGGTCATATTAAGAAATAACAGGCTTCATTAGCAAAAAACGGACTGAAGCTACTGTGCAGATGCCAACAGCGGGGCTATATACAAGAGGTGATATGTAACCGTCATCTGGTCTCGAGTCATGGAATGGGTGATCTTCAGCCAGTCATCTTTTTCCAGCCCGCAGTACAACGTACGTTCCACTACTGTGGAACTTGAAGTATATTTTCCACAGTATTAATATGGGTCTATGAGTCCCAGTATATGTATTGATGCCTGTTGAAATTCAAGGAATTTCTGAAAGTCAAGTCCAGGACAAGGTGTTACCTGGTGACTTTTACTCGTGCAACAACGCAATGCACGCGCTGAAACTTTCTTTGCACTCCAATAGTCTTCGAACCACTCAGAACTTTCAAAATAAACGTAAACTAAGGTCACTGTGGTTGAATGCAGCCAAATATTGTCTTTGACTAAACTGCCAGGGGAATCTCTATTGAGGAACGGAGGCCAATTTAAGAGGTTCAGGTCCTCATTCACAAATCATTTACATGCTTAATTATCATATTGATGCACGCCATGTTTAATTTAAATTTACAGTCTCAAATTCCTGTTCAATAAAATTAGGATTTGAATATTTTTTTCTGGATGGAAATGCATGCATGCAGGACAGCTCCCATTCTTCAATAAGTTGGTTATCTGACAGAGATGTTTTAAGGCATGGGCAAAGTGGGTGCTAGCCCAGGGCCCAAGACTTCAGGGGGTCTTGGTAGAGCCTGATCTGTTCTGCAGAGAGTCTTGCACTGATGACGTCGAATAATTCTTAAACAGACCATTTTAAACACCGTTTTCCTTTAATTTTATTTTGACGTGAGTGATGTGTGGGAGTCTATTACAGACATTTTGCAGAGAAATGTTGTGTTTATGTGTTTCAACAGTATGCAACATCCTTCAAAAATTTTCTTTTAGATCAAAACAGCATGTCACACATGAGAAATGGGAGAGGATTCCCATAGATTATTTGCAACAATATTAGTGAGCTGCTGCTGTATTACAATGTTGAAAACACATAACTATCCCTGAAGGTACGCAGGCTTCGGGCTGCGTTCTTTTTGCCAACAGACAATTCACTGCCTGCACTGCAGCACGTCAATAAATAGTGCTGCAGTTGTGGGTGGCAAAATGATTGTCAAAGTGTTGGGAAGGAGAGCGGGCTTGTGTGGTGGTGGGGAGAGGAGGGGCACCCCTCGTTAAAAAAATAAAAGAAGGAGACAAACCCCGTGATGAGGCAAACACGGCATTGAGAGAGAGTTGGTGTTTGCTGTACGGCGCAATATCCACAAACCACCCCTGAATATTAGATGTAAACACATTTAGAATTTGGACCAGTGTATCTGTGCACAGTCAGTGAACTGGCCAAAGATGGCATGAAAGAGAAGAAATTAGATCATAAATTCAAAATTGTTCCAAACAGGGGCCCCAAAATACACTTGGTTTAGGGCCCCAAAATCCTTAAATTGTCCCTGCATCCGATAACTATTTGTCACCAACTCACTTTGGCCCATATTTATACTTTTTGATGCAAATCAGTGACAGGGCAGATTTACGTCAAAAAGTTTACCGCAGGCTAACGCCATTCCAACGCGCCAGCGGGGCGCCTTATTTATGGAATGACGTTAGCCGGCGCTGCAGCCTGGTTTACGTCAAAATAAATGATGGTAACCAGGCAGCGAAGGCGACGGGAAGACTAGGGGTTGTGCGCCAAAGAATGGTGCAAGTCAGATTAGAGTCAAAAATATTGTCTCTCACCTGACTAGTCGTCAAAATAAACGACGGTAACCAGGCAGCGGAGGTGAAGGGAAGACTGGGGGTTGTGCGCCAAAGAATGGTGCAAGTCAGATTAGAGTCAAAAATATTGTCTCTCACCTGACTAGCTCAATATTTTGACACACAACCCCCATGGAAATGATTCCTGTCTTAGCAAAGACAGGAGTCATGCCCCCCGCCCAATGGCCATGCCCTAGGGACTACTGTCCCCTGGGCATGGCCATTAGACACAGTGGCATGTAGGCGGCCCAAGTCAGGACCCCCTATGCCACATACAAAAAAATTATACTTACCTGCACTTACCTGCCCTCACCATGGATTGGTCCCCCCATCCCTGGGTGTCCTCCAGGGGTGGGCTAGGGTGGCAGGGGGTGTCCCTGGGTGCAGGGAAGGGCTCCTGTGGACTGCTTCCATGGTCTCCCACCATGGAAAAGAGCCCGCAGGTCCCTTAACGCCTGCCCTGACCCAGGTGTTAAAAAACAGCGCAAATCTGGCTGGGCACCTTGTTTTAAGGCCCGCCTCCTCCTGTGCATCATTTTGACGCAGGAGTATAAATAAGGCGCACATGCCTTAGAGGAATTTTTGCATGTCATTAGCGCAAGGTAGTTTTTCACGTATAAAAAATGACTCAAACTCCATAACTTTGGCGCTGGACGGGTTAGCGCTAAAGTATAAATATGGAGTTAAGTTTGCACTGAATTTGCAGTAAAAAAAATTACGCAAATCCGGCACAAACAGAGTATAAATATGGGCCTTTGTTTCCCCTCCTGAGATTTCAGTGAACAAATCACCCCATTCTGGGAGCTGTAATCTTGGTTCAGTTTAATTCAATCAATTGGACAGATACCCTTGAAAACAATGACTGGAAAAGGAAAGGCTTTGTCTAGAAACGTTGAGTCTATCTGAAATGGAGTCATGTTATAACCTTCGGTGGGTCCTGCATAAGACAAACACAATTGGAGCAAAGGGTGTTAAGGAGAAGCGGGCAACTGCATATAAATGGACACCTTCAAATGTAGAACTTTATAGATATTCACAAAATGTTCTCCATAGTGAGTCCCACAATAGAAGAGCATGGACAACTACTCCTGCAAACAACAGAAGTATGTATATACTGGCCCATATTTAAGATTAATGGCGCACTACTGCGCTAACGCAGTTGTGCATCATTTTTCTTAACAAGAGCTAACGCCATCCATGCGCCATATTTATAAAATAATGCACAATGGTGCTAAGGAATGGCTAGCGTCTCAGAAAAAGACGCTAGTCGGTGAGGGATGGCGCTAGGGGAAATGGCCTAGCGTCATTTTTTGACGCACAAGCAGCCAAATAATGACTCCTGTCTAAGTATAGACAGGAGTCGTTACCACTACCTCAATGCCCACCACAGGGACCAGTGTTCACTGGGCAAACCCAACATACCCAGTGCCAGGTAGGGGGCCCCAAGTAAGGGGCCCCCAATGGCGCACCACACACATACACATACACTAACCTGCAACTTACCTGGGATGGGCTCCCTACTCCTGTAGTGTCCCTTTGGTGTGGGTGGTGGTCAAGCTGGGGGTTGGGGTGGGCATCATTGTGCCCATTCCATGGTGTTTCCCCATGGAAATGGGCCTACCTGCACATTAATGCCTGGTCTGACTACGTGTTAAATAATGGTGCTAAGTGGGCTTAGCACCATTATTTAGGTCCACCTCCCACTTGCGCGTTGTTTCAGCGTTTGGTGTTAAATATGGCGCTGGGGGGCTAGCATCATTTTTAGGAAGGGAATGCCTACCTTGCTTTTCAATAACACAAGGTAGGTTGGCGCTTCATAAAAATGTCGCTAACTCCAAAATTTTGATGCTAGACGGGTATAGCATCAAAATATAAATATGAAGTTGTTAGCACCGCTTTAGCGTCAAAATAAATGGTGCTGAGACGACTCTACCCTTCCATAAATATGGACCCCAGTGTGGGAAAGTAAGAGCCCATTTCAAAGAATGAAGAAGGCCTTTAACCCCTCAGGTGCCTGGGGCGAGCTGGTCTCTTCCTCGGCTGCTGTCTGCCGAGGACGAGACCAGCTCATCCTGCACCCAGCCCAAGAGGGCCTCCCACCCACAACCCCCCGTCGTGGATGGAAGGGGAATCACTTCCCATTCAACCCCCTATCCCCCTGGCAATCTGATGACTCCAGCACGCTCACAGCACGCCGACGTCATCAAATCCTGCCGGGGACGTGCTGGAAGCCATTTGCTTCCAGCGCATTTGGAGAGAGGATTTTCAAACTGTGAGTCCTTCTCCTGGGAGGGTTTTGGGGGGCAAACAGACATAGGGGAAAGGAAAGAGTTTTTCCTTTCCCCGGTGCCTGTTTTCAATGGATTCCTGCTCCACGATCGCGGACGAGGCCCACGATCGTGGAGCAGGAATCCACCACTAGGCACCAGGGATGTTTTTTGTTGTTGATTTTGGGGAGCGACCCCTTAGACAAGGGTTGCTCCCATGGGGGCAATATCACATCTGTGTTTCGGTCCTCCCCCCAACCCGGGAGCTAGAGCTAGCAGTTTTTTAGCCCAATCTGCTCCTCGGGGGAGTCGAAACCCAGTGGGAACAAGGGATTATATTTATAATAATGTTTTAGGGTAGTGACCCCCTTGGTAAGGGTCGCTGCCCAGGGGGCAAGATTGTATTGTATATTTCGCCCCCCCCCCCCCCGGGCTAGATCAGCCATGTTTTTGGCTGATCTCTCTCCCGGGGAGGTCGAAACCCACTAGGCCCCAGGGATTGGTTTGTGTGTGTGTGTTTTTTGTGTCTTGGGGGCACCCCTTGGGCAAGGGTCGCCCACCCCAGGGGCATATTAGTGATGACCATTTCTGCAACCCTTGGGGGCAGACTGGTCTTTTTTTTTTTTTTAGGCCCATCTGCCCCCAAGGGGGGCAGAAGCCACCATGACCCCAGTGATTTATTTCTTAGTTTTTCTGTGTTGGGGGGGTGCCCCCTTTGGCAAGGGTCACCCGCCAAAGAGGGCACAGAACTGTTGGTCATTATTGCCCCCCTGGGGGGAGATCACCCTTTTTTTTAAGCCTGTCAGCCCCCAAGGGGGTAGAAGCCACCAAGACACCAAGGATTTTTTTATTTGATTTTTTTTTATTGTGGGGGTACCCCCTTTGGCAAACGGGGCACAGAACTGTTAGCCATTTCTGCCCCCTTGGGAGCAGATCAGTCTATTTTGTTTAGGCCCATCTGCCCCCAAGGGGGGCAAAATCTACTTCGGCACCAGGGATCTTGTGTGTGTGTTTTTTTTGGAGGGGACTGCCCCTTTGGCAAGGGTAGCCCCCCAAAGGGGCCACATTACTGATGGTCATTTCTGCCCCCCTTGGGGGCAAATCGGCCTATTTTTTTTTAGGACCATCTGCCCCCAAGGGGGAGACAGAAGCCACCAATACACCAGGGATTTTTTTAAAGTTTTTTTTTTGTGGGGCGGCCCCTTGGCCAAGGGTCGCCGCGCAGGGGGGCATACAACTGTTGGCCATTTCACCCCTTGGGGATAGATCGGCTTATTTTTCGTAGGCCCATCTGCCCCCAAAGGGGGCAGAATCTACTTAGGCACCAGGGAAAGTTTCTGAATGCTAGGTGGCGGGGAGTTTGTCAACTGAGAAAGTATTTGCATTTGTAATTATAACAGTTTATTTCTCCTTTTTGTTCTAGTTCAAAGCTTTTGCTTCCTTTGCTGTGGCTCCTTGCGGTTTTGGCTGTGGTTGACCTGCAGTTTGCATAGTTGCATGTTTTAGGTAAGTAAAAACAATTTACTCCAAAAAAGTATTGCTGCCATGCATGAATGACATGTTTGTAGGTGTTGTACTAAATGCAGGATTGTGTGTGAAATTGTCCTTAGATTTGTGCACAATATTATTTGTGTTGTCTTATGTCTGATTTGCTTTTCTTTTTTCTTTAGTGGGAAATCATTGGTGATTGCTGTGATTGTGCAGAGTAGTTGCTGGTAAGTCTAGCTTTTTCAGGAAAGTGAGTGGTATAGTTTTTGAGTCCATAACTCTTTGTGATAAAGCCAAACTTTGTTTATTACTTATTTTAGACAGTGCTGGTTGTTGTTAGCGCATTTGTCAAGTTACACTTCTTAAAAAGGATCATGGCGAGCTGCAGAGTGACCACTCAGCAGGTTGTTGGCATGCTTTTTGAGTCGTGTTTTGACCATGATTATGACACTGACTCTGCATCTGAGGCAGAGGAGGAAGTGGGAGATTCTGGCAGTGAATTTTCTGTCCGAGAGGAATCTTCTGATGAAGAAGCCACTCTCAGTGCAGATGAAGGGCACTGATGTGCCAAGAGTGCAGCAGGGTGGGGCTGAAAGGTTTCCCATTGGAAGATCTGAACTGTGGGTTGCCCGAAACATGGAGCAGCCACAGTTGCCTGCCTTTACTGGCTTCCCAGGGTGTAGAGGGAATACAGAAAACTTTTTGCCTGTCAATTTCTTTCAGTTGTTTATGGACGATGTATTTTTGGAAGAGATTGTTGAGCAGACTAATTTGTATGCAGAGCACTATTTGAGGGACAACGCTGCCAGACTTAGGCCTCAGTCTAGAGCTACCCAGTGGATTCCCACAAATCTGGAAGGGTTGAAAAGGTTCCTGGGTTTGACATTTTTGATGGGGTTGATAAGGAAGCCGTCACTTTCTTCTTATTGGTCTACTAGTCCCTTGATGGCAATGGCTATATTTCCTGCAACCATGAGTCATTATCAGTATTTGCTTCTTCTTCAGATGCTGCATTTTGTTGACAATGCTTTAGCCTTGCCATGAGATCACCCTGATTGTGACCGTCTTTTTAAGATTAGGCCTGTCCTTGATCATTTTGTAGATTGATATTCAGAGGTCTATGTTCCAGGGAAAGAAATATCTGTAGATGAGTCTTTGGTCCTGTTCAAGGGGCATTTGGTTTTTAAGTAGTACATTCCTAGCAAGAGGGCCTGGTATGGAATTAAGATGTATATGCTGTCTGATTGTAGTACAGGATATGTGTATAATTTCTGGTAGAGATTCCAGTATTGACCCCCCTGGTTGTCCGCCCAGTTTTGGAGTTAGTGAGGAAATTGTGTGGAAACTTGGTAGATGACTGTTTAACAAAGGTCACCATTTGTACATAGATAACTTCTACACTGGAGTGCAGTTATTCAAGGAATTGGACACTGTTGTCTGTGGCACAATCTGTTCTAACCGGAAAGGCTATCCAAGGGAGCTTGTCTGTAAAAATCTTGAGAGGGGACAGTGCAGTGCCTTGTGTAATAATGAGCTGCTAGCTCTGAAATTTGCAGACAGGAGGGATGTGTACATGCTAAGTACCATCCATGATGAGAGTACTTCCCCTGTGACTGTTCAGGTTCAGGTTGCGGAAGTGCGTAAACCTGCATGCATTTTGGACTACAATAAGCACATGGGTGGTGTTGATAGAGTAGATCAGAGGTTGGAACCTTACATTGCTGTTCGTAAGTCTTACATGTGGTATAAAAAGGTGGCCATCCATTTGTTTAATTTAACAACTTTTAATGCTTTTATTGTGTTCAAGGATTGTTCCCCTGAGTCAAGGATGAAACTTGTTAAATTTCAGGAGTCAGTGATAGAGAGTCTTATTGTGGTGAAACAGGCAAGAGTTCCTAAAGAAGCAGTGGTGGAGGATGTGGCTAGATTGAAAGATCGCCACTTTCCTGATTTCTTTCCTCCCACTCCCAAAAAAGACTTTCCCACTAAGAAATGTAGAGTCTGTGCCCGAAGAAGTATCCTGAGGGAGAGCCGGATGTACTGCCCGGATTGTCCTTCAAAGCCTGGGCTGTGCGTGGCTGGTTGTTTTAGGAGTTACCACACCCAGAAGAATTACTGGGAACTACCATGAGCACAAACTGCCTCTTTTATATTTCATATGTTCATATGTTCAGTTTCACGGTTGGCATTACTGTCATGTATTTAGTTAAAGCTTTTGTGTTTGTAGTTTGTACTTATTTATAATTAGTTAGTGGTTTCTTTGTTGTTTAAAAAGAACGTATGGCGGTGTTCATGGAGTGGCGCTTGGCTGGCGGTGCTCGTGGAGTGGCGTTTGGCTGGCGGTGTGCGTGGAATGGCGCTTGGCTGGGGGGTTGGAGTGGCGCTTGGCTGGCGGTGTGCATGGAGTGGCACTTGGCTGGCAGTGTAAATAGTGACTTGCTGTTGGCCACTGCTAGCCAAACGCCAGTCCACATACTCCCATCAGCTGGTGTGATTGCTGTATCAGGCATATGGGCCCTTGAATGACACTGTCTGTTGATGCGAGTGTTGTAATGTGCTGGGCCGTGGCTGGCGGCATGAATGGTCTTGTGCATGTCATGTATGAAAGGTGTGCGAATGGATTGTAAAGCAGCTGGTGCCTTGACGCGGCTTTACAGCTCACAGCTATGAGTCATTGGTTCCGTTTTTTTGTCTTTCAGTTATTAACTGTACATTTCTTTTTTGTGAATTCTCTTCTTAATAAAATTTGATCTACTAAACCATCACTCACCGCGTACCAAATCCAACCAGTATGTGTGGTAAAAATGACAAAACCTGCTCTGCTGTAATCAGGCATCAAAGCACACCCGTGACCTGCTAGGTGTCTCGGGTGGGACTCCGATGATGAAGCATACCACCAACTTGGTTGGTGGGTGAAGGGTCTTTTGAACATAACCTAAGTGCGTTTCTTTTCACAATTGTAGTGTTTGGAACATCACAGAAGGATGTGGATACATCAAAATGATCTATTACAAAACTGCCTCTTTTTGTGGGGGGGGGGAACACCTGCGTTTTTGGCCCTGGGTGCGACAGTCATCTGGTGAAACCTACCAAACCCAGACATTTTTTTAAACTAGACACCCGGTGGAGTCCAGGGAGGTGTGGTTTGCATGGATAAACAACATTTTTTGCCCATACTCCCTGCAAACCTCAAAATTTGCCTAAAAAAACATATTTTCCTCACTTTTCTTTGTAGGATCACTGCGCTGGCACACATTTCCTACAACCCAACATTCCCCTCAGTCTCCCATGTAAAATGATACCTCACTTGTGTGGGTCACCAAGCAGAGACAGCCTGAAAATGTATTAAGACAAATTGTGCTTACCAACTCGCTGTGCTATCATCTCAATCTCTACACATTTTTGGCCTTTTCCTGTTGCAGGCACCTGGGCCACCCACACAAGTGAGGTATCATTTTTATAGGGAGTCCGAGGGAAACATTGGGTGGTAGGAAATTTGTACCGACACAGTGATCCCACAAAGAAAAGTGTGGAAAATGTGATTTTTTTCAGCTATATTTGAGGTTTGCAGAGGAGTCTGGGTAAGAAAATGTTGGGCGATCCACACAAGTCACACCTTTCTGAACTACACCGGGTGTCTAGTTTTCAAAAATGTGTGGGTTTGGTAGGTTTTCCTAGATAACCGCCACACCCGGGACCAAAAACACAGGTGCACTCCTCCCCCCTTGTAAAAACAGGGAGCTTTATAATAGATCATTTTGATGTGTCCACATTGTGTTTTTTGGGCATTTCCTAACACGGGCACTGGGTCTACCCACACAAGTGAGGTACCATTTTTATTGGGAGACTTGAGGAAACACTGGGTGGAAGGAAATTTGTGGCTCCTCTTAGATTCCAGAACTTTCCATCACCAAAAGGTGAGGAAAAAGTGTGTTTTTTGGCCAAATTTCACAGCTAGGCACTTTGCGAAAAACAGCTCCGTTTTCTTTGGGAAAACGTGATGTGTCTACGTTGTGTTTGAGTGCATTTCCTAGCGCGTGCACTGTGTCTACCCACACAACTGAGGTACCATTTTTATTGGGAGACCTGGGGGAACGCTGGGTAAAAGGATGTTTGGGGCTCCCCTCAGATTCCAGAACTTTCCATCACCAAAATGTGAGGAAAAAGTGTGTTTTTTGGCCAAATTTTGAGGTTTGCAAAGGATTCTGGGTAACAGAACCTGGTGAGAGCTCCACAATTCACCCCATTTGGAATTCCCCTTGGTGTCTAGTTTTCAGAAATGTCCAGGTTTTCTAGGTTTTCCTAGGTGCCGGCTGAGCTAGAGGTCAAAGTCCACAGCGAGGCACTTTGCAAAAAACAGGTCAGTTTTCTTTGGGAAAATTTGATGTGTCCATGTTGTGTTTTGGGGCATTTCCTGTTGCGTGCACTAGGTCTACCCACACAAGTGATGTACAGTTTTTATCAGGAGAATTTGAGGAATGCTGAGTGGAAGGAAATTTGTGGCTCCTCTTAGATTCCAGAACCTTCCATCACGAAATGTGAGGAAAAACGTTTTTTTTTTTGCCAAATTGTGAGGTTTGCAAAGGATTCTGGGTAAAAGAACCTGGTAGAGCCCCACCAGTGACCCCCTTCTGAATTGCCCTAGGTGTCTAGTTTTCAAAAATGTATAGGTTTGCTAGGTTTCCCTAGGTGCCCGCTGAGCTAGAGGCCAAAATCCACAGCTAGGCACTTTGCGAAAAACAGCTCAGTTTTCTTTGGGAAAATGTAATGTGTCTACGTTGTGTTTGAGTGCATTTCCTAGTGCGTGCACTGTGTCTACCCACACAATTGAGGTACCATTTTTATTGGGAGACCTGGGGGAACGCTGGGTAAAAGGACGTTTGGGGCTCCCCTCAGATTCCAGAACTTTCCATCACCGAAATGCGAGGAAAAAGTGTTTTTTTACCACATGTTAATGTTTGCAAAGGATTCTGGGTAACATAACCTGGTGACAGCCCCACAAATCACCCCATTCTGAATTTCCCTGGGTGTCTAGTTTTAAAAAGTGTATAGGTTTGTTAGATTTCCCTAGGTGCAGCCTGAGCTAGAAGCTAAAATCCACAGCTAGGCACTTTGAAAAAAACAGGTCAGTTTTCTTTGGGAAAATGTGATGTGTCCATGTTGTGTGTTGGGGCATTTCCTGTCACAGGCACTAAGCCTACCCACACAAGTGAGGTACTATTTTTATCATGAGACTTTGGGAAAAGCTGTGTGGAAGGAAATGTGTGGCTCCGCTTAGATCCCAGAACTTTCCATTACCAAAATGTTAGGAAAAGTGGTTTTTTTTGCTACATTTTGAGGTTTGCAAAGGATTCTGGGTAACAAAACCTGGTGAGAACCCCACAAGTCACCCCATTCTGGATTCCCCTAGGTGTCTAGTTTTGAAAAATGCACAGGTCTGGTAGGTTTCCATAGGTGCCAGCTGAGCTAGAGGCCAAAATCTACAGCTAGGCACTTTCCCAAAAAACATGTCTGGTTTCAATGTAAAAATGTGATGTGTCCATGTTGCATTTCCTGCTGCAGGCATTAGGCCTACCCACACAAGTGATGTAACGTTTTTATCAGGAGACTTGGAGGAATGCTGAGTGGAAGGAGATTTGTGGCTCCTCTTAGATTCCAGAACCTTCCATCACGAAATGTGAGGAAAACGTTTTGTTTTTTTGCCAAATTGTGAGGTTTGCAAAGGATTCTGGGTAAAAGAACCTGGTAGAGCCCCACCAATGACCCCCTTCTGAATTGCCCTCGGTGTCTAGTTTAAAAAAATGTATAGGTTTGCTAGGTTTCCCTAGGTGCCAGCTGAGCTAGAGGCCAAAATCCACAGCTAGGCACTTTGCGAAAAACAGCTCCGTTTTCTTTGGGAAAACGTGATGTGTCTACGTTGTGTTTGAGTGCATTTCCTAGCGCGTGCACTGTGTCTACCCACACAACTGAGGTACCATTTTTATTGGGAGACCTGGGGGAACGCTGGGTAAAAGGATGTTTGGGGCTCCCCTCAGATTCCAGAACTTTCCGTCACCGAAATGCGAGGAAAAAGTGTTTTTTTGCCACATGTTAAGGTTTGCAAAGGATTGTGGGTAATAGAACCTGGTGACAGCCCCACAAATCACCCAATTCTGAATTTCCCTGGGTGTCTAGTTTTAAAAAATGTATAGGTTTGTTAGATTTCCCTAAGTGCAGCCTGAGCTAGAAGCTAAAATCCACAGCTAGGCACTTTGCAAAAAACAGGTCAGTTTTCTTTGGGAAAATGTGATGTGTCCCTGTTGTGTTTTGGGGCATTTCCTGTCACAGGCACTAAGCCTACCCACACAAGTGAGGTACTATTTTTATCATGAGACTTTGGGAAATGCTGGGTGGAAGGAAATGTGTGGCTCCGCTTAGATCACAGAACTTTCCATTACCAAAATGTTAGGAAATAGTGGGGTTTTTTGCTACATTGTGAGATTTGCAAAGGATTCTGGGTAACAAAACCTGGTGGGAGCCCCACAAGTCACCCCATTCTGGATTCCCCTAGGTGTCTAGTTTTAAAAAATGCACAGGTTTGGTAGGTTTCCATATGTGCCAGCTGAGCTAGAGGCCAAAATCTATAGCTAGGCACTTTCCCAAAAAACATGTCTGATTTCAATGTAAAAATGTGATGTGTCCATGTTGCATTTCCTGCTGCGGGCATTAGGCCTACCCACACAAGTGAGGTACCATTTTTATCGGGAGACCTGGGGGAACACAGAATAGAAGAACAAGTGTTACTGCCCCTTGTCTTTCTCTACATTTTGTCCTTCGAAGTGTAAGACAGTGTGTAAAAAAGATGTCTGTTTGAGAAATGCCCTGTCATTTACATGCTAGTATGGAGGCCCCGGAATTCAGAGATGTGCAAATAACTACTGCTTCTCAACACCTTATCTTCTGCCCATTTTGGAAATACAGAGGTTTCCTTGACACCTATTTTTGACTCTTTATATTTTACCAAATAAATTGCTGCCTACCCAGTATGCAATGAAAACCCATTGCAAGGTGCACCTCATTTATTCGCTCTGGGTATCTAAGGTTCTTGATGAACCTACAAGCTCTATATATCTTCATAACCAGCAGAGCCTAGCAAAAGTAACGATATAGTGCTTTTGAAGATCTGACATCACAGGAAAAAGTTACAGAGTAAAAATGTGGAGAGAAATGGCTGTTTTTTTCACCTCAATTTCAATATGTTTTTATTTCAGCTGTTATTTTCTGTAGGAAAACCTTGAAGGATCTACACAAATGACCCGTTGCTGAATTTATAATTTTGCCTACTTTTCAGAAATGTTTATCTGTCCAGGATCCAGCATTGGTTTTACACCCATTTCTGTCACTAACTGGACGAAGGCTAAAAGCACAAAAAATAGTAAAAATGGGCTATGTCCCAGTAAAATGCCAATATTGTGTTAACAAATGTGGTTCTCTGATTAAAGTCTGCCTGTTCCTGAAAGCTGGGAATATGGTGATTTTAGCACTGCAAACCCTTTGTTGATGCTATTCTCATGGAAAAAAACACAAGCTTTCTTCTACAGCCCTTTTTCCCATTAAAAAATACCTTTCTGCTGTATTCTGGCTAATTTCTTGATCTCCATCAGGGGAACCCATAAACTCTAGGTACCTCTAGAATCCCTAGGATGATAGAAAAAAGGACACAAATTTGGCGAGGTAGCTTATGGACAAAACGCTATGAGGGCCTAAGCACAAACTGCCCCGAATAGCAGGGGGAAAAGGCCTGGCAGCGAAGGGGTTTAACCTTTCGGAAAAACAATGTTTTATCTTCAGGTGAAAAATACTTCTCGGTACTGCAAAGTATGTTTTCTTTGGTATAAAAGCGATTTTCAGAGGAAAGTGAATGTAAGCTTCAGATGATTTAACTTTTTTTCTAACAGCAAATGTTACCCCTTTAGAGTCCAACACCTTCCCCCAATATGGTTAGATTGGAGTGAAAATAATAAACATCACTCCTTTAGTGTCCAACACCTTTTCCCAATATGGTTAGATTGGAGTGGGAATAGTAAATGTAACACCTCTATTGTGTAATACCTCCCTCAATACGATAGGATTAGAGTGGTAATAGTAAATGCCACCTCTTTAATGTCCAATACCTTCCCCTATTATGGTTACATTTGAGTGGGATTAGAAAATGTAACCCCTTTAGTGTCCAACCCTTTCCCCAATATGGTTAAATTGTAGTGTGACTTGTAACTGTCACCCTTTTAGTTTTCAACACTTTCCCCAAATTATTTTAGATTGAAGTGAAAATAGTAAATGCCTTTTCTTTGCTATCCAATACCTTCCATAAAGTGGTTTATATTGAAGTGGGAATAGTCAATGTCAACCTTTTAGTATCCCAAATCTTCTTTGAATTGGTATAGATTCAAGTGGGAATAGAAAATGACACCCTTTTAGTGGCCAAACATCCAAACTACCAGCAAGCTTCACACATCTTCACGCATACCCTTACGACGACCATTTGTTTTTAAAATGGAGAATACTATTAATGTTTGTTATTGTGGAAGTTCTTTGTGTTAAAATATAAATACACAATATGGCATCAAACACATTGAATTGACCCCCACCACAACCATTTATGCCATGCACTGCATTTTTGTCAATGATCTGACAGGAATGGCGAGAATAATTTTAAATTACATATCTACATGTGATGAAGAAAACAATTTCACTGCGGTAAAAAAAGAAAATATTGTTGCACTGTTTAGGTCCTCAAAGATTAAAAACATATAATTGCATAGAAAAGAAACATAGACAACAAGAACAAGTCAATGTGTTTACAAATGCTTTAGAGGATTTGGACAGATATTACGCACCCACAGTATGTGTAGGAATTGATCGTTATAAATTTTATTAGAGGAAACAGGAAAAGAAGGAATCAAGTGAAGATTACGTGTTGGCATTAAAAAATTTGACATTAACATGTAGGTTCGGCATTTTCCATGATGAAATGATAAGAGATCAAATTGTTATATACACTGCAAACCAAAATATATGCAATTGTTTGAGGGCTAATGGGGAAGCACCTTTACAAGAAGTGATAGAGGTAGTAAAAAAAGCAGAACTGACCGAAATATGTGCAAAAGCAGTATTAATGGGAAACAAAAAGGAGGGATAGCACAGATTTGAGTCTAAAAAACTAGTCAACAAGATAAAAAAAAGGAAAAAAATATGAATATGATGGACAATAAGTCAAACAAAGTTCTTACAAACCAAGTCTTAAAAAAGAAGATCATATAACCATAGTTAAATGCTTCAGGTGTTGAATTACAGGTCATTATGCAAATGATAGGAAATGTGTGGCCTGGTACCAGAAGTGTTTCAGGTGTGGAATCATTGGACATTTTCTTAAAGTCTGCAGGAAAAAAAAGGAGATTGCCGTTAAATTATTAGAAAGTGCTACAGATTCAAAATCCTAATAATGGATAATGATCATAAGAACATGTGTGTTCTTAATATAAAAAACACTGACCTATCAACGACAAGTAATCAATGGAAGAAACTAAAATGTAACATGTCAATTGGGAATGTTACTATTACTATCAGAGCAGATTCTGGGTCACCTTACACAATTATAAGAAAAATGGTATGGTGAGACATAGTGTAAAATGTATGTTTCGAAATCTGGTCCTTCAGTATTAGGTTGGTGGGATCAAGGGGAACTAGGTATGATCCCAACAGCACAGAACCTGCTTCTGTGATCCAAGACGAGGGCATGAATGAGAAAACTATAAAAACATTATTTTCCACAGGTGTTTTCAGGTATTATAGGTAACCTCAAAAAAGTTCAACACAAAATTCTCATAAAGGATAATGTCATACTGTCAGTCCATTAGGCAAGAAATATACCTTCAGGCATTAGGAATGAGGTATCTAAAGAATTAGACAAACTACAACAAGCAGGTATTATTGAACAAATTGAGGCGTTGGATTGGATTGCACCATTGGTAGTGGCGAAACGTGCCAATGGTAATCTGAGGTTATGTGTTGATTTAAGGGATTTGAATAAGAATATAATGGTGGATCAATTTCCGTTACCTAAAATCAACTAAATAATAGCATTGACTAAAGGCATGGAATGGTTCACCACTATTTACTTAACCTCAACTTACCATCAGATGTCTTTACTTCCTGATAGCCGCATACATACTGCTTTTATCACACCATTTGGCTGTTATCAATTTGTTAGAGTTCCGTTTGGACTGGCGTCGGCGGCAGCCATGTTCCAAAGATTAATGTTTAAACTATTTAGCAAACTACATGATGTGATTTTTTTTCAAGCTGATATCCTTATTATGGGAAAATCAAAAATGAACATAATGCTAAAGTGAAAAAAAGTTCTACAAGTGTTAAATGATAATGGACTCACTGCTGAGTACAGTGAATGTAAAATTGCAAAACAAAGTGTCACATATTTAGGGTATGAGATCAGTGGGAAGGGTGTGGAACCAAGGACTGGTTTAGTGGTTTAGTGGTTGCGATAAAAGAAGGACCTGCCCCTAATAATAAAGATGAGGTTAGAGCATTCTTAGGATTAGTAGAGTTTTATTCCAAATATGTGCACAAGTTCTCCAGTAAAACGTACCCCATTAGACAGTTATTGAAAACAAAATGTGTATTTGAGTGGTCAAAAGAGTGCCAGGAAGCTTTCCAAACTATTAAAGATAGCATACTCAAGGTTTTGATCCCAGCAGCAGAGGCATTGGTGCGGTACTTACACAAATCGATAATCGAGGAAAACAGTGTGTGATTGCATTTACTTCCCATTCAATAACAGATACGGAAGCAAAATATTCTGTTATCGAACGAGAAACGCTGGCATGTGTATGCGGTTTGGAACATTTTAGGTCATTTATATGGGGTACAAACGTTATCTTACGAAGCGACCAGAAACCCCTCACTAAAGTCTTGACAACAAGTGGGTTATTCAGAGCTTCTGCACATATAGCTCATATGTCTATAAGACTTTTAGATCATAAGTATGAAGTGCAATATGTACCGATAGTAAAGAACAAAATTGCTGATTTCTTGAGCAGAATGTCACTGGTAGAACCAGATTCTCAAGTGAATAAAATTTAAAATTATTGTGTGGCAGATGTGGTTGATGAATAACAGAAGAAGAATGGAGCAAGACATCTGAAGAGGATACAACTTTAACCAAGGCACAAACCTTGTTATGTGAAGAATGGCCTACTGAAAATGACCTGGAAGGAAATGTACATGTATTTTGGGAATTGAAAGAAGAGTTATCCATTGAAAACAAATAAAGTAATGAGTAATGGTAGACTCATTCCCCGGATGTACTAAGAAACAAAATACTGGATATCTGTCATGAGGGGCATTTAGGCATTTCTAAAATAAAAAGTCAAATTATGGAGTTACATTGGTAGCCAGGAATGGGTGTGACTATTGAAAGAAAGGTGAGAGAATGTGTTCCATGCAATGAATCAGAGAAAACCTTGACAACATTTAAACCTCCATTGTGTCCTATTAAGTGCCCAGACAGGCCTAGATAGAACTGGCCCCATACATGCAGAAGAAAGGACCCAAATACATTGTGGTAATGATATATCACTTTTCCAAATGGCCAGAAGTAGCAGTTATGAGTAAAGTTGACTCTCAAGCCATGGTTAATTATTTTGCCAACATTTTTTGAGAGAAGCTTTGTCAAAAGTCATTGTTACAGATAATGGGCCACAAAAAACATGTTACCACATCAATTTCTCACCCAGCAGGTAATGGTGCTGTTGAACATTTCAACCGAGTACTGAAGAACAGCATACAATTAGCAGAAAGCGCAAAGTTGTTTTGAGAGAGAGAAGTGTGGAGAACAGTATGGTTGCATAGAACAACACCTTGTAATTCCACAGGCTACAGTCCTTTTGAAATAAAGAGAGGCAGGATTCCATTAAGAAAAGACAACATTGGTTGGATGTTCAAGGGGAGGAAGAGTAAGTGGGCAGCTGAGGCAGTCAAAAAGAATATTACGGACACACAAGCACGGTCAAAAAGTTATTATGATCCCACTCACAGATATAAAGAAGTAAATGTGCAAGTTGGTGATTTGGTAAAGGTGAAAGCACCAGGGTTTACAAAATATGGAAAAGGAAAAGTTTACCCACCTTTAAAACTGGTGAAAGTGTTATGCAATGCTCTGTTGCTTGATGATGGAAAAGTATGGCGCCTGAGCCGGGTCTCACCATTCAAGGGGAGGATAAATATAGGTGTGAATGAGGCTACCTGGTTGATGGATCCGGTAACCAGCGAGGATGAAGATATGCAGGAAGTAGAAAATGGAAACAATAATGCACCAAGAGAAGAAATACAAATATTTGATGATGACACACTAACTTTTGAAAACAGCAAAGAATACATGCAAGTGTCACATAAGGGAATGGAAGTTATTAGCAAAAACAAAAAAATAGCGAATGGTGATGATAAATTTAGTAGGTGCGGAAGGAAAATTACCAGACTGGGGAAGTTAAATGACTATGAATGTAATCATTGAAAAACATGTCTCTATTCAGATTTCTGTTTTAGGAAAATTCTACTTATAGTTATAAGTAATTTCCTTGTATACATATGTAACCTATTAATAGCTGAGTTCTTTTAGCATTATTACTGAAGTTATTTTCTTAAATGTTAATTGGGACAACATATATATACATATATAAGGGGGGAATGTGTTGTGATGATTTAGTATGATCATAGATAGAGTAGGTTAGAATGTAAGTAGGCAGCTTTTCCTGTTCACTACACAGTAGAAAAGTGTAGTTAGAATGTATTTGTATGAACATTCAGGATTGGTGGTTGGGAAGATAAGAAAGAGTTGGATAACTTATGTTATAAGTTGGAGCTGTATTTTTTGTGAAATAAACTCCTGAAACTATTGCTGGCATATTGTCATCTTAATATTATCTCCTTTTCAGGCTAGACCTGGCTGCAAGACCTGGGGGTGCACAGAGACTGAGCGAAGACCGTGATTGAGCAGGTTGAGTGGCCTTTTCTCACAATAAGCATACCTGGGACCAGGGGCTTGAGCCCTCCTACCACCACTCCCCCGCAACCTGACTTTATGCCCCAGCACATGTGGGGCTTCCCCCGCAGGTTTAAAACCCTGAACGATCACTGCCCAGGCAGAGCAGCAAGTGTGGTGACCCCCAGGGAGGAGGACATACATGGAATTGAAGGAGTGATCAGTAGAACCCATGAAGAGAAGCGAACAGCCACCTACATTGGCTCAGGAGGTTTGAAGACCTTTAAGCCTGAAGCACTAGGGATCGGGAGCTGGGAACTAGGGTGATCACTCACAAAGACCAAAGCAGATAGGTGCCTTAACACTTGCACAGAGTGCCAGAGTTCTAACACAAGTTAGCCGCCCCACCTCAAAGGTCTATCCTTCAGGGGGTCTACCCCACCTCTCTTAGGGCCAGATGTACGAAGCCTTTTGCATGTCGCAAACTGCAAAAAACGCAGTTTGCGGCATGCAAAAGGCCGAACGCGATGCTCATTCCCAAATTGCGAGTCGGTACTGACTCGCAATTTGGGAGTGCGACTCGCAAATAGGAAGGGGTGTTCCCTTCCTATTTGCAACCACATCGCAATTCAGAGTTGCTTTGTGACCGCGAATGCGGTCGCAAACCAACTCGCAGTTACCACCAGTGTCACACTGGTGGTAACTCATTCGCAAAAGGGAAGGGGTCCCCATGGGACCCCGTCCCCTTTGTGAATGCCGAAAAAAACGAAACCAAATGGTTTCGGTATTTTTTTCATTTTGCAGCTCGTTTTCCCTTAAGGAAAACGCGCTGCAATTTTTTTTTTTTAAACTGCTTTATTGAAAAAGCAGTCACAGACATGGAGGTCTGCTGACTACAGCAGGCCACCATCCCTGTGAGTGCAGGGACTCGCTATGGGGTCGCAAACTGCGATCCACCTCATGAATATTGATGAGGTGGGTCTTTGAGACCCCATAGCGAGTAGCAGAAGGTGTCTGAGACACCTTTCTGCATCCAATTGTGCGAGTTGCAAATTGCGAGTCGGTCAGACTCGCAATTTGCAACTCGCAAAATTGGAATTTCCTACATCTGGCACTTAGTCCCCACGACTGTATCGCAGCCATGGGCAAATACACTAAGAACTGCAGGGTGGTAGCAGTGCATTTCCTGAAAATGGGCATGGTAGGACCCGAAAGGTGGAACGACAGGCCACCTGAAATACTACACACCTCAGAGGGCCCCCATTGCAAGACATACTCCAGGCAATAATGGCAACAAGGGAAGTCCTAGAAAACAATATAGATACGCTAGGGGCTGAATTTGGAATTCTGAAAAATGACCATCGCTGGCTCACTGAGCGCGCCACTATGACAGAGCGAACACTATCAGAGATTCCACCTGAACTCCGGGATGTCCATTCGAAAGTGTCAGCCATGGAAAAAAGAGTCCATGTCATTGAACAATGAGGTGAAAATGCTGAAAATCATTCTAGAAGAAATAACATCTGAATAATTGGACTACCTGGGAAAGTGAAGGGGAATGATATGGTGACCTTCCTAGAGAATTGGATCAGAGATGAGCTAGTCCCAGAGTACCTGTCACCCTTTTATGCCCTAGAAAGGGTGCATAGAGTACCCACTTGGCCCCCCGCACTGGGGTCCTCTGCGCCCCGTGGTGGCAAAACTGTTTTACTATCGAGACAGAGACTCCATATTAGCACAAGCTTGTAAAGCAGGAAACTTGGTAGTGGATAACAGCGCAGTGATGAAATTCCCTGATTTTACGATGGAAGTGCAGAAACAAAGGGCCACTTTCCTCACTGCAGAACACCAACTCCACCAGATGGGAGTGTGTTATGCTATACTCTTTCCTGACCGCCTTAGATTGGTGATGCCAGAAGGTACACAATTCTTTCAACCCCTCAAGAGACATGGGCTTGGATTGAGAAGCAACCACAGGCGGAAATACATCGAGACACGGATGGCCACCCACCAAAGCTGAGAAGACAGCGTAACAGCCCTAGGGGAGCGAGGAGAGGATCCCCTTTGGTAGCAAAGGCCTAACAAGACCAACAGAGGGCACTGGAGGTAGCTGCGGCCCTGGGAACAGACAAGAACTGCAGACCCCCAGCCTCAGAGGAGAACAAAGATACCAGGAAAGACAAAAGCAACTCCGAAACAGACAACTAAATGCCTCGACTGAGCCCTTAGACTCTGATCCCAAGATGCCCATAGTAACTGTTAAAACAGCAGAGGAACTGATCTGAGCAGCAGATGCTGAATTGTCCACTTGAATTGCAAGGGGACGTGCCCCTGGACCAGCATAGAAATATGTCACTTTTTGGGACCAAGTGGGAAACTTACATTGATGATGCTTGCTCTGGGGGGTCCTGATGAACCCTCATATCCTTTACTGTTGTGGTTTGCACTGGGGGGGTCTAGCTGGTGGAGCAGTGGGCCGGCAGGAACTAGGACTGTCCACCCTTGTTTAGAAGTGGGCTTACCCACTATGTCTTCGAATTTACTGACAGTTTGGACAGGGAAGGAGCTATCACTTGTCCTGGGGTTGGGGAGTTAATTTGCTATATGTTGGGATACATAGGGTTCATCCTGCTTCAGGGGATAGTGCTCCCATCCATTATGAGAGATTATAGGGGGATCCATTTCATCACGTCCACGGAGGATGACTAGGAGATTCATACACCACACCCTGATGTCTGCTCCCACATGATATAGTATATTATCTTGGAATGTGAGATGGATCCACACAATGTCTAAAGGAAATGGAGTCTTTTCCTACCTGATCAGGCGTGGGGTACAGATAGCGCTCTTGCAAGAGACCCATATCATGGCCAAAGAGGGGGCTGCATTATACCACCGTTGATGGGGACAAGCATACTACACAAGCTATTCAGCATTTGGCAGAGGCATACCCTATCAGCACACAATACATTTCATTGACGCTGATGGTTGTTATGTAGCAGTTGCGGGCCGTCTGGATGGTAGAGACATCACCCTCATAAATGTCTGTGCCCGGAACACAGATCAAACGAGGTTCCTGATGGATCTTTCTAGCCATCTTACAACATAGCTAATGGGGGAAGTGATAATAGGGCGCGACTTTAATTGCATATTCCTTTTATTCCTCACTACACAACCTCCACGTATGACTGGACACATTTCTATGTACGCTGGAGGTACATAACCAAGTACACGACGTAGAATACCTTTCTAGGACCCTGTCAGACCATAATCCAGTTGTATTACAACTAAATTGAGGGGGACCTCTTCCACTAATCTTAACATGGAAATTCAGGCCAGAAGCCCTGGAAGACCCTGGGTACAAGGACCAGACAGATCAAAATATCAGGCATTATTTTAAGGAGAATGCATGAACGATATCCACAGCAGGGAGGGAGTGGGAAGCCTTTAAGGTTGTCCTGCAAGGACGCTGCATCACAGAAACAGTGGGCATTTGACGCACTCTACTAAAAGAGGTCTCAACAGCTGAATTGGAGGTGAGATGTCTAGAACAAGAGAGACTGGGAGCCCCTGACCTCTAGGTCCTACTGGCAGCGAAAAAGAAAGCAGCGGAACAGATTGAATGCCTCAACTGCTTTGATTATAGAGCTTATATGATCAAGACCCATGCAGAGTGTAATAAATTGTGGCAGCTTCTGGCATGGTTGGCCAACCGTACTAGGCGAGGTACTTCTATAGTTCAGCTGGAAAACAACCTAGGCACACAGGTGTATTGACAGGCTGGCATTAACCAGGAACTCTACACTCAATATTCAACACTCTATAAGAGCAGGATGGTGGGCGCTGCAGGAGTGGTGGAGGACTACCTTACACCATTGAGCCACCCAACAATTACCCCTGACGAGGCAAAACAACTGTGGAGTGATATCACATGCAGGAAGTTAGGGCAATGATCAAACACCCTGCAAGAGGGGCAACACTGGGAAAGGATGGATTCCTGCTGGAATTTTATTCCACCTATGCCAATCTCTTAGCTCCAAAGCTGGTGGATGTGTATAGGGAGGCTAAAGCATTGGGCATGTTACTGGACAACACACGAGAAGCTCTTAAAGTACCTCCTTTGAAGCCAGGAAAGCCACCTCAGGACATGCAAGCATACACACCCCTGTCCATCCTGAATGTGGACTATAACATTCTCAGCAGAATTCTGTTCACTAGACTCCTACCGTACATGCTCAAGCTGATCCATCAAGACCAGGTGGGGTTCATCCCGGGGCGTAACACGGCCCAGAACACCCACCAGCTTTTGTTGGTCCTAGAATCGGTTCTAGAGACGCACACTCTGCGATTTTTGCTGTGGCTATCGAAAAAGCATTTGGTAGCCTGGAGTTGGATTATCTGTATCGAGTCATTGAGAGCTTCTGCTTGAGCAAGGGATTCCTGACCTGGACCAAGCTACTCTATTCTGCCCCTAGAGCCAGAGTCAAGGCTGGTAAACACATCTAAGAGAACTGCATGGTTAAATGGCAGGGAATGCCTGCTATTGCCACTGCTATTTACATTGGGGATGGAGCGACTGGCGGCCAGGGCCAGGAGAGGACAGGATTAGCCGGGACTAACAGTGAGGAGTATGACACAATACATTGCGCTCTACGCAGATGACCTGCTAATATTTCGACATGATGTTACCAAGGACATTACAGGACCAAGTGCCTACAGGATCAGTTTGGGACCATATTGGGCCTAAAGTTCAACTGTCAAAAGTCTGGCCTGCTCCTTGCCCGGCCCAAGGGGGAACCCCTGACATATTTGGGAACTTTGGCTATATAAGCTACCGGTGGGGCAGGATTTATCATACTGTGTCAGACCTACTGGAAGGGAATATCAGGCGGGCAATTAGTGCCCTGCAGCAGACCATGGCTTTTTGCAGTATGCTCTCAATGTCAGTCGTAGGCAGAGTAGCACTATTAAAAATTATTGCCTTGCCCCAATGACTTTACTATTTTACCATCATACCGACTAAAATACCAAGGGCAGTACTTCTACATTTATACAGGGTTCCGACCGCAGGCACATAGCGTTGTCCACCTTGCAAAGACCCACAGGGAAGGGGATCTGGTAGTCCCAGATTTTGAATCATATTACATAGCAACTGTTGGAGTTTTCCCCTTTTGCAGGGTCAGCTCCGTTCTTTTTGCCTCCTTCCTCCTATTGTTTATGACCTTTTTTTGTTGGCTTTAGGACTCTGAGCACTTTACCCCTGCTAACCAGTGCTAAAGTACATATGCTCTCTGTGTAAGTTGTATTGTTGGTAGGCTTTCCATGATTGGCATATTTGATTTACAAGTAAGTCCCTAGTAAAGTGTACTAGAGGTGCCTAGGGCCTGTAAATCAAATGCTACTAGTGGGTCTGCAGCACTGGTTGTGCCACCCACATTAAACATGGCTCAGACCTGCCATTGCAGTGTCTGTGTGTGCAGTTTTAAACTGCCAATTCGACTTGCCAAGTGTACCCACTTGCCAGGCCTAAACCTTCCCTTTTTATACATGTAAGGCACCCTTAAGGTAGGCCCTAGGTAGACCCTCAGGCTGGGTGCAGTGTATGTTAAAGGTGGGACATGTAGTTATGTGTTTTACATGTCCTGACAGTGAAATACTGCCAAATATGTTTCACTGTTGCAAGGCCTATCTCTCTGATAGGTTAACATGGGGGCTGCCTTTAAATATTACTAAAGAGCAGATCCCCTATGGGAGCAGATAGACATGTGGTGTTTGGGGTCTCTGAACTCACAATTTAAAAATACATCTGTTAATGAAGTTGGTTTTTAGATTATGTGATTGAAAATGCCACTTTTAGAAAGTATTTTCTTGCTTTATCCATTCTGTGACTCTGCTTGTTTGTGGATTCCCTGTCTGGGTCAATTTGACAGTTGAGCTGTTTGCACCTCTCCTCCAGACAGTGACAGAAAGGGAGCTGGGGTGTAGCCTGTATATCCTGATGGGCCATCTGGGCTGAGGGGAGGGGAGGAGTGGTCACTCAAACCTGAAAGGATTGTGCCTGCTCTCACACAATGCAGTCTCTAACCTCCTGGTGTGTGTCTGGGGCCTGGCCTGGGCAAGGCAGGATCTTGTAAACAACAGACTTATTTTTGAAGTAGGCCTACTTCAAAGGCAGAAAGGGGTATAAGAAGAGCACCCAAAACCCTTGACAATCAGATCACTTCAAGATTACTTCTGGAACCAAGAGAAACCTCTGCCAAGAAGAAAGGCTGGAAGCTGGAGGAGGAGTACCACCCCTTTGCCTGTGACTGTGCTTTGCTGGGTTGGCCTGCAGTAGCTGCTTCTGCCTGAGAGAGGACAAAGGCTGACTTTTGTGTGACTTCCCACTGGTGAAGAATCTCCAAGGGTTTGAACTGAGCTTGCCTCCTGTTGTTGAAGTCTCAGGGACTTCAAAGACTTCTCTGTGCCACTTGGGCTTTCTGCTGGGAGTCCTACCTGCCAAGTGGTGCTCTAACCTGTCTTTGTCTTTGTGTGTTTTGGTACAAATACTGTACACATTGCTTCTGAAGTTAAAATTGCCTGCTCATGCCAAGCTACCAAGGTGATGAGCCGGGTTAACTAAGAGTGATTCTCCTATACCCTGACTAGAGTTATGGTCCTTGCTTCGACAGGAGGTAACCTGACTGCCAACTAAAGACCCCATTTCTAACATCAACTCAGCCACAGTATTTTATGCAGTGGATTGCGAGACATAGTCAGCCAGACGGGGAGATGAGACTAGGTACTCCCGACAGGGTCCCATTAACAAAGCCTTTACTTACCCTGAGAGGGCCTAGAAGTGGAATGTCCGCTGAATTTGAGGCAACGGTGCTGGCGCAGGCGCAGGCGCAGATGCCTACAAAAGACACAGACGAAAGTACCATCCTCCCCTGACCTCCTTATAGACACGCTGAAAGTCCTCCCACAAGGAGGAAATTGGAGGGCAATAACTGACTTGAAGGAGTTGGGAATCACCACAGTAGGAAGCCTCTACAGAGATGGAACAATCCTAACCTTTGAAGAATTTAGGGCAGAATTCAAATTACATCCCAGAATCTTCCTCTTCCTAAGAGATATCATGAATGCTATTCGCAAACACTGGGGGATGGGAGTGATAGAACCACCTTCCCATGAAAGTTGCATTTAAGTTGTGATGGCAGCTGGAACGTTTAAAGCAGTTACCTGCTCATACAGGGCAATACGAGGAGATATGTATACCCCACTAGCGAATAGCCGAACTAGGGGGGCAGGAAGACATAGGGACTCCTATAGACGGCACAAGCTGGCCAACTGTTCTTGAAAGAATACCTAAAATCCCTAGGAATGCCAGGTTCAAGTTAATAAATGTCTACATAGTGTCTATCTGACTCCCGGGGGGGGCTCAACAAAGTTTTCAATAAGACAAAATTGAAATGGCCACACTGTGGTATGGTTGGGGGTGATTTTTGCCGCATATTGTTGACCTGTCCGGCCCTAGAGGCATACTGGACAGTGGTCACAGGAACCATAGCGAGAGTAATTGATAAACACATTCCACGCAACCCGGTCTATTGCCTATTGAGCAATTTCCCACACACAGCTAAAACAAAAGTCACAAGTAGATTCCAGGATCTGTCAAGAGGAAAATAACTCGTAACTGGAAGTAAGGGAGAGGGGCTAAACTAACCACCTGAAGGCAGGAGCTAGAATGGTGGGCGAGCTATGAAGGAGAGGTGCTGCTCTGAGAAGCCCGCAATGGTTGTGCCCCATAGAGATGCATAGGGCATAGGAGGGGCTCCTGGAGGAATTGAAACACCCTGATACTCCACAGACAGAATCCTCGCCCAGTACACCATAAAGGCCTGAAACGGAGATGATTACCATCCACATGGCACTAAGGACCAGGTACCCTCCACTCACTCTATACTATGTTCATAGGATGGAGAAGCAGCAGCCCACATCTGCACACTCATGACCCACAAAGCACCTCCAGCAATACTCTGAGAGTGCGATGGGGGAGGGGGCACTGGGTGGATGGTAGTTAGATGGGAAGGCATTGATGAGAAGCTATATGTTTAGACACATAAGTCAACTTCAGATTAGAGTTTATATGCTCTTACACTGCCTGATGAGTTCTGCATTCAACCAATAAAATCTGTTTACAAAATAAATCAACAGGTGTGCACCACACACATGAAAAATGCTCCTACCAGCCCTGAACACCACTCAAAACATACATGGAGAGTTCATTGCATATGACAGCATTATAGGTTTTTCCAATTGTGCTAGCTCCATTAGGGCCGTCTGCTATGGCCAACATTCAAAGGCTGATCATAATCCCCAGACCTGAGGGACTCTCCACCATGGCTTCCAGCCATCGGCAGTGTTCCTGCATGTAACGTCATGTCTTGAAATGGGTGAGCAGGCAATTCCGTGATTGAGAAATGTGATTTATATACACATATGCATTTCTATTATATCAGTAGGTGACATATTTAGAATGTCACATAAACTGCAGTCCATATCTAGCATGCTATGTAATACAAACAACAGTTGTTGACATGTGGCATCATTAAGAGCCACTACTACATTCTTGGTCAGGCCAATGCTACCACTACCAATGGATGATGTTGCCACGTCCCAGCCAATACTGATCTCCAAGTCAATAAGTATTGTACATCTCAGATAAAGCTCTCAGAATCACTTCTCAATAATATAACAATATTCATTTTCTCAGACATCTTTATGGGATCACTCAAGACTGGTCAGATGCTACCTACAAAGAAGAAGCCTAATTGTGACCATGACGCACCTTCTATTCTTTAGCAAGATCATCGGGAAGGCTGTTAAGCTTCATGAAAATATCATGCACAATGTTTTCTTTCAAGACTCTGATCTTAAGGGCACCATACAGCTCAGAGACAACATCCATTCAAGTGATCAATAACATGTACTAATTCACATACACGAGTGACAAACCTCTCCTTGTGTTGCTGGAACTCTCATCAGCTTTTGATACCATTGGTCATCATGTACTACTCAATACCATTTCCTCAAGTAAAAACTTAAACAGTCCAATCCTATAATGGTTAGCATCCTCACTGAAGAGCAGATACAAGCTCATACAAATGAGTTTTTTTAGATTTAATCCTTTCCCTGTAATGGGGTGAGCTCCCCACGTATCTGTACTTTTGCCAGTAATCTTCCTTCTCTATATAGCACCCCTTGGAGTTCCTGCTGGCAGACAAGAACTTCAGGCTGTATCACTATACAGATGAAATTACGCTATACTTGAAGGTCTCATCTTTTTCCTATTTTAAAAAAAACTTTAGTGCTGTTTGATGGATCTGCATGAATTTGACAGCAAGCAAACTAAGCCCAGTGCAAGGCCATGCAGAGTCAATGCACTGCTCAGGACCACACTCTTCATGAAACAGCTGCAGTAACAATTGTTGTAAATCAACCTTTAGACGATATTACATATCACATCACCATTACCACTTTGGCAGAGATGACTGTGAATGTAATATAATTAATTGGTTTGACTGTGTTGTTGTTTATTTACATTTCTCTTCTGGGTATGTTTATTTATTTGTATAAATATTGTGAGATCATAAGCATTGAATTTGGAGCTTGAGCTATGGTTTGGGTGGCAGTTCCATGACTTATGGACTGTGTTCCTACCCATAACTGCAAATTTCAGTTGTTTTTCATTTTTATTTCATAAATGTATCTTCATGTGAACGCTGTTTTGTTTTTTTAATCATATACTAAATACAAGAGCTCCCTGTACTCAACCCTCCGTGGGTATCCAACCCCAACTGAGTGGGGGTTGGCTATAAGGCCTGGGATACATCCAGTCCCTGCACCCAACATTCTGTGGGCAGCCAACCTCCACTTTGCATGGCCGAAGGGTGTGCAACACTGGGTTTGCTACCCACCTTCTTATGCAGTCCAGTAGGGATCTGACCAAAGTCCCTGGATTGTGGCCAGGCTTTGCTCCAATCCTGCTGCTGGTGGCCCCACGTGTGCAGCAGTACTGCACTGAATACATTTGACAGTATATGCAAATCTCATGCTGGATTTGCAGATCCTGAGGCCCAGGAGGGTATAGGATTGGTGACGCCCATGATAAATATTATTTAATTTTGTTATTGGGTTGCTCCATAGTTTTTTCTAAAAAGGTTTTTGGTGGAACATGTTGGGTAATGGCAAATGCCAGCCGTGGCTTCTCTGCTATGGCGGAGGAGTGTAGTTCCTCTTCCTCTCCCCCTAAAAGCAGCAGCAGTGGCTGCAAATTGAAAAATAAAACAATAATAAACAATGTTAATTATCGTTTTTATTTTTCTTGGGGCAGGACTATGGGGATGACGAGCACGGAGGGAGAGTGGTGTGCACTCCCCTTAGTGCGCATGTGTGTTTGTTGACGTCTCAGGACAGCCAAACACACATGAGCACTGAGCTCTCTCCAACCCGGCACTGTGTTGATGGGTTGGAGACAGCAGGCACAGGCTCCCAGTCTGCCTGGGAGCGCCAAGCCGGGCCTCTCAGGCCAATTCTAACACTGCTTTCATGCTGCTGGCAGCATGAAAGCAGTGTTAGGATTGGCTGCAGGGCAAGCTGGAGGCCTGTGCCTGCAGTAAGGGAGAACAGAGGAGCAGCGCCGCAGAGAGTCGGTATGTTTTTTTTTTTTTACTATTTTTTAATTTGTAATGTTGTTTGTTTTGTGCCCCCAGCCTTGCCGCTCTGCCCTGACAGGAGCCGCCCCTGGCAAATGCAACAGAAATGTATCTGTGTGGGCCAGCCAATAAGAGTGGTGCAGATTTATGAATCTGCAGCTAGATTCACCGGTCTGCCATAGACAAGAAAGAAAAAGCTCCCTAATCCAATGGGGTGCATTTTTATTTTTGTTAATTGGCCTTGCAAAACCGGTGATGATCAGCAAATTAACTGTTCAGTTATTCCTCAAATTTAATCTCTTCATGTCAGACCGGAACAATTTTTAAACTCTAATTTTACAAAAACTACTGACTTGAACTACAACAAATAAAGCAAAGGGACTTCATTGAGTGAAATTCTGTTTATGTGCCAAGTTTTGTGTAATTCCGACGAACCATTTTTTCTCTATTGAGGAGCAAAGAAATCTATGGGCGTTTCATTGGGAAATGTCACTTTTAGGAACTCCCCTCCTACTTTTAGATCCTTTAGAAGCTTGCCATGAAGAACCCAAAGTAGATGTTCTCTTTTTTATAGGTTCGTGCAGTCATCTAATGGCAAATAAATGCCCTTTCAATGGAAAGCCTGCCTCAACCGTAACTACAGATATGCTATCACGGTCTCTTTTTATGTATTGTATATATGTATATAAAATAGATTAGCTCATACTGAGGTTTTTGCATAGTTGAAACACTTGATATCGTAGTAGAAATAACTAGAAAAACACCCAGACTGATTGCTCTTTTTTGAATGTTGCAGGTATAAAAGCATACTAGGAAGTGCTGCTGTCAACCCCACTTGCTGTACCTTGAGTTGCGTGCCAGCCCTTGTAAATCTGAGGCAAGCACTAAGCAAACAACATCTGAGCTGTGGCTGCCAAACAACCCAGGAATGGCAGCATCTTTAACAATCATTAATCTTTTATGGCCTGTTTCTGGAAACTAGCAAACGCCTCCCTAAAAATACACGGGTATATGTGCAAGGTCCACGTCTTGAGTCATTCGAGGCTGCCCCGTAGAGATAACCAGCTTTCAAAGGTCACTTTCTCCTTGGAAGAGAGAAGAAACAAAACTTGCAACAGGTGAGCGGGTTTATAGACCCGGTGAAAGGTGCCTGGCAGGCAAGACTGCATTCTTGGCAGTGCTTTTTTACCTGCAAGCATTGGCAATTGCACGTTGCACAACACGAGCTGCAAACCAGTAGCCCAACCGGACATCAATTGCACATTAGCCCTGCCCTTAATGCATGCCTCCTTGAAGGCGCGGGGATATTTTCAAACAATTCAAAGCACAAATGTTGTCACAAACACGAAAGTGCATGCTACCCTGTCCCTAAAGGGCCTGACTTATAGATCTGTGTTTAAGTAAAAACTTCTGCTTTAAGTGGGTAGTGATTGGCCTGGAAGATTAACCAATGATGAAATTTCCTCCGCCATATGTGTGGATGCATCACATCTAAGGTGGAGCGTATTCTGCCAAATGACTTTCCTCCAAATATTGCACTTCCCTAAAAAATCAGAGTATTTTCCTTTACCACCAGCACCAAACAAGGATCTGAGGGCCAGATGTAGGAATCTCCCAAATTGCGACTTGCAATTTGCGAGTCCCTGTGACTCGCAAATTGCAAGTCGCAATTTGGGATGCAGAAAAGTGTCTCAGACACCTTCTGCAAGTCGCTATGGGGTCGCAAAGACCCACCTCATTAATATTAATGAGGTGGGTTGCAATTTGTGACCCCATAGCGACTCAGGGCACTCACGGGGATGGAGGCCTGCTGGGAACAGCAGACCTCCATGTCCGTGACTGCTTTTAAATAAAGCAGTTTTTTTTTTTCAAAGTGTAGCCCGTTTTCCTTAAAGGAAAACGAGCTGCACTTAGAAAAAAAAAAACGAAACCTTTTGTTTCGGATTTTTCAGGGCAGGTAGTGGTCCCTTGGACCACTGCCTGCTCTGCAAAAATATTTTTGGGTCCAGTCACAAAGGGGAACGGGTCCCATGGGGACCCCTTCCTGTTTGCGAGTGGGTTACCATCCAGTTCAAGTGGATGGTAACTGCAAGTCCATTTGCGATCGCGTAAGAATTGCATACCACTGCGACTCGCAAATAGGAATAGAATACACCTTCCTATTTGCGACTCGGATATGCATTTTGCGAGTCGGTTCCCACTCGCAAAATGCATTTCTACATACCATAGACGCATTTGCGACTCGCAAACGGCGATTTTCGCCGTTTGCGAGTCGCAAATTTGTTGCTACATCTGGCCCATAGTGTGCTTCTTGCCAACGTTTGGAAAAAAAACTGAGATCGGGTGGACTGAGAAAACAATCTACATTCTAGCCATTCAACAGTCTGACCAGGTAAAGTAAATCGTAATCATTAAATACCATAGACGTCTGGAAAAAGGATCACAGTCCTGATAAGCAGGACAGTCAATGCAAACAGGCAGTGGTTCTCTCTAACAAATCCTTAACAAATTGCCCAGATTTATGTTGTTAGGGTTTCGGCCACCAGGAATCTCAGATAGAGAGGGGATCCCTGATTTGGCAGCGCTTGGGGGTGGCGAAGTAAGCGATAGCTCATCACAGTTAAATCAACGGCGAGCACGACTGGGCGAAATGACAGCCATATAATAAATGATTTGCAGTGCCAAAGTAAACACTTAAAATTTGAAACGAACTTGAAGACTACTGAGTGACATCAGAAGGGGGCTTTAGAGGGGGCATTGATCCGCAGGCCCCACCCTTTTTAGGGCCCACGCTTTTGCTGCAAAAACTACGTGTAGATGTTGAAGGAAGCCTGACCTATTTATTCCTGGCAACTAAGATGCATTAACCCTTTAGAAGCCGTCAGATACTGACATGTAGACCTGTCATGATGTTTTTGTTCCATCCCCACAAATACTTCTGACCCGCGTGAGACCACTGCTCGAATACATGTCTAGCAAAGCCCTGGGACTGGTTATTTGAGTTATCAAGGAGTGTTAGATTACATTGTGGACTGTAGGGTGACTGGCAACACACAAAAATACAATCAATTTAAGAATGGGGGAGGGGTTAGGGGAGGAGGCTCTGCTGAGGTTTTAGTTCTTTATTATACCTCATTTATAAATATGAAGTGATACCTCAACTCCAGAAAATATAACGGTTTTATAAAGCAATGGATTGATAGTATGGTATTGAACTTCGTACCTTTATTGTAAAATTCCGTAAATAACCTGTTCAAAAAGGTTTCTTGGCAATGGTGTAGTAAACTGAATCAGAACATCCTTCTATATTCACAAGTCTAATATTTGTTATACTGTCTTTGAGCAAGCGGTTTCTTGACAAAACAAATATATTAATTAGTTTGTGGGACACCAGATATGTGCTTGTTACTCAACAAATACATGGAATAGGCTTATTCTCTGCTCATAGTGCTTGGTTAAATGTGATGGTTTCATGGAGATCCGTCAAGCAGGAGACAAGAAAATGGGAGTCCAAAAATGCAGTTGGCCATTGCAATTTGCATAAGAAATTTTGGAAAGGGCTACAGCCAAACGGCTGAATGGAATATCACCAAATTTAGCAGAAAGCTAGATCTTAGTCCCGAAAGTGTGCTATTTGTGATTTGGTCTGTTCAGTAGTTTTTGAGAAATTAAGGTTCAAAAACGTTGTACATCTGGACGGTGGGTTAGCAAACGCTCGCAAGAGTCCTGTGGTCATGCAAAATCAAACTATAGAGCTATCTGATTGGCCGAGGGCCTTTTTTTCCTCTCAGCTGTTTTCCTCCCGCAAAATCAAAGGATCCCATTGGAGCTTGTGCAGTGATTGGATAGCCGCAACATGAAGAGAAATGTTGTAGCCACTAGTCCCCATGCCCTGAAAATGTTTTTTTAAAATTGAGTGTAGGGGGTCAGGGCAAGAGTACCCTGACCCCGTGGAACATGTGTGCGGAACCAAATTCAAAGAAAACATATTTTGGGGGATTTCCATGATCCTGTGTGATCCCCTAGACTCCTGTGGGAGTCCCATGGGATCTGCGGAGAGGTGGGAAGTGCTGGCTCCCGCGGCGCACTCACAAGATTTAAAAATATTTTATTTAAAATATGTAACTAGGCCTGAGTGCCTGCGGGAGGTTCCCAAAAACAGGCTGTTGTTTATGCGGCCCTCAGCTTTCCAGGGCGAGGCTTTAACTGCTTGCCGTCAACCCCCCCCACTGTGCGTGGTGTGGACTGCTTGCCTGTAGGGGGTTAATCGCAGGGCCAGGTCCTGCGGCCTACTCCACACTGTGCATGGCCAAAGGCCATGCATCACATGGGGTTACCATCCTGTGGAGGGATGGACGCAGGGCCACAGGACAGGCCCCATGGTGAAGCCTTTGGCTGCGCATGGCCAAAGGCCATGCACAGTTTTGGGTTGGCATTACATATGGTGATAAAATATCACTTTATGTTTTTTTTAAAACTAGAAATTCATTAAAGGAAAATATTAAAGTGACATTATAGTTAGATATAGTAATAATAGTTTGGTTTGCATTAAAAATAACCTTAGAAATTCACTGGAAAAAACAAAGGTTAAATGGATGTTATAGTTAGGTGAAAATGTAATTTAAAACATACTGTTTTAAATGAACAAAACCACTAAGTTTCACCAGTTATAGTTCTCACAAGTAACTGTAACTCATTTCCTAAAGTAACTATAACTCCGCCATGCACAGCGTTTTCATGAATGATGCAATTTCAGATGTTGCCATGATGTTATCAGTGATGTCGTATATCATGTCTTGATAATGTAATAAGTGGGGTAATCAGCAGTGCATGGCAAGGGTGTGAGTTATAGTTACTTTAGGACACAAGTTATAGTTACTTGAGATAACTATAACTGGTGAAATTCAGTGGCTTTTAGCTCTTAAACTGGTATGTTTTAACTGACATTTTCACCTAACTATAATGTCCCTTTAACAGTTATTTTTTCAGTATATATATATATATATATATATATATATATATATATATATATATATCTGGAGCAAGGCAGAAGCAGGGAAACACACTGACATATCCGCTATGTCCTGGTAAAGATCTGTGTTAGTGTATAATTTCTTATTTATGTGTGTAGATAAATGTTCCCTAGTTGGGTTTTAATGCATTGTTGTGATATGCGTTGTAGTGGCAAATTTCCTTGAAGTGAATGTGGATGTGTGCTAGGTATATCTGTTGTAGATGATGCATTGTAAGTTTATTGCCTGGTGTTGGACAGCGTGGTAGTGGTAGTGACCTACAATGCACTTCACTGTTTAGCAAAATCTGCTCTCTTTGTTCATAGCCCACAGAAGATGACCCAGGGCCCCAAAGCAGACTGTTCAGGTAAAATCTGCTGAAGTCCATAAATGGAGAAGTCTCCTTCCTGGGATGGCAGTTGGTTTCCATCCATCTGTGACATCAGTCATGGAGGTTGAGAAATTGGTCTGGATATTTGATGTCTTGTCGGAGAGGGCGAGTATGAGATGCGTGTCCTCAGCATAGGATATGCTGTTGATTCAGTAAGTGTTGATGATGATGGTGAGTGGGGGGTCATGTAGGTGTTGAACAGTGTGAGGCTGAATGAGGATCCTTGTGGAACTCAGGAGATGAGGTTGACAGAATCTGAGCTGAAGGGGGCCAGGCTGACCGTCTGGGATCGGCCTGTCAGGAAGGAGCAAATTCAGCAACGTGTGGGTCCATGGATGCCTGCTTCGGGCAGACAAAGAATAAAGTGGATGACAGGCTTGTACTCCCCCAAGTTTTGGGTCTGCTTTAACACACCTATGGTGGACTTTTAATCTGACTGCACATAAGTAACTCTTTAATTTCAGATTTTGCAGGTGCGTTGCATCTATGTTACCATCAAGCACCATGGCATGTGAGTTAATCATCCAGTTAGATTTATTCTTAAAATGAATTCCTTGTCAAGCTCTCAATACCTACGATGTCAAATGGCAGTAAGTGATTTTAGCAATGGCTAGAGATAGATTTACCTTTCTTTTATCAGATCTAATATGAGCAATATAGAAGGCAGGGCTAAAGGTTAGACGGTGGGACTAAGAGTCACTTAAACCTGATTTTACCATATTCTTCAGCCTTTCTATCATTCATGAAGCATGTCGTTTTGCCATTACAAACAGCCATTTTATTGGAGACACACCCAGATGCTAGTGCAAGGGAGAAGGCTTACTCTTGTTATTGACCTAATTTGATATGTGTTTAAAGGACTTTGAATAGGGGATACGGGTGATAGAAGCCTTGCACAAAGGATGAACATTGATATTGTTAAAATACAGCTACTGGATGATTGCACATAGGTACACAGAAGGACCCATTCATGCACATTCATTCATGCACAACAATGGCAGCCGTAAGCACGTTGCCAAGCTACCCCCATCCCTTTGATTGTTTGAACCAGGCAGCTGCTTCTGGTTGTATGGCTCTATGTCAGAATATTTCTAGCAAAAATGTCCTCTAAATATCTGTTAGATAAATTTCATCCCAATGTGTATAGATTTTCTATTATTAACTCCAATGGGGAGATATTTTTGTAAACAATATTTAGGTGACAATATTTCTGTCAGAAAATATATTGGTTACGTTATACTGGTACCATATTGCTTGTGCACGGCTGTGTAAGAATGAGAATGTCAGGTGTACTTCCTTTAGCGTGCGTAAGATAAGGACTTCGATTAAAGTGAACAGATCAGAACTGTAACAGCAATAGTGTTGGTGGGGTTGCAATTTAAGCACACATATATGCTGAGTGATGGAAAACAGCCAATGGACAGGATATGAATGTGCACGCGCACAAACACACACGGACACACACACGCAACTCTTCACGAGCATCATCATTGCAACCCAGGATTCATTCAGGGTGTGGATTCCAGACCTTGCCAGGTGGCGCCTCGAGGGGATACGGTGCCTTTCTTCCTGTATGTTCATTGCTTCCTGTTCTAACTGGACACAGGGTTTGTGCAAACACGGTTCGCGCACAATGCATCATGCTGTGTCTTCTATGTGGGGACAGAAGGCCTGTTTATGGGGCTATTTGTGCTCTCAGTAGTGCTGTACCCTGCAGTTCAGGCTCTTAGGTACTTGTTGGACTTGCTCAATACTGTGCAGCTTTAAAGCGATGTGTGCATTATCAGTGTTCCTGTCCTGAGGGCTGCAATGCAAATGTGCAATCACTGGTGCTTGAAATGGCAAATCTGGAGAGAGGAGGGCTGTGGCACAAAGGAAGTGGAGTCGTGAAAGATGGATTCAGAAGTAGTATCCTATGTTGTGACATTTGTTTTACAACCTCTGTCCCCGAAGAGATTTGCAAGGATAGTGGCCTCCAAAAAGTTATTCTATCTCACTTTAGATACCACAGACGAACCACATTTCAGAGAGCCTTAGAGGATTAAGGCCCCTGCTGCCCGAAGCTTTGTGTATTTTGCAAACCTCGAGGCATAATATGGGTAAAGGAAAACAGTGTGATTAATGCTTCTGCTGCAAGATCTATAAAGATCTGCTGGTCCAAGGTTTCAATCTTAAAAGTTCTCAGACTCATTTATCTTTACCCACCAATTACACCCCATGCAGTCATCCATCCATCTACACTTATGCATTCATCCATCCGAATATACTCTAGACCCATGCATCCCTCCACTAACCTACAGTCATCTGCATATTCACCCTTACATCCTTTTACAACCATGCATCCGTTCACCACACAAACACATGCATCAGTCTACTCACACGCATGCACTCGCCCACATAACCCACCACCCGAAGCATTCATACATTCACTAACATCCACCCATCCATTCATTCATTAACTTATGTAACTATACGTAGGGGTCCATCTACCCACGTTTATTCACACTTCCGTTCACCTATTTACTTACAGCATCTTGCCTATGTGTCTAGGTGCATTTTAGGACTCATGGAGAAGGCAAATGAATCTGTTCTTGGACCTTTGAACCTACATCCGAGACTGTGATGAATATAATGTGGTAGGTGAGACTGCACCTTGTCTATGACAGCTGAAATCAGACATATGAAAATACACTTACACGTCATGGCTGTACCTGCCATATGATGGCATACATGAATGCAGAAGCTGCATTTCGTCATTTGATGGCTATAGCAGTGCAAATAAAGCTGCTCTGTGCATAATATCACTGAGATTATTCATTTGAGGGTCTGCCTTGGTCAGTGAGACTGTGCTTTGGTTTGGGCAGCAGTACTTGGACATATGGGCATAGAGTCTGCTTCCGTGAGGATGTGCTTAAGAATTTGAAATAGTACCTAAGATTTGAGTACAATCCTGGGGAAATAAAACTGCAGCTAGGTTTGGAGACCAGAAACTGCAGCTGAGCATAGGATTGCCATCCCAAAGCATGTGAGGCTGCATCTGCCATCTTATTACTATAACTGGCCATGTGAGGGAGCACCCGGCGTGTAACATCTGTGAGTGAGAAGATGCTGCTGTGGCTAGCGTGTAATTGCAGTAGCGGGCATATGTGTGTCATGTGTCATATAACTGTATCTGGACGCATAAAGCAGCAACTGTCTTATGATAGCAGTCCCTGGAAATACAATTCCTGCATTTAATATATAAATGCATGCATGTAACACTACATCATAAAAAAACACAGCATAAAAGTATTCGTTTTTGCTCTGCAATAATTGAATGTGGACACAACCAAACAGGTGGTGTCCTGGTGAATTTGAAGAAAGTTAGAGGACAGTCATTGTTTAGGAACTGTTCAGAACTCAGCTCATGTAGGACTGCAAGACGGACATCCTGCACAGGCCCTTTGAGGCTAGTTCCTGTAGAGGCTACTTCCTGTACCATCTTGCAGCCTTACCCGTTCAATTTCTCTCAAACTCCTTTGTCCTTTTAATTAGTGCCCATTTGCTAACTTGGGCTCCAGTGTTGTCCTACCAGCTATAAAACGCGGCCTGTTCCTGTGAGCAGTGGTTATTCTTACATAGAAACATTGTCTTACAACGGGGCACACTGTCCGCCGAAGCAACTCGATTGATTTCCTTTGTCATGTCAAAATGCTGTTTTTACAGTTTGGAGGCTCAATTACAAACTGCATTCTGTAGTATGTTTAACAGTACTACAATATTACTTACTACTCATGTACTACAAAATAGTATTCGCACACCTACAAGAGGAGACCACCGCCTCCATCTCTCCCATATTTGCCGAGGAAAGATCGGGGCCCCTATTGCAAAGATCTAGGCACACTGAAGTCTACCATTTAGTAGTAAATGTGGGAGGCACAGATGGCAGTGACTCGACATTGGGGAATGCTTACTAAAAAAAGAAAGGGGGATAGGGAGGAGTGAGGAGGGGTTTACTGGGGGCCAAAGAGGATTTAGGGAGGGGCATGCGCCCACCCACACAGAAGTAAGCCCATTCCTGTTGACAAATGCTCGGTAGCAGTAGTTCACATATTCTTCTGTGTACTCAATAAAATGTCTGCAAAATCACCAGGAACTGTATCACAGAACGAAAATCGTCGGTTTAAGTCTAAAAATCACTGTGATTTCAGTGTGTGCACGCGCCTATTTGTATTAGGTGAATCAATTTCATTAGACATTTGAGCACTTTACCAGAGGTAAATGCGCTTGTAAAAGTATTCATGACAGCTGTAAAAGCTTACACATGATCCATTTGGAAGGAGTCCCTGTTCTCTGCCATTATGTTCATTTATGTCACTGGTTAACTATCAAAAACAGATTGTGGCCCTAGAGCAATAAATCAATTAATCTCCAAAAATAATGATAAGGAGTAGTTCCTAGATTTACCTCAAGATGGCAGTACATGACCAGCGCTTATGACATTCTTTCTGTTTTCCTATTTGAGGAACTGATTTACGTTCTGGGAAGGCGAAAATTGGGGTGTAAAGTAGGACCTGGTTTTCATTGTCTAGGAATGTACTGTATCATTTACAAAACAGACAGCAATTACGAAGTCTTACATCTGAATACTAAGATATGTAAAGCTACACCTGCTTAACTTTTAAAGTCCTAAATGCGGTTGCTTGTCTGCACGGTTCTGCGGGGAACACTACAAGCCGGTTGCGTAAACAAACGCGAGGTGGAACTGAGTCGGTAAACGCTATCCAAGTTTTGTGGTCAATTGCGGGAAATAGTGAGTTTAAAGCTTTCTGGCCAGGAACAATGTCCAGAACGGATTTCACTTTAAGATTACTTTATATGAAAAGCATAGAAAATGTGAGAAATGGGGCATTATGGCCAGTAAGCTACCTCCTACAGAATAAAAAGTAAGTATTGCAGATAACTGCCAATAATGAAGTACACAATGCCAATAATATTGGTCCTGACAGGAAATGGCTTAAAGATGCATCTTTAGTGTGGGCTGCATGTCTAATTCGAGACATTTATTGAAAATGTGCATTTAAACATCGGGTGGGGGGGAGGGGTGTAACAATTGGTAAATCTCGTTACGAATAACAAAATAAAATCACCATTACAGCAGTAGCGGCTGGCAAGAACGGCGATGGGAGGGGCGGACAAATGAATGGATACATAACAAAAACTCACACATTAAATTAAATAAATAACTAAAAGGGTACTCACCATGCTTTCCACCAATACGTCCTCTTCACTCCGATCCTCTTCTTCTGCTGATGTCACGTCCAGGGCCCCAACTAACTCACTTAACCTATTCTGGTGCTGTGCTCATGCTGTTAATCAGCATGAGAGCAGCTCGGCCTCTCTTGGCGCTCCTGAGAACATTCGAGGCCTATGCAGGCTCTCAATCTAGCTGTCTAACAAAGCTGGATTGAGAGGTTTATAGTGCGCATGTCAGGCTGGCCGTTGCAAGTCGGCCAGCCGAAGGGACATGCGCTCTATAAACTAGTGCACAGGCAGGCAGTTCTACACTGCTGCCACTCACCAGGTCCTGTCCTGTCTTCACACGGTTCAGGACGGGTTGAAGGAAAATAGAATGCTAATGAATTACCTTCATTACCGATTTATTTATTTTTCTGGGAAATTAAAGTGGGGCAGTGCTCCTTTGCTCTACAGGAGGAGCCACCCCTGCATTACAGACGGGTCACTAATTGTGGTTTTCCTTCAATCGAATATTTGGGAAATTACATGGTAAATGTTGTGGTTTGAAGCGCTCTTCCTCTCTAGGCATATGTCTTTATTCCCAATCCCACCATCCATCACTCCTCCACCCCCTGTTTGTCTCCATCAATTTATGCCAGGGTTCTGCAAAGTCGGTCCTGGAGAGCCGGGTCCATGCCAGATTTTTAGCATATCCACATTTAGAAAATATGTAGATTTCTGAAACATCTTTTTTCTAAATGTGGATATGCTAAAAATCTGGCATGGACCTGGCTCTGCAGGACCGACTTTGCAGAACCCTGCCTTATGCCCCCCAAATGCTGCAATTTGGCACAACAACCATCTCACATTAAATTCTGATAACACCAATTTACTATTAATGGGCAAATCCAACACCATTTGGTCCAATGCCTTGTGGCATTGTCACGCTAGGCAGCCCCCCCCATATCAACTCTTTTTACCACTAAAGGGCCGATAAGGTGGATTGGGCCGTGTGCGTCCTTAAGGATGAGGGATGAAGGTCCTAGGCATGGAATAACAAGAAAATCCACACAGGGAGATCCCACAAGGGAAACAATTCAAGTACAAACCATTTACGTTTATTTAAAATTTAGAAATCATTACAGAAGGGAAAAATGCAAATGGTTAGTCAAATCAATTCAAAATACTGGAAATGCAAATAATTGTGAATTAGCATGGACAACAGAAACTGAGCCCCATTCTAGTTCATAGCCTAGCCAGTACTAAATATGGTATAGCACAAAGTGAATAATGAATCAAAACAGCAATTTTTATTAGGACTTCTAAGTCTTAAAGGCAGGAGAGAATCATGGTAAATCTGCAAACATTTGATCAATAAACAGGTTAACGCGGAGTCTGCTTTCTAAGGAACCTAAGAAAGACATTGGAAGCTTTCCAAAAACAACATGTTAAATAGGTTTTCAGAAGCAGAGAATCAAACCATGTTCATCGCTTTTAGCAACACGATTGGTTGCACTAAAAATGGTACATTTATCAACCAATCATCATTTTGCAGTTTCATTATGTAAAACAAGCTCGCCTTAGAAACCCTACCAAAATTAATAGTAAAGTAGGACTTTTAACCTACATAAAACTGGAAGTCACATTGCATTACTATACAGAAGCTGATGAAAGTATCAATAAGGCACAGTTCAACAAGCAAGCAACATCAACCGGAATGCAAGCAGGGTTCCCATGGAACATCACATAATGAATTACATTTTGAAGTACAGCTGAACAGGACTGTGAGACTAGCTGAATTAAAGACGTTTTAAAAAGTAGTGAGGGACATTTTACTCATAGGCCCATATTTATACATTTTTAGTGCCACGTTTGCGTCATTTTTTGGTGCAAAAGCGGCACAAACTTACAAAATACAATAGTGTTTTGTAAGTTTGTGCCGCTTTTGGGTCAAAAAGAGACTCAAATGCAGGGCAAACGAAAGTATATATATGGGCCTAGTACGCAGGTGTATACATAGTAAACTGTGTTTAATTTGTGCACAATACATAAAAGTGGATTTGAGGCCTCGTTATGTGAACTTTAAAAAGTTTCATTATGAAAATGTAGTACAGTTACACTATCTGTGACCCGTTAATGATAATCAAATACAGGCATATTGTTAATTTTATAATCACTCTCACAACCACCACCTGTTAAACAAGCAGGAAATATCAGCACGCAAGCTCTCCTATGGTGCGCTGATGACAAGACTCTCAGTATCTCGCGTCTTGTCTTTGAGAGTTCTGCGTAAAATTCTTATCCTGGATTGCTGCAAAAGAACTGTACAAGCTTTGATCTCATTGAAGCAAGATTATAGAAATGCTGTATACCTAGGGCTTCCACAATTCTTCTAAGCATGGTGGTGTGCCTGAGTTTTTGTTTCTTTTATTTTTTCAGTATTGTATAAAGTGAACTCGTACCAAGAGTGTTGGATTTCTTTATATGAGCACTGGTTACATTACACAAGGTCAGATTATTATTATTTTTTGTCATGGGGAGATTAAGGGGGTCATTCTGACCCTAGCGGTAATTACCGCCATGGCGGAGGTTGGCGGTAGTACCGCCAACAGGCTGGCGGTGCTCCGCAGGGCATTCTGACCGCGGCGGTTCGGCCGCGGTCAGATGCGGGAAACCGGCGGTCTCCCGCCGGTTTCCCGCTGCCCTGCAGAATCCTCCATGGCGGCGGAGCGCGCTCCGCCGCCATGGGGATTCTGACACCCCCTACCGCCATCCTGTTCCTGGCGGGACTCCCGCCAGGAACAGGATGGCGGTAGGGGGTGCCGCGGGGCCCCTGGGGGCCCCTGCAGTGCCCATGCCAATGGCATGGGCACTGCAGGGGCCCCCGTAAGAGGGCCCCACAAAGAATTTCAGTGTCTGCTTTGCAGACACTGAAATTCGCGACGGGTGCAACTGCACCCGTCGCACCTTCCCACTCCGCCGGCTCCATTCTGAGCCGTCTTCCTCGTGGGAAGGGTGTTTCCCGCTGGGCTGGCGGGCGGACTTTCGGCGGTCGCCCGCCAGCCCAGTGGGAAAGCCAGAATGACCGCCGCGGTCTTTTGACCGCGGAGCGGTCTTTCGGCGGGAACCGCTTGGCGGGCGGCGACCGCCGTCCGCCGCGGTCAGAATCACCCCCTAAGTGATTTGCCCATAATCACTGTGTATAGAGCCAAAGCTGGGAATGTAACCTGGTTTCTTAGTTACAAAGTCAGCAGCTCTGGTCGTAACACCACATCCTGTCATTGGGGCTTTCCAAATATGGCAATATCTTCACTTATTTTGCTAAGTATCACAGGCTGAACTACTCCAGGGTATCTTTGCCTCAAATATGATCCTCCCAAAATTAATTGGCTTCTCCCTTCTCTTTCTAACAACCCTTGATTTGCAAAAGAACATATACTTTGGTATATTTCAGATAAGAGTGCTCAAATACCCTAAGCAATTCTCTGCTGTGAGTGTTGTGGGATCACAAGAGGGAATTTTTTACCTGTTGGGCCTGATTCATAAAAGATTAACAATTTGCACTTATAAAACCGTATACCCACACATAATATTACACCACTGTGGTATAAATCTGTGGGTGGGAATTCGCTCTCCTGGTGAGAAGTCAATCCATCAATCAATCAAAAGAATTTATAGAGCGCGCTACTCACCTGTGAGGGTCTCAAGGCGCTTGAAGGGGGGGGGGCGAGGGTGAGTGGTGCGGGGGAGGGTTACTGTTTGAACAGCCATGTCATGAGGTTCTTTCTAAAGAGCAGGAGGTCTTTGGTTTTGCGGAGGTTGGTGGGGGGAGAGTTCCAGGTTTTGGGGGTGAGGGATGAGAATGCCCTGCCTCCTGTGGTGGTTCATTGGATGCGGGGGACTGTAGCTAGTGTGAGGTCGGCTGAACGGAGGTTGCAGGTGGGAGTGTGGAAGTTCACTCTTTCGTTGAGGTATGTCGGGCCTGTGTTGTGGAGGGATTTGTGTGCGTGGATGAGGATCTTGAAAGTGATTTTATTGTCTATGGGGAGCCAGTGAAGTGATTTGAGGTGTGGTGAGATATGCTTGTGGCGGGGGAGGTCCAGGACGAGGCATGCAGCCGTGTTCTGGATTCTCTGGAGTTTGCATTTGAGTTTGAGTGTGGTGCCGGCGTAGAGGGCGTCACCGTAGTCTAGTCTGCTGCTGATGAGTGCATGGGTGACAGTCTTCCTGGTCTCTGGGGGAATCCATTTGAAGGATTTTTTCAGTGTACGGAGTGTGTGGAAGCAGGAGGAGGTTACTGCATTGATTTGCTGTGTCATGGAGAGCGAGGGGTCCAGGATGATGCAGAGGTTGCGTGTGTGGTTTGCGGGGTGGGTGCGGGGCCCAGGGTGGTGGGCCACCAGGAGTCGTCCCATATGGTTTTGTTGGGGCCGAAGATGATGATTTCGGTTTTGTCGGAGTTGAGCTTAAGGTGGTTTGTTGTCATCCAGTTGGTGGTGTCGAGGAGAGTGGCGTGTAGGTTGGTTTTGGTGGTGGTGGGGTTGTGGGTGAGGGAGAGGATGAGTTAGGTGTCGTCTGCGTAGGAGAGGATGGTGACTCCGTGTGATCGGAGAATGATGGCGAGGGGGATCATGTAAATGTTGAAGAGTGTGGGGCTGAGGGAGGACCCTTGGGGGACTCCGCAGGTGATTTTAGTAGTGGTGGAGTGGAAGGGTGGAAGGCAGACTCTTTGGGTCCGGTCGGTGAGGAAGGAGTTGAGCCAGTCTAAGGCTTTGTGACAAATTCCTGTGTTGTGGAGGTGTGTGCGGAGTGTGTGGTGACAGACGGTGTCAAAGGCTGCGGAGAGGTCTAGGAGGATGAGTGCGACGGTCTCGCCTTTGTCGACTCTGGTCCTGATGTCGCCAGTACATGCGAGGAGGGCGGTTTCCGTGCTGTGGTTCTTGCGGAACCCTGATTGGGAGGGGTCAAGAGTGTTGTTTTCCTTGAGAAAGTGGGATAGGCAGGCGTTGAATAGTTTCTCAGTGACCTTGGCGGGGAAAGGGAGGAGGGAGATGGGGCGGTAGTTGGAGAGGGTCTCTGGGTCGGCTTTGTTTTTTTTTTAGGAGAGCAGTGATTTCTGCGTGCTTCCAGGGGTCTGGGTAGATGGCGGAGTCGAATGAGGAGTTGATTATGTCGCGGAGTATGGGGGCGATAGTTGGGCTGGCTTTGTTGTAGATGCGATGGGGACATGGGTCGGAGGGGGATACGGAGTGGATAGAATTCATGGCTTTTTTGGTTTCTTCGTGTGTGGCAGGGGCCCAGGTGTAAGTGTGGTGGGGGGGCCGCGAGTGGGGTTGGAGTTAGGTGAATGAGGGTTGTGTGTGGTGGGTGTGAGTGGTATGAAGCTGTCGTGAATGTCCAGGATTTTGTGGTGGAAGTGGTTGGAGAGGGCGTCACATAGGGGTTGTGTGTTTGTGGGGTCTATGTTGCTGGCTTTGGATTTGGATAGCTCCTTAATGATGGTGAAGAGTTCTTTGCTGTTTTGAGAGTCGTTGTCGAGGCGTGTCTTGTAGTGAGCTCTTTTGGTGGTGCGTATGAGTTGGTGGTGGGTGCGGATGAAAGTTTTGAGGGTGGAGAAGTTGGTTGTGGAGGGTTCTTGTCGCCAGATTTTCTCCGCTTAGTGGCATTTGCGTTTGGAGTCTTGGAGTTCGGGGGTGAACCCAGGGGCGTTCTTGATGTTGCGGGTGGCGATGTGTTTTCTGAGAGGGGCTAGTGTGTCTGCGCTGGCAGTGATCCATTTAGTGAGGTTGTGCGCTCCTGTGTTGGGGTCGTTGGTGTGGAGGGGGGGTTATGAGCCAGTTGGGAGTTCAGGCTTTCTGTGGGGATCTTGTCCCACATGTGGTAGGGCGTGGTGTGTTGCCGGTGGTGTGTGGGGGGTTTGGTGAAGGAGAAGTGGAAGCAGTGGTGGTCGGTCCAGTGGAGTTCAGTGGTGTGGGTGTAGGTTATGTGTTGGCTTGAGGTGAAAATTGCATCAAGAGTGTGTCCTGCTGAGTGGGTGGGTGCTGTGACCAGTTGTTTGAGTCCGAGGTTGGTGAGGTTGTCTATGAGGGAGGTGGAGTTGTGGTCTTGAAGGTTCTCCAAGTGGAGTTGAAATCACTGAGGAGGATGTAGTCTGTGGAGGTGAGGGCGTGCAAGCTGATGGTGTCGGCGATGGTGTCGCAGAAGGTGGGGCGTGGTCCTGGTGGTCTGTAGATTAGTGTACCTATGCGGGTGGCGTTGTTGTTAATGTGGATTAGGAAGTGCAAGTGTTCTGTGCTGTTGATAGTGTCTTGGGAGTTGGTAGTGACTTTAATGGTGTCTTTGTGCAGGATGGCGATGCCACCTCCTGGCTTGTTAAGGCGGTCTTTGCGTTGGAGTTTGTATCCCATGGGGGTGGCAGTGGCTATGTCGGGTTCTGAGGAGGGGTTGGCCCAGGTTTCCATGAGGAAGACGATGTCAGGTGAGTGTGATGTGATGAGATCCCAGAGTTCTATGGCATGTTTGTGAAGGGAGCGGGTGTTGAGGTGCAGGCATCTGGGGTGGTTGTGGTGGGTGGTGTTGGTGTGTTGTATGATGGTGTTGTTGTGGGGTGTGTTCTGGTTGTGGGGTGGTATGCGGTGGGGCTGGTTGGAGGGTGTGGGGACAGAGCAGGTGTATATTGCGCTGGAGGTGTTGTGTTTGTTGGGGGGTCGCAGTGGTTGGTGTGTGGTGTGATGGGTGTGGAGCAGGAGAAATGACAGGTGTAGCAGGTGAATGGGCCATGTGTGTGTGTGTGTGGCTGGAACGGGTGCAGGTGGGGTGGGGGCCTGGGTTGAGTGAGTGGAGGGTGGGAGGGGAGTAGAGTTGTCTGAGGGGACCAGGGGGACTGGCGCTAGGTGTGGTCCAGGTGCGGACGGGCGCAGACAGGCTTGCCTCTGGCACGCCTCCGACGTGCCCGCTGCACGTCCGCACATCGGCCGCCATTAAGAGGGTGGAGTGGGAGTGTGTGGCAGCTGGGAGGGGGCCAATGGGTGTGTGCGGGGGGCGGGGCCACAGGGGAGGCAGCGGCAGGGAGCTGGAGGGCTGAAAGAAATGGGAAGGGGGAGGGACAGCGAGGCGAGAGAAAGCGCGGGGGCAGGGGGTCAAGAGAGCACGGAGGGGCAGAGAAAAACAAAACAGACTGGAACAACGATGCAGATTACTATTTAAACAAATATACCAAAATACAAAGGCACAGAAACGCTATCCCAAAGAATACAAAACAGGCTGGAACAACGATGCAGATTACTATTTAAACAAATATACCAAAATACAAAGGCACAGAAACGCTAACGCAAAGAGTACAGAAAAAGTCACAAGAAAGCACTTAGACGATTATCAGAGATTGGAGAAGCCTACCACTAGGCACCAGGGATGAGGCGCAGGCGCGGGGGCCTGTGGGTGGAGGAGGGCCTCGAACTGCTGTCCAGGTGGCAGTAGGGGGGTCAGGAGCACGGGGCAGGCTGGTGGAGCCGAGTGGACTCCTGGCCAGAACCAGGTCAGGGAGTCACATGAGACTCCGCGCAGCAGCCGCCATTAAGAGGGTGGGGAGGGAGGGTGTGGCAGCTGGGAGGAGGGAGGGGGCCAATGGGTGTGGGCGGGGGTGGGCGCCGCAGGGGATGCAGCGGCAGGGAGCTGGAGGGCTGAAAGAAACGGGTGGGGGAGGGAGAGCGAGGCGAGAGAAAGCGCAGGGGCAGGGGGTCAAGAGGGCGCGGAGGGACAGAGAAAAACAAAAAAGGCTGGAACAACGATTCTGATTCCTATTTAAACAAATATACCAAAATACAAAGGCACAGAAACGCTAACGCAAAGAATACAGAAAAAGTCACAAGAAAGCACTTACATGATTATCGGAGATTGGAGAAGCCTACCACTTGGCACCAGGGATGAGGCGCAGGCGCAGGGGCCTGTGGGTGGAGGAGAGCCTCGAGCTGCTGTCCAGGTGGCAGTAGGGGGGTCAGAAGTGGAGGCAGGCATGGACTGAAACATTCCTGCACAATTTCTGTGTATCTACCTATGACAATCCTGTCTAGGGTAGGAGAATATATATTTTGTAACACAACACCTAGGGGCATATTTATGACACTTTGTGCTGCCAATGTGTCACTATTTGTGACACAACAGTGGTGCATTCCTTTGAAACGTATTTATGAGGCCAAGCAAAGCTACTTTGGATGGCTTTGAATGGCCTCATAGACATGGAGTAAGTCAAGGCCGCACAAATTGCTGCCTTGCCTTACTCTGCTCAAGCGAGGCATTCCATGGGCATTGTGGTTGGTGTTCCCACGCAAAACCCATGGATTTTGATGCCTCCCCAGATTTACCAACCCTGGTAAACCTAAGGATGTAACAAAATCCTATGCCTCCCCTGGTGAGGCAAAACAAAGAGAAATGTCTTTATTTCTCCTTGGTTTCCACTTTCTCTATTGCTCCTCGTTTTTCCACTTTTTATGTATGGCACTCCGTAAATGCGGTCACAAAACAATTGCAGTTAGCACCAATTTCAAATTGTTGCTAACCCTTTCGCAACCCCTTTGTGCACAGTAGCGAAGATATTTTTTCAAAACAGGGAGTGGTCCCACAGACCACTGCCTGCTCTGAAAAAAGAAAAAGAAAACTTTTCATTTTTGTTTTTGAAATGCATTCCGTTTTCCTTTAAGGAAAAGGGGATGCATTAAAAAAAAATTGATTTATTTAAAAGCAGTCAAAGACATGGTGGTCTGCTGTTCCCTGCATGCCACCATCCCTGTGAGTGCAGCCATTTCCAATGGGGTCGCAAATTGCGACCTACCTCATGAATATTAATAAGGTAGGTCATTTGCGACCCCATTGGGAGTGTGAAGTACACTGTTGTACATATGGTTTGCGACTCGCAAATGAGTCGCAAACTGCAAGTCGCAAAACTCTGGGTAACACATCTGAACCTTAGTGAGTAGAGAGAGTGCAATTTTAGAATAATGCATTTATCAGAGCAATGAACAGTAGAACTGATCTTCTTTCTCAAAAGTTTACGACACTGACGAGTGATACAGAAGAAAAGCTTGATGAGTGTGTTTCAGCAGCTGCAGTCAAGTGGTTTGGTTGAATGTATCAAAGAATGGGTGGTTATCAGCTGCAGAGAACGATGTTTAAACGAATGTAGGATATCATGTCAAATGATGACAGTTGTGAAGCAGGCATTATAGGAGTTGCGGATAGGGAATCAAAATCTTTTGCTTGAAAATTAGTTATTATTGAAATGGGTATAAATGTATACCTTTAGAGGGATAAAGAACATGAGATCCTGCTCGACAATTTCAGGAATGGAGAGTTAAGGAAACTGTATTTCAAAAAGCTCCCAGAGTTAGATTTTGACAATGGTTTGATGACCGTGACCTTTTCAACTCCTCAGAGGACGGACTGAAATCTACCTCTTCTGCATACATTTTTTACCAAACGAACCTGGTCAGAGCTGCTCAGTATAGTGATAAAGCTTATTTTGTACTATACTAATTAAGAAAATTAATCACTTAGATGCACTGATCCATCTACTGGCATTGGAAGAAAAGGGGTTGGTCCTATGTATGAAAGGCTGTGTCTTATGCAGCCAGGGCCGGCTTTAGCAGTGATGGCGCCCTGTGCGGCAATCTGTTTTGGCGCCCCTCCCCATGACCTCCTCAGATTCCCTCACTACCACCCAGCAAAAGTGCCCCTCATCTCTCCATAGCAACTCTCTCACACACATTTCATTTGTTTTAATGCTCTGGTAAAGGCTGGCTTTAGTAATCCACTCAGTTATCCACAAAAAGTACTGATCTGTTCTTTGCAGCAGGCATATTAACCCTCTGTGCTAATTTATGGCGACTCAAAACTGCCACTGGACAAAACTCGAGCTCTCTGTGTGTCAGGAACATTAATCACAAGAGTTATCTTGACATTTTTATTGTTGCCTGACAGCTGAAGGCACAAGGAACTCTGCTTCGGGTGCTTTTAAATTGCAAGGTATTGCTAAACACAGCCATGCCCCCACCCCGAGGTCAGTGCCCCATCTCCAGTTCAGCACCCAGTTCAGCCGCACCAGTCGCACCACCTAAAGCCGGCCCTGTATGCAGCATATCAAGTGGTGCAACACTATGGTGCAGGATAGGTAACAAGGGACTCGGGTGGGTTATTCCAAAGGTTGAGGCTAATGGAGAAGGGTGGGGACAGGACCTAGAGGAGGAGGGGCGCATGAAAATAAAGAGGATGTCTGTCATCTTTGGATCCGTTATTTGTATTAAGGCTGATGGTCTGTTGGCAAGGAGGTTGGTATGACTGAGGTAGCATTTTTCTCAGTAGCAGGTCAAATAAGAATTCCAACTTATATAGTAGATGGTCTAAAGAAGAAGAAACAAAGGGAAATTATGACCAGGCTGACTGCTCAAAACTTGTTAATTATCTTATTACTAAAGCTTCACTTTATGCTCAAGTACATTAAAAAAAATCCCTCAGGAATGGTTAAATAAATATCTTCATCTTTAGCATCTGTTGCCTATAAAGGTTCTGAAGTACTACTCATCCAAGGATTTAAAACAGAATCACCTTAAGAGTAGGTCGGAATAGTGACAAGCTTCAGTGGTCCGTGTGCGGCTAATCTCATGTCCCTCAATGATTTATTTTAGATCTGATCCCAATTTGTTGGATTATTTTAACTGGTGGAAAATAATTGTGTGCACCTTCAACTCCTCAGATAGAAAATGTTAACAAAAACTATACCAAAAACGCAAAGGCAATTCCACCTTTTAAGCAAGTCCTAGGCTGTGTCGATCCATGACACATCAATCATCTGGTACTCCAAGACTCCACATGTACACCGAGTAAATGTAAAACTGCTTCCAGGCTAGATTAATTTCTAGTGTTTCACCAGTTGAATCATTCAGGAGTGATTAAATATCTATCATGGTTTTCCAACGAGTCTACTGTTATTCTTCAGAACTTCTCCCCCATAAAGTTAAAACTGCATGCTGTAGGTGGTACTTTGAGAAAACAATAGTATAAAACTATTTTTTGGCATAGATTTGGGTCTTCATTCTCTTGTTTCGAACAATAATAGTCACCGCTACTATTTCCATGCTACAGAGAACTTTTAAGTCCTCTGTACAGGGGAGGATGATGTCAAACACTACTTTATTTGTAGAAAACACAAAGGCCCTCATTACAACCCTGGCGGTCGGTGTTAAAGCGGCGGTAATACCGCAAAAAGGCGATTACGACCGTTGCGGAAACCCCCAACATAGACAGCCACTTTAACACTCCGACCGCTACGGCGGTACAAACAAACAGCGCGACGGACACTGCCAAGAGACAGCCGGAAGACAATGTACCGCCCACCCTATCACAACAGGCCTATCCGCCACCTTTTCTGGGGCGGAACCAACGCAAACAAAAACACGGCGGAAACAGTACACAGAAGGGAAAACACTCACCTCTCCACACCCCACGAGGAACCAGGATGCCATGGAGCCCGAATTGCAGATACTCCTGATGATGGTCTTCCTTCTCTTCTATCAGGAGCTCCAACGACGGCGGCGATGAGCACGGTGAGTACTGCACCTACAACAGAGGGGAGGGGGGAGGAAAAAGAGAGTGACACACACACGCAACACCCCCAACGCCACCCTCACCCACAGCAACATACACACAAATACATGCAGCAACATTACAAATACACCCCCCGCCCCAGAAGAACGCAAGGACAAAAGGAATTGATTTGAACAAATGTAATCATGTGGAATCTCATTATCAAAGTTCAAAATCCAGTAAACGCAATTATGTACACCAACTACACAAGTCCGGATAGTGCACCAATCATTGTCCGTGGACCACTGGGCCCAAAATGCATGGGCCAAGCCCACACATGATACCTGACTCCAAACGGAGAGAACACTGCTGGGGCATCAGACCGAAAATATACAGGCATCTCAGGGGGAGGGGGAGGCACCTCAGCCAGATGAACGCACAACGCCACTGCTGCACGAGGGGGCTTCATGCCCATTGATGTATCCTGGGGAGTGCAAAGCCACAGTCTCTCAAGTCTTTCCAGTGGGTTGTTTGCCCACTGCTTTATCCTGGGGAGTGCAAAGCCACAGTCTCTCAAGTCTCTCCAGTGGGTGGTTTGCCCACTGCTTTATCCTGGGGAGTGCAAAGCCACAGTCTCACAAGTCTTTCCAGTGGGTGGTTTGCCCACTGCTTTATCCTGGGGAGTGCAAAGCCACAGTCTCTCAAGTCTCTCCAGTGGGTGGTTTGCCCACTGCTTTATTCTGGGGAGTGCAAAGCCACAGTCTCACAAGTCTTTCCAGTGGGTGGTTTGCCCACTGCTTTATCCTGGGGAGTGCAAAGCCACAGTCTCTCAAGTGGATGTCAGTCTCCACTGGTTCTGGAGGGGGCTTTGTGCCCAGGGTTCTTCATCCTGCCAAGGACTGAGGAAGTGGATGTCAGTCTCCACTGGTTCTTGAGAGGGCTTTGTGCCCAGAGTGCTTCATCCTGCCAAGGTCTGAGGAAGTGGATACCGTTCTCCACTGGTTCTGGAGGGGGCTTTGTGCCCAGGGTGCTTCATCCTGCCAAGGACTGAGGAAGTGGATGTCAGTCTCCACTGGTTCTTGAGAGGGCTTTGTGCCCAGAGTGCTTCATCCTGCCAAGTACTGAGGAAGTTAATGCAGTTCTCCACTGGTTCTGGAGGGGGCTTTGTGCCCAGAGTGCTTCATCCTGCCAAGGACTGAGGAAGTGGATGTCAGTCTCCACTGGTTCTGGACGGGGCTTTGTGCCCAGAATGCTTCATCCTGCCAAGGACTGAAGAAGTGGATGCAGTTCTCCACTGGTTCTGGAGGGGGCTTTGTACCCAGAGTGCTTCATCCTGCCAAGGACTGAGGAAGTGGATGCAGTTCTCCACTGGTTCTGGAGGGGGCTTTGTGCCCAGAGTATTTCATCCTGCCAAGGACTGAGGAAGTGGATGTCATTCTCCACTGGTTCTGGAGGGGGCTTTGTGCCCAGAGTGCTCCACGTGCAGTGTGGCCGGTACAATACACTCGCCTGGGTGTGTGTGCCACGAGATTGCTGAGGTACAGGTAGCATGATACGCCATGGAGGCAGAGACATACCCCACACTGCTGTGGCTTCGCATTCCATATGCAGGTGACAACTGTAATGAAAAGTGATGCTTCATGGAAGCTGCCCACGGTCCTGGAACTCACCAACAGCCCCAGACGACTGACCACTGGGGATGGTAGGCATGTCTGCGGTGGTGCCACTGTCTGAGGACATAGCGGGCCGCTGGCAGTGCTTGCTGCGGTGTCAGTCGTGGCGGTGCTTGCGGCAGTGTCAGTCGTGGCGGTGCTGGCGGTGGGGTCTGTGGCGGCGGTCCTTGCTGCGGGGTCTGTGGCGGCGGTGCTGGCGGCGGGGTCTGTGGCAGCAGAGCCTGTGTCAGCACCTGCTGAGCGAGAAAGCAGGATGTCTCCTGCAGCCTTGGACGGCTGCCCACCGGGGAAGAGGCTGGGGACTGTCACAGCGGCTGTAGACGTGCCGGAGGCAGTGCAGGTGGCGGTGCAGGTGGCGGTGTTCGCCGTCGTACAGGTTGGCATGGGTATGGATGTGGACAGAAGGTGTGACACTAGTCCCTCAGTAGGTGCCACCATGCCCTCTCCTGACCTGCCCTTCAGTTTTTTGCCCTTCCCCAACTTTGATGGTGGCACAGTTGTCTTGCCACTATTCCCTTTTGTTTTCGCTGACCCCTCGGTGGCAGGTGTTTTCGGCTTCTCCCTCCGGGATGTGGGCACCTTTTTAACCTTGGCAGGTGGCAGAATGTCCTTGCCCTCGCTCCGTGGCACACTGGTAGTCCTGATGGTTGGCACACTCGATGACCCCGCAGTTGCTGGCACCACTGTGCCTGGGGATGTGATGGCTGATGTGCTGGGCTGGGACCTGGAAAGCCTGGCCCTAGGGGAAGGACGGGGGTGGGAGGTAAAGGAAAGGGGTCAAGGTTTGACAGGAAAAGTTTTTTAGACACACTGGGACAGGTAGATGTAGGGGGTTTGGGAGTGGAGGAAGAGGTAGTGGTTGTAGGAGGTGTACGTCTGCTGAATTTGGGTGAGGGTGCATGTGCTGGAGGCTGTTGTGAGGTGGATGGCTGTTGGGTGTGTGTGTGCCTGTATTTGTGTACTTTTGGAGGAGGGCTCACTGACACTCTAGGAGAGGACACTGGGGATGTGTGAATGGTAGTGGGGGTGGTGAGTGCACGTGAGCGGTGTGTGGTGATGGGCGTGCTGGTGATGCAGGTAGTGGCTGAGGATGTAGTGCATGCAGGTGTGAGTGGAGACGAGACTGGGAGGGAGAAGGGGGATGTGGAGGAGGGGGACACAGTGGAGGAAGTGGATGTTGGTGTGTGTACATGGGTATGATGCTTGTGTGAGTGCCTGTGGGATGTGTGGTGCTTATGTTTGCCATGTGCACTCTTGTGTGTTGATGTGTGTGCATGCTAGTCTGATGGTGTGCTTGGGATAGGCTGAGGTACAGGGGATTGTGTCTGGGTGGATGAGGTTGGAGGGGGAGGCTGGACACAGGGACAATGGCTGCCATCAGTGCTGAGGCCAGAACCTGAAATGCTCTCTGTTGGGCTGCCTGGCCAGAATATATGTCCTCCAGGTATGCATTTGTTTGTTGCAAATGCCTCTCAACACCCTGGATGGCACTCAGAATGTTAGACTGCCCAACAGTGAGGGATCTCAGGAGGCCAATAGCCTTCTTACTGAGGGCAGCAGGGCTGACTGGGGCAGGGCCTGAGGTGCCTGGGGTGAAGGAGATGCCCACCCTCCTGGGTGAGCGGGCACAGGACACACGCTGAAGGGCTGCTGGGAGGGCGGTGCTGTTAGGGGGTGGCGGCTGTACCTGTTGATGCGGTGGGCACAGAGGTCCCATCAGAGGAGGAGTCGCTGTAGCTGATCTCTGCTTCTGTCCCCACCGTGGAGCTCCCCTCGCTCTCCATCTCACTGGTGACTTCAGACTCCATTGCTTCACCCTCCAGGGCCATGTGGGATGCAGCTCCCTCCTGCTCCAGTGCCAACGCTCCTCCGCCTGATGATGCTATTTCACACAAGAACAGGGATACCATGAAAAGGGGAGGGGGGACAGGAGAAAGACATGTTCAGTGCATGCAACACCACTACCGTTGGCGGGCACAACAGACACAGCAGCCCTCTGCACTAGGCCATGCACTTATGGTTCCTAGATTAATCACATGACCATGGGGTACAAGGCCTAAGCCCGACTGCTGCACATCTGGAAGTCACAGGAGCCTGATTAGGTGTAGATGGCTCTAACCACTAGTGGGGTTGGGGTACCACATAGCCTGCCTCACAAGGGACCTTGCCTACCAAGATCGCCCTGGCCTAGGGGAACCCACTGCCCATCTCCCCCACCCAGGCACCTCCTAATGTGCGCAGAGTCAGCTGAATGAGAGTGTACTCACCCCTTTGTGGCTGCTGTGATGCCCTCAAGCGCCCATCCAACTCCGGACACGCCACCGCCAGGATCTGGAACATCAGGGGGGTCATGGTGCGATGGGCCCCGCTCCCACATTGGGAGGCCATCCCCAGCTGGGCCTCTGCCGTCTTCTTGCTCCAGCGGCGCAGGTCCTTCCATCTTTTACCGCAGTGGGTGCTCCGTCTGTGGTGGACCCCCAGGGTCTGGATGTCCTTGGCGATGGCACGTCAAATAGCATTCTTCTGATGGGCGCTGACCTAGAGGAATAGTACAGGGGGAAAGGAAATTCTTTACCCGTCCGGACCGTCATACTCATTGGCCCCTGTTCCCACCCTTGCCCTGACGCACATACACTCACCATCCGCACATGCAGGCCTAAGCACCCCCATGTATCTTCCACCCACACCACTCCAAACAGGCAGTGCCCATGCAGCATGCTCAGAGTGTACTCACCTGTTTGTCTGGAGGACCGTACAGTTGTGTGTACTGGAGGAGGACCCCATCCACTAGTTTCTCTAACTCCTCCGAAGTGAAGGCAGGGGCCCTTTCCCCAGACACTGTAGCCATCATCGCTTCCAGACACAGGTCACAGCAGCACTTGCAGTGTAGGTCCTCTCCTGTTGAAGGTCAGTTATCAAGTGAGTGAACAGACAGAAAATAGAAGTCACGTCCGCGGCGGTGAGTACCATCACCGCCAGCATACATCATCATTGGCTCCTCGGACCCATAGGGCCCAATGTTAACCAATGCAGAATTGCGCTGCGGTCTTTGACCGCCCACCGTGACGGTAGAACACCAGCGCAGTTACCTCATATCCCCTTGTCCCACCTCACAGGTCAGGCAGCCGCCATTTCAGGAGGCCACATGGCATTAATAATAACTGCGTCACATCAATGTAGGCCTGGAATACACACAGTTACAGGCACATTGCGGATTAATAAATGTGTGCAAATGGCATTTTGTGATACCTCAGTGTTGGCTGACTCTCTGCTCACTGTTCTCCTCCATAGGGGACGTTTGCTGGGGCAGGTGATGAGATGGCGGCATCCTGCATTGTACAGACCGCTGGTGGACCTGTCGACAATGGAAGAGAGACACATCGTAGTAACATACAGACTTGATCGTGCAACAATCCAGGAACTGTGTGCCCACTTGGAGCTAGACCTGATGTCAGCTATCCGCCATCCCACAGGGATACCCCCTCTAGTGCAGGTCCTGTCAGTACTCCATTTCCTTGCAAGTGGTTCCTTTCAAACAACAGTGGCCATGGCATCAGGGATGTCCCAGCCAATGTTCTCTAACGTGTTGTCCAGAGTGTTGTCTGCCCTGCTGAAACACATGCGCAGCTACATCATGTTCCCTCAGGTGGAGGATTTGCCCACAGTGAAAGGTGACTTCTATGCCCTGGGAAGAGCTACCATTCGATGAATGTGCAGATGGTGTGTTTGGCAGACCAGTACATCTCCCATGTCAATGCCAAGTTTCCTGGCTCAGTGCATGATGCTTACATTTTGAGGAATAGTAGCATCCCTTATGTGATGGGGCAACTTCAGAGGCACCGTGTGTGGCTAATAGGTGAGGCCAAGGACCCTATACAGTGTGAATAGATGTCTGGGTATGGGGTTGTTCCTAAGGGTTTGTGTGTGTCTAACAGTTGTCCCTCAATATTTGCAGGTGACTCTGGTTACCCCAACCTGTCATGGCTACTGACCCCAGTGAGAATTCCCAGGACAAGGGCAGAGGAACGCTACAATGAGGCGCATGGGCGAACCAGGAGGGTGATTGAACAAACCTTCGGCCTCCTGAAGGCCAGATTCCGGTGCCTCCATATCACAGGTGGTTCTCTCTACTACTCACTGAAGAAGGTGTGTCAGATCATCGTGGCCTGCTGAAGGCTGCACAACCTGGCTTTGCGACGCCAGGTGCCTTTTCTGCAGGAGGATGGTCCAGCTGGTGGTCTTGTGGCAGCTGTGGAGCCTGTGGGCAGTGAAGAAGAGGAAGCAGAAGAAGAAGATGTAGACAACTGAAACAACATCATCAGGCAATACTTCCAGTGAGACACAGGTAAGAAGATGTCACTGCCTCCCATATCTCATACTATTATTGGAGTTAGCATAAGTCTGTCATTTTCACTCAGTGTATGGACCCTGACTTGTCACTTTGGCTTTCCATTTCACAGATGTGGGTCCTACAGAGGTGCCCTCTGCTATATTTCCTCCAGGCCTACAGCTGTGTTACATTGGTATGTGCACAAGTAAATTGACATTGCTATATTCCATGGTTATTGCAATTACACATTTGTGAAAGCACAGACTGACTCCAGATTGTTTTGTGATTTAAGTGTGTTTATTTCTGTACAAATAGGTGGAGGGGGGTGTAAAATGGGCTGGGGGGATGGTGGAGAAATGTCCATGGCGGAGTCCAGTCTACTTGTTTTACAGGTGCATTGTCAAAAGGGGCATAGGAAGTGGAGCAATGGCAGTTGAAGGATGGACAGGGTGACAAAGTGGGACAGAAGGGTGACATTCAGGGGGAGGTCTAATTTCCTGGCGGGGGTCTTGGCAATGTTCTCTGTCTTGTTCCTGGATCTCAGGGACCGTTTGCGGGGTAGTTCTCCATCTGCAGGGGGTGGGGTGCTGGTGTCATGTTCCTGTGGCAGTGCCTCCTGTCCACTAGCGCCGGCGGAGGTGGAGGGATGTTCATCGTTCAGGCTAGTGTCAGGGGCCCCTTGTTGTGCCACTGTGTCCCTCCTGGTGGTGACAAGGTCTTGCAGCACCCCTGCAATGGTGACCAGGGTGTTGTTAATGGACTTCAGGTCCTCCCTGATCCCCAGATAGTGTTCCTCCTGCAGCCGCTGGGTTTCCTGAACCTTGGCCAGTACTGTTGCCATCGTCTCTTGGGAATGATGGTTAGCTCCCATGATGTTGGAGAGTGCCTCGTGGAGAGTGGGTTCCCTGGGCCTGTCCTCCCCCTGTCGCACAGCAGTCCTCCAAGCTTCCCTGTTTTCCTGAGCCTTTGTCCCCTGAACCGTGTGCACACTGCCACTGCCCCCAGGTCCCTGATCGTCCTGTGTTAGTGGGGTTGCCTGGGTTCCCTGTAGAGGTGGACACACTACTGAATGACGTGTCCTGGGTCAGAGGTATGGGCCCGCTGGGTGGGTGCTGTGGTGGTGTTTCCTGATGGGGGAGGCTCTGTGGTGGCTTGTGCCAGTGTCAGGGGAACCAACTGTTCCGAGGTCCCTGATGGGCTGGGCTGATCATCTTGATCCAATTGTGCAGAGCTGCTGTCATCACTGTGGGTCTCTTCTGTGGGGGGACTGGATATGTCTGGTACCTCCTGACGTTGGGTAGGGGTCCTGCAGGGGTGTAACAACATGATTATTGCATCTGTGTGTGCCATCGAGTGACCCTGTACTCCAGTGCTTGCATTCTTGGCTTGGTCCTTGTGTGATATTTGGTTTGGGGTCTGTGTGGGTGTCTGTAGTGGACATGCTTTGGTGATGGGTGTCCATGCTTTGGTGTTGCATGCAGGGCTTGGTATTGGGATGGGTGGGTTGTGAAAGTGGGGCCTATGTGAGGTGTTGGAGTGATGGGGTGAGGGTGAGGGTGTGGGTATGTGATGGCATGCAGGTAGGGTGGGGGATATAGTAGTAAAGCTTTGACTTAACACAGTCCAGTCCTCCTGCTCCACCCTCGAGGTCCTCAGGATGCATTATTGCCAAGACTTGCTCCTCCCATGTTGTTAGTTGTGGGGGAGGAGGTGGGGTTCCACCGCCAGTCCTCTGTACAGCAATCTGGTGTTTGGATACCACGGAACGCACCTTCCCCCGTAGGTTGTTCCACCTCTTTCTGATGTCATCCCTAGTTCTTGGATGCTGTCCCACTGCTTTGATCCTGTTGACAATTCTGCGCCATAGCTCCATCTTCCTTGCAATGGGGGTGTGCTGCACCTGTGATCCGAGCTCCTCCTCAGAGAACCTGGGGTGTCGTTGAGGTGCCATGATGTGGTGTGGGTGATGTGTAAGGTGGTGTCTGTTGTGATGTGTGAGGGGATGTGTTGGTGTGTGTTGTTTGAGGTGTGTGGATGTTGTGTAAGTGATGGTGTTGTGTGTCTGTGGATGTTGGTGTTGTTTAAGGCAGTGTCTCTCTCTGGCATGGTTTCAAAGTTCTGGTAGTAAGGGTTTGTGGGTGATGTGGGTGTGTGCTTTATATTGGATTGGGTGTGTGGGTGCGGTGTGAGTATGTGTATCAGGTGTGTGTATTTCGATTTGTCCAATGTGGTTGTGTTTTGTAAATGTGTGTGTATTTTGAGCGCGGCGGTGTGTACCGCCAATGGTTTACCGCGGTTGAAAGACCTATCGTTGATTCGTGGGTCGTGACAGTGTGGGTGTATTCCTGTTGCTGTGACGGTGGAGGTTTTGTTATTGCCAGTTTATCACTGACCTTCTGTAGCGGAATGTTGGCGGACTTGTGCACGGCGGTAAGCGGCATTAACCGCCAGGGTTGTAATGAGGGCCAAAATCTTGTGACCTATTTTTTCAGGTCTTGTTTAGGCAGCACAAGTGCTGTCTCTTTGAGACATGCTGTATTTACTCTGTGGGCTTTTAGCACACCCACCACTTTTCATTCATTCCTTCATGTGCCTTTGAAATTCTTTGCTTTTTAGTGGTGAATCATTGCCATTTGTCCCTCCTTTGGGTATGTTGTTCCATCTCATCTATATTTGCCCTGTTACATGGCCCATTTTTCTTCTGATCATTTAAGTTACTTTCGGCACACTATTTTTTAGATTGCCTCGACTCTTGGTCTTGTAATGTTGTATTTTTTAGCTTCCGAAGCAAATGTGCTCATGGCTGTTAATCATGCCTTATCTAGTTTCTTGCCCTATCCCCTAGTTGCCCTCCTCCAACTGTTGCTTCTTTATTTAGTTGTCGATCAGCATTTTTTTCTGTTACAGCATTGTATTAGTATTTTTTTTCTCAAGTGTGCCCATTACTTGTGCAGCCTCCTTCCCTCCCTTCCTCCATCTCTTTCGCTCTGTCTCTCACCCTCTCACTCCCCTCAGCTAATAGCTTCTCAGAATATTTTTCGATTTCCTAAGCTTTCAGAGTGCGAGACCTCAGACTTGCAGCCAATGCATCATGGCCCAGTGCCAGCCCCTCTATTAGCATTCAGGTCCTCCCACCCCATTGATCACACACAGCAGCGCTTCCACCATGGCCTGCCTTCAGTCTCCAAACGTGATGCTTGGGTGCATTGCTTGAGAGCTTCAAAGAGTGTTTAAGTAATGGAACTGGTGCTCATGTAAAGTGTTTGAATAACCTTCCAGTTGAGTTGGGCTACATTTTGAGAAGTGCACTAAGATAAAAACAAACTTTAGCATAAGGAAAGACACATTGATACCCATTTATTGGCTGATTGCTACAAAGTAAAACCAGAAAACCTGGACCCATTGTGGCTTCCTCACTTAAACTGTGTTATCAGGCAAAATATTTATTTCACTACAACTCTGTTTTTCTTCACTATCATGTATGAAAGCACTTCCAAATATGTGAATTCAGACTACTAGTTGTACAAAAATAACACTTCAAATAATACTTTTGATTGCAGTGTTTTAATGTGTCTATTAGTGTCAAAGCTTCCACGTTAAAAAGAACAGTAGATGTTGTAGCGCCCAGGATAACGTGCTGCATGGCTTAATACTTACAAGATCCCAAAGGCAAGACCTATTGGCTATGCCAATGCTTGTTATTCATAGTCGTAAAGGAGAGTATAAAGTAAGATGAGAAAAGAACAAGAAGGATCTAAAGGATCAGTTTACAAAATATTTTTAATTTAGCTACTATTCACCAGAAATAAAGACAGTGAGGGATAGTATGCAGAAGGGATATTAGGTGGTTTGCAAAAGAAAGAATAAATAGAAATGAGGTTCAATAAAAAATCAATCATGCCACAGGGTTAGCAACATTGAAAAGTGTGGACATTTTATTTAAAAAAAGTACTTTTGGACCATGACAAAATTATATTCCATGCTGATAAGACTATTCCTAATTCTAAAACTAATAAGTTCATGGCAGGTATAACAATTGCCAGTTTTTCTGAAAATGCAATTTTCTCAATTTTGCAATCCTTCCTTTAAAAATAAATTGCTTGTCTCCCAAACGGAAAGGGGTGCACAGTCCACGGTTTTCCATGCAAATCTTTTAAGATTTCTTTCACAAAATAAATGTAATTATGGAGCAGAGGGAAAGCATTGTTTTAATAGTTCAAAAGCCTTATCTGTGTCTGGAGATCATATAAAAGGACAAACTTTCTTCAATAACCTGGTGATAGGTGCTATTATATTAGATAAGTAAAAATTGGTTGAGGCTAAAAAGCACTGGATGCTATGTGCAGTTTGTGGCAGTGGTCATTCCAAGATAGACCTGACCTTTTTTGGAGCTACCTGAAGACCCAGAGTGGAGATATTAGACCCCAAAATTCTACTGAGGAAAAATGGAAAACACACTTTTCTGCCTTAGCATAAAACTGATTTTGTTGTGACTTCCTTGGCACAGTTGAACCCGCTCAATATATTTTCTTTCGTCTGTGAAAACACAAAGATATTGTCAAGATATAAAATGACAAATAGCTAACTATAACCCTGGACTACTTCTTTCGCTGAAATATTGAAATGCGGCTGACATACAGCATAACACAGCACTACTCGATATTCATACAAACCAAGTTTGGTACGAAATGCGATTTTCAATTCCTCACCTTTTCCTACATGGGCAACTTGGTAAGCACCTTGTAAGTTCTTTTGTAAAAACCTTAGCTGACAGTATGTGTTTAAGTAATACTGAGATAAGCGGTGATGTATATCAAATTTTAATGGTGAGGTGGTTCAATGCCCTACAGTCTATGGACTTGTGCAATTCTTCCCTGTTTTCGGTACCAAAAACAATGGTGAGGAGCTTGGGACTGTGACAGTCTAATAAAACCATTTACTAGGTATTTACCCAAAGATTTATGTAGATGGTCTGTCTCTGGCTCAGTACATGCAGAAATGTGGTTGCATGGTACAGTAGCTCCTGGTTCTAGGCCTATGTAACAGTCGAAGGACTAATGAGGAATGTCTCTACTTTTTTTTTCCTGAACACATTCAAATAGTCATGATATGTCTTTGGGATATCAGACTGTATGGGTGGTACTCTGGTTTACTCTTCCCCTGATGACAGAAGCTAGCACAAGGCACTTCTCCAATCAACCATCTCTCCCAGTTCCTATAAAGTGCTTACCATGCATTCAGCCATATGACGTAAAGATGATAGTTGAATTGTTCCTTTATCCCACTGAATACTATGTTCATGCTACATATGGCATGCCCAAAATCAATTTAAACTGTGGCACATTAATGAGATCATAGCAAATTAGTTTTTAGAACTTTGAAAATAGGTCCTTTCTAATGATGCCATGTGATGGACACTGATCACAGCTTTAAGTGGGATGAAAAAACTGGGGGGTCGCTCAAAGGGATGTAGCCTGTATTGTTAAGGGTGTGGCTTAAAAACATGTAAGCTAAAAATCAGTGCTTAGTATAGTGTGCCGCCCAACTGGTATTTTGCTGCTTCTTTCTGTCATTGCACCCAGATACATAATACAACAACTGACATTACCACTAAAACAATCCAAGACCATTGGCTTTGTAAGTGGTTGTTAGTTGCATAAGATAAACAAGTACATCAATGGCTTTATTGTATTTAATACTGAACATGCTTCAGTTCTAAAATGAGAATATGAAATAACAATAAAGAGTCTCCTTAAAGTCACACCAAAGGCAGTGAAGGGTGGTTCTGCTGCTGAGTTAACATGTTTTTCATCCTAAAAGTAAAGGCAATAATGAAGAACCCAATAGGGACCCATCTCAGCACCTGCTTTTTAGAACTTCTGGTGCTGAGCACTAGCAGGACCCGGCCCACTTGAAGCCCTGGCACTGATGAAAGTTATATACCATGCACTACCTACCCTTACTTGTTATGGCTTAGCTTTCTACTGTATTGTCAATCTTAAAAGGTTTACAAAAGCCCATTGTATGATATATCTTGTGGCTGAGTCTAAAGCAGATACATTTGTGTACATTTAAGATTACAAGCTGATGCTGACTGTTCCTTATTCATGATTACATGGGTCGGGGTTTGTGAAGGTCAATTCTTACCTATCCTGAGATTCGTCTTTTCCCTTCCAATTATGAATTGGTCCTTTTGGCCATTGGTTAATGTAATGTTGCTCCAAACTTCTTTTTTTTGTGTTGTAGTTTTTTATTGCATTTAACAGCAAAAAGCATGCCAAGCCGATACAATGTGACATATTACAACCTTACAAGGCACAAAGAAAGGTTAGTCCACGTGAATTAAATTATAAAACAACGATTCAAGAATAACATGTTCTTAGGGGAGCACCAAGGTGTCGTCTAAGATACATCTATAGATACATGGCACACGTTTCAATGATTGTGGATCCTAACATTTATTGGGGGGAAAGAAGAAAGAAAGAAGAAAGAGAAAGAAAAAAGGAAAGGGGATGACGGAGAAATAGCAATAGAGACCAACAAGAAAGAGCAATGAATGAGAACAATAGTGATAATGGCAAAGATGATACTCCTAATAAGAATAATAACAATAATGACATCAGAGACAATCGTCAGAAATCAACAAATCAGGGAATACCAACACGTTCTGGGAGGGGGGGTGGCGGGTAAGGGGAATGGGAAAATGGGGGGATGGGAAGTGATGGGGGGGTAGGGATGAGCAGGGGAATGTAGACCTTCCAGATGTCTGCTGATAGAAGGAGAGGGGGAAGGGGTAGGGGGTAGAGAGAATCAACTGACGGCTTTGGACAATTTTCTGGAGTTTGTTTGTCTGCCCCTTTTGAATCTAGCGTCTCTGTTTATCATCTTCTCCCTGACTTGATTGGATTTGGGAGATAGGTTTGCATCCGTCATAGTTGTGATTTTTCTGATAGTAGCGGGGGCTATCCGAGACTGCTTAAGTGGGAGTAATAGAAGTTGTTCCCTATTAATCAGGTATTGCAATAGTGAGGGGTGCGGTGGTAAGGATGGTATGAGAGTGGCATGTCCATGTCTTAAAGTGTTAAACAAGGGGTAGGGAGAGAAGGGAGGGAAGGGAGAGAATATAAGAGACGATACAAAGAAAAAGAAGCGGGAGAGAGAAGAAAGGAGGGAAGGGAGAGGAAAAGAAAAGAAAGAAGAAAGAGAGAGATGGGAGGAAAGAAAATGAGAAGAGAAGGAGAGGGAAAAAAAAGAAAAGAGAGGGACTGGATGAGTGGGAGAGGGGGGGAGAACCGGGTGTCGGAGGGGGGGGGAGGAGGGACGACCAAGAAGAGATAGGTAGACAGGAGGGAGGGAGTAGAGAGGGGATGTGGGAGGTGGTGTGAAATCCAATCAGGTGTAGTCATCCCAGGGCTAGAAAAACCAGGGGGGGGGAATATGAGATGATAGAGAATAGGAAAATAGGAAGGGGGTGTGGGTGGGGGAAGAAGGAAGGGGGAAAGAGGGGAGGGTAATAGGGGAAAGAGAAGGGGAGCGGAAGGCATATGTATGGTGCTGGCTGGTGAGCAGCAGCACTGACTATGCTGTCGATAAAACATCTGGGGGCTCCATACCTGAGCAAAGATGGCAGCCTGATCTTGAAGGTTATAGATGACTCTCCAATGTGCGGCAATGTTAAACATAGCCACAGTCCATTCCTCGGGCGTGGGTGGCGTCACAGACCTCCATTGTCGCAGGATGCATATTTTTGCAGTTTCCAAGGCTGTGTGTAAGAGTCTTTTTTGTGGTCGTGATAAGGCCGGGAGAGGGGTCATATTGTGTAGCATGAGCAACGCAGGGGGTAAGGGGGTTGGGAGCAGCATAGAGTCTGCCAGGACATGCTCCACCGCCTTCCATAAGGGTTGCACCGATGGGCAGCTGCCAAGCACGTGAAGCAGGTCACAACGCGGTTCCGTACAACGCCAGCACGACGCATGCGGGAGGAGGCCGATCTTATGTAACTTCATCGGGCTCCAGTACCAATCATGTAGAATCTTGAAAAGGCAGAACTTTAGGCGAGCCTCGCAGGTCCCTCTATCCAACGCTTCCACCGTGTCTGCCCAGTCCTCCTCCTCAAAGGTCAGCTAGAGACGTGTTTGCCAATGCAGACGTAGCTTGCCCGAGACAGGTCGAGAGACTAGGTGGCTGAGAGGGACTTCACACAGGCCAGCCATGACGCCTTTATGTTTCCCCCATGTCTTCAGGTAGGCAATTATGGGTGAGGGTTGCAGTCCCCAATGGATAGTGTCAGGATTTTGATGCATATACTTCTGGAGTTGTAAATATTTCCACTTCTGCGTGGGGTGGAAATGGAATTCCTCTACCAGACTAGTGAAGGGATTGAGCCTACTGGTCTCCAATATCTGGTCTAGGCTAGTTATACCGACATCTCTCCAATGCGACCAATTCAGGGCCGCACCCCCCACGTGCATACTATCGTTATGCCATTGGGGAGCCTGGGCGTGGAGGGAGGGGTGAACCCCTAAAAGACGATGGGCCCTCTTCCATGCTACGCTCGCCGCCTTCAGGATCGGGTTCGGGTCGTCGTAGGGGACAGTGGTCCTAAGGTACAGTCCATCTAGGCCTCCCCTGTGGAAGAGCAATTCCCTCTCCACTGACACCCATTGGGGCGATTCTGCAGGACTATTCAGAGTGGCAGTCATTGGTGACAGATGCAGGGCTAGAGCATAGTGTTCCACCGAAGGAAGTCCCATTCCGCCGTGTGACCTGTGTGCTATGAGCTTGGCCAATGCTAAGCGGGGCGTGTAGTTCCCCATACAAAGGCCATGATGGCGGTGTCCACCGACCTCAACGTGGATAGAGGTATCTGAAGAGAGAGAAGATCCATTACGCATGTGAAACGCAGGACTGTGACCATGCGCACCCCCTGCATCCTGCCCCACATGGATAGGCCAAGCTGCGTCCATTTGTCAAAATCAAGTCTCATTCGGGCCATGAGAGGGTCTAGGTTGTCCGCCGTCATGCATTTCAGGCCGCGATTGACCAGGATCCCCAGGTATTAAGACGCTTCGGGGTCCAGTAGAAGGGGAAGCTCAAAATTGCTGACTTCGTCGTCTCTTGCGACAGTGGGAGGGCTTCGCTCTTATCCCAGTTTACCCGATATCCCAAGAAGGGAGCGAAGTCCTCTATGATTGCCATAAGGTCAGGCAGTGAGCGATCCAGGTCAGTTAAGGTAAGCAGGATATCGTCAGCATACAGGTAGAGTTTAGAGGTGACGTCGCCCGGCAGAGGGATGCCCGCTATCCCAGGGGATACGCGAATTGTAGCCGCCAGCGGCTCAAGTGCCAGTAGAAACAGAAGGGGGGAGAGCGGACAGCCTTGCCGTGTTCCTCTGCCGACAGGGAAAGGGTCTGAGAGGAAGCCTTCATAATTGACCCGTGCAGTGGGTTGGGTATACAATAGACATACTTTGGAAATAAATCGATCGCCCAGACCGAATTTTGTTATTGTTGCGAAAAGGTATGGCCATTCTATACGGTCAAATGCTTTTTCGGCACCGAGGGACAGTGCTAAGGCGGCCTCAGGCATATTCCAGACCCTCCAGAGGGCATGGCACAATGTACGAAGGTAATTCCGTGAGCTGCAGCATGGCACAAAGCCGACCTGCGACTGGTGTATAAGGGACAGAATGACCCTGCGCAAACGGGCTGCTAAGACGCTGCCCAATATTTTAATATCACCGTTCAAGAGGGATATTGGCTGGTAGCTGCCACAGAGCAGAGGGTCCCGGCCCAGTTTTGGTATAACAGCAATGATGGCGGAGTTGGATATCGCTCCCAGCAAGTTAGTCTGACAGGCTTCGTCCAGCGCTACGTGCATTACATCGAGCGTCTCCTCCCCTCCCCATTTATAGATTTCCGCAGGGAATCCATCTTCACCTGGTGATTTGTGATACGTGAGACCGGAGACAACCTGTGGAATTTCTTGGCGGGTGATGTCCCTCACTAGCAGTTCTCGACCTTCATCGGAGAGGGAGGGCAAGGTGACAGTACTGAGAAAAGCCTCTCTTTCGACGGGGGAGGACTGTAATTCCGAGGTATAGAGGCGGCAGTAGAAGGTTGCGAATTCGTCCACTATGTTCTGCGGGTGCGTGAGGATCTCTCCCGACTGAGCCCTGATAGCCGGTATGACGAAGTTGTGTGGCCAGGAGGCGGCCGGCCTTCTCCCCTTGCTCATAATGACGTCCCTGCAAGCGCTGCAGTGCATATTCCGCCTGAGAAGTAAAGAGTTCGTTCAGAGCCATCCGGGCCCTCTCCAGGTCTCTGCGGGTGGAAAGGGAGGGGTGGGTTGTATAGCGTTGCATCAGGCGTGTAATATCGGTCTCCAAGGTCGTTTGTCACTCCGCCCTTTCTTTATTTGCCAGTGCGGCGTCGCGCATCATCTGACCCCATATCGTTGCTTTGGCCGCGGCCCAGAGTATCCTTTTGGATGTCACTGACCCAAGATTGTCCCGCATATATGTGGATGTGTGTGCTTGCAGCTGCGCCTTCCAATGAGGCGTTTGGTAGCGTTGGGTAGCGAAGTACCACGGTTTGCAGCCTGGGGACACTATGCCCAACTGAAGGGTTAATAAGATTGGGGAAAGGTCTGACAGGCCCCCACTCAGTAGGCGATAATCCTGGGTTTGTGCTACGAGGTTGTGCGAAACAAGAAAATAGTCCAGTCGGGACTGGGTGCCGTGAACTGAGGATAGAAAGGTATACTCTCTATCACTCGGGTGCATCAGATTCCACGGTTCCACCAGGCCGTTGTCATGCATTAAGTCGGACTGCAAGGCCCTATCTCCGTTATTGATAGTGTCCAAAGGCCCTGTCCTGTCTAGTACGGCATCTCGGGTCAGATTCCAGTCCCCGCCAATGATGTACCGGGCGGCTCCGATCTCTGTTAGGAAAAATTGTCTCTTGGGGCCTATTGGTGCATAGACTGATCCCACGTATAGCGAGGCGCCTCCCAGCTTTAGTTTGGCAAATACGTATCGTCCCTCCGGATCGGCCCATGATTTGGTAATTGTGAAGGGCAGGCTTCTTCGCAGTAATATTGTAGTCCCACATTTCCTTGGCACGGCGCAGGATGTTGTATAATTTAGGGTTAAGAGGCGTGTGAGTGGGTCGGTGGAGTATGGAGGGGGATAGTGAAAGGAAAGAAGGATGCAAATGGGGGGAGACACCTGGAGGTAAGGGATAAGGATGTAGAAGAAATGCGTGAAGGGGGAGGAAAAAACAAGAAAAAATAGGGAGTAGAAAATTAAAAATAAGAAAAGATAGAAGGGAAGATTAAGATAAAAAAGAAAGAAAGAAGGAAGGAAGGAAGGAAGGAAGAGGGAGGAGGAGGAGAGTGGAGCAAACCAAAGCACCAAAAAACCTAAACTTTAATCTGCAGGTCTATCCCCGGATCGCACTAGTCCTAGCGCGAGGCAAGGCCGGCCAGACCGCGGCCAGGGGCGGAGGCGCAGCGCAGGGCCACTTTGTCCATTGGTACCAGTTTCCCATTGTCCCGGCGGCGGGTTCCCCCGGGGGGGGATGTGTCGCAAGAACGTATCGTTTGACTTGATGTACCCTAACGAGGGGGAGGGAGGGAGGATGGGGGTAAGACAATGAAACGTCGCACCGCCAGGAGATAGGCCCACCGAGGGGGGGAGAGGAGACAGGGGAGGAAGGGGGGGAGTGGCGGGGTGAGACACAAGTAACTATGCCTAAATTTAAAGAGAGAGAAGAAGTGAAGAACAGCACAGGGGCTGTAGGAAAACGGAGACATGACCATAGGAAATAATCAGTCTGCACTGCACTCCTCACTTTATCAACAAATATATCATTAAAACCATTGCAGGGTCATAAGGCTTAAAGAGCGTGAGTTGTCCCACATGTCGTCGGACCCAACATGGCGTAAGCAGTCTTTACCAAGTTACACTAGTCGATTCTGCTTGACCCTCATTTGATGAATACAGGAAACTTTGCTTGGCAAGAATAACAAGGATATGATAAGGAGAAAAACTGTTAACAATATATAAGAAAGAAAAGAGCTGTTCTCAGCCAGTCGACGGGTCAGTAGAGGGTCCGCTGTTTCAGGCCAAGGAGAAGTCATGGTCTCAATGTTCTCAGTTCCAACTATCCCAGAGGATAGGGCAGGTTCAGGTGGTCTCCACTAGGGATTTTAAAGGGGAGCAGGATTTGTCTCTATCCGCCGCCTGTGTATGGAGCGCCACCGCATGCAGCACCTGTCCCCTGTCGTCGTGGCTGTGAAGGAGTCTCTCCAGGTCTCGCCCCCTGGGGCAGGGGATAACAGATTGATAGCCAGACCCTGACTCTCCTGGGGCAAGGTCTTGTGAGGAAATGTTCGGATCTGTAGCCATCATATCTCGGTGTGGAGACAAGGTGGAAGAGTCTGTGAGGGACAAACCATCCAAGAAGGAACGCAAGTCTTCCGGGTCGTAGAAGTCTTTGGATATGCCGTTTTTAGTTATCCACATTCTCACCGGGTCAAACAGGCCATACTTCACTTCCAGCTGGTGCAGTTGTGGGCAGAGGGCCAGGAATGCCCTACGCCGGTCGCTGGTTTCCTTGGAGAAATCCGCCGATATTCGAATTGTGTGTCTGTCTAGCTGACAAGGGCCTTGGGTACGTGCTTTCTGTATAAGTTGACGGGCCTGTGTATGGCGAAGAAGACAGGCTATGATCGTTCGGGGGTGAGCGTCCATACCGGTTCTCCGGGGGTCCAGTCTATGGGCTCTTTGAAACTCCAGGGGTGGCTCGAAAACAGTCTCGGTCAGCCTGGGCAGAGTGTCTCGTAGGAATCTGTGAAGGTCCTCCCCCTCAATGTTTTCTGGGAATCCTATGAAACGGATATTGTCGCTTCGGCTCCTGTCTTCCAAGTCTGAAATTTGCTACGAAGGAAGAGGAGTTCCTGATCTCTGTCCTGGAAAGAAGAAGCGTGGGCCTCTACTTTCGACACTCGCTGTTCCAATCCCAGGACTCGTGTCTGAAAGCTTGCGATTTCCGTACAAATGGATTTCGTTTCCGCTGCCATTGAAACCATTGCGTTATCCATCACTTCCAATCTACGGCCAACTGCTGAAATTTCCTGAAGGATACGGTCCATTGTGGGCTCCTGGGCCAGGTTCGCCATCTCTTGATGTGTGGTAGAGGGCTGTGCCGCTGTCTGCGGGGGGATCCCCTTCGCCTGGAGTAACGCCTCAGAGAAAAGTAACTGTCTCGCCAGCTTGCCCGTGTTCTTGTGGGACAACCGTCCTCCTGGCATCTCCGGGCTTCGTAGTGGGATTTGATGATGACCGCGTAGGGGGGTGAGGGGACCAGAAGTATCAGAGGCCCCCTCCCGTAGCTGCGGTTAGTCCCACTTTGCGTGGACGGGGGATGGTTGGAGGATATAAGGGGGGATAAGCTGGAAGGATCCTCAACCTCACTGTGGTTTGGCCGGTGAATGGTTCAGTTCCCTCGGGCGCCGTTGCTTCACCCGCGCTTCAGCAGTGGGAGAAAACTGCAGACCGGAGGTGGGAGGGTGGGAGAGGGCACTCCGGAGGGTGAGGGGGTGCCGGGCTCTTTTTTATCGTGGTGGGGTCCGCCCCCTGTAGGTCTCTGCAGCAAGTGTAGCACAGGTGCCCACCTCACTTTGATGCATAGTGAGTTCCCCGGGTCTTGAACCACAATAACGGGATAGCGGGAAAGCAGGACGGGGACGAAGTTCAGCTGGCAGCCCAGTGAGGGTGTCAGTCAGTTAGTGATGGTAGGCGCCGGCTCTCATATGCTGGTAGTTTCTCCAGGGCCCTCTTTCTTCTCAGGGCGCGTTGTGTGGGGGAGGGGGCAGGCAGCCAATGTCCAGTAGGTATGACAGTGTGAGCAGTAATAGTGAGTAAAAAGTAGTAAGCTGATCAACCGGTCTCTTCGGTCTCCGTTGTGGCCCCAGATGTGTCACTGGTTCACTGGGTCGCTGTCCCTACTCCTGATCAGCTGAGTGCGTGGGAAGGGGGGAGGGTGGGAAGGGAGCAGGCGTGTACAGGGGGAAGTAGGGAGGCTCCCAGTGGGAGGAAATGGCAAAGTCTCATCCCCTCCTTCTCCCTTATTCTTCCTTAGGGCCACCAGCCACTCACGAGGCTCCTACCAGTGCTCGTTGAACCTCCCTCTTGTGGGGGTATTGTTGTGTCCTCTTCTTCTTGGGGCTTGCCCTAAGTCTCAGGACAATATGAAGGCAACAATATTACGATAAGACAATATTTCCAACTCAATATTTTGGTCAAACACCCTCCTGAATTAACGATTTAACTCAGTTCTGATTTCTTTACTGAACCTTTGACCTTGGAAGCTATCCCCGGTAAGGTAGAGCTGCTGGATGAAATTTCTAAGCAGCATTTTGTTTTTAAGGGTCACCATTCAAAATTTCACTGGTAAGGACTGTTACTTCAGTAGCCCACCATCTCAATCCTGGGTTTTTGTGGTTTTACAGTTCTCCCCAGTTCTCCCCCAAACTAAAGTGAAACTATCTGGCTGAAGACCCTGCATGCTACTGTTAGCAGCTGCATCTCACCTCGAATGTCAGACTGAATAATAGCTTACTAAGCAGCATACTGTTGCCCGTATTGCATGGGCAACCTGCTCTAAAGGAAAAGCAGATACTCCATCCATTTTGTCCAAGTGATGTCATCATTTGACCATCGCTCACTGAAAATTCTCTTGTGCATGCACAATGTGCTACCATTTTTGGCCCAATTCACAAAGGTAATGTTACACCCTGTAGTGTGGTCAGTTTTACGTATCCTTTGCGCATTAGCTTCAGGCTTTAGGCCTTTGTGCATTTTGCCCTGGATGTATTTTATTCCTTTGCTCGCAGCTTAGAGCCTCCGTGCACTTTGCTCTAAATGCTTTTTATTCGGCTTTGTACTGTTATTTTTCAAATAGCCAGTTCTACGGTCTTGTTTTATATTTCATATCACACTGTTTAGCCTACTTCAGCACTGGAGTTCTCTATAACACATTCTTGTTCACTCTGTGCTTCAGTCAAGGATACAGTCTGGTACATTGCCGATAGACGTGGTATGAGTTAAGTCTTTGGCATTCCTGCGTAGGGACATTTTGTGATCACGCTGACATGTTAGTTATAAAAACACTTCCTTGTCCTAATACACGAAGAGGGAGATTCCGACCAGGGAACCACAACTAGACGCTGACTGCCTCGTTGCAGATGCTGAACCAGATCACAGGCCTTTGCTCAGGTATGAGGGTTTATGTCTCCCGAGGGATTCAGAAAGGCAAGTTAGAAGCTTAACATGCTGTGCTCGAAATAGAACTAGCAGAGGGAGAGTAGAAACTGCTAAACACCATGATAGCGTTATTCTTATGTTTTACTCTCCTAGTGACTATTTCAATCCTACTGTGTTGTATGGTTCTGGTTATTGCGGCTCACGCCTTAATGTCTAAAATGCAGTCGTTTTATTAAAACATTATATAAAACTTATACTGCCTTTGTCATTTGTATATGAGATCATACTGTAAATGAGAGAGTTGGTTTGGATCTGAGTGACCACGACTTCACTGAGAAGCTCCAAAGATGTCATGCGCTCGGCTGCCCAATCATCTCTTCCCTTTGGGAGAAATGAGGCACTGCTAGTTAGCCGGAGCAAAAACCGGATTTAGGGTGACAGAGTTCCTTCCACGTGGGCCAGACTCAGTCCCCCACACCGTGAATGATCCTGCTGCCTAGAAATCCAGTAGTCCCATTTAGTATAATGAGAGCCCACACGACAACCCAAAGTCTAGCTTTACTACTTTTGGTATTCAGAAAGAGACTTATGAGTTGTAGCTTAACGTCTGCTGAGGTTCCACACTCTGGTGGGGAATTTCTACACTTGGGGTGGAATCTCCACTCTCAGGGCAGAATCTCTGCACTCAGGATGAAATCTCCACATTTGAGGCAGAACACAAAACATCTAGTTGAACAACCAACATAGCACAAAATACATCTAAATAAAAAAGCCACATGTAGGCTCTGGGCAGTTACATATGTGCATATGTAGGGTGTGTATTGGAATGGTAAATGTTCTGGCAAAAATACACCACTACAAGAGTGTAGAAAAACATGCAAGACACAATGCCTGAATTCTATACATCTGAGCCTACAAGTGGCAACCAAAACATCACACATTCTAAAAAGCATCTCTTCTACAGTTGCACATGTAATCCTTAGTCATGAGGCATGTACTGTCTTCCACAAACAGAAGAATGGTGAATGTAATATACAACTCAAAAACTATCATCAAACATCAGATTTCCAAGTTTTTCCCAAACACAGCACACACACCTGTATCAGTGCTTACCATCCCCCCACCCAGCTGAAAGTAGTTAGCCGATCCCAGCCTGGCTGCATAGATAAATTCAGAGCTGCCACACACAAACCCTTTTGCCCCTTACAACATGTCGCTGAATGTCTTTGTTGGTTTGTCCCTTGTAATGCAACAGAATGATGTGAGGAGGCGGAGAGTAGAGAGGTTCTTCAAACAAAGGATTAACCTCTTTGGGATGCTAAGCCAAGAAATCAACTCCAGGCTCTGTTTTTCCCGATGCCATTTTGGAGATGGCATCTGAGTGGGAGCAGGATCTTTACTTTGTGACTTACAGCTCCCATGCCATCCCAGCCTATGTCATGATACTAGCAGCTCTCCATTTCTTTGCTACTGGGTCATTTCAGAGGGTGTCCAGTGACATTGTGGGCAATTCTCAGGCAAGTTAGTTCTGATGCTTGTGTCAGGTTCTGAGCTGCATAATTAGGAGAGCATCTCTCTACATACGTATGCCACAAACACTGGCAGGTAGGCAAAGTGTTGCCAGGGATTTCTGCTTCTTTTCCGGCTTCCCATGTGTGGTTGATGCAGTTGATTGCACTCATGTGGCACTTCAGCCATCGCGCCACAATGCACACATCTTCCACAGTAAAAACTGCTGGGACTTATCAACGTGCAGGTTGTCAGTGATGCCAGTGATTACGGATGTGCATGCAGTGTTCCCAGGTAGTACACTTGACTGCTATTTATCTCTCAGGTCACCTCTTGCCCAGCGGCTGGCAGCTGGAGAATGTGGCTTCTAGGTAAGTACTCAAGCAACAAACATGTTTATATGTGTTAATTTTTTATATACATATCTATCACAATTTAATATTTCTTGTTACACATACATGACACCAACAGACACTGTATGTAACATTTCATATATTAGTAACTGTACAAATTCAACAGGGACATGCACCTAAATGTCTACATTTGCCTCCTCAGGTGATGCTGCATATGCATTCTCCCCCCATCTCTTCCCATGCAGGTGTGCAACCGCTGTACCTCAGGGCAGGAACAATACGGCGCACAAACGGGCACAAGCCATCATAGAGTATACTTTTGGACTCCTAAAATCATGATTCAGATGTCTTGACCGTACAGGGATTGGTCTACTGTACTCTCCTGAGGTTCTGTGGAAGATAATAGTACCATGTTACGTCTTACACAACATTGCAGTCCGCCAGGGCTTACATATGTCTCTGAACCCTCACCTAGGTCTGAATCCAGGGAAGAGGGCCACAGTCCCACCCAGAGGGCAGAGTATGCAGGTGCATGACCAGCTGGTTGACACTTTTTCTTTTGAGCCACTAGTTATGTTACGGCTTTTATGGGGTTGCACAGTTTGTTGTCAATGATGATTGATGGACATTTAATGCTATACATAACATATGTAAACAACAGATGTTGTCAAAAATTAGGCCATACAGCAGATTTTGTGCCTGGGTAAGTGATTATTGTTGGCAAAGTCTCAAATGACTCCACCCCCCTGCGGGAGTAAATGTCACTGCCTTTGTGAGAACTTTCTGGACAATGGATATCTGAACACTTTGTCAGCACCAAGAGTGACAAGGATTGTCAGTGAGGGCTGGCATTGTATACAAGAAGGAAACCTAAAGGTATTTGTGAAACAGAAAATGTTACAACTAGGTTCAAGCCTTAGAGTTTTGAGTTACCCATACTCCAAACAACCACACCTCCCTCATTGATTATATGGAGTGTGTTGTGTGTGATGGGGTGACAGGCAGTGTTAGAAACTTAGTGCCTCACTTCAATTTCGGCAGACGGAAAAGCCCATCCTCTGAAATTCCGAAGGGGAGGTTCCCAACATTGTGACTGCCTCCCCGCCGGGCCCATTCTGAGTTTCCCACTGCCCAGTGGGAAATGGCCTACAGCATTCTCTCCGGCTCTTAATAGAGCCGGCGGCAATGCTGTAGTACGTAGGATGCACAAGCACCCGTCACAATGCTTGCAGACAGTAAACATTGCGACGGTGCTGGCCAGGGTGGCCCCTGCACTGCCCATGCCAAGTGCATGGGCCCCCCTGGGACCCCCTGCACCCGTTCTCCACCAGTCTTTTCATGGCGGTGCTACCACCGTGAAATCGCTGGCAGAGAACGAAGTCGTAATCGACGCTTAGGACTGCCATGAACGTCAGACCGCCAGACTGCTGGGACGACTAGTCCTGGCAGTGCTGGCAGTCCGACTGCGGCACAACCACCACGGTTGGGATATGGTGCTCGGACCAACACATTGGCGCCGGTCTGACTGCCACTGCAAACCTGGCAGTCTTTAGACCGCAAGGTTTATACTCAGGCCCTAATGAAATGAAAAACAGGAAGTTCAATAAAGGAAGTTGTTGCCAGCCATTTTATGGTCATTTGGAGACATCCTCACCTCCAAGCAAGATCCTCTGCCATCCTGCTGTTCTGTTTACCTAACCTGCCCCCAACATGGCTGAGGGACTTGAGGGCAAGGCACCCCCTTTCAGTGAAATGACTGAATTGATCATTCTAACTGAGGGAGGAACAGCTGAGTTTGCACTCACAAGATTCTGGCAAGATAACATAGTGCGCTGCAGTGCAGTAGGCATGTACCATTGGCAGGGCAAGATGTGGCAAAAACTCTGAGAGCAAATGCAACACTGGGCCCGAATTAATGCCCAGGAAATCATAGGTGTGTCCTCCCAGCTCCACTCACAGAGGCCCTGCATTGGCCCACTGTACAGTAGGGTCCTAAATTCAGGTTGGCTGACCCTCCTTGCTCAGCTGGAGGAGTTTGAGCAGCAGAGACCAGGTAAGTGCATAAACTGCATTATGTGTATTATGTGACTGCTAGTATAATGTGAGTGGTGACAAAGACTTATTTTAGGATAAGATTAAGACAATTTACTAGAACCTTGTCCACCAGCCTGGCTAGACTACCACAGAGATAAATTCAAAATCTCCGCCCAGGAATGTTGGCTATTGTCTGAAAAAATGTAGGTCCTTTCGCTGGATGAAATACAGCTAGCTTTAAAAAAAGCTAACTCTGGTTCTCTAAGGATTTCAGCATCTTGTTCAAATAAATTGCATCAGCAATCAGAGGACTCTTCAATACTTCAATCAAGACTCCTGAGGTCTGGAAATTAGCCCAAATAATATCCATTCAGAAAAAAAGCCAACATGGATCAGTTAATTCTCTCAAATTATCGACCCATATATTTGCTACCTTTATTCGGAAGGCTGCTGAGTAATACACAACTGGGATCTTATCTTTAGGAAAACATAGGGCCTCATTACAACTTTGCCGGCCGCCAAGTTGTAACCGCCGTGCGGCCACCAATGCGGCCTCCCACGGTGCCCATTTTGACATCCCCGCTGGGCCGGCGGGCATAAACGAGTTTCCGCCCGCCAGCCCAGCGGGGATGTGGGCCGCAAAATGGGAGCCGGCTCCAAATGGAGTCGGCGGTGTTGCAGGCGTGTGACGGGTGCAGTTGCACCCGTCGCGCTTTTCACTGTCTGCAGAGCAGACAGTGAAAAGCCGCATGGACTCCCCGTACAGCCAGCCTTTTCCTGGCGGTTAAAGCCAGTCGGGGACTCGTAATCCCTTGGGCAGCGCTGCTAGCAGTGCTGGCCAGGCGGATTATCACCGCGGGGCAAATGTGGCGGCAAACCTCCGGCCCCGGCGGTGCGATTGCGGCGCAACCGCCGCGGTCATAATGACCTCGGAAGCACCACCTGTTGGCGGTGCTTCCGTCATTTCAGCCCTGGCGGTCCTGTACCGCCAGGGTTGAAATGACCCCCATAATGTTTCTATTGTCACCTTTCACCTTCTCTGCATAATGGCAGCAATTCTTATCAGGACTATGGCCCTCATTACAACTCTGGCAGTAAGTGTTAAAGCGGCGGTAATACTGCCGACATGCCAGCAGTAAAAAATAATGGGATCACGACCACGGCGGAAACCGCCAACACAGACAGCCACTTTAACACTCCAACCGCCACAGCGGTAGTAACGAACACTGCGGTGGTAACCGCCAACAGCCAGGCGGAAGACAATGTACCACCCACCCCATCACAAGCTGCCTATCCGCCAGCTTTTCCGGGGCAGTACCAACGCCATCAAAAGCACAGCAGAAATAGGACTTGGAAGGGAAACCACTCACTGCTCAACACAAACGAAGAATCAGGACGCCATGGAGGCTGAGCTACAGGTCCTGCCCATGCTGGTCTACCTCCTCATCTACCAGGAATACGAAAGGCGGCGGCGACCACCACGGTGAGTACTGCACCTAGTACACAGGGGAGGGGAGAAGGAAAAAGAGAGTGGCACACACACGCAACACCCCCACCCCCACCTTCACCCACAACACCATACACACAAACACATGCATCAACATTACATTTACACCCCGTAACCCTTGGAAGAACGCAAGGACAAAAGGAACAGAGTTATATCAGTGATATTTTAGAAATAGGCAGATATACATAATAAATAGAAAAACAGTATTTACAAAAATATACAATATGTACATAAGGCGGTACATCGTCCATTCAAAATGTCCATGGGCCACTGGGCCAAAAATCATGGGCCAAGCCCACACTTGACTCCGGCCTCAATACGGAGAGAACAGTGCAGGGGCAACAGGTCGAAAACACACAGGCACCTCAGGGGGACGGGGGAGGGGGGGCACCTCAGCCGGAAGATGGAATAACGCCACTGATCCTCGAGGGGGCTCCATGGCCACTGCTTAGTCCTGGGGAGTGCAAAGCCACTGTCTCTCAAGTGGGTGGTATGCCCACTGCTTGGTCCTGGAGAGTGCAAAGCCACAGTCTCTCAAGTCTCTCAAGTGGGTGGGTTGCCCACTGCTTGCTCCTGGGGAGTGCAAAGCCACAGTCTCTCAAGTGGGTGGGTTGCCCACTGCTTGCTCCTGGGGAGTGCAAAGCCACATTCTCTCACATCTCTCTAGTGGGTAGGTTGCCCACTGCTTGCTCCTGGGGAGTGAAAAGCCACAGTCTCTTTAGTGGGTGCATTTCTCCACTGGTTCTGGAGGGGGCTTTGTGCCCAGTGTGCTTCATCCTGCCAAGGATTGGGTGAGTGGGTGCCTTTCTCCACTGGTTCTGGAGGGGGCTTTGTGCCCAGTGTGCTTCATCCTGCCAAGGATAGGATGAGTGGGTGCCTTTCTCCACTGGTTCTGGAGAGGGCCTTTTGCCCAGTGATGCAACACTTGGGGTGTGACAGTTCACAGTCCCTCACCTGGGTGTCTGAGGCACGAGATTTGCAGGGACCAGGTTGCATTATTGTCCATGGAGGCAGGGCTAGACTCCATCCTGCGGTGGCTAAGGCTGCAAACTGGTGGTAGTGTTGGTGCTGGTGGGTGTGCTGCCAATGGTGGTGGGAGGCTCCAGCCCTTCTCCTGCAGCCTCGGACGGCTGCTCACAGGGGCTGCTGCTGCTGGTAGCGGTGCGACTGTTAGCGGTGCAGGTGGAGGTGCTTGCGGCGGTGCCTGCAGCGGTGCTAGCGGCGGTGCAGGTGGCGGTGCTAGCCGTGGTGCAGGTGCCGGTGCTGCCAGTGGTGGGGGGAGGCCCCAGCCCATCTCCTGCAGCCTCGGGCAGCTGCCCACTGGGGCTGCTGCTCCTGACAGTAGTAGTGGTTGAGGAGGTGCAGGTGGCGGTGCAGGTGGCGGTGCTTGCGGCAGTGCTAGCGGTGGGGCTGCTGGCGGTGCTGGCCGCGGTGCAGGTGGCAGGGCTGACGGTTGTGCTGAAAGCCACCATGCCTTCACCTGCAGCCTCCGACAGCTGAAGTGCCTTGCCTGGTGTTTTGTGCCCGTTCCTCACCTTGGCAGATGGTGGTGTCACCATGGGTCTAGCAGCTGGAGTGTTTGAAGTGGCCTTGCTTGGTGGTTGGTGCTCCTTCCCATGGCTGCATGCTGTCCCCCTCCTCACGTTGGCAGGCGGTGGAATGGTTGTCCTTGGCAGGGGTTGGTGACACACTGGCTGGACTGACGGGTGTTCCCTTTGAGCCTCTGTTAGCTGCAGGAACCATAGCGGACGTCAACTTGGTGGCTGAGGTGCTGGGCTGGGTTCTGGACACCCTGGCCCGAGGGGAAGGACGTGGGGTAGGGAAGAGGTCAGTGTTTGCCAGGAAAAGCTTCTTAGAGACACTGGGGCGGGAAGAGGGAGACTGTTTGGGAGTGGAGGAAGAGGGAATGGTTGTAGGAGGTGTCGGTCTGCTGAGTTTAGGTGCAGGTACATGGGCTGGATGCTGTTGTGAGGTAGATGGCTGTTGGGTGGGTGGGTGCTTGCGTTTGTGTACTTTGGGAGGAGGGGTCACAGACACACTGGGAGAGGACACAGGGGACGTGTGCATGGGTGTGGGGGTGGTGACTGCCAGTCAGGGGTGTGTTGTGATGGGCGTGTTGGTGATGGAGGTAGTGGATGAGGATGTAGTGCATGCAGGTGTGAGTGGAGACACTACTGGGAGGGAGGTGGATGACGAGGAGGAGGGGGGCACAGTGGAGGCAGTGGATGTTGGTGTGTCTGCATGGGATGGTGCTTGTGTGAGTGCCTGTGAGATGAAGTGTGGTGCTTGTGTTTGCCTGAGCCACTTTAATGTGTTGATTTGGGTGAAGGCTGGTCTGAAGGTGTGCTTTGGAAAGGCTGGGGTTAAGGGGATTGGGACTGGGTAGAGGAAGTTGGAGGGGGGAGGCTAGAGACAGAGACAAGGGCTGACATCAGGGAGGAAGCCAGAGCCTGAAATGCTCTCTGTTGGGCTGCCAAGCTAGAGTGAATGCCCTCCAGGTATGCATTTGTTTGTTCCAAATGCCTCTCGACACCCTGGATGGCATTCAGAATGGGGGCTGCCCAACAGTGAGGGATCTCAGGAGGTCAATAGTAGCCTCCTCACTGAGGGCAGCATGGCTAACTGGGGCAGGGCCTGAGGTGCCTGGGGCGAAGGTGATGCCCACCCTGCTGGGTGAGCGGGCACGGGAAACATGCTGAGGGGCTGCTGGGAGGCGGGTACTGGTGGGGGGGTGATGGCTGTACCTGTTGTTGGGGTGGGCACAGAGCTGTCTGCCACCGCCAGGGTGCTTCCATCGGAGGAGGAGTCGCTGCCTGTGGTCTCCCCTCCTCTCCCCGTCGTGGTGCTCCCCTCGCCCTCCATCCCACTGGTGCCCTCACCGTCGGTGGATTCGGCCTCCAGGCCCATGTGGGATGCAGCTCCCTCCGTCACCTCTGCTCCTCCCCCAGATGATGCTATTGCACACAAGGACAGAGTGACAAAACAAAAAGGGGGGGAGAGACAGAGGATACACTTGGTCAATGCCAGCAACACCACCACCGTTGGTGTACACAACACACAGGGAGCAGCCCTATGCACTAGGCCATGCACTACCAGTTACTAAGATAGTCACCAGCCCATGGGGTACAATGCCTACCGCCATTAGCTGCACACCTGAAACCCACAGGACCCTGCCCAGTAGTAGATGCCCACTAACACCATTGGGGTAGGAGTGCTTCAGACCCTTCCCAACAAGGGACCTACCCTGCCATCTTCGCTATGGCCTAGGGGCACCCATAGCCCACATCCCCCACCCAGGTAACCCTTAACGCGCACAGTCAGGATTCAGAATCTGTACTCACCCCCTTGTGGCTGCCAGCTGGGCCTACGTTGTCATCTTTCCCAGTGGCGCAGGTCCTCCCAATGTTTGCAGCAGTGGATGCTCTGCCTGTCAAAAACCCCCAGGGTCCGCACCTCCTTGGCGATGGCCCGCCAAATACCCTTTTTCTGGTTGGCGCTGACCTGCATGGAAAACACAGCAGAAAAGGGAATTAGTCAACAGTCCGGACCATCACACTCATGGCCCACCAGATCCCTCCCATCCCCTGACAGACATACATTGACCACCATACATGCAGAACTCTGGCCAGGTCACCTCTGCCCCCCACATGTGGCTTACACACACAGCAATCCATACATTCATGGCCCACGCATCATGCTCTCAGTGTACTCACCTGTTTGTCTGGAGGACCGTAGAATAACGTGTGCTGGGGTAGGACCCCATCCAACAGTTTCTCCAACTCCTCCACAGTGAAGGCAGGGACCCTTTCCCCAGACACATGAGCCATTGTCGCTTCCAGACACAGGCCACAGCAGCACTTGCAGTTTAGGTCCTCTTCTGTTGAAGGTCAGGTAGCAAGTGAGTAAACAGATAGAAAATGGCAGTCACGTCCGCGGCGGTGCATACCGTCACCGCCAGCGTACATCGCCATTGGCTCCTGGAACCCATAGGGCCCAATGATAACAAATGCGAAGTTGCGTGGCGGTCTTTGACCGCCTACCGCAACGGCGCACAACGCCAGTGGGATGACCTCATTTCCACTTGTCCCTCCTCACAGGTCAGACAGCTGCCATTTCATGGGGGCACAAGGCATGGCACCTAATTGTATCACAGCAGACATTGGCACAGCAACTGATTCTCGGAGTCACGTACTGGTTCTGTAAAGGAAAAATGCTTCATTAGTGCAATAGATGTGTGAATATGACCCTCTGATCACCGTTTTTTTCCATAGGCTTCAACCGCTGAGGCTGAATATGAGATGGCGACATCCTCTGGTGTACGGACCCCTGGTAGGCCTTGCGACAATGGAGGACAGACACATTATCATAATATACAGACTTGATCGGGCCACAATCCAAGAACTGTGTACCCAATTGGAGCCAGACCTGATGTAAGCTATTCACCAGCCCACAGGTATCCCCCCTCTAGTGCAGGTCCTGTCAGTGCTCCATTTCCTGGCAAGTGGTTCCTTCCAAACTACAGTGGCCATGGCATCAGGAATGTCTCAGCCAATGTTCTCCAACGTGTTGACCAGAGTGTTGTAAGCCCTGCTGAAACACATGAGCAGCTACATCGTATTCCCCCAGGTGGAGGATTTGGCCACAGTGAAAGCTGACTTTTATGCACTGGGACATACCCCCGACATCATTGGTGCCATTGATGGTACACATGAGGCATTCCCCCCCCCCCCCGGAGAAATGAACAAGTTTTCAGGAATAGAAAAAGCTATCATTCTATGAATGTGCAGATGGTGTGTTTGGCGGACCAGTACATCTCCTATGTGAATGACAAGTATCCTAGCTCTGTGCATGATGCCTTTATCTTGAGGAATAGAAGAATCACATATGTGATGGGCCCACTCCAGAGCCACTGCGTGTGGGTAATAGGTGAGCCCAAGGTCCCCACTCAGTATAAGTAGGTGTCTGGGTATTGGGTTGTCCCTAAGGGTTAGTGTGTGTCTAACAGTTGTCCCTCGATATTTGAAGGTGACTCTGGTTACCCCAACCTCTCATGGCTACTGACCCCAGTGAGGAATGCCAGGACAAGGGCAGAGGAATGTTACAATGAGGCACATGGGCGTACAAGTAGGATTATTGAAAGAACCTTCAGCCTCCTGAACGCCAGGTTCCGGTGCCTCCATCTGACTGGTGGATCCCTGTACTACTCACCCAAGAAGGTGTGCCAGATCATCGTTGCATGTTGCACAACCTGACCTTGAGACACCAGGTTCCTTTTCTGCAGGAGGATGTGTCTGAAGATGGTCTTGTGGCAGTGGTGGAGCCTGTGGATAGTGAGGAAGAAGAGGAAGAGGAAGAAGATGTTGACAACAGAAGTAACATAATACAGCAGTATTTCCAGTGACACACAGGTAAGACACTGTAACTTCACTTTACTTTTCAGTTTTCTGTTCGACATTGTACAGGGCAGCCTGATTTCCTTATGTCTATGGCCACTTACTGTACCCTTTGGCATCTCTATTTTCAGATCTTTGTGTCCCACTCTGGCTCCTGGTTTGTGTACTGCTGCCCACTAAAGGTCATTCCAATGTATATTTAACTGTACATATGACTTGCAATGCTTTGATAATGTTGTACCATTACAAATTGGAATCATTTGACAGACTCCAGATTTGTATTTGTTCCAAGGGTGTTTATTTAGGTACTCATAAGTAGAGAGGGATGTGCAATGGGCTGGGGTGATGGTGGAGGAATGTCCAGTTAGAGTCCAGTCTCTTGGTATCACAAGTGCATTGTTCAATGGGGCATAGGAAGGGGAGTAATGGCAGTTCAAGGTGAATAGAGTGACAGAGTGGGACAGAAGGGTGACAATCAGGAGAGTCTTATTTCCTGGCGGGGGTCTTGGCAATGTTCTCTGGCTTCTGCCTGGATCGCAGGGACCGTTTGCGGAGTGGTTCTCCTTCTGCAAGGGGTGGGGTGCTGGTGGCCTGTTGTTCCTGTGGCAGGGCCTCCTGTCCACTAGCACCTGCAGAGGTGGAGGGCTGTTCTTCGGTGTGGCTAGTGTCAGGGGCCCATTGTTGTGCCACTGCCTCCTTCATGGTGTTGGCCATATCAGCCAGCACCTCTGCAATGGTGAGCAGGATGGTGCAGATGTGTTTTAGGTCCTCCCTGATCCCCAGGCACTGTCCCTCCTGCAGCCACTAAGGGGGTCATTTTGACCCTGGCGGTCCGAGACCGCCAGGGCTAAAATGACGGAAGCACCGCCAACAGGCTGGCGGTGCTTCCTGGCCTATTACGACCGCGGCGGTAGCGCCGCGGTCGCACCGCCGGGGCCGGCGGTTTCCCGCCGTTTTAGCCCCGGCGGTGATAATCCACCAGGGCAGCGCTGCAAGCAGCGCTGCCCTGGGGATTATGACACCCCTACCGCCAGCCTGTTTCTGGAGGTTTGCACCGCCAGGAAGAGGTTGGCGGTAAGGGGTGTCCTGGGGCCCCTGGGGCCCCTGGGGGACCCTGCACTGCCCATGCCACTGGCATGGGCAGTGCAGGGGCCCCCTAACAGGGCCCCGGCCAGCTTTTCACTGTCTGCGTAGCAGACAGTGAAAAGCGCGACGGGTGCAACTGCACCCGTCGCACGGCCGCAACACCGCCGGCTCCATTAGGAGCCGGCTCCTATGTTGCGGCCTCATTCCTGCTGGGCCGGCGGGCGCAAACTTGGTTTGCGCCCGCCGGCCCAGCGGGAATGTCGTGATGGGGGCCGTGGAAGTGCGGCCGCACGGCCGCCCGCCAATGTCGTAATGACCCCCTAAGTCTCCTGCAACTTGGCCAGTATTTGGTCAATGGTCTCCTGGGAATGGTGGTATGCTCCCAGGATGTTGGTGAGTGCCTCCGGGAGAGTGGGTTCCCTGGGCCTGTCCTCCTCCTGTCGCACAGCAGTCCTCCCAGCTTCCCTGTTGTCCTGTGCCTCTGTCCCCTGAACCATGTGCCTACTGCCACTGACCCCAGGTCCCTGATCGTCCTGGGTTGGTGGGGTTGCCAGGGATCCCTGTAGTGGTGGACACACTGCTGATTGACGTGTCCTGGGGACAGTGGCATGGGCCTGCTGGGTGGGTGCTGTGGTGGTGTTTCCTGAGGGGGGAGGCTCTGTGGTGGGTTGGGGCTGTGGCAGGGTAACTGACTGTCCAGAGGTCCCTGATGGGCCAGGTTGGTCATCGTGATCCAGGCGTGCAGAGCTGCTGTCGTCACTGTGGGCCTCTTCTGGGGGAGGACTGGATGTAGCTGGCACCTCCTCTCCTGTGATGTTGAGTAGGGGTCCTGTGGGGATGCAAATGCAGTGTTATTGTATCTGCGTGTGCCATCTTGTGCATGGGTGTGTTTCCCTGTATGATTTTGATTTCCCTATCAGCTTTGCCTTGTGTGCGTGGTGATTTTGTGGGCTGGGTGATTCTCTCTACAGGGCATGCTGTGGAGGTGGGTGTCCATGCAGGTCTGTGATGGGGGTCCATGGATTGTTGTGGCATGCAGGGCTTGGTATTGGGATGGGTGGGCTGTGATAGTGGGGTATGTGTGAGGTGGTGGAGTGATGGGAGTGAGGGTGGGGGCGGGGTACGTGATGGCATGCATATGGGGGTGTGAAATTAGTAAAGGTTTGACTTACCAGAGTCCAGTCCGGCGACCCCTGCGAGGCACTCAGGATGCATTATTGCCAAGACTTGCTCCTCCCATGTTGTTAGTTGTGGGGGAGGAGGTTGGGGTCCACCGCCAGTCCTCTGTACGGCTACCTGTTGTCTTGCAACCACGGAACGTACCTTCCCCAGTAGGTTGTTCCACCTCTTCCTGATGTCATCCCTTGTTCTGGGGTGCTGTCCCACGGCGTTGACCCTGTCCACGATTCTCCGCCATAGCTCCATCTTCCTAGCAATGGACGTCTGCTGCACCTGTGATCCGAATAGCTGTGGCTCTACTAGGATGATTTCCTCCACCATAATCCTTAGCTCGTCCTCTGAGAACCTGGGTGTCTTTGGGGTGCCATGGATGTGGTGTGAGTGATATGTGTGAGGATGTATGGGGTGATTTGTTTGAGGTGCGTTGATGGTGTATGGGTGATGATGTTTTGTGTCTCTGATTGAGTGGGTGCTCCTGGCTTGTCTCTCTCTGCTTGCTATCTTTTTTTCAATGTAAGGGGTTTTGGGTAATATGGGTGTTTGTTTTACATTGGATTGGGTGTGTGGGTGTGGTGTGTGTATGTGTGTCAGGTGTGTGGATTTTTGAATTGTCCAATGTGGTATAGTTTTGGAGGTGTGCGTGTATTTTGAGCGCGGCGGTGTGTACCGCCAATGGTTTACCGCGGTTGAAAGACCGCCGCAGTGATTCGTGGGTTCTGATTCTGTGGGCGTATTCCTGTTGGCATAACGGTGTGGGTTTTGCTATCGCCAGTTTATCACTCACCTTTGGTCTGGCGGACTTGTATGGGTGCCTGTAAAGTGGCGGATTTCTTAGTGTGGGTCATAATACCCATAGCGGAATACCGCTGCGGTCATGGTATGTTGGCGCCCGTCAGCACGGCGGTAGGCGGCATTTACTGCCGGGGTTGTGATGAGGGCCTATGTCTCCTTGGAGCAATTGGAATGCTATTTTCTGATGGAATTCTGGGACTTGTAGTGTTTGTTGGAAATTGGGTCTCTAGTTGGCAGAGGTTTACACTTTGTCCAAGTAGGGACCACAATCCTAGTCAGGGCAAGTAAGGCACACACTAAAAGTCTACTTCTGCCCACCCACTGGTAGCTTGGCACACAGCAGTTACCTTAAACTAAAGAGGCAATATGTAAATTATTTGTGCACCCACAGAGTAACACAATGAAAACACCACAAAAGGACTCCACACCAGTTTAGAAAAATAGCCAATATTTATCTGAGTCAAACAAGACCAAATTGACCAACATCCAACATACACAAGTCAAGTTATGAATTTTCAAAGATTACTTAGAAGACAATGGCCCTCATTACAACATTGGCGGTAAAAGCTGCTTACCGCCATGCAGAAGACCGCCAACACACCACCGCGGCCGCGGAATTCCGCCACAGCTATTATGACCCACAATTCGGAATCCCCCAAAATTCATACACCCACACAAGTCCGCCACACCAAAGGTCAGTGATAAACTGTTGAAAATAAATCCTCAACTGTCACACCAACAGAAATACGCCCACACTATCACGGCACACGAATCCACGCAGCGGTCTTTCAACCACGGTATTTCATTGGCGATACACACTGCCGCACTCAAAATACACACACACTAACAAAACACAGCCACATTCGACAATTCGAAATACACAAACCTGATACACATACACACACCAATCCCACACACCCAATAAAATCTAAAACACCCACATGACCCACAAACCCCTACTACCAAAAATTCCGAAAGAAGGCCAGAGAGAGACAGCACCAGCAAGAACAACAGCATCCACAGGCATACAACACCATCACCCAGAGAACTTCCACGCACCTCACACAACACCCCACTACATATCAGCACACTTATCACCACACACTCCACCCCACACATCACCTACACCACCCCATGGCACGGCAAAGACAGCCCAGGTTCTCGGAGGAGGAGCTCAGGGTCATGGTGGAGGAAATCGTCCGGGTAGAGCCACAGCTATTCGGATCACAGGTGCAGCACACCTCAATAGCAAAGAAGATGGAGCTATGGTGAAGAATAGTAGACAGGGTCAACGCAGTGGGACAGCACCCAAGAAATCGGGAGGACATCAGGAAGAGGTGAAACGACCTACGGGGGAAGGTGCGTTCCGTGGTCTCAAGACAGGTGGTTCAGCGGACTGGTGGACCCGTGACCCCCACCTCCTCCCCCACAACTAACAACATGGGAGGAGCAGGTCTTGGCAATTCTGCATCCTGAGGGCCTCGCAGGAGTAGGTGGAGGAATGGACTCTGGTAAGACAAATCTTAATTATTACATCCCCCACCCTAACTGCATGCCAGCACATACCCCCACCCTCACCCCCAGCACCCAAACTCCTCACATATGTCCAACATCACAAACCACCCATCCCAACGCCAAGCCCTGCATGCAACAACAAAGCATGGACACCCATCACTAAAGCATGCCCACTGCACATACCCATACAACCCCCTAAACAATCATCACACAAGGTCCCACACAGGAATGCAAGCACTGGGGTACACGGTCACCTACCCATTGCACACCATACAACACACAGATGTAATAACCATCCTTTTATACCCCTGCAGGACCCCTACCCAACGTCACCGGACAGGAGGGTCCACACACGTCCACACCACCAACAGAAGAGGTCTACAGTGATGACAGCTGCTCTGTTAAACTGGATTTAGATGACCAGCCCTGCCCATCGGGGACCTCGGGACAGTCGGTTCCCCTCACCCAGTCACAGGTCACCACAGACCTTCCCCCTCTGGAAACACCAGCACAGCACCCACCCAGCGGGCCCATACCTCCGTCCCCAGGACACGTCAATCAGCAGTGTGTCCACCACTACAGGGAACCCAGGCTAACCCACCACCCCAACAACAACAGGGACGTGGGGGAAGTGGCAGTGGGCACATGGTCCAGGGGACGGAGGCCCAGGAACACAGGGGAATTGGGAGGGCTGCTGTGAGACAGGGGGCGGACAGGCCAAGGGAACCCACTCTCCACGAGGCCCTCTCCTCCATCATGGGAGCCTACCACCACTCCCAGGAGACGATGGCAACGGTACTTGCCAAGTTTCAGGAGACCCAGCGCCTGCAGGAGGAACAGTATATGGGCTTCAGGGAGGAACTCAGAACCATCAGCTCCACCCTGGGCACCATCGTAGGGGTGCTGAAGGAAGTACTCAACACCAGGAGGGACACTGTGGCACTACAAGGGGCCCCTGGCACTAGCATGGACGATGAACTGCCCACCACCTCCGCCATCGCTAGTGGACAGGACGCCCCGCCACAGGGCCACCACACCAGCACCCCACCCCCTGCAGAGGGAGAACCACTCCGCAAATGGTCCCTGAGATCCAGGAACAAGACAGAGCACGATGCCAAGACCCCCGCCAAGAAATGAGACCACCCTGGTTGTCATCCTACTGTCTCACTTTGTCACCCTGTCCATACTTAAACTGCCCCAGCTCCACTTCCTATGCCCATATGGGAAATGCACCTGTGAGACTAATAGACTGGACTCTGCCATGGACATTCCTCCGCCATTGAGCACTTAAATAAACACACTTAAAGCACAAAACAATCTGGAGTCTGTCTGTGATTTCGAAATAGTGTATTAGCAATTACAGTGACAAAATGCTCTTTCAATTGTAATGTCAACATACCTATGTCACACAGCTCTAGTCCATGAGGAATCTAAGCAGATGTCACACAGTGGGACCCACATCTGTGAAATCGTAAGGGAAAGTGACAACTCAGTGACCATACACTGGGTGAAAATGACAGACAGTAGAGAGGTAGTAGTGTTAAAGTACATGTAGTAGGCAGGTCTGTACTCTTACCTGTGTCTCACTGGAAATATTGCTGGATCACTGAGTCCCTGTTGTTCATGTCTTCTTCCTCTGCTTCCTCGTCTTCACTGTCCACAGGCTCCACAGCTGCCACAACACCGCCATCTGGACCATCCTCCTGCAGAAAAGGCACCTGTCGTCGCAAAGCCAAGTTGTGAAGCATACAGCAGGCCACGATGATCTGGCACACCTTCTTTGGTGACTAGAATAGGGATCAACCTGTCATATGGAGGCACCTGAACCTGCCTTCAGGAGGCCAAAGGTCCGCTCGATCACCCTCCTAGTTCGCCCATGGGCCTCATTGTAGTGTTCCTCTGCCCTTGTCCTGGGATTCCTCACAGGGGTCAGTAGCCATGACAGGTTGGGGTAACCAGAGTCACCTGCAAATGGCGAGGGACAACTGTAAGACACACACTAACCTGGAGGGATATCCCCAGACCCAGACAACCATTCCCACTGACTTGCTTCCAGGTGCTCACCTAATAGCCACACACGGTGCCTCTGGAGTTGACCCATCACATAAGGGATGCTGCTATTCCGCAGGATGTAGGCGTCATGCACTGAGCCAGGGAACATGGCATTCACATGGGAGATGTACTGGTCTGCCAAACATACCATCTGTACATTCATGGAATGATAACTCTTCCGGTGTCTGTACACCTGTTCACTCCTGTGGGGGGGGACCAATGCCACATGGGACCCATATTTGGTACCTATGATGTTGGAGATGTGTCCCAGGGCATAGAAATCACCTTTCACTGTAGGCAAATCCTCCACCTGAGGAAAAACAATGTAGCTCCGCATGTGTTTCAGAAGGGCAGACAACACTCTGTACAATACGTTGGAAAACATAGGCTGGGACATCCCTGATGCTATGGCCACTGTTGTTTGAAAAGACCCACTTGCAAGGAAATAGAGCACTGACAGCACCTGCACTTGAGGGGGGATTCCTGTGGGATGGCGGATTGCTGACATCAGGTCTGGCTCCAACTGTGTACACAGTTCCTGGATTGTGGCACGATCAAGCCTGTATGTGATAATCACATGTCGCTCCTCCATTGTCGACAGGTCCACCAACGGTCGGTACACCGGAGGATTCCGCCATCTCCTCACATGTCCCAGCGGACGGTGCCTATGAAGGACAACAGCGAGCACAGAGTCAAACAACTCAGAGGTACGTACCCACAGTTTACACAGAACACCATTTATACACAAAAGATGGCCTGTATGTGTGTAGAGTGTAGGCCTAGGTATGTGTGACGCAGTTGAAAATGAAGCCATGGGGGCCCCTGAAATGGCGGCTGCCTGACCTGTAAAGTGGGACAATGGGATGTGAGGTAACTGCGCTGGTGTTGTACACCGTTGCGGTAGGCGGTCAAAGACCGCGGCGCTATGCTGCATTGGTTAACATTGGACCCTATGGGTCCCAGGAGCCAATGACAATGTACGCCGTCGGTGACGGTACGCACCACTGCGGATGTGACCACCATTTTCCATCTGTTCAATCACTCGATACCTGATCTTCGACAGGAGAGGACCTACACTGCAAGTGCTGCTGTGACCTCGGTCTGGAAGAGACAATGGCTCGAGTGTCTGGGGAAAGGGCCCCTGCCTTCACATCGGAGGAGTTGGAGAAGCTCGTGGATGGGGTCCTTCCCCAGTACACGCTACTCTACGGTCCTCCAGACAAACAGGTAAGTACACAGGGAGCATGTTGTATGGGCTATGCCTGTGTGGAGAGGGCTGGATGTAAGAAGGAAGGGGGGAGAGTGCTGCGTGCATGAAAGACGGTGAATGCATGTGTCACATGGCAAGGGTAGGGATGGGGGCCAATCACTTTGACAGTGCAGTTGGTAATAACTTCTCTTTTTCCCCTGTACATTTCATGTGGGTCAGCGCCCACCAGAAAAAAGAAATTTGGTGTGCCACTGCCAAGGACGTCCGGACCCTGGGGGTCTACCACAGACGGAGCACCCACTGCCGGAAAAGATAGGAGGACATTCGCCACTGAAGCAAGAAGACGACAGAGGCTCAGCTGGGGATGGCCTCCCAACGTGGGAGGGTGCCCGTCGCACCATGACCCCCCTGATGTTCAGGATCCTGGCGGTGGCGTACACGGAGTTGGATGGGCGCTTGAGGGCATCACAGCAGCCACAAGGGGGTGAGTACACTCTCATTCTGCTGACTTTGCACGCAGTGGAGGTGTCTGGGTGGGGGAGGTGGGCTGTGGGTTTCCCTAGGCCAGGGGGAGTTCCGTAGGCAAGGCCCCTCCGTAAGGCAGGCCATGTGGCACCCCACCCCACCTCTATAGAGTGCCATGTAAACCTAGTCATGCCCCTGTGTCATTTATGTGAGCAGATGTCGTCCATAGCCTTGTAGGCCATTTCCCAGGAATTGATCAGTGGAGCCCAAGAGCGCGGCGTAGTGCAGCGGTGTAGGAGGCTGGACTGGCTTGTAGTGGGTACCAAGGGGTACTTACACCTTGCACCAGGCCCAGGTATCCCTTATTAGTGTAGAGGGGTGTCTAGAAGCTTAGGCTGATAGAAAAGGTAGGTTAGCAGAGCAGCTTAGGCTGAACTAGGAGACGAGTGAAGCTCCTACAGTACTACTAGTGTCATATGCACAATATCAGAAGAAAACACAATACACAGATATACTAAAAATAAAGGTACTTTATTTTTATGACAATATGCCAAAGTATCTCAGTGAGTACCCTCAGTATGAGGATAACAAATATACACAAGATATATGTACACAATACCAAAATATGCAGTAATAGCAATAGAAAACAGTGCAAACAATGTATAGTCACAGTAGAATGCAATTGGGATAGGGGCAACACAAACCATATACTCTAGAAGTGGAATGCGAACCACGAATGGACCCCAAACCTATGTGACCTTGTAGAGGGTCGCTGGGACTGTAAGAAAACAGTGAGGGTTAGAAAAATAGCCCACCCCAAGACCCTGAAAAGTGGGTGCAAAGTGGACCTAAGTTCCCCAAAGAGCACAGAAGTCGTGATAGGGGAATTCTGCAAGGAAGACCAACACCAGCAATGCAACAATGATGGATTTCCTGACGAGAGTACCTGTGAAACAAGGGGACCAAGTCCAAAAGTCACGATCAAGTCGGGAGTGGGCAGATGCCCAGGAAATGCCAGCTGTGGGTGCAAAGAAGCTGCCACTGGATGGTAGAGGCTGTGGATTCTGCAAGAACGACAAGGGCTAGAAACTTCCCCATTGGAGGATGGATGTCCCACGTCGTGAAGAGTCGTGCAGAGGTGTTTCCGTGCAGAAAGACCGCAAACAAGCCTTGCTAGCTGCAAGGGTTGCGGTTAGGGTTTTTGGATGCTGCTGTGGCCCAGGAGGGACTAGGATGTTGTCAATTGCGTGAGGGGACAGAGGGGGCGCCCAGCAAGACAAGGAGCCCTCTCAGAAGCAAGCAGCACCCGCAGAAGTGCCAGAACAGGCACTACAAAGTGGAGTGAACTGGAGCTCAACCGAAGTCACAAAAGAGGGTCCCACAACGCCGGAGGACAACTCAGGAGGTCGTGCACTGCAGGTTAGAGTGCCGGGGACCCAGGCTTGGCTGTGCACAAAGGAAATCCTGGAAGAGTGCACAGGAGCCGGAGTAGCTGCAAAACACGCGGTTCCCAGCAATGCAGTTAGGCGTGGGGAGGCAAGGACTTACCTCCACCAAACTTGGACTGAAGTGTCACTGGACTGTGGGAGTCACTTGGTCAGAGTTGCTGAGTTCAAGGGACCTCGCTTGTCATGCTGAGAGGAGACCCAGAGGACCGGTGATGCAGTTCTTTGGTGCCTGCGGTTGCAGGGGGAAGATTCCGTCGACCCACGGGAGATTTCTTCGGAGCTTCTAGTGCAGAGAGGAGGCAGACTACCCCCACAGCATGCACCACCAGGAAAACAGTCGAGAAGGCGGCAGGATCAGCGTTACAAGGTTGCAGTAGTCGTCTTTGCTACTTTGTTGCAGTTTTGCAGGCTTCCAGCGCGGTCAGCAGTCGATTCCTTGGCAGAAGGTGAAGAGAGAGATGCAGAGGAACTCTGATGAGCTCTTGCATTCGTTATCTAAAGAATTCCCCAAAGCAGAGACCCTAAATAGCCAGAAAAGGAGGTTTGGCTACTTAGGAGAGAGGATAGGCTAGCAACACCTGAAGGAGCCTATCAGAAGGAGTCTCTGACGTCACCTGCTGGCACTGGCCACTCAGAGCAGTCCAGGGTGCCAGCAGCACCTCTGTTTCCAAGATGGCAGAGGTCTGGAGCACACTGGAGGAGCTCTGGGCACCTCCCAGGGGAGGTGCAGGTCAGGGGAGTGGTCACTCCCCTTTCCATTGTCCAGTTTCGCGCCAGAGCAGGGCTGGGGGATCCCTGAACCGGTGTAGACTGGCTTATGCAGAAATGGGCACCATCTGTGCCCATCAAAGCATTTCCAGAGGCTGGGGGAGGCTACTCCTCCCCAGCCCTGACACCTTTTTCCAAAGGGAGAGGGTGTAACACCCTCTCTCTGAGGAAGTCCTTTGTTCTGCCTTCATGGGCCAAGCCTGGGTGGACCCCAGGAGGGCAGAAACCTGTCTGAGGGGTTGGCAGCAGCAGCAGCTGCAGTGAAACCCCGGGAAAGGTAGTTTGGCAGTACCCGGGTCTGAGCTAGAGACTCGGGGGATCATGGAATTGTCTCCCCAATGCCCGGATGGCATTGGGGTGACAATTCCATGATCTTAGACATGTTACATGGCCATGTTCGGAGTTACCATTGTGACGCTATACATATGTCGTGACATATGTATAGTGCACGCATGTAATGGTGTCCCCGCACTCACAAAGTCCTGGGAATTTGCCCTGAACAATGTGGGAGCACCTTGGCTAGTGCCAGGGTGCCCACACACTAAGTAACTTAGCACCCAACCTTTACCAGGTAAAGGTTAGACACATAGGTGACTTATAAGTTACTTAAGTGCAGTGGTAAATGGCTGTGAAATAACGTGGACGTTATTTCACTCAGGCTGCACTGGCAGGCCTGTGTGAGAATTGTCAGATCTCCCTATGGGTGGCACAAGAAATGCTGCAGCCCATAGGGGTCTCCTGGAACCCCAATACCCTGGGTACCTCAGTACCATATACTAGGGAATTATAAGAGTGTTCCAGTATGCCAATGTAAATTGGTGAAATTGGTCACTAGCCTGTTAGTGACAATTTGGAAAGAAAATGAGAGAGAATAAACACTGAGGTTCTGGATAGCAGAGCCTCAGTGAGACAGTTAGTCATAACACAGGTAACACATACAGTGCACACTTATGAGCACTGGGGCCCTGGCTGGCAGGGTCCCAGTGACACATACAACTAAAACAACATATATACAGTGAAATATGGGGGTAACATGCCAGGCAAGATGGTACTTTCCTACAAGCGGGCTTCTGTGTCTGTCATGTCCGCCACGGTAGCGGTAATGCATACACTCAACATGTCTTTCTTCTGTTGTCCCCCCCTTTTTGTGGTCTCCCTGTTCCTGTGTGCATTAGCATCATCAGGCGGAGGATCAGTGGCACCGGAACACAAGGGAGCTGCTTCCCACGTGGCCCTGGAGGGCGAGACTACAGACTCAGAGTTCACCAGTGGGACGGAGGGTGAGGGGAGCTCCACGGCGGGGACAGGAGCTGACACCAGCGACACGGACTCGTCCTCTGATGGGAGCTCCCTTGTGGTGGCGGCAACATCTGTGCCCCCGCATCTACAGGTACAGCCGCCACCCCCCCTACCAGCACCGCCCTCCCAGCAGCCCCTCAGCCTTTGCCCCGTGCCCGCTCACCCAGGAGGGTGGGCATCACCTTCGCCCCAGGCACCTCAGGCCCTGCCCCAGTCACCCCTGCTGCCATCAGTAAAGAGGCCATTGACCTCCTCAGGTCCCTCACTGTTGGGCAGTCTACCATTTTGAATGCCATTCAGGGTGTAGAGAGGCAGTTGCAACAAACTAATGTATTCCTGGAGGGCATTCATTCTGGTCAGGCGGCCCTTCAGCGAGCTTTTCAGACTCTGGCCTCAGCACTGATGGCAGCCATTGTCCCCGTCTTTAGCCTCCCCCTCCAACTTCCTCCACCCAGACCCAATCCCCTCTACCTCAGCCTATCCCAAGCACACCTACAGACCAGCATGCACACACGTCAACACACAAGGGAAGCTCTGGCAAACATAGGCACCACACATCCCACAGGCACACACGCAAGCATCACACACATGCAGACACACCAACATCCACTGCCTCCACTGTGTCCCCCTCCTCCTCGTCTCCCTCCTCCCTCACAGTCTCATCTACACTCACACCTGCATGCACTACCTCTACAGCCACTACGTCCCTCTCCAGCACACCCACCACCACACCCCGCTCACGTGCAGTCACCACCCCGACTACCATTCACACGTCCCCTGTGTCCTCTCCCAGTGTGTCTGTGACGCCCCCTCCCAAGATACACAAACGCAGGAACACACCCACCCAACAGCCATCCACCTCACGACAGCCTCCAGAGAATGCACCTTCACCCAAAGTCACCAAACGTACACCTCCTACAACCACCACCTCTTTCTCCACTCCCAAACCCCCTCCAGCTACCCATCCCAGTGTGTCCAAAAAACTTTTCCTGTCCACCCATGACCTCTTTCCCACACCTCCCCCACCCCGTCCGTCTCCTAGGTCCCGAACTAGCACCTGAGCCATAACATCTCTGGGACCAGTGGTGACTGTAGTCACCGGAATCTGGATTGCACCGGCCACCAGGGCAGCCAGTGTGGCACGGAGCCACAGCACAGACAGTCCCCCACCTGTGAAGCATTAGAAGTTGGCCAGTGCCTGGCGGAAGAGGGGGTAGACTCCAGCCACCAAAGCCACTCCCAGGGGTCCCGGTGGGAGCGTGGAGTCAGCTGTGACACCTTCAAAGGTGGGGAAGGGCCACAAGAAACCCGGCAAGTCTGGGAAGAGCAGCACGGCTGAGAAGACCGCCATCATCCCCGCTGCCCAGGAGGCCACCTCCAGCACAAGCCCAGCTGCCCAGGACAGGACCGCCAGCACTAGCCCACCTGCCCAGGAGGGGCCCGCCAGCACCAGCCCAGCTGCCCAGGAGGCCACGGCCACCACCAGCCCAGCTGCCCAGGAGGCCACCGCCAGCACCAGCCCAGTTGCCCAGGAGGCCACCACCAGCCCAGCTGCCCAGGAGGCCACCGCCAGCACCAGCCCAGCTGCCCAGGAGGCCACAGCCACCACCAGCCCAGCTGCCCAGGAGGCCACCGCCAGCACTAGCCCTGCTGGGCCTTGAAGGACCACCAGCAAAAGCCCCGCTGGGCCATGAAGGACCGCCAGCAAAAGCCCCGCTGGGCCATGAAGGACCGCCAGCAGCTGAGACCCTGCAATGGAGATCACCATCTCAAGCACCGCTGAACAGGGCACCGCCATCTCAAGCACCGCTGAACAGGGCACCGCCGTCTCAAGAATCGCTGAGCAGGGCACCGCCATCTCAAGCACCGCTGAACAAGGCACCGCCATCTCAAGCACCGCTGAACAGGGCACCGCCGTCTCAAGCACCGCTGAACAGGGCACCGCCATCTCAAGCACCGCTGGCCCTTGAGCGGCAAGGGCACTGACGCAACTGAGTCCGTCACGGGGTGAATGATGCACTCTGGGCACTATGCCCCATCCAGAACCAGTGGAGACTGTCATCCACTACCTCTGTCCTTAGCAGGATGAAGCACTCTGGGCACCATGCCCCCTCCAGAACCAGTGGAGACTGTTATCCACTTGTGAGACTGTGGCTTTGCACTCCCCAGGATTGAACAGTGGGCAAACCACCCACTGTAGAGACTTGAGAGACTGTGGCTTTGCACTCCCCAGGATTGAACAGTGGGCAAACCACCCACTGTAGAGACTTGTGAGATTGTGGCTTTGCACTCCCCAGGATTGAACAGTGGGCAAACCACCCACTGTAGAGACTTGAGAGACTGTGGCTTTGCACTCCCCAGGATTGAACAGTGGGCAAACCACCCACTGTAGAGACTTGAGAGACTGCGGCTTAGCACTCCCCAGGATGGAACAGTGGGCATGTGGCCCCCTCGTGGATTTGGCGTTGTGCACTCAAGCGGCTGAGGTGCCCCCCCTTTCCCTCCCACTGAGGTGCCTGTTTAGTTGCTCTATGATGCCCCTGTTCTCTCCGTCATGGTCGGGGATCTTGTGGGCCCCATACCGTGTGGTTCCAGTGTTCCAAGGACTTTCTTAGAGCACTACCTGGATTACTATGCTTGGTATATATTATGTACATGGTGTATATATATTTTTCTGCCTACTTGCTTTTAATATATTACAATGGTTACACTCATTTTCTATTGTCTTTGCATTCTGATATGCATTAGTGTGTGTGTTGTAGTGGGTGAGGGTGGGGGTGTTGCGTGTGTGTGTCTCCCTGTTTTTTGCCTCCCCTGTGTCGTAGGTGCAGTACTCACTGTGGTCTTCGCCGCCGGCATTCGTGCTCCTGATAGAGGAGCAGGAAGACTATTGTAGGAAGAATTTGGAGTTCTGGGTCCATGCGTCCTCATTCCTCGTGGGGTGTGTAGAGGTGAGCGTTTTCCCTTTGGGATTCCTGTTTCCGCCGTGTTTTTATCTGCGGTGAATCCGCCCCGGAAAAGGTGGCGGATTGGCCTGTCATAATAGTGTGGGCGGTACATTGTCTCCCACCTGTCTGTTGGCGGTGACCGCCGCGCTATTTGTTTGTACCGCCGTGGCGGTCGGAGTGTTAAAGTGGCTGTCTTTGTTGGCGGTTTCCGCCACGGTCGTAATTCAATTTTTTTTACCGCCGGCCTGTTGCCGGTCTTACCGCCGCTTTAACACCGACCGCCAGGGTTGTAATGACCACCAATATCTCCATCTGGGGCTATGTGGTCGCGCTGGACCGCGGAAAATTCAAATGTTGAGTCTGACCGCAATGGAGTGTGGGCCGGGTACAGGAACCACGCAGACTCACTGACAGTACCATGGTTGTGTAGATGTGCTGTGGCAATGCATTGATCCAAGGAGGGCAACGTCGTTGATGCACCATTGTCCAGAAGCGATGAGTTCCGGTTCTGATGCATTAGCACTGCCTTTGCCAAGCTGAGGCTGCACTGTAAGTTGGGGCTATTGCATCATGCAGTCGGCGAGAGGCTTCCACAGCTTTGGTACGGGCAGCAGCAAAAGTGGCGTTTCTGCAGTGGGATGTGTTGGTTCAAAGTGATGCACTGGTGTTTTTGCATCTGTTCTTGTGTTGCAGCACCACACTCACCTCCAAGGGCCCAGGACTGGATTTGGCAGCACCTGGCAGAGCAGGAACAGCAGAGGAGCCCAGGTACAGGTAGTGAGATACAGATGAAGTCTTTGATATCCCTGAGAATTCAGAAACAGGAGGCAAGCTCATTCGGGCCCAGGAGAAACGTTTGATTGCAGAATGTAGAGAGTGCTCTCCAGTCCTCTCACTCCCAGGCAAGAAGCAGCAGGCAGCATACCAACACAGCAAACTGGCAATAACTCCTGGCAGCACATCAGGCCTTCTTTCTGGTAGAATGTCCTCAGGCCAGAAGTGACCTGAGTATATGGTGTTAGAGGCCCGTTATTTATACCCAAAAAGGCCTTTGATGTAGGGGTAAATTCAAAAGAATTCCCTGAAGTGCAAAAGGATCCCTGTCAACCCAGCCCTGGCTCCAGACTACCAGTAGGGGGTAATTAGCTCTTTGCGTGAGGGCAGGACACAGCTTATTCTAATGTAAGTGTGAACTGCCTCTCCCTGCCCAGGACGAATCAGTATGCAGATGAATGCAGATGTATTACTCTCCAGAGAGCCCTTTCTGTTTTTGGCTGTCTGGAGAGAATGCACAAATGTAGCTGTCGCCTAAACCCAGATGTGTTTTTAGAGACAGGCTAAGGCACAGAATAGTTAAATTAAGAAAATGCCAACTTTCTAAAAGTGGCATTTTCAGGCCTTCAATTCAAAAACCACCTTTACCAAAAGATGTATTTTTAAATTGTGAGTCCAGAGATACCACACTCCATATTTCTATTTTTTCCCAATTGGAAATTACACTTTAAAGATGTTTTAAGGCAACCCCAAAGCTAGCCTATGAGTTAGATAGTGCTTGCAATAGTGAAAAATGAACTTAGGAGTTTTTCATTCTCTAGGCATGTAAAACTTAAAAGTACATATCCAACGTTTTAAATACCCTGGACCCTGCCATTGGGGCTAACTAGGGTCTGCCTTAGGGGTGACTTACATGTAATAAAAAGGAAAGTTTAGGCCTGGAAAGTGGGTACATTTGCCAGGTCAAAGTGGCAGTTTAAACTATGCACACGCACTCTGCAGTGGCAGGCCTGAGACATGTTTCAAAGGTTAAGGTAGTGGGTGGCACAATCAGTGTTGTGGGCCCACTAATAACATTTGATTTACAGACCCTGGGCACATCAAGGGCACTTTACTGGGGACTTATCAGTAAATCAATTATGCCAATCATGGAGAAGCCAATGTTACCACATCACATGTACTTTAGCACTCATCAGCAGTGAAAAAGTGTGCAGAGTCCTAAAGCCAGCAAAAACTAAGCTCAGCACACAGTCAAAACAGGTCAGAAAGCAAGCAAAAGATCAGGGGAAACCACACCTAAAGATGCCAGGTTTAACAGTGTTCTAAACACAACTGGGTAAATTATCATTACAGTTTCATTTTAATTAATAAATGCACTTATAACATCATGACTAGTCAATTAAAGGCCGTATACCTGTTGTATCCAAGAAGCAAGGAATGGCTTGCACAATGTCTAGTGTTGGTATATAAGGGGTTTGGGTGTTGAATGCTGCATCATTCATCATGCATCATGCATGCTTTTTGAGAGAATTCTTTCCTGGTTGAATATTATATTTTTGTAACATGAAGTAAAGGCTGACTTTGTGATACTGGTCCAACTCAAAATTATACAAACATATCCAAAGGGGGCGAAATACGCTCATCTTCTGACCAGTGGCACATATGTCATTTCTGATATCTAATTTCTAATATCTATGTAGCTATAACTCTGCACATGTGATTACCAGAATACCACACAAACAAAGCAGTCTTGACATGCTAGATGTGGCATTTGTCATGTAGAGTGTCTGATGTCAAAGGAAAATCCACTATTTTGATTCACATATTTCCAAAGGTCATATCCAAGGCCTTATTTATACATGTACCCCCAATTTTGCATGTATGTTGTTTTTCAGTATGCTACACAACATATGTTATTTGATAGTAAGTGTAAGACTTTTGAGACTGCACATTACAGGTTAACCCTGGAACCACTTGTAGGGGTGGATATATCCATTCTGGCTGTGCCAAATCTTGACTTGTAAACTTACATTGGAAGATAACTATTCTTCAATATCAGGAAATTCACCTTGCACTAATGCTAAAGGTGAGGGTTAGTAAATACTGAAGAATATACTGAGAAAGATGATATTGTGTGCGTAATTTCAGGACATTACCATGATAATACACATACTTTTGGTTCCATAGAACATATAATTGGTTAGTGTGATCAAGTTAGCACTTGCTTCATGTTATCGTGAGCTTTGTTATGAATTGTACACCAACTACATAATTCTTTGCCTTCTATTTCAGTGGACCCGGCTGGCCAAAGATCCTCCAAACATAACCAGGAGCAAAGTGAAAGTTCTTCACCTTGTCTGCGTCACGTTCTCTGGATAGCACCAGCAAGGAGGAGGAAGGAGAGCAAAAATCAGGCAGCGGTAGTGCACCCACACGGAGCGAGCCAAAACCAGTAATATCAGCCCGGTTGGAGGATGAGGACAATGAAGGGAGGGGTTTGAGAAGGACACCACCGGTCAGAGGGGAGAAGAATGTGGGTCTCTCCCTGGCCCACAAGACCGTGATGTTGAAATGGTGTCCCCAGGGCAGGCCACATCCTCGGTACACTGATGGTCCTGCAAATCTAAATGTCTTACTCATACACATTTATCGTCATATATATATGGCCTACAATCAGAGTAACCAATTGACCATCATCAATTATTACTCAAGTCAGTATTGAGATGTTAAAAATATTTTTTTTTATTTACAAATATTTCTAGTATATATATTTTACAGTGATCATGGGGAATCTCCCTTGCAAATTCGCAAAAGTGGTGTGAGGATCTCTGTGAGTAAGTGTATTTACTGGGTCGTTGCTGATGTGTGGGTGAGTGTGGTGCATATGACTTTACGGTTGGTGGGTGTGCTTGTACAGGGGGTGAGGGTGCCTGTACAGTTGGTGGGTGTGCCTATATAGGGGATGAGGGTGAGTGTCCAGTTGGTGGGTGTGCCTGTACAGGTGGGGAAGGTGCCTGTACGGGGGGTGCATGTACAGGTGGGGGGTGCCTGTACAGGAGGTGAGGGTGCATGTCCATGTGAATAAAGTGCCTGTACAGGTGCTGAGGATACCTCTACAGGAGGGGGACTTGACCGGACAGGGAGGTGTGCCTGTGTGGGAGGGACGTGACTTTGATGGGGGCATGATAGGGGGGAGGTGCCTGTGTACATGGGAGGTTGCTTTTGCAGGTTTTGGCAAAGGTGGCTGGGTGGGGTGTTGTGCAGTTACATGTGTTGGGTCTCCTCCATATATTGATCGTGAAGGAAGACTTTGAAACAGTTTCAACATGCCCTCCATCATCTTCCTGGCCAAGGCATGGTGTCTTGCATTCTGTTCCCTAATGATTGCTATGATGTCTTTTTGCCTTCTTGACATGTCTTAACAAGATTTATCATTCCTGTCCAAGTCACGGGTCAGTCTGTCAATCATACGACGGATTTCCTGTAGTGAGTCTGCAGTATCAGATAGAGAAGCCCCTATGGCTCAACTGTCCTGCCTTACATCGGCTTGTTGTTAGAAAACTTCATACTCCCACTGGCCACGATGACCATCTGCCAGTACCCACTGATATGAGTGTTGGGTCTACCAGCACAGGGAGGGGTGGCACGTGGGAGGCTGTGGGGATGAGATTGGTGCCTAGGGGATACCTGCTCCTCACCAGGGGTGTTAGATCTCTCAGATGCTTGAAAGAAGACCAGCAATGCACTGTCATGGGAAGAGCGTATAGGAGAAGCAACAAGCCTACGTTTGATGTAAGGACTGTGAGGAGTTGAAGGTTGTGTTGGGGTAGGTGAATGCTGTGGCTGGTTGGCTTACTGCTGGGAATGGACAATACTCAGGAGTTAAGTTGGAGGCACAATGTTGGCCGACCTGATGTAGACTTCAGTGTTTTGTCCAGTGGGCCAACAATGCACTCTTGATAATCCAGGTCCTCCTCCACAACCAACACATCATTATCTTCTTCATCCTCATTGTCTTCCTCCTCCTTTCCTTCTTGAGCATTGCTGCCCACTGACATTGCTGCTTGGAGGAGGATTGGATTGTCTCCTTGGATTGCCCGCCGCTCTCCACTGGTGGATGGTTCAGCTTCATCAAGCAACTCATTGTCCTCAGCATCTGAAAGACAGAGGTTGCAACATGCTAAGTATTTTTAACTGTATATTATGTGCTACAACACAAGGGTTGGATAAGTTAGTCTGTGCATCTATCTTATGTCCCACATGTGAACTGGTTTGTGTAAAACTACATGTGTCAGTTCACACTGTAGCACTGAGGTGTTCAATGCAGAGAAGGCCTTCAATTCCTTAGAATGGCCATTTTTATTCGCAGTACTACAGAAGATTGGTATACCACAGGGCTTCTGAGACCGGGTGGCATTACTCTATAAGTCCCCTTGGCCCAGATAGGTCAACAGGACAATCTCAGAGCCCTCTATTTTTACCCACGGTACTTGCCAGGGGTGCCCTCTTTTCCCTCTTCTGTTTATTCTCTGCATGGATCCCCTTGTCCGTCATTTCCAAGAGTGCCACTTACACCTGGGACTCCACTTCTGCCATGGTCCGCTACTAGCCCCCCTCTATGCAGATGACATCCTCTTGTTTGTTCATGAACTGGACACCAATCTTGTCCCGCTGGAGGTGGTCTGATTCAACCTTTAGTTCCGGCTTGCCCATTAATTGGAGCAAGTCCGAGTTATTCCCCCTGACTGATGCTACCACGACCTTCCCCCTCCCAAATCCCTGATATAGAAGGGAGATGCTACTAAATATCTCGGAGCCCACCTCCATAGACGTAGCTCCGAAGTCATACAGCACACTTTTGCCCCAGCAATCGATAAGCTTACAACTCAGATTGAGAGATGGATCACCTTACCTCTGTCTCTTGCTGGCCGTGTGGCTATAATTAAAATGGTGATTCTCCCCTGTTGTATGTATCTGCTTCTTAATATTCCCATTGCTCTCACCAACCGTTTTTCTGATACGCTGGGTGGCCTACTCACACCATTGATCTTGCCTGGTTGGTGACCCACGTCTGCTGGTCCACTCTGACCATTTCATTGGAGCCTGGAGGCTTTGGAGTCCCAGTCTCCTTCCTGTATGACCTAGTGGCCCAGGCACATTTTGCCTACTACTGGTACCACCCAGACAGTAGAATTCTGTATCTTAAACCAGAGCAATTGCAGAAACCCACCTCATCACTCTCAGCCCTTCTTCACAAGAGCTTAACTAGAAACCCTTCTGAAATCTCGATTCCCCCACCACTTGTTGGGCCTGGGCCAGGCTATGTCGGTACTTAGGCTTCGACTCCCTCTATTCGCCCCACATTCCCCTATCTGAGAATCCATGGCTCCCGCTCACGCGTGAGAGGCTGACTCAGCGCACCCTCACCTCCCTGTGGCTACATACAATCGGTGACTTGTTTACAAACGTTACTCTCCATTGCGTGCCTGAGGTTATGGAGGATGCCAGTTTTCCCAAATGGAGAGATTCAATTTGCATAGTCTCTACAGTACATTATGAGCCGTATTGCCTACATTCTCTGCAGAACCCAAGGATTTCCCCCTCTATCTTTGCTCATTGCTTCCCCTGATTGTGTACATTTAGGTGCATATTTATAATCCCCTAGCACCAACTTGCACCACATTAGCTTCATTATTTTTGATGTTAATGTGGCCCAACAAGATCAAAGTCCCTGCGCCGTATTTACAGAGTGGCGCATTGCATGCATTGCACCTCTCTGTAACCATTTGCGTGATACATTATGCCTGCGTCAGGCATAATGTATGCCAAGGGGATGTTCCCCCGTTAGGGGGGCTAAAAAATGGCATGAGATAATCTATGAGATTTCCTTGCGCCATTTTTTATGGCACTTTTAATGCCTGCTCAGAGCAGTCGTTAAAAAGGGGCTTCCATTATTTAGAATGGGCCGCTACGTACTCTGCAGGAGTAGCGCCAACATTTGAGTACATCAATAGCGTCATGAAAAATTATGCTATTGCCCACTACCTTGTGTCATGGTGTGCTGTATTTTAAATATGGCGCACACATGGTGGCAGTAGAGAGTGCTAAGGGGCGCAGGGAAAGTGGCGCTGCACTCGGTGCAGCAGCACTTTCCATAAATCTTCTTCTTAATTTCTCTGCTCTATCACTCCTCACTACAACTTAGACCTAGTAGGGTGGAGAGGTCTAGGGTGGCCTGGGAGAGGGACATTGGCACCCCCTACCAGATAAGATCTGGTACTATTGCTGCATGCAGACCAAGCTGGTGTCCAACAACTACTGTCATAAGTTGTTGCACTTTAAGTTCCGGCACCCCACCTACACCACCCCATGAGCACTAAACTAGACCCCACGTGATCTCATCAATGCCCTAACTGCAGGTGGACTTTGTGGACTTCATACACCTGTCATGGACATGCCCTTACATCCTCACCTACTGGGAGGGTATTCACTCTGCTCTGTCCCTGATGGTGGGCTGATAGATGGCCCCTTGATCCTCTTCCAGCTTTGCTTGGCTATGTTTAGTTGCTTACATACTCTACTCTGCGATTCGTCACCATTGTGTTGCTACTTGCCAAGCGCTGGATCGTCTTACACTGGGGCAGCAGTACTTGTCCCACAAAGGATGAATGGTTGCGGGATCTTACATACTGTGATACTACCAGTGAATTATATGCCTCACTGCATCCACTGACATCTCGCCCAAAGGACATCTGGCAACTTCTCCGCACCTATCTCCAGACACACGTGTCCGATCTGTCTGATACTCTCAACACCCCTCCAGCTGGGCAGAGAAGCAGCTTGTCACCCTCCTCTGGTGCTGATTTCTAACTCTTCTGCTCCACATGACACATTGGCGGTCATTCCAACCGCGGCGGGCGGCGGTCGCCGCCCGCCATGTGGTTACCGCCGAATGACCGCTCCGCGGTCAAAAGACCGCGGCGGCCATTCCGGCTTTCCCGCTGGGCCGGCGGGCGACCGCCAGAAGGCCCCCCGCCGGCCCAGCGGGAAAGCCCCTTCAACAATGAAGCCGGCTCCGAATGGAGCCGGCGGAGTTGAAGGGGTGCGACGGGTGCAGTGGCACCCGTCGCGATTTTCAGTGTCTGCAAAGCAGACACTGAAAATCTTTATGGGGCCCTGTTAGCCCTGCCAGTGGCATGGGCAGTGCAGGGGCCCCCAGGGGCCCCACGACACCCGTTCCCGCCATCCTGTTCCTGGCGGTAAGAACCGCCAGGAACAGGATGGCGGGAAGGGGGTCGGAATCCCCATGGCGGCGCTGCCCATGGAGGATTCCCTGGGCCAGGGGTAAACCGGCAGGAAACCGCCAGTTGCCCTTTTCTGACCGCGGCTTTACCGCCGCAGTCAGAATGGCCCAGGAAGCACCGCCAGTCTGTTGACGGTGCTTCCGCGGTCCCCGGCCCTGGCGGTCATGGACCGCCAGGGTTGGAATGACCCCCATTGTGTGTAATTGATGATGTCTTCATGTACTTTTACAGTGCACGTTTGTATGTTGCATCTCCTGACTGTATTCAGGACACTGTTGTTGTTTCTGCAAATTGTGTGATATGGATCTTATGTTCTTGTATAAAACCTGCAATAAAATACATTTAAAAAGAAAGGTTCAGCAGGTCACTTTGAGGCCCACACTGCCTCCTTTCACCAAACTCAGCAGAGGGCTTGTCCCCTCCCACTGAGTCCTTGCCTGGCGAACCAGGGCTTTCGAGGAGTCTAGGGCAGCACCCTAGACTGGAACACTAAAGAGCACCATGCTGGAGTCTGCTGGGTTTAGTCCTCAACAGCTGTCCGTCTGACAGCCCAAAGCAACTTACCAGACAGAAGTGGCTAACACGATTCCAGACTCAAGCACAGTGTCCACTCCCTTTGGACAGGACCCATCTGGCCACCTTTTATCACCACTGCAGGCGCACCTGCCTTCTGTACACCCTCTGCTAGGCAAAGCCCTCCACAGCCTTCCTCACTGGTAGCTCAGGGTAGCAATCCTAGACAGAAGTGATTAAACCAACCCAGACTGAAGCATTCACTTAAGATAGGCCTCTCCTGTACTCTTGGTTGGGTCACTGAGGGCAGAACCACCTTCGGCACCTTGCTGGGGGGGGGAGGGGGTTGAGGTAGACCCACCAGCTTACTCAAGGACCGGTAAACCAGGATGTCGAGGGACCCAGGGCATCCATCCCCAAGGCTGCTACCCCAGCAATGCACCACGCAGGAGCTTGCTTAGGTCCGGGTTTCCTGCACAACCTCACTACTCTGGGGGGCACACCCACCAACCACAGAGCCTCCACCCTCAGTCCTGGGGTCTGACATCACAGGACCTACCCAACTAGACATCCAGCTGGACATCGTTCCAGTCGCCACCTAATGTACAGGAAAAAACAGTCCTAGGATGACATCCTACACTGCTCTCGGGCATTTTCCTACCCTACCCTGACATCTTAGAGTCCACAACTAACAGGAAATCTAGGGGGTAATACCCCGCTCTCTGATCTCCCCAGGGTCAGCCAGTATATCTTCAACCTCGGGAACCATCCCTCTACAGGGCCACCCTGGGCTAGCTCTCGCTTCCTACCAGATAACCATTAGGGACTTTGGGAACCACAACTTTCCCACAGCCTCCTGGTGGTAACCACTAGGGGGTGTCAAGTATGCCTGGGTACACTCCCACCTCCCCTTTCCCAGTGGTTTGTGGCCTGCTCCAACAATGGGAAAACATGTAAATAAATGTCTCACAATGAACTCCCCTGCAGGAAATATGCACTACCTGAGGCGAGGGCGGGAATTTCCTGGAGCCCCCTCTTACCTCCTACACCTCCAGAACCAGAACCCATGCCTACACCCAGAACTATGGTGTGGGTACCTGTTGTAGTCCCTAAACCTAAAGAGAAAACTCCTACTTATACAGGCCCACTTCGCAGTGCAGGGGTTCAATGTACACTCTAGTCTGGAACACTTTTATGGGAACACTGTTTGTGGAAGCCCACCCAGTCATCCCATCATTTTAAACAAGCATTTACAATGCAATAGGTCTTGCATTTGCTTGAGTTACAGCTATTGGAGTTGTAAATGCATAACTGGACTTTTCATGCCACATAATTTGGTGAACCCTGCACATAATTTGGTCCTCTCTGCCACATAATTCCAGTGGCCCTGCATATAACTAAAGCACTTCCATTTACCGTCTTCCTCTATCTGCAGCAAAAAATGAAAATGTTGCCGTTGTTCATTATATGTATTATATTATTATTTTGCCCGTCCCCCCAAGGAAAGAAGGCTATTAACATTTGCGAAGGCAGAACAATTGGGATTCTTTCACATTCATTCACTATATGGTGGTAGAAGGGGCAGGGATATAACCATAATATAATCGCTTGGCTTGATTTGGTATATAAATTCACATTTTCTTTTATGAAGAACGCAGGTTGTCAGCAGAGCAATTTATCTGACTTCAGTGATGGAGGTATAATAACCTGTCTGAAAATCCATGATTCGCTGTGAACAAATGTAAAACTAGCCACATTTAAACTTAGTCTCAAAACATTAACATGATTTTCGCACAATGTTAGGGTAGATGGGGGCAGCTCAGCTCTTGCATATGGTGGTGCCATGGTAAAAGGAACCTTAACACACATGTCCATGTCGTGGAGAAATTGCCATCTGTTTGGGACATTGAGTGCAATTGAGTTCACACCATGTAAAACTTGAAAGCGCCATGGCTGCCATGGAGCAAAGGAGAGACAAAACAATGTGAAGTAAGTGGTAGTCATGCAAATCGCTCCAATACTGCCGATCAAGTTTGTGCTGTGTAAGACTTGAAAGCGCCATGGAGCACGAAGGATAAACAATGTGAAGTAACTCATAGTCATGCAAAGTGCTCCAGTAATGATGATTGAGTTTGTGCTGTGTACGACTTGAAAGCACCATGGAATGCAAAGGGGAGAGACAAAATAAATATAAATTAGTCCACTCACAGTAAAGCAATCGGGTAATTATCCATGTAACAGTGTAGTCCCAAAAGCAGCCTCAGGACGGGACAAATGTAGAGCATTTACCAGTGACATCAAGGGGTTTTTGAAAGGCAAGCCCACGAACGAGTGAAAGTGATGGGCGTGAGATGGGCATGGTTAAAAGTCCACAATACTAACAACAGGTCAGAAGCGCTTGCACACTTGAATTAAAAATGGAGACTGGTCCTACCAAACACAGTTAATACATTAAAAAACAATAATTGTTTTTACATGACATATGTGTTGGGGGGGGGGCTTTTCCTCACACATCAAGAGTTCACCGAACCAAATCTTTGAACCCCTCTCAGAGCCATGGGCTCTGATATTTGTGCAATAATGTATAAATAATGTGTGGTAAAACTGGACTTATCAAATGTTATCAATAAGTACTTGAACTGGATAAACTATTATCCCAGCACTGAGCACCAAGTAGGAAATTGGGTTAGTAGTTGTGTGGCATGCACAAGTATTATGGCTGCAATTGTCCTTACTGGGAACCAAGCACCCTATTTTAGCACTTGACTCTCTCAGGTAACGATGCAGAGCCGTCCAAGGCCTACTCGGAGGGGGTGCTGTGGGCTAGTAATGACCATTCATGGGCACGCAATATTAATGCTCAATAAATGATTGTCCAGTCAGAACTTTTTCTTTAGAAAGGAAGAAGTACATTTATTACACACACTACTAAATATTATGCAATATTTTACAACTATGTACATTGACAGATGGAAAATACCATATATCACATTGTATAATCACCTTTGACCCCGTAAAGAGGTCACACAAACATATCAAGTGAGTCTAATGATTTTGTCAAGGTTCAAGAGCAACAACACACATGTTAAAATTATCATTTTGTACTTAAATGCAATTATCAAAACTAATAATCCTGCATGCATACACTTCTTATGCAAATAAATGCTAGTGCTAATGAAACACATATACTGTGAGCAGTAATCACTTCCATCATTATGGTAACCAATAAATCATTTATAATGATTAAAAGTTGTGTTTGTGTATATTTTTATATATTTTCATAAATTAAACTCTAATTATAAAAGCAGTCCCTAGAGGACATCACATTGTAATGACACTGCACTGCAACCATACACTTCAAAACATGTGTTTCCTTTAACCACCTTCAGGCCTTTCAGGCCACAACAACTGCAAACATAACCATGACCACCACAAAGGGAAAAACATCCCAAATTGGGGCACAAACAGTCAAGAATCATCCAGCCACGCAGGGCATTATGGGGTGCTCTTTCAGGAGTACTGAATATTTTATTATCAGCTCTCCCTCTGAGCCGGAAACCCACAGTTGTGTGTTTCTATGTTTTTCTTGTTCTCGGGGTGCCTGGTCCCACCTGGGCACTCCACACCTGGTTCATCTTGGGGACAGGCCAGGGAGCCCACCCCTGGCTGCCCCTGCTGGCTCCCCACACTTGCAGCACTCTCCTTTGCTGCTGCGGGAGCCAGCAAGGTCTATCTGCCTGCCCGGGCAGGTGGTGGAGTCTGTGGCAGTCTCCTGTTTCCCCCAGAAACAGGCACGGGGAGCAGGATGGGCTATCCACAGCACAGGGGAGTGCAACAGTGCTCCCCTCTATTGTTTCAGCATGCGGGGTCAGGGATGGGGACATGGCCCCTTAAAGGATGTGTGCCCAGGAGATGGAGTCTCCGGGCACTTAACAGACAATAGTGAGGGGGCCCCACTCACACCCTCTTCCTGGACTCTAATATGGAATATCTTTGCGCCGACTCCCTGGCCCTGTCCCACCTTGCGAGTAAATGAATAAACAGTGGCAGAGCTCTGTAACCGGGCGTCTATTGCCACGGTTACTAATCAAAACCCCGAGCCAGTAAGCTCATGCCCCAGGGGTACTGGATAGCGAATCACCAACCCGGAAGTGACATCGGAGGAAGAGTTCCGAGTCGCACAGACTGAAATAGAGAGAGATGTAGGACAAAAGGTGTTGCGGTCCGACAAGCCGGAAGGAGACTTGTGGACAGAGACCGGAGAGAAGGAGACTCCCGGAGTCCCAGGAGAGCAGCGTGATGGGGAAACGGGAGAGATGAAAGCCGCCAACGAGTATCGACGGAGACTGGAGACAGGGGAACAGCTTCAGGAGGCACCGAAGAGCCCCAGAGAGACGCCGAGGAAAAACAGAGGAAGCTGCCACGTCCCAGGAGGGATACTCAGGTACGATCATACCTCACATTGAAACTCCTGTCCAAATGGTTGAAGGGTGGGAAAAGCCTAGTGGGAGTGAAGGGAGGATTGGGGGAGAGGGGTTTTGAGGGAGACGATAACGTTTTAGAAGTGTACTAAGAGAGAGAAAGAGAGAGAGAGAGAGTATACACAGGAAGGTGAAACCACTATACATATAGGCCCTCATTCTGACCCTGGCGGTCTTTGACCGCCAGGGCGGAGGACCGCGGGAGCACCGCCGACAAGCCGGCGGTGCTCCAATGGGGATTCCGACCGCGGCGGTAAAGCCGCGGTCGGACCGGCACCACTGGCGGGGTCCCGCCAGTGTACCGCGGCCCCATTGAATCCTCCGCGGCGGCGCAGCTTGCTGCACCGCCGCAGGGATTCCGACCCCCTCTACCGCCATCCAGATCCCGGCGGTCGGACCGCCGAGATCCGGATGGCGGTAGGGGGGGTCGCGGGGCCCCTGGGGGCCCCTGCAGTGCCCATGCCACTGGCATGGGCATTGCAGGGGCCCCCGTAAGAGGGCCCCTACATGTATTTCACTGTCTGCTGCGCAGACAGTGAAATACGCGACGGGTGCAACTGCACCCATCGCACAGCTTCCACTCCGCCGGCTCGATTCCGAGCCGGCTTCATCGTGGAAGCCTCTTTCCCGCTGGGCTGGCTGGCGGTCTGAAGGAGACCGCCCGCCAGCCCAGCGGGAAAGTCAGAATTACCGCCGCGGTCTTTCGACCGCGGAACGGTAACCTGACGGCGGGACTTTGGCGGGCGGCCTCCGCCGCCCGCCAAGGTCAGAATGAGGGCCATAGTTCCCACACACATCCCTGCAGCCCTACCCTACCACAACCATACTAACCTTATACAAGCCCAAAGTTAAACATCTACACTTACCTTTTGTCCCGTTCTTTCTATTTTGGGAAACGGGTCCACCTCTACTGGGACGAGTTCCAGACCCTACTCCACCATCAGAAGGACGGGTTCAGTCATCCACCAGAAACGCCCTGAAGGAAAGCAAAACATCACATCATACTTATGAACTAAATAGGAGACGAACAAGAATTCCCAAGAAAGAGATCAGAAAGAGCCTGGAATACGAATACAAATAAATAAAATATCAACCAAGCTTGGTGCTTAGATAGTTATTTCAATATCCCTCACGGGTAGACCCCGAACCCATTACAAGCCCCATGCACATTATTTCAGGAGAATATTTGGCACATTTTAAAATGCCATAACTCTGGCCCCTTGGGCCAATCTGGACGATTTTGGGCTCATTTTACTCCAGGTGGAGAGCTCTATCCACCAGCAACTGCACATACATCCAAAGTGGTGCCGCAACCGTCCTCACCTCCAAAGAAGTGCGGTCCTCAAGGAGCTGGTTCTCTGGGCTCCGCTGGCCAGCTCTCCTCCTGATCTTGGTTTCTGCGCACAAAGGATCCAGGGCTTTCTCCCAGCTGGTCCTCAGAGCATGGAAGGGGGCCAGCATCACAGGCTCATGGTGAGACGTACTGGTCCTGGGGTCAATTGGGCACAGCCCTTATTCCTGTGTGGGGATCAGGGAGTTCCTCCTTCCAGTTCTCCATGGAGGTCCCAGAATCCAGTAGTGAAGTGTAGAAAAGTCCACAGTCAAAAGAGACTCTCCCCCTTCTGGAAGAGTTTTTGCCACGTCACCTCTCTGCCCCTGTCCCAACCCTCCTGCACAGCCTGCTGGGACAGTCCAAAATGGCGTCATCCAGTAGCCACTTTTCAAATCTGGTCCTGGGGGTCTCAGCTCCACCCCTCGCTGACATCACTGCCAGGGACTTGACACTAAAAGTTCAAAGGGAGCCCCCCTCCATAGTTGGCTTCAGTTGTCAGGGCTCTCTCCTTTTGTTCAGTGGGCTTCAGCAGGCCCATCCCTGGTACAGTGTGACAGCTGAGTGATTGATGCAGATCATTATGCCCCACCTCTTACCTTCTCAGGAGCAGGGTGAAGTACTCCTAATTGCTCCCTTTGTGTGGGGAGGCCTTTGTACCGCCTGCTGGACAGGAATGCAATTAACTGGGCACAGCAGGGCAACAATAGGCCTGGGCTTTGGTTCAGAGCTAAGCCCTAGAAATATGAAAATGCCTGATGATCCCTAAATGTATACAGATATCATTTTGGAAGTTACATAATTTATTTTACTGTACAGGTTAACCCCCAATTCAAGACATCAATGGTCACTGTTGGCCAATGGGAAGTGAAACTGCACTCTAGGCGGTTCTCTCCATATGTGTATAATAAAGTGTCACCATGGACAAAACAGTAAATCACAATGACATTTCCTGTTAGTGTACATTAACTATATAAGGCCTAACACAGGAGAATATCTAACCCTGCAGTCACCACTGTGACGTGCTATTTGTGCAAACTTACTGGGCTATGTATGACAGTAGTCTCCTATGTGAAGCCAGCACACGTGTGTACATGCATGAGCACACATTCACGTATAGCTAGCTAAGACTCCTTCACCCTTGCTGCGTTGCAGCAGCCTTATCTTACAAGGCAGACACCGGTGGTAAATACGGTCAGTCCATTTGCCATGTGGTTACTGTGGGTGGGACACCAGTAGTGAGACTCACCTATAGTAAAATCTCCAAAACTACGAGATCCAAAAAGTAAAACATCTGGGCATTCTGAATGGGTGAAACCGAATTGCCACATTAACCATACACAGTCTTTATGATTTTACTAAACCTATGTAATAGTTGGCTGTGCCTACTTTTCTTTTCCTACTGTTCTATGCACTAATGGTAGATGTAAGCTACAATTTTCAAACAAATTCCTCTTGTTGTAGGTTGTGTAAAGTTTAATGTTAACCGTACAAACAACTGTGAAATGTTTTGATGTTAAATTTTGTCCACCACTTTCCATTATGGCTTCCCATTATGGCTTCAGACATCCCCTTTTTTGCCCTTTTTTTTAAACATTACTCTAATGCTGTTGCTCCTTCATAAATTGTACCAACCTGAAGAAATTCTACCAAAGAAAGACATGTGGACATGTCAGGTTGGTCGGCCATGCGCACTGTAGACCCAGCAATCCCAGGGATGTCAAACAGCCAGGAGATTGCTGGCACAAACCCTCAGCCTCAAAATGAGTGCTGGTTTAGCCTGCTTCCATCAGTCCTGGAGCTGCTTTCATGCTGAAAACAGCATGAGAGCAGCTCCAGGATGGGATGGATTTGCCTTTCACTGAGCAGGAAGGAAGTCCTTCCATTCCCGCTCATGGACGCCGGGAGAGAAATACCACACCGGGGGGAAGCCGCAAATATGGTGAGTTTGGCGCCCAACCATATTTTACTCCTGCAGGCCGCGACTGCACCAGATACTCCTGAATTTTCCTGAGAAACCTCAGAACAAGTGGGGTCGAAAGGAAGGCTTACATTAACACCTTTAGCCACTGGAATGAAAGGCGTCCACCTTCCACGCTTCCGTATATGGACCCTGTTAGAAATGGGGTCTTTGGATGGCAGTCAGGTTACCTCCTGTCAAAGCAAGGACCCTCACTCTAGTCAGGATAAGTCACACACAATCTGAATTGTCCTGTGCCTACCCTCTGTTAGCTTGGCACTGAGCAGTCAGGCTTAACTTAAAAGGCAATGTGTAAAGCAATAAATCATGCAATAAAACAGTAGCACACCACAAAAATACACCACACAGTGTTTAGAAAAATATATAATATGTATCTGGATAAATGCAGGTCAAAATGATTAAGATGCAATAAGTATATTTTTAAGTATCACTGTAAAAATGATATAAAGTGTCTTTAGTCTCTTAAAAGCAACAAATGTCTCTTCCAAGCACAAAGTACCTGGTTTGCACATAAAATCTCCGCAAAGAACCGCAGAGGAGGAGATGTGTGGAAAACAGGGAGGTGTGCGTCGATTTCTCGGGCCGCACAGAGCGATGCGTTGTTTATTTTCCACACCAGGAAGGCTTTGTGTAGATTTCAGGAGCTCGGTCTTAGATCCTCCTCGGGTTGCGGGATTTTCGGACACCCCGGGGACGATGTGTTGAAATCCAGCACTTGCAGGATGAAGTCACAGGGGCTGTGTCGATCCGGTTGGCGTTGCATGGAAATTTCTACTGCACGGCAGGCGCTGCATCGATTCCTCTCCGAAAGTCAGACTACGTTGTTCTGGCTTGGCTTTGCATCCATCCAGTGGGCTGTGCGTCGAATTTCCCGTCGCTACGCTGGTGCTGTGTCAATCTTCTCCTTGCAAAGTCATGCTGCGTCCTTCCGGTTTGGCATGCAGTGAATTTTTCACCGCAATGCAGACTTTGCATCATTTTCTTCAGGCTGTGCATCGATTTTCGCCGCACAGGGAGTTCTTCTTTCAGGAATGAAGACTTTTTGGTCCTGAGACTTCAGGGAACAGGAGGTAAGCTCTATCCAAGCCCTTGGAGAGCACTTCTCAGCACAGCCAGAGAGCAGCAAGGCATCAGGGCAACAGCATGGCAGCAGTCCCTCTTAGAAAAGCAGTCAGGTGAGTCCTTTTGGCAGCCAGGCAGTTCTTCTTGGCAGGTTGCAGGTTCTGGTTCAGGTTCTTCTTCAGGAAGTGTCTGTGACAAGAGTGTCTTGTCAAGAAGTGTCTAAGTTGGTAAGGTCAGAGACCCTGCTTCAATACCCAAATGTGCCTTTGAAGTGTAGAGACTTCAAAGAGTGACGTAGAAGTGCACAAGGTCCCCTTTCAGTTCAACCCTGTCTGCCAGGGTCCCAGTAGGGGGTGTGGCAGTCCTTTGTGCAGGGCAGGCTACTGTCCTTTGACATGTAAGGGTTAGGCCCTCCACCCTCCCAGTCCAGGAAGACCCATTCAATATGCAGATGGGTGCAGGTGTGACTGAGCATCCGGTGTTTGGGGTTTGTCTGAGTGAATGCACAAGGGAGCTGTCAACTGAACCTAGCCAGATGTGGATTGTAAGGCACAGCAGGATGTAAGTGCAGAGAAATGCTCACTTTCTAAAAGTGGCATTTCTAAAACAGTAATGTTAAATCCAACTTCACCAGTCAGCAGTCAGCAGGAGTTTGTATTACCATTCTGGCCATACTAAATATGACCTTTCTACTCCTTTCAGATCAGCAGCTACCACTCAAACAGTATATGAGGGTAGCCCTAATGGTAGCCTATGAAAGGGGCAGGCCTCACAGCAGTGCAAAACAAATTTAGGAGTTTTACACTACAAGGACATATAAACTACACAGGTACATGTCCTGCCTTTTGTCTACACAGCACCCTGCCCCATGGATTAACTAGGGCCTACCTTAGGGGTGATTTATATGCAGGACAAGGGGATTTGTAGGCTTGGCAAATACTTTTAAATGCCAAGTTGAATTGCCAGTGAACTGCACACACAGGCCTTGCAATAGCAGGCCTTAGACATGATTAAGGGGCTACTTAAGTGGGTGGCACAATCAGTGCTGCAGGCCCACTAGTAGCATTTAATCTACAGGCCCTGTGCACATATAGTGCACTTTACTAGGGACTTATAAGTAAATTAAATATTCCAATTGGGTATGATCCAATGTCATCATGTTTAAAGGGCGAGAGCATATGCACTTTAGCACTGCTTGGCAGTGGTAAAGTGCGCAAAGTCCTAAAGCCAGCAAAAGTGAAGTCAGAAAAAGAGAAGGAGGAAGGCCAAAAGTTTGGGAGTGACCCCGCAGAAAGGCCATTTCCAACATTAACGTTATTCATGATGAATTTCAGTATATTTTCCCTACGTAATAGGCAACCTTGTTCGTCCTAAGATCTAGGAACTGCCCCCATTTCTATACATTCTTGTCATGCTCTTCTGTAGGCAGTTTTGGTTTTCTCTGCTAATGAATTCTCCACCAAGACAAGCATCCATATTCTGCTAGCTCCCATACCTCTTGAGGCACTTCTGTTTTCATCCAGTCGGCTCTGGGCGCCAAACCACCGAATCTCTGCCACTGCAAACGAGACAATGCATCTGCTATATTACTGTTCACACCTGGCACATGCTTGGCTCTGAAAACAATGTTAACATCAAGCATCCTAGCATGAATCTTTGCAGTAATTTCAAAAGGTGTTTATCTCTGACTTTCTGACCAATGACCAAGCCCACTACTGTTCTGTTATCAATGTTGAAAGTTACCATTTTATCCTTCAAATGACTGCCCCAAACAGCCAAAGCTACTAACAAAGGAAGAAATTTAAAAAAGGCAATGCTCCTCTTCTCCTTAACTCATTGGAGTGGCCATTGTCTAGCACACCATCTCCCTCCTCAAAATAATCCAAAACCTGTGGATCCTGCTGCATTCAAAAAGATTTGCACTGTGCAATCAAAATCAAAATCCAGTGACCATATAGTCACACCATTGAAAGTTGTTCAAAAACATTAACATTAACCAAACTTCCATTTCAGCTCTCATTGCAGCTGAAATTCTGATCCTATGGTGGGGCAACTGAACTCCTGACATGGCAAAAACCTCTGACCACTCTGCAGGCAAAATTAAGGTGCCCTAATAAACACTGGACTTGATGTAGTTGAAGCTTTGTCGCCACCAATGCTTGCTCTAGTACAGCTTCAATTTGTTTGATCTTTTTCTCAAGCAATCTTGCTTCCATTTTCACCATATCCATCTCAGTTCCAAGAAAAAAACACAAACAGGTACTTGGACCTTGTGTTTTTTCAGCAGCTAGTGGTACATCAAGCTCAGCTACCATATCTTGGAATTCTTGAAGCGTCCATTCACAATTGTGTCTTGTCCTTTCCCACAAACACAAAATCATCCAGGTAATGTGTCACTAGTTCACAGCCTGACCTGAAACTAAAACACCACTGTAATAAAGAACTGAAAGCTTCAAACAAACTGCACGAAATAGCACAACCCCGTAGGTAATACTTTGTCTACATATTGCTGATTGTCGAACTGAATACCTTAATAGTGGAAAATCCAAAAAACGAACCGGCAGTAGGCGAAAAGCTGATTTAATATCACATTTTGCTAGCTTTGCACCAGAACGTACCTGTCTGATCAATGCAAAGGCAACATCAGCTGTTGCAAATTGTACTGCAGTATCCTCTTTTGTTATGTAGTCATTAACTGACATGCCAAGGGGCCATGATAAATTCATCACGTTACTTTATTTAGTTAAAACATACCATAAAAGTACAGTACATAACAATCCGGAAAAAGATTATAAAAGGAGTACCAATAAAAATAAATAACAAATTCTAAAAAGAGAAATGTTAAAAACAAGGTAAGACAATACTGTAAAAAGGTTATCTTCCTCCATAAATATAATGCTTAAAAAACACCCAGTCCCAGCTATAGCATCAAACTAATAAGCTTACACTTAAATACAACAAATATGCACTATAATACCTGCTTCTAAAAGCTACTGCCAAGACTTGTTTTCTAGAATCACTAATCTAAAACGCCATATTGATTCAAGACATTTTGCCACAGGGTAAACTATTTGTACGGATGAATCAGATTTAAATACTCTCTCAGCAAATAAACAATTCCTGAAACCCATTTCTTTGCATAGGGGAATAATCCAAAAAGCCCTCTGTTTGGTATATGCACGACATTGGAAAAGAACATGGAGATCAGACTCTTCATTCTTACAACCCATCGGGCATAACTTAGACTTATTGATAGAATTGGGCCATTTATAAGTTAAAGAACAAAAAGGAAGCAACCCTATTCTAAATCTAATGTAAAGAGCATGCGCAAATGGAGAGAGTGCTGCATCCATAAAGGGCTCGAATTCATAGTGACATTTGAATTGCAGAAAGCTATCAGTCATAGAAGAGGGCGCAACTTCAGCCAGTTGTGTGGTTTGAACTTTGAGCCAAAAAGCGTCCTTCAGTGTCTGAGCAGCATTTTTGGGAATAGAAGAGGGATCCTTCCAATAGGACCCCAAGCCAAGGTGGAATAAGGACCGTTCAACATAGGAGCACCACTTAATCTTAATGTTGGGGTTGGAGCCCACCAAATTGAGCAGCCCACATCTAAATGGACTGAGAGCATCTGATAACCATAGCCGAATCCAAAACAATAAAGGCTTTAAGGCAGCAATCTGGTTAATAGGAAAAAGATTTAGATCTATTTGGATGGGCAAGGATGGAGTACTTGATGGAACTTGTAACAACATCTTTAAAAACTGATTTTCCACCCTAGTCAAGTTCTCCAGATTGCAATGGCCCCATAACTCGGCACCATACAAAGGCCCCCCCTCCCGCCTGGCTTGTGATTTGTATATTTCTAGAGCAGGAGTCAGGGCAAAACTGGGGGATCTGGATGCAAATCTCGCAATGCCACCCACCCTTTGCTTCGGGCACATTAGTGATTTCTGGAGATGGGCCTGCCAATGGTGTGAATCTTCTAATTTTACACCTAGATAATCATAAGTGCCCACTCTTTCCAGTGGAACACCTTCTAGGTAAACAAGTCTCTTCATCTTCTGCTTTTTGTCTCCAAACAACATGTATTTTGTTTTTGATGAATTAATTTCCAGGCCATGATCTTTGCAAAACTCCACGAACCTTGCAAGCAAACATGAAAGGCCCATGGCTGTTCGGGAGAGTAATAAGGTATTGTCAGTGAATAAAAGACATAGGAATTTCTGCCCTCCCATACTAGGGGCATTACTAGAACAATCCAAAAGGTAGGGAATACATGCATTGATAAACAGAAGAAACAGGGTGGGCGCCAGTACACAACCCTGTCTCACGCCACGAACCGTGGGAAATGCTGAAGTCAGATCACCTGCCATGATAAATTATGTATCATGCAAAACTCACCTTCCTTCTTTTTAGGAACCACACCAACTGGAGAAAGTCATGTAAAGGCCAGTCTGAAAATGGGCCAGCCAATCTCCCTTCGACCGCTTCTTTATTTAGTTTTGATTAATAACCCGATGATGCTCTCTTCCAGATTTAAGATTGGCTGCAAACCTTCTATATCTTGGACCTTGATTACCAAGTCTAAAGCCCTCTCTGAAACCCCATTGCAACTTTGTAGCTTCTTCTCTGTCAGGGTAGAACTTCAACCAAAATGAAAAGCGTTCAATATTGATTGGCGTAAAAGCCTTTGTTAGCAGGCTGAAATGATCTTCCCCTACCTCTGGTTTGAACATTCCCTCCAAAACCTGCATGTTCATCGAAACATTGTAAAATTGCATGTTTTCCACAGCATCTTGACCATTCATCTTTATATTTGCAGGGGTTCCTTAGGCAGTAACCCCTTTTAAAGCCCCAACAGGCCCCAGAGTTAAGGTTTTGACCCCTACCCCATGGTTTTACCCCAAAAGAGGTGGGCTTCCCGAGAAAGGGCCGATGTGTTATTGCTAAACCGCAGGCTGTATGCGTAGTTGGAGGCAGCCTTTGAGGGTACATCCACTGAACCCATAACTCATTATCTACCTCACCCCCAGGTTTTTCAGGTAAAAGCACCATGCGGGCCCTAAACTCTTCATCATAGTGAAACCAAGCAAACCCTCCCAATTCCGTGCTAGCTTTGCAAATTGTGTCTATATTTTTAAATATGGATACTGATCTTTCAGGATATTTTTCACAATATACACTAGCGTAAATTAAAAACGCTGATGTCCAAGTGTCTATTTTTGTCGGCACTCTGGGCCTTTTCACCAATCCCAAAGCCTCCTCTCTGGAACCTTCTTTGGATTGTATTTCTCTGTGTAATAACTTGTAAATATCTACAAACTCTCCTTTCCAAATCTTTTCTTTTGTGCCCATGTGCACACAAAGGCATGGACAAACCCATGTATGGTAAACATTTTAGACCTTGATTCTTATTCTTTTTACCACTATCTTTCTTTTCCTCCTCTTTACTAACCCCTGATTTTTGTTTCTTTTCAGCAATATTAGCTCCTTCATCACCCACTGACAGCCATATAATCACCTTCTTTAATTCTCTTGTCACTTTCTCCAATATCTTGATCTGTTTCAACACTTTTATCAATCAGCGTGGTATTCATTCCTTTATCTGCCATTTTACGCAGAGCCCTTTCTTCAATAACCCCCCCAGCTACTCCACCATTGAGTCTGACCTGTTGTGAATCTGTTCTTTGGCTCCTGCGAGGCTTTCTTCTGTCCTTTCTTGTCCTGTGAACTCTTAACACCCCGACTTATTTCTTGAAATCCTCTTTCTAAATCTCTTTTCTGAAAGATATGAACTTTGGACAAACTTTTATTATCCCCCCCCTTCCCGATATCTCACCCTTTAACTCTCCTTTCTGATTCTTCCAATGCGAAACGTCACCTTCCTTTAGATCCTTATCTTCCTCTTCATAATCCAACTCACAATCAATATCACCTCTCACCTGCACAGCCTTTCCACTAGGAGATTCCCCATCCCTAAAACTCCCATAACGCATCCAATAAACTTTTTCAAAATTTACACTTGTGGTTGCAGCAATCTTCTTCTCCAGTGCTGTCAGGATGGTTGCCCCAAACGTCTCCCTCTCTTCTGGCCGGTCCACCTGGGACGCCTGATACCCAGCCGGCTGGACATTGCTGCTCTTCTATGTGCAAAGCAATATTCTCCCTTTGTTGTACCACAGGTCGCCGCAGCCTGTAGGGACTGAAGTCCTGTCCCCTAAATTTCTACCAATAGTCTTAAGCGAATCCTCATTATGTGAAAGCCAAACCCACCTTCTTACTTCTTTTTTGCTATCTACAGTAGTAAAAACCTCTTTTGCCTTGACAACCAGTGATTTTGGGCTCATCAAAATCACTGTATCCTTACTCCTTTTTATTTCATCGTTTAAAATCTTTCCTTCTACATTTTCTAAGTCTGTTACCGAATTGTTATTTTAAAACAACTGTTTTTCTGACTAAATACCGGCAGAAACTTGTTCTTCTGAAGAACATTTCATAGCTGGCAGCATACGTTCATGATTTGCTAACGAAATGGGCACTACATTGTATTCTTCATTCGCGCTGCGACGCTCAACTATGCTCGCTGCTGCCCCCTCCTGTCTGCTTACGCTCTCCACAATCTCCTGAGGCAGAGCTGATTTCGCCCACAACGTGCTCCTTTTTGACTGGCAGCCATGCTCCCCCAGGGCCGGCTTTTCATTTTTAGAGCGTTTCACTACTTCAATAGGTGCTGAATCGTCATTAACAAAGACACACTCAACTTTACATTTTTTAAACTTGCTAGCCCCTTCATTCTGCCCCACCTCTTGAATACGGCCTGACGCCGTGTTTTGTTTGACAGGCGGTGAGCAAGCTAAAATGGCCGCTGCCACTCCACTAGCTGCAGTGCACTTCGGTCGCTCCATGCCGACCCACACTTGAGACAGGATGCCAGGCTGAATTAAATCAGCTCTGCCTGCCTTGCATATTATGAGAAGCGCTTTCTAACCATTTCCGACTGTTCTTTCACCTACCGTTAACTATGACAAACAACCTAACTGCCTTCTCCTCAGGACCACAGCGTCGGAATGACCTAATATGGCTGATTCCAACTAACTGCTACCTAACCTCCCCACTATTTCAAACTGACCAATGGCAGGCCTGCATGTCTGGAACTCTCCACCTGCCCAAAAATGTCCAGGGTGGACATCCTTTGGATGCCACCCCCAGGAGCCCACATAGATAGTGAGCCCCACTGCGCTGCTGTCTGCCATTGCCGCTGCCAGGAGTGCAAGTATTATGGAAGGAGCACAGTACAGGGAGACCACTCTCCTGAGTGCCCATTGGTGTCTGCAGCCCTGGGTGGCGCTGTGGTGAATGCTGGGCTGGTGGCTGCCCCCTGGTGGGGGGGAGGGGTCTTTGATCGCAGTGACAACACGCTCAGGAAGTAGCACTTATCCAGACACCATGATCGGACAGCCTAACGGCAGCGAACCGCCTGTGTGGACAGGTAGATTCCTTTCCTCTCTCCCTACCAGCCGCTGAAGGTGGGGCCCCTGGTGGAGCCACATCGAGAAACGCCGACTCAAAAGGGAGCCCAGTCATCCTGAGCATATGCCAGCCTGGCTGGATTGAACGTTGGGGGCTCTGCTCTCATGGCTGTGTTGTTAGACATTGAGAAGATGCTTGACACCCTGAGCTGGGACTGCCTCCTCTTGACCCTTGAACACATGGAGTTGGGTCCTGACTATTTGGGATGGATCCGTACTCTGTACAATAGTCCAGCGGCGAGGGTCAGGACAGGTCACCTGGTTTCACAACCCTGCCGTTCCTAATGCTCTTCTTGGATGACTTTGGGGACGTCTCGGGGCTCAGGGTGAATTGGCCTAAATCATGTCTATTCACCCAGGACCGTGCCCTGAACTGCATATGGATGCCCACAATGGCCCTGTTAACAGTGGTGCTACAATACTTTTAAATATCTGGGAGTCCAGACATATCACTAGACTAAGAACATACAGGAAGGCAATGTGGACATAGCAGAGGGTTCTATCCATCGGTCTCTGCCCTTTTGGCGATCGTTACCCAGTCCCACTGGGCTGGATGGCGATCTTCAAGATGCTGGTGCTACCCTGATTACTTTAATTTTTTGCTGCACTCCTGATAATGTTTCCCAGACGTTTTGTGTGCACTGCATGGCCTCTTGCTCGAATAGATATGGGGGGGGGACTCCTGACAAGTTACACTTGCCATCCTGCAATGACCTCTGACCAAAGGCAAGCTGGGTGCACCCAGTTTTGAGCTGTATTATGCAGTGGCACTGCTGCAATGGCCTGGGTAACACCAGCATCCACACCCGGATGTCTGACCCAATCATTCACCTCTGACATGAGTTATGCCAGATGGCCATGGCCCGAGTCTATTGCGCAGATTTGTAAAGGACCTCACCTTCCATTGCGATATGGAACCTGCCTCGGCTCACTGGCATGTCACAATGACATGACAAGGATCCATGGTGGGAAGCGGGAGACGACAATTGGGAGCGCTCTATCACATGGGCGCCCTCATGTCTTTTCAAGATGTTATGGATACTTTTGGCATGGGGGCTGGTCACTTTCTGACATTCCACACGATACAAAATGCATTGTGTGCCACATGGAACGCAGGGGAAGTAGAACATCCTACATCTCCAACATTACATGTGTTTTTAACTCATGATAGTAGGCGTACACGGTATGCGTCCCTCAATTCCACACCGCCGGATTACGCAAGCTAGATGGGTCAGAGTGTTGCCGCAGCCACTGTTGGCTAAGGCTTGGTCCCAGGAAGCCCAACAGGTGAAGGGAGTATCTCCTAACTTGAGATTCCAATTCACACAGTTTACTTACGTACCTCACGATTACCTCCCCACCAGCGCATTAAACACATGTTTCTAACCCTGGCTCTTGAGTGGCCCTGGTACAAACTGGTAGATGCAGGGCTTTTACTATATGGTGTGGAATTGCTCAATGCTGCAGCTGGTCTGGGAAGTGCTCACCAGCACAGTTGCTGAGCTTGCATAGCACGCCCTGACGCCTATGCCTGAGTCCTGCCTGTTGGGACTTCGCCCCACAGCAAAGGGAGACAAACGCCTCCATAGGTTCCTCAACCTCACTTTCATCCTATTTAAAAGGCAGGTAGCAATGGTGTGAAAGGTGCCTGCCCCTACCAGATCTCCAGCGCTGGCTGACCACACTGCTGACTTAGACATGCGTGGAAGCTAACATCCTTAAGTCACTCCATATGAAGGGGAACTACCAGACAGATGGTGATTGTTAGGAAACATATTTAACTAATGTTGAAGCAAAAAATGACTTTCCACTCTGAGTTGCTCCACGACCCCAGGAAGGTGGGTCACAATCACATAACTGATGGAGTCCACTATTCCTGGGTGTAGGGGAATGGTGGAGAGCGCAGAAGCACCACACCGTTCCGGTCACAGACATGGTCACTAATGTGCCTGGGGCCTGCCACTCTATGAGACTGCCAATGATCCACCCATATGGGTGCCCCCCCTCCTCGTGTGGCTATCTATCCACTATGCCCACGAGACACCCTTGTCAAATGGTCCAAACTAGGGACTGTCCATTCTCAGCCAGCCCTTATTGTTATCTCTACATGTGTTTGTTCGTAGTGCTCTTTATTACAGAGAACAACACCAGCTGCTCTATTGAGCCGAGCTGACATTGGGGGTCATTCTGACCCTGGCGGCAATTACCGCCATGGCGGAGGTCGGCGGTAGCACCGCCAACAGGCTGGCGGTGCACCGCTGGGCATTCTGACCGCGGCGGTTCAGCCGCGGCCAGAAACGGAAAGTCGGCGGTGTCCCGCCGACTTTCCGCTGCCCTTGAGAATCCTCCATGGCGGCGGAGCGCGCTCCGCCGCCATGGGGATTCTGACACCCCCTACCGCCATCCAGTTCCTGGCGGTTCTCCCGCCGGGAACAGGATGGCGGTAGGGGGTGCCGCGGGGCCCCCGTAAGAGGGCCCCAAAAAGAATTTCAGTGTCTGCCTAGCAGACACTGAAATTCGCGACGGGTGCAACTGCACCCGTCGCACCTTCCCACACCGCCGGCTCAATTCTGAGCCGGCGTCCTCGTGGGAAGGGTGTTTCCCGCTGGGCTGGCGGGCGGACTTTCGGCGGTCGCCCGCCAGCCCAGTGGGAAAGCCAGAATGACCGCCGCGGTCTTTTGACCGCAGAGCGGACTTTCGGCGGGAACCGCGTGGCGGGCGGCGACCGCCGTCCACCGCGGTCAGAATGACCCCCATTGTGTTTATGACATGATGAATTGCATTGTAATGCTGGGATTGCACAAAGTACTGTTGTCATTCCAGGCATAGAAACTCAATAAGACACATTTTTTTAAAAAAGGAAGACTTCTGTATAGGTTTCTTCGGTCCAGTCACCAGTTGAGGGACTGGACCACTTCTGAGGGCACTGGCAACACCTCGCCATAGTCCTGTGTCTCTGGATCTCTTAACCCCAAAATTGATTCACTAAAGGATAGGGATGCACCTGGTCCAAGGAAGAATCATCAACGTTGAGGCCATCAGCCCCTGCACTCTTAACCAGTGCTGGGCTGTCAGAGCTGGCACAACATGGAGAAAGAAGATATATAACAACAATTTGCCTTTCCTCAGCTCCAAAAGCCATACCTCTCTCAGGTCCATTTTCAGGTGAGTACCTATAAACTTGGAATACTGTGTGGGTACTAGATTCTACTTCCTGAGGTTCAATAAAAACCTGTGTACCTTCAACAGGTCGCAGGATTCCTCCATGTGTTGGACCTTAAAAGAAGCCAAAGAAGAGCTGAGACAATTGGCCAAATATGGGAAGACTTGAATTCCTTTTGCATAGATGATAGTTACCAAAGGTGCCAACAACTTGGTAGACCCATTTGGAGAGGCTAGTCTAAAAGGGTGTAGTAAAAATTGGAAATGGCTGTCCTGGATGGAAAACTTCAGGCATTTTTGTGACTCCTAGTGAATCAGTAAATGCAGATATGCACCTAGAAGATTCAAATATTCAAGGAAATCTCCTCTCCTTATACAAGGTATGATTTTTTGAGGCAAAATAGTATTGAATCTTATTTGGGGAATGTGGCTGTTGACATTATTCAAAGCTCAAGTGGGCATGTAGTTGTCCAATGCCTTTCGCACAAACCTAAATTGAATAGAACTCCTCTCCCATCTAAGAGCTTTGGAATGGAACTATTGACATTTTGTCCAGCAAGGTCTGGATACAATACAGCAATGCTTAGCTTTTTTGTGGATTTCCTGGCAGAAGGGTAACATGAAAACAGCTGCCAGGTACATCTTTAAAAAACTAGCCGATACCCATGACATATGCTCCATAAAACCCACTGGCGAATCAAAGGCAATGTCCATTTCATGAGGAAATAACTCAATCTTCCACCACTTTCAATTGATGATTCTGAGCAGTGTAACTATGCCTTTGGGATGAAATAGTAGAATGGTGCTGCAGTAGCTTTTGTCAGGGACTTTTCCTCGAAAGGCAATCCTTGTAAGGCACTCATTTGCCTCATCCTGTTCCCAGAAAAGGATGGCTTATCCCTCTTGATTCAAAAGTAGGGCCTAACACTCTCTGAGGAGCAAAAAACGTTCTGTTAGAAAAAGGAGTGGCTGGGACGATCAACTTTCTGTTCTTCACAGACTTCTTCACAAGGGTTTCTAGCTGCGTCCTGAACAGCATTGAACCCATAATTGAAAGGTACATCATTAAACTCTACTGAGAGGCATTCAACTTCCAGTGTCTTATCCCCATCTGCCATCTCACAGCCACCACTGTATCTGATATTCTTGCTGCTGCTCTGAGGGAATCATATAGGATACCCCACAGTTATCCCAACTGCTGTTCCTTTATCAACAGTGTAGATGAAAATATGCCCCCTGACAGACCTGCACTGCCAATATTAGAAAATCCTGGAGTAATGATTACACTGTGTAATTAGTATAGGTCTGTAAGGTTGGAACAGAAGGTGGCATGAGCTTAGAAGGTGGTCCTCTCAAGCAATCCATCTTAGCTTTCCAGATGAATTGTATAATGGAATGTAAAGGGACAGCTCAGAAGTGGGTTGAAGTAGTGGAGCAAAGTGCACTTGTGTACTGTTATTCAGAGGAATAGTGGTATGGCTTAACTGACAAACTAGTTTTACCGGGTTGCTGCATCATAAGGAATACAAGCACTACAAAGGAGAAGCTGCGCACTCTTCAAACAACAGCACAAGCCCCTGCAATGGTGACATCACTGCACAGACAATATCATTTCTTAAGGTTACATGTGTGACCCTGTGCAACTCTCCATGATGCCATTTTTGGAAAACTGCACACCATCATTTCTTAAGGTTACATGTGTGACCCTGTGCAACTCTCCATGATGCCATTTTTGAAAACTGCAGCTGCAAACATGAAGGCACTGTATAGCACTGTACCTTCTAACATGATCTCATGCTACCAAGCTATGGGATATTATGAGTGTGTGACATAGTATGCAACTTGACACAGTATGTGTAAAATATTGATGAGACACTCGCTTTGCCCAAAATAAGTTTCAAAGGTGAGTACTGGGCACAAAGGAGGGATATATCTAAATACAAAATTACTTCTTCATATTTATGATAAGGCACAGTTTTGAATACTAAATTCTGCATGTACTGACTAAGGGCCTGATTACTATCTTAGCAGACGGACTACTCTGTCACAAACTTGACAGATATTCCATCCGCCGTATTATGATGTCCATATATATATTAGGAATTGTAATAGGCGGACAAGATATCCATCACATTTGTGACACAGTAACCCCATCCGCCAAGATCGTAATCCGGCCCTATGTGTGCAATGAGCTCATTAAATTTGGCTTCACCACAATCCTTCATGGTTTCTGAGGGAAAACAGGGTGAGTGGAGTGAGTACTTTATCAATTCCAGTTCAATCTTTGATGATGAATTATTTCCACCTGAAAGGGAAAAAAATCCTCCTACACTGTTTAGGTGCTGGGGTACTCAAAGTTTATAATCATATTAGGACGAAGCTGCGATTAGGAAGCCAAGGAAATGTATTTGCGCATTAGTTAGAAGACCTGGATATTTACTTTTCAATCACTGTATTTGTTGAGATTGATCACTTTCCTTTTTTATCATAGGAAATAAAGATCTAATAAAAAAAAAGAAGACTATGGCCCTCATTATGGACATGGCGGTAAACACTGCACTGCCGGCGGTGGCGGTAACTACCGCCAAAAGGCTGGTGGTTCAGACCGCCAAATAATGAAGCATATGACAATACAAGTAGCGGTTCGTCCACACACTGCAATCTTTGCAGTCTTGATGAGGACGGAGGCTGCCCACATGCCAGAGGAAAGGTCCTACCCACCCACCAAATAATGAAACACCAGACAGCCATCAGTCACGGGGCGGGAACCACTGCCACACAAAGTCTGGCGGAAACCAACAATATAAAAGGAAACACTCACCGGAGGCACACAGAAAACGCTGACACAGACATGGAGAGAGAGTTGGAAATAATCCCAGTGCTGCTCCTTGCCATATTCCTCCAGGACCGTAACCAACGACGAAGACGACGACGGTAAGTACCGCAGCCTAGTACAAATGGGAAGAAAGGGCACAGTTACACACCCACCCCTCCCACCCTGCAACGCTCTCCCAACCCCACCCACAATCCCAAGCCAAACATATCATAACAGAATGTACTTACCAGACACAAGCCAACAAAGACCTGCACCAAAGTACACACTTGCTCACACCACATCCCCACAGTGAAACGCTGAACAACGTCACTACATTGTGCCAACAGCACCACTGGGCACTGAAATTTATTGAAATGTAAGAACCATAATGTCCAAATAAGGCCATTGGCCAGTCCATTTCTAAATCCCAGAAGGGCCAATATAGGCCGAACTTGACTCCCACATATGCAAAGGGTACTCCACTCGAAATGGGCATCAATGTGGCAGCCAGGTACCTCAGGGAGCAGGGGGCGGCGGGGGTGGGGACTTACGTCTGGATGTTGGGGGCTTGGGCTTAGGTTTGGGAAGCAGAGGGGTTTGGGCTTGCCCTTGGAAGGAGGGGGAGTGGGCTTGGACCGGGGGTGGCACAGGGATGCTAGCCCCAGGATGGCATTCACAATGTTTGTCTGCCCTATAGAGATGGTTGTCCAGAGGTCAATAGCCTCCTCCATGAGGGCAGCAGGGCTGACTGTGGCAGGGGATGAGGTGCCTGGGGCAAAGGAGACGCCCACCCTCCTGGGTGAGCAGGCACGGACTACTCGGTGGAGAGCAACTGGGAGGATGATGATGGTATGGGTATCGGGGGGTGGTGGAAGATGGCAAAGAATGGGTGGGCCTTGTAGGGTCTGCCACCACCAGGGAGCTGCCATCGGAGGACGTATCAGTGTCACTATGTCCAGTGGTAGTTGCCTCCCCCGTGGTACTCCCCTCGACTCCAACCCACTGGTCCCCTTGGGGTTGCTCGACTCTGCCTCCTTGGAACCGTGGGCTGCGCATCCCCACTCGCCGGTGCCTCAGCTCCCTTGCCAGATGATGCTAATGTACACAGGAACACAAGAACACAGGGGTGGGGAAACAAAACAAGGGAGAACTTTGTAAAATCCTAAATATATGTACATTTTGTCTCACACACACTCCCATCCAGGTCACACGCACGTACACAGCACAGACAACATACGTAATGGCTGTGCCCCTGACTAGTGGGCATGACCCCAGAATACACCACATAACTCTCATGAAACACGAACCTGATACACTGGGTGGAGGACACCCATGAGAGACCATGCCCAGCCAATGCACTTACAAGTCCATAAGGCCACAATGAATACCAGATGACAGAAAGGGGACCCCTTATAGGCCTATAGAGACTGCTCAAACTAGCCCTTACACCATCCCAAGGAGTTGGAGGGAGCAGGACTGCAGGAACACACCTGTCCAGGTGCCTGGCACTACAATGCATACATACCACAGCACCAACATACATACATCAAAGCGGTATCACAACAGTGTTGCTACTCACCCCCTTGTGGCTGCTGTGCTGCCTTCAAGCACCCATCCAAATCCGGAAAGGCCAGCGCCAGAATGCCGGCCATTAGGGGGGGTCAGGGTCTGACAGGCACCCCTTCCTCGTTGGGAGGTGTTTCCCAGCTGGCCTCTCCGGTCTTCCTGGCCCAGCTCCTCAGGTCCTCCCACCGCTTCCTGCAGTGGGTGCTTCTCCAGTTGTAGACCCCCCGGGTCAGCACCTCCTTGGCGATGGCTTGCCACAGGCCTTTCTTTTGATGGGTGCTGACCTGCATGGGACACAGACGTCAGTATGTGTGCACCAAATAGAAATTCCATGCCGTTCCATATGGAACGGCCATTGTTGACAGGCATGTTTTCAACTCACAGGCAGAACGTGCCAGACAGTCTACAGCTGGGCAGTCACACATCGGACACACATGCATACAGGCATTCAACATAATCACACACATCTAAGCATGGCAGATACCAACTCACCTGCTCCTCTGGTCGCTCATTCAACTTCGCATACAGGGGTAGGACCCCGTCCACCAGCTCACATGTACCCATCTTTGGAAGTGTGTCCACACTGTGATGCCATTATGACAGAGTTAACTCAACACACATTTGCCTGACGGTGTACTTCATACTTTCCGTTTGTGTGTGTTACCTACGTGTTGCACTTTGGAAAATACAGTGACATCATGTGATGCAAGTGTAAGTTGACGCTCAGAATGTGTTTTTTCCTTCCCCATAGGTACAGACACATGTGGTGAGGGAGGACCCCATCTGTATACAGACCCCTGGTAGATCTGGAAACTATGGAGGACCATCACATCATTGTCACCTACAGACTCAATAGAGCTATAATCCATGACCTCTGTGCATTAATGGACCCTGTTCTGAAACCGGAAAATCGAAATCAGCATGCCATCCCTACAACTGTGCAAGTGCTATTTGTGGTCCAATTTTTGGCTAAGGGCTCATTTCAGGTGACAGTGGGCATGGGTGTTGGGATCTCACAGCCAATGTTCAGCCTCATCCTGTCCAAATTCTTGGATGCCTACGTTCAACACTTGCAAGCATATGACCAGTTTCCCCAAAGGGCTGAACTTCCTGCCATCAAATCTAGATTTTATGCTTTCGCTAATATCCCCCACATTGCTATCATACCCCCCAAGAGTGAATGAACAGGTGTATAGGAATCATGAGAACTATCACTCCATGAATGTACAATTTGTGTGTAGTGCTGATCAGTACATATCACATGTCAAAGCCTGATTCCCAGGATCAGTCCATGATTCATTTGTCCTGAGAAACAGCAGTGTGCCACACATGATGGACACAACTACACGGGGACAGAGGATGGCTCATAGGTGAGTGTGTATGGCACTGGATCAGTACATAGCTGACAGCCAGGCTGTATGCAAGTAAAGGCAGTTTGTTAAAGTCCTCTTTCGCCCACTTTTGCAGGTGAGTCTTTCAACCCCAACTTGCAATGGCTCCTGACACCTGTGAGGAATCCCAGGACAGATGCAGAGAGGAATTATAATGAGGCCCATGGACATACTAGGAGGGTGATTTAGCGCACTATAGGTCTCCTGAAGGCTAGATTTTGTTGCCTCCATCTCTCTGGGGGATCCCTGTGCTATGTCCCTGACAAGGTGTATAGTGGTGGCTTGCTGGATGCTGCACAACTTTGCTGTGAGGAAAGCTATCCCCCTTCTGGAAGAAGAGGGTGCTGTACAACCAGCCGTGCAACCTCAGAGAGGGGATGTAAGTGATGGTGAGGAAGAAGAGGGGGAAGATCTCAACTCCAGGACCCAGCTAATTCGCCTATACTTCCAGTGACTCTAAGGTACTGTTCAATGATGCTGATGTATTCACTGCATAGTTTCAGTCTGACTCATGTAAAAAGTAATGTGGTGTCTATTGTCAGTGACAATGCTAACTGATGACTGAAGCGGCATGTGTCAGGAAACCGAATATTGTGTACAATGTGACGTACTTCAGACGCTACAGTCTGTTGGATCCCCTCCTGCAATAAAGGTGTGATTATGATATTAACTGTCTAATGCATACACACTCACAATTCATATCTCATATTGACAAGGGACATATGATTTGAGTGCACAGGTGTATTTATTGAATGTCAAAATATACATAATTGTTGGGACTGCGAAAGGGAGTGGGCACATGGTGCAAATACATACTCAGGTACATATGCTCAGCTGTTGGTAGCACTGGGTTTTGTTCCATGTGGCCACTGGAAGATGATGTGATGGCAGTGGCATGTCAACAAGGTAGCTCAGTGGCACACAAGGGAGACAGCTCAGGGCAGAGTCACTTCCTGGTGCTGGGCTTGGTCTTGGCTGGTGTTTCAGTGGCATATCTGGATCTGAGTGCACGATTGTGAAGGTGAGGCTGGGCTGCAGGGGTAGGGGTGCTGGTTTCCTTTGTGTCCTCTGGCATAGCCACCAGTCCAGTAGCTGCTGCAGATGTAGTTGGCAGGGCAGTGTCCTGGCTAGTGGTCAGGGCTTGCAGGTGGATGGAGGTCTCAGACTGGCTGTGGTATTGGTGCTGCAGCACCCCTGCAATAGAGGCCATGAGGCCATGATGGCATTGAGCTGTTTCCATTGCCCCATGGCCTGCTGGTGGTGTGCTATCTGCAGCCTCTGACTCAGCTCCAAGGTGGCCAGGATCTGCCCCATCCTGTCCTGGGTATGGTGGTATGCTCCCAGGACCTCAGATATCACCTCCTGGGCTGCTGCATCCATCCTTTGGCCACCCCCTAGGCCACTGATGCCCTCCCACTGGCCCTAGCACAGGTCTGGCAGTCCCACTTGCACTGGGCTCTTCATCATCCTGCCTGTTGGTGGGTGGGGACTCTGGGCTCTGTACATGTGGGCAGCTAGTCCATGGCCGGGAGACACTGGTGTGGGGTTGTTTGGCCTGAGCTGATGATGGTGGCTGGGAGGTATGGGGGTCAGTGGTATCCTGGGTGGGGCTGCTGGAGGGTGACAGTCCAGGACTGTGTGATGGGCCAGGGAGTTCCTCTATTTCCAGACATCCCTCTGCACTCTCCTGAGTGGGGCCTTTGTCTTCAAGTCGGGCGCTGGCACTCCTTGATGTATCCGCCCAAGTGGCATGGGTGGTGGTGCCTGTGTGTGGGGAATAGACAGGTGGGTGTCAGGTGCTTTATAGGCAATTGATGCACTGCTCTGCACTATTTGATGGTCAAATTCCCCTGTCATGGCATGCAAGGTCCCTACATGTACATTTAGTTGCATTTCATGTGGGGGGTGGAGGTGCATTGTGGGTGCTGTGGTGCCACTGGGAATCCATTCAGGGATAGGCGACTGTGCCCAGGGGGCTGGATGGAGGTCTGTTTGTGGGATTGTGGGCATGCATGGAAGTTGGATGTGGGTGTTGTGGACTGGGTAGGGGATGGGATCCTGGTGGTAGTGAGAAGGGTGGGGTGATACATGCATTTCAGGTGTGGTGGCTGTTAGGGCATTGTAGCTGACTTATGCGAGTCCAGTCCTCCAGTGAGTCCGGTGAGGCCCTCTGGGTGCAGGATCGCAAGGACCTTCTCCTCCTAGTCGGTGTATTCGGATGCCATTGACCGAACCTTCCCGCACACGTCATTCCATCTCTTCCGAATGTCGTCCCTTGTGCGTGGATGTTTTCCCAATGCGTTGACCTTGTTGACTATCCGCTGACATAGCTCCATCTTCCTGGCCACGGGTATCTGCTGCACCTGTGCCCCGAATAGTTGTGGCTCGACCCCTGAGTATTTCGTCCACCATGGTCCTTAGCTCCCTGTCTGTGAAGTGGGGGTGTTTAGAGGGTGCCATGGTGTGTGTTGTGGGTGGTGTGTTGTGGTTATATTGGTTAGTGTGCTGCCGTGTGGTTGTGTGTGGGGTATGTATGTGTTTTGGTGGTGTATTTATGTGTGTGACTTGTGTGATGTTGGGTTCAGTGTATACATATTGTGTTGTCAATATCTGTCGTGCTATTGGCGATGCAAAGGATTGTGGGGTGTGTATGTGAGTGTTTTATAGTGTTGTGGATGTGTGTCAGGTGTGTGGGTTTCAAAGTTGCCAATGTGTAGGTTTGTTGTTGCTAGGTCTCATTGCTGTCCGTGGCGGTGCGTACCGCCAATGGTCGTTCGCCATTCATTATCCACCATGCTGATTTGTGCATCATTATTTGATGGGGGGAGGAGTTCTCTGCATGGCAGTGGCGGGGTGAGGTGTACTGCCTTTCTGCCGTCACAGGCCCTGGTTGTGGGTGGAGGTTGCAGGATTTTTGGAGGCTTGATTTTTTGGCATCATTATTTGGCGGTGTGCAATCTACCGCCACTGCCGGTCTTCTGGTCACCGTCGCCACAGCGGTCAGCTGTGTTCACTGCCAAATTCATAATGAGAGCCTATGTTTCAGCATTCAAGCCACTAGCCCTAGCAAGTAGAATTGGAAGTCTACATGATGAATTAACCAGAGACCGAATAGTAATAAACTGTAATATTCCGAACATACATGATAGATTATGGATTAATGGAAAAGTGGTTTTAACAGAAGATGTGGCAATAGCAAACAAGGCCAAGGTGACAGAAAGATGTGCAAACGTAGTATTAAGTAGTACTGTAAACAAGGATATAGTAGGCAAAGTGGCAGAAAAGAAACACACTAAGTAATAATAACAAAAAAGAAGAGAAGACTTTGTATGTGGTAATGATGGAAATAGCTATAGGATGGACAGTTCAAAGGAAAAATGTTACAGGTGTGGAGATTTTGACTACGTAGTGTATGAATAAAACATCCTGCATTTAATCAAAGTGTTCAAGGTGTGGTGTAAATGGACACTTCTTTAGAGTGTGTCACAATAGAAAAGACTCCACTGTTAGGTGCATTGTGGAGAATTCTCTCCAGGACAGAAAGGAACCAGAATATATTTAGAAGATTACTTCAGTGTTAAATTATCTAAATTCTAAAATAAGTCCTGAAAGCAGGTGGTGTGTCAAGGAGAAAACCAATTTATGATATGATGGTAGATGGGATTGAGTTGAAATGACTAGTAGAATCATGTTCTCCCTACTCATTGACCAATAAAGATGTTTGTAAAGGATTAGTGCTGAATCTTGAAGAACAAGTTTGGAATGTCTGCATAACACTCTAATGTTTTATGGGAGAGCTCAAAAAAAGAATTTGGTATCGCAAACTTAATGGGAGGAAGTGTGGAATTCAAACTGTACATTGCTGGGAAAGGATAACCGGTGCTTTGTTGGTGGAATCAAGGAGAGTTGGGTATGCTCCTAACTGCTAATAGTCCAGAATTTAGAAATCCTCAAGACACAGTCCCCCGGGCACTAACGGCCCTATACTGTAGCTATATGAACAAGCATCAATTCTCAGCACCAACTGCGCCAAACCCCTTCTGGTTCCCCATTTAAGGGGCTCAGAGGCTGAAACATGGCAAAAGTTGATCCCAGTCTGAAGACTTAGCTTTCAATACCTAGGTGTCCACATCTCAGTGCTCCCTGAGCTGACATGGTCCCTTAACATCAACCCTAGTAGCCCATATGAAATGGGACTCCCACACTTGAGCACTGCTCCTGCTGCACATTTTAGGCAGGGTAGCAGTCTTTAAACTGATGATGCTGCCTGGCTTTCTTTATACTCTACAGATCTTTTTGATAGAAATCCCCACCACCTGGTTCCCAATCCTCACTTTCCAATTTGTCCCACCGCATAGTGTTCAATGAGTGTTACCAACAGACCGACGAAGTGGCATGGGTATGACAGACATTCGTCTTTATTACTGGGCATCCCAATTCCTGATAATTAAAGATTGGTTCAATAGAGGCGGGGGACCTAACATGTTGGTTGGAACTGGCGCAGCTTTGACTAGATAAGGTCCTTCATATGCTATACGGAAGTTTCACTTCCCCAGGAACTCCCTGAGCCTGCAAGAGTAGTGGTTCATGTGTGGCATGCCGCATTGTGAATGATGGGCTTGAAAAAGAAACTTAAAAACACACTCCACTAGGGACAGGGTGATGGCTTAACCATGTCTCACATTTGGAGGGATCTACCAAATGGAACAAAATAAGGGTCCTGCTTCTGTGAGAAGTGTATCAAAGATCAGTGATTAACTCCTTCCAAGACTTACAATCATAATTCTCCTCCTCCTCTAACCAGTTCCACAAATACTTGCAACTAAGACATTCACTCTCCTTTCACCCTGGAGGGCGCCATAGATCTCCTGGAATACAATCCACTCAAGGCCAGACACCTGCAAGTCTCACTAGGGAAAGAAGCGGTCTCACAGATATACAAAACAGTCATACTCAATACCTCCAGCACTTTCAACTTCCTCAAACAGAGATAGGAATCCTGGGTAAATACACTGGAAGAGGAAGAGGGGATATGCCCGCATGGCTTCCCGCATAACATTGCTATCTCATTTTGACTAAGACTTATCCAACTCAAATACCAGCATGCTAACCTTCTCACACCCAAACAACTGTGGAGAGTGGCCGGGGAAATGGGACACACCTGATTGTCCCTGATGCTCATCTCCAGAGGGGGACTTCTTCTCCGTCATAAGGTCATGCCCAGTGACAGTGAAATACTGAAAATCATAGAAACAACATTACCAAACGTTTTAGGGAGACATGTCGAGCCCTCCCCCAGAGTAGCACTATTGGCCATTTTGAAGGATCTGGGAAAATCCCAGAGTGAGTGCACAGTGGTGGGTATGGCCACACTTCAGACTAAAAGCGACAAAGCCAACCATGGGAACATCAGTGTGGCCTACCTATAGAGCCAGAGGGTGCTCCTGAAAATACGACGAGATGTGGGGAGAATGGTGGGCCTACTTGGAGATATTAAACAGCTATTGAGAGGGATGAAGGGAAGTGGATTGCCAAATAAATCAATATTGCTTGAGCTTGTGGATATTACAAAAATAATGGTAATGATACAGTAGCAGGAAGTGTCTTTCAGAAAACAATGCAATTTGGATATAAAAAATACTAATAGTACAGAACCTGTTTTTTTGGCTGAGAAAGGACAGACAGGGAAAGTAATAGCTCAAAATCTTCCTGCTGTATTTTCTGCGAAGATTTGGAAAGCTGAATGGATTATATGGATAAAATAATGTTTAAAAAATTAGGCCTAACCATGCATTCATGAGATGAGGAACGTTCCCATGGTAATAAGAGATGAAGTGACTGCAAAGTTAGAAAAACTTGAGGAAGCCGAAACTATACAACAGGTGAAATCTTCAGATTGGGTGGCACCCCTGGTACAGGCATGAAAGGCAACTGGTCAGGTAAGACTGTATATCAATCTAAGTGGCCAAAATAAAAACATTTTTACGTATGGATTTTTTTATAACACAATAATGAATGGCTGGCACTTCTGAAGCGTTTGAATGGGTTTTCCTTTACAGCGGCTCACCATCAGGTTTCATTTTATCCAGAGAGTAAGACTTCAACGTTTATTACTCCAGGAATGTGCTTACATGTTGTAAGAGTTCTTTTTGGTTTGCCTTCAGCTGCTGCAATATTTCAAATACATATGTGTGCACTGTTCAAGGATATAAAAAATGTTGCATTTTTCCAAGATTATATTTTAAGAGTCCATGGAACAACAAATTGAACCATGATGAAAAGCTGAAGGAAGCCTTGGAGATACTAGAAGAGAAAGGATTGACAGCAGAACTTGCCAAATGCAAAAACATGAGTAGGAGTGTCAAGTATTTGGGATTCAAAGTGAGTTGCCAAGGATCCACCCAGAAAAAGAATTGGTAGAAGCTATTAGAATGGTACCTCCTCCATAAAACAAGCATGATATCTGAGTTTTCTTTGGTTTAGTTGGATTTTATTCTAATTGTGTGAATACATTATCAGCAAAGGTGCACCAAATCAAACAACTGTTGGAAACAATTCCAAATTTGTATAATCACAGGACTGTCAAAAAGCATTTGAAGGAATCACAAAGACATATGAAAAGTGCAACTGTTACAAGGCTTTGTTTCTAAGTGTAGAAGTAGAATGAGGACGAATACCAGTGGAAACATTTTAGAAGCCGTACTATATCACACGGCTTGAACCGGAAGGAAAGTTTTAACTATTTTGCACCCCATGCATTAATATCTGAAGAAGAGAAATATTCTACAATTCAGAGAGAGTCTCTTTAGTGTGTGGCACATTAGTTTCTGTGGGGGTCTCCTGAATTGTTATGTTGTGATCATAAGCCTCTCAACAATGTTCTGACTATACAAGATATGACTATACAATGTCACCAATGTACATCCCCTAGGATTTATAGCATTTCCATGAAACTACTAGGTTACAATTATGAGGTACCATATATGCCTCAGATAAAAGAAAAAGTGGCAGGTTTCCTGAGACAAATACCTTTGCCTATCAAGGAATTTCCCAAGACTGAATGGGATGAATATGATGAGCAGTATTTGAATGGGAGGAAGTACAAGGTGTTAATGGACACAAATTGAAAATTGAAATTGGAAAAATATGAATTGCTATTAGAGGTAATAGATTTGATTTTCAAATGCTGGCCAGACAAAAGAGTTGTGAATTACAAGTTAAATTAATTTTGGGTAATAAGAAATGAATTGTCTGTGGAAAATAGCTTATTGATGACAGGGGAGCATTTTGCGCCTCCTAGATTTTTGGGGAATAAAGTAGTGAACATTTGCCATGTAGGGTCAAGACTGAAGTGGTCATTACGAGTTTGGCGGTCCCAGGAACTCCATGTTGGTGGCGGCGGTAGAACCGCCGATGGCCTGGCGGTGAAGACCGCCAAATTATAACCATGGCGGTGTTACCAACAGAACTCAGCCAAACTACTGCCACACAAACCACACACACACACACCAAAAATACACACGCCACGGCCAACACACCCATGCCAACCACACACCACCTGCACACACACATCATCACCACTGGCTAACAAACACAACTCCACCAAGCCACACAACGACATCACAACTGCAACTACACAAAAGCATTGGCAGGTAATTTTACTGCACACCTACACATGACAACACATACTGACAACAACAGGGCACAACAGCTCACAACCAATCAACACCATCACACTCCCATGCAACGTACCAAATGTTATACCACGCCCACACAACGCACATTACATAGCCAACACCACACACACGGATGCACACACAACCACACAATGGCACACAACACCACCACAACACATCGCACCATGAACAATACACAATATAGCTACACATGCATGTAACTACACAATCATATCCCACACACAATACACACCCATTACAATGGGACTGATGGCAGGGTCTCACATACACATGCAGGCCATGCATCACAGTACGCACAACCAACACACACACATGTCACATACATACAAACTAAGGACTACAAACCCAAATCCAACATGAGAAAGAAAGGTAGGACAAGTAGTGCTCGGTGGATGCTAACATCTTGTTGGCCCAGATGTATTAAATTGGGAAAATAAACGCATAAACAATAACTATGTACAATAAAAGGCCATAGGCCAGTCCAATGTCAGAGGTTCCATAGGCACATTAGGCACCTCACTGTGCCCCAACTTGACTCCTGGCTGCAAAATGACCTCCACAGGGTGGGTACATCAAGGGGCAGGCTGGCACATCAGTGGCGAGGGGGGACCTAGAAGGGGGGGTTTGGATTTGGACAGTGGGTCCTTGGGTGTGGGCTTGGGAGGGGGTACTTGGCCTTGGGGGGAGGAGGGGTCAACTTTTTGGCAGGGGGAGGGACATGGGCATTACCAGGGGTGGCAGGGGAGGACTCGGAGGTGGAAGGGCTGGACTTGGGGAGGGACACAGAGCGCTCTGGGGTCTCACTGGGTGGGAGAGGACTAGCGAACAGGGAAAACTCAAAGAGGAAATGTTTCTTTGGCACACAGGGGTGGTCACGGCAAAAGAGTTTGGGAGTGGAGGGAGAGGGAATGCTGGTAAGATGTGTTTTTTGTGTGTCTTTGGTGCAGGTGTGTGCGTAGAATACTTGTGTGTGCAGGGTGTCTGTTGGGTGGGTGAGTGCAGGCATTTAGGTGTCTTAGAAGAAGGGGGGTGGAGGTGCTGGGAGATACCAAGATTGATGGGTGACTTTCTGTTGGGGTGGTGTCTGCAGGTATGATACATGTGCTGCATGTGGGGGTGTCAGTGGTTGCGGTAAGTGTGGATGTGGTGACTAGGGTGGATGTCTGAGGGTCTGATATTGTGGTGACTGTGGGTAAGATGGGACTGGTGGTTGGATCTGCAAATGATAATGTGCTGGCTCCAGGAGTGTCAGGTAGAGTTACTGTGAAGGAGGGGATGGTAGGGGAGTCTGTGCAGGGAGTGGATGTTGTTCTGTCTGCAGGTGGGTGTTTTCTGTGTGCATGCAGGTGGGTATTTTCTGTGTGTATACCGGTGGTGGGTCTTGTGGTGCTTGTGTTTGTCAGTGCCAACCGTGTCTGTTGAGGTAAATGCATGCCTGTGTGAATGTGTGCTCTGGATATGTGTGGGGAGAGGGGTTTAGGATTGGGAAGAGGGAGGTGGAGGGGGGACGGTAGACAAAGGGACAATGGCTGCCGTCAGTGAGGAGGCCAGAGCCTGAAAGGATCACTGGAGGCCACCCAGGGCACCGTGAATGCCTTACAGCAACGCAGTGCTCTGTTGGACTTGAGCTGCCAGTCCCTGGATGGCATTCGCGATGGTGGACTGACCCACAGAGATGGACCTCAGGAGGTCAATAGCCTCCTCACTGAGGCCAGCAGGGCTGACTGGGGCAGGGGCAAGGGTGCCTGCAGTGACAGAGATGCCCATCCTCCTGGGTGAGCGTGCATGGGCTGTTGGGTGAGCAGCTACAGGGATGGAGATGCTAGTAAGGGGGTGGCGGACAATGATGGTGCTGGGGTGCTCCTATTTGGGTCCGCCAGAGAGTGTCCACCAGAGGAGGATTCCAAAGATGAGCTGGTTAATCCAGTCTCCCCCTGGCACTCCCCTTGCCCTCCATCCCACTGGGCTCCTCGGCCTCGGTGGTACCAGCTTCCTGGGTCCCATGGGCTGCTGCTTCCCCACTCACCCATGCCTCATCTCCTTTGCCTGATGATGCTGATGCACACAAACAGAGAGAAAGAGAGGGAGGGAGAGACAGAAAGATAGGGTGGAAAAGGGTCTAAACATACCTCCCATAGACACATATAAACATTTGCATCTCTTACATTACATATCATAGCTAGGCAAATGCAAATTGCAATACATATAACCAACATCATGTCATTACATCTCACTACTACCCACACCTGTATGCTAACACTCACACCTACAACAATACCTAAGTGTGACTGTACTACTAGAGTCACCCCCATGATGCCAACCAAAGGCATTTTAGCTGGCACATCCTGCCCTGGATACTGTATCTATAGTATGGCTGAATTCAGATCTCACCTTTCCATTCACCTTTCACCCATTAGACAGACAGCTGACAGAACACAACACTTCAGGACCTCACAGTTACAACACCGGATTACTGCATGTCTACTGTAACATGTCAATTACACTGTAGAAAACTCCACTCATGGACCAAACAGTATCTAGCTGTCATATTAGCTGCCTGCCCACTGAGTACAGTGATGGCAAAATGGAGTACTACTTGGATCCTGCCAATACCAGTTACACACCCAAGCAGTTCACATCTGAGATGTACCATGTGAATCTGTGGCATACCCATTTGACCAGTCAGACCCTATGACATAGTCAGAGCAGCTGACCCCCAAAACATACATCACTACTCAGCATACCATGGGCCATGTACCACATATCACACATCCACTGAGTGGAGTGAGACAACATATGTACTCCTTGAACACACATCCCACATCATGGACCAATTCCAATCCCACCACACATGCAGGAACAGTAGTTGGACTACGCACCATGACAACTACAGCCACGCACAAAGACCATTCAACAAATGGCAAACCCTGTCCCTGAGCCCAGACAACACACATCTCAGAGGGGAATAATGTGCTTTCATGTGGCACACATGAACAAATACCACAGCTTGTATTACAACTACACATCCCACTACCACATAAGCCAGCCTGAGAAGCCTAGATTGGAAATGATCATCACATGAACATGTAATGTGCCATGCCATACCAATACCACTCCAATTCTGACACTACCTTTTGCCCAAGCCAAGCTGTAATAGTTATAGGACATCAGATGTGCACTCAATTTAACATATTGACATGATGAAGGCAGTTACTCTGAATGGCAGCATAGGAATTGCTAGGACTTTGTCATAAATGACATGAACAAAAAATTGTGAAAAATCAGGGACCCCCACTCAGGGGACTTCCCACAGCTAGTGCTAGTACCATCCCATTGTTGAAAAGCCACATCCCCACAGTAACAGCTCCAAGGACTGCATTATCTGTGAAATCTGCCCATTGAGGTCCTTCATGTGGTGGGAATGTAAGGCCAGCCCCACAATCAATCTATGCAAGTTACAGTGCAAGATGTATATTGTCTAAGTAATTATAAGAGGCTGACACAGTAGCACATACACGATGGCTACACATATGGGATTGGACTCCCTCGGAAACACTAATGCAGAAGGATGGCGCTGGTCATACAAAATGCTTATGGTGATAAAACACTCACAACAATTGTATGGTTAGGATGGAGTCACACATGTGCCCATGTCATTGGTGCATCTACACATTACAGACATGGAGAGGAATAGAAATGGGAAACATACATCCAATGACAGCATAGTATGGTCACACATCTACAAAATAAACTCTGCCAGGGTGACTGATACCCATTTCTCATTGTATATGTGCATATAGCATTAACCACAATCACATTTTCCCAGCAGTAAGCCACCCAATCCCATTTAAGGCCTGTAAAGTCCGAGGACACTGTCAGGACTCACCCTTTTGTGACTGCTGTGCTGCCCTCAAAAGCCCAACCACCTCAGGGTAGGCCACCCCCAAAATGCGAGCCATTAGGGGGGTCAGGGTCCGATGGGCACCCTTCCCTCGTTTAGAGGCCATCCCCAGCTGGGCCTCCGTGGTCTTCCAGGCACAGCATCCAGGGTCTCCTACTGTTTCCTGCAGTGGGTGCTCTGCCTGCTATAGACCCCCAGGGTCCGCATGTCCTTGGCGATGGCATGCCACAATCTCTTCTTCTGATGGGCTCTGACCTGCAGAGGAAACACAGACAGGAGGACACCATGAACCATACAATGCAGGCTGCCACTCATATGGCCCACAAATACCATTTCCCCTCATCAGATACACACATCAACCGGAGCGCTGCATGTACATTACCACCAGCCATACCCCCACCCAAATGACACACTGCCAGCACACACACACATCTCTATGCAGCCTTGCTGCATGCAACATCCCCATGGTGTACTCATCTGTTGGTCTAGAGGCCCAAAGAGCTGTCCATACAGGGGTAGGACCCCATCCACCAGGTGCTCCAATTCCTCCGAAGTGAAGGCAGGGGACCTTTTCCCTGTCACATGGGCCATGGCAGGTTCCAGAAACAGGTCACAGCAGCACACACAGTGGAGGTGTCGTTCTGTGGAAAGTCAGGAATCAAGTGAGGTTAGAGTAAGAAAATGGCAGTCACGTCCGCTGCGGTGTACACCGTCACCACTGCCAGTGATCCTCTTTGGACACTGTACTCCCTAAAGCGCCATTTTAGCTAATGAGGAATAGCACGGCGGTGCAAGACAGCCTTCCGCCATGACGCCCAACGCCAGCGGAGTTACATCACTTCCACCTGTCCCCACATACAGTACAGGTGGTTACCATGTTATGGTGCTGGTACATAATCATAAATTGAAAACTGCATCATTGCTGTCAATTGTACATACATTGCCATTTACTTAGTCCAGTTACATACATGCTCGATGTACACTGAAGTGGTGGTTCCATTGTTCAGTTTGTCACTCCCTTCTCACTCTTGTGTCCCTTGGGTACCTACCACTGCGGAGGAATAGGAGGAGGAGGCAAGCTCCCATGTATAGACTCCTTGTGGACTTGGCTACAGTGGAGGACAGGCACATAATACTCACCTATAGACTGGACAGGGCCACAATCACTGAGCTGTGTGCACAATTGGAGCCTGATCTGATATCTGATATCCATCAACCGTCTGGGATCCCCCCTGTTGTGCAGGTCCTGTCGGTGATCCATTTCCTGAAAATTGCCTTTTTCCAAGTGACAGTGGGCTTGGCTGCAGGAATGTCACAGCCAATGTTCTTAATAGTTCTGGCAAGGGTTTTGCCTGCCTTGCTCAAACACATGTGCAGCTACATCTCTTTCTCCCAAGTGGAAGATTTGGCCACTGTGAAGGATGGTTTCTAGGCAATGGGACATATACCACATGTTTTTGGGGCCGCTGAGGGAACACATATTGGATTTGTCCCCCCCTGGGCCAATGAACAGGTGCTCAGGAATCAGAAGAGTTTTCACTCACTCAATGTCCAAATGGTGTGCTTGGCTGATCAGTACATCTCCCACATCACTGCCAAGTATCCTGAGTCGGTGCATGATGCCTTTGTCTTGAGGAATACCAGCATCCCTCATGTCATGGCACAACTACAGAGGCATAGGGAGTGGCTTATATGTGAGCCTGAGTCCTCACACAATGCATGTCAGTGTATGCCTTCAGCAGTCATCCCCCATGCCATTGTGCAAGGCTAATGTTTGTCCCTCACTTCCTGCAGGTGACTCTGGCTACCCAAACCTGTCCTGGCTCTTGACCCCTGTAAGGCATTCAAGGACAGGGGCTGAGAACAGATATAATAATGCTCATGGGTGAACCAGGAGAATTATTGAAAGGACCTTCGGTCTCCTGAAGGCCAGGTTGAGATGCCTACATCAGACAGGTGGATCCCTCCGCTACTCCCCTGAGAAGGTCTACCAGATAGTTGTTGTATGCTGCATGTTGTACAACCTGGCCATCAGACGACATGTGCCCTATCTGCAGGAGGAGGAGGGTGAAAATGCTCCTCTGGCAGCAGTGGACCCTGAGGGCAGTGAGGATGAGGAGGAAGAGGATCAGGATGTGGACCACAGGACATCAGTAATACAGCAGTACTTCTAATTACACACAGGTAAGACAGTAGAACTAACCATACCTCTGATAAATTACTTTTCTGTGTGGCAGTAGCATGATGGCAGTCACTTCCTTAGCGGCCCAACCAACTATCACCTATGCCTTCCCATTTTGCAGATGTAGATGTGGTTACAACTGTGTACTGATGTGATGACTGCAAACTGCTACAGGCTATTTTTTGGATGGAATCGCAAAGTTCTGGACAATTACACAAGATGATACAGTTCAAAATATTGCAGATGTCAGACAAAGCACTATTACTCAAGTTGTGTTCAAGGGTGTTTATTGAAGTGATAATCCTGAAGGAATAGTGCAATGGAATGGGATGATGACAGAGGAAAGTCCAGGATATTGGTCCATTCTGTTTGTAGCACCGGTCCATTGTCCAAGGAGCCATAGGAAGGGGAGCAATGGCAGTTCTAAGTGGACAAGTTGACACACTGGAACACAAAGGGGACATTCAGGAGGGTCTCATTTCCTGGTGGTGATCTTGGTCTTGGCAAGTGTCTCTGCTGTCTGTCTGGGTCGCAGGGACCATTTGTGGGCTGGTTCACCTTCTGTAGGAGGAGGGGTTCTGGTGGCCTGTGGTTCCTGTGGCAGGGCCTCCTGTCCACTAGCCTCAGCAGATGTGGAGGGCTGTTCAGTTGACTGGCTAGTGGAAGGGGCCCGCCGGTGTTCTGTGTAGTCTCTCATGATGTTGGCCATATCACCCAGCACCCCTGCTATGGAGACCATTGTGGTGTTGAGGGCCTGCAATTCTTTCCTGATCTCCTGGTGGTGTTCCTCCTCCAGAAGCTAGTTCTCCTGCATGATGTTTATCACCTGATCCATCTTGTCCTGGGATTGTTGATAAGCCCCCAGGACATTAGTGAGTGCCTCCTGGGCAGTCGGGTCTCTGGGTCTGTCCTCTTCCTGGCGCACAGCTGTCCTCCGTGTGTCCCTGGCCCCCAGTGGCTGTGTCCCCTGTACGGTGTGCCCACTGCCACTGACCCCAGGACCCTGATTGTCTTGCCTGTGAGGTGTGGACTGGGGTCTCTGTACAGGTGGGCACGCTATAGATTGACGTGTCCTTGGGACAAAGGTGTGGGGATGTTGGGTGGCTGCTGTGGTGTTGGATACTGAAGGGGGAGGCTCTGTGGTGGACTGGGTGTGGGCTGAGGTATCCGACTGACCAGTGGCTCCTGATGGGCCAGGGACTTCATCCAGATCCAGAAGTCCAGAGTTGCTGTCATCACTGGGGGCATCTTCTAGTGGGGGACTGGGTTGCTGTAGTACCTCCTCGCCACTGAGATTGGCTGGGGCACCTTTGGGGATGTAAGTGGTGTATTATTCTACATGTCTGTGACATATTCTGCATCCCTAGCTTCCCCTATACTATTGCTGTTGCCCTGCCACCTTTGTTTGTTTATGGTGCTGTATTGTGGGATTGTTAGTTCTCCATGCTGTGCATGCATTGGTGGTGGGTGTACATGCAGGGCTGGGAGGGAAGTGCAAGCAGTGGGTATGGCATGCAGGGCTTGGCATTCAGGTTAGTTAATTGTGGTGGTGCACTGTGTGGGATGGAGTGGAGTGATGGGTGTCAGGATGAGGGGTGGTGGTGGCATGCAGGTATAGGGGGTGATAGGTAGTAAATGTTGACTCACACGTGTGTCCATTCCTCCGGCAACTCCAGTGAGTCCCTCAGGATGCAGGATTTCCAATACTTGTTCCTTCCATGCTTTCAGCTGTGGGGGAGGAAGTGGGGGTCCCCTGCCAGTCCTCTCGATAGTGAGCCGGTGCCTTGCTCTTATGGAACGTACGTTCCCCCGTAGGTCATTCCACCTCTTCCTGATGTCATCCCTTGTTCGTGGATGCTGTCCCATGGTGTTCACCCGGCCCACGAATCTCCACCATAGCTCCATCTTCCTTGCAATGGAGGTTTGATGTACCTGTGCTCCAAACAGCTGTGGCTGTACCCTGAGTATTTCCTCCACCATGACCTGCAACACCTCATCAGTGAAACAGGGGTGCCTAAGTGGGGACATGAATTTTTTGTGGTGTGCAGAGGGTGTTGAGTAATGTGGTGGGGTATGTATGGGGTGCCTAATGGATGAATGGGTGTTTGTGATGTGTGTGTAGTTGTGTCTATGATTTGTGTGACTATCTCTTGGTTATTTTTTGTGTTAGAAAAGGGTTGTGGGTAAGGTGGGTGTGTGTTTTATACTGCTGTTGGTGGGTGGGTGTGGTGTGTGTGTGTCAGTGTCAGGTGGGTGTTTTTTGTATCAGCCAATGCTGTGTTGTTTTGTATTTGGGTGGCCATTCTGGCACACTGGTGTATACCGCTAATGGTTTACCGCTGTTGAATGTCTGCTGTGGTGATTAGTGGGTCATAATGTGGAGGGCGTTGTTTTGTTGGTGTAATGGTATGGGTGTTCATACCAACAGTTTGACACTAACCTTTGGTCTGGCGGATATGTGTTTGTGGCAGTATTCTCTTGGTTTAGTGTGTGTGTGTGTGTGTATGTGTGTCCACACATAAACCACTAAACCACAGCGTTACCCAATGACTCGACGTGGAGCCTTCTCCATGCCAACAGGAGGCTACACCCCAGGGCATACTGATAAAGGTGTCACAATGTCATCATTGCTTACCCACACAACACCTCTCAAATCCCCAATCATACGAGAACCTCTCTTGCGACGCCCCTATGCAAGTGTCTACATCACAAAGGAGAGACTCCACCTTTCTCCTCGTTTCCCCCCCATCCCCACCTGCTAAAGCAACCCTCATGTTACTCATCTGTTTGTGCTCACTGTCACCAGGTGCTTCAAACAATTAAGAGGCCCAAAGGCCAACCGATGGATGGCTAAAGTTTCCCTTTCTGCACACAATTCCAGAGTTCAGCTCCCTTCTCTTTTCCAAATAGTTATTTAAGTTTATTTCCCAACGCAGCTCTTTTTACATTCGAAAATCAGAACTTGCAATGCTCCCCAGTTCCTTGAATAGCAGCCTTCCACCATAGTTAGCCACCCTCAAAGTCCATATCACACCAGGCAATTTCCACCACCCCAACCAGACAGCCCTCACTTACAAAATGCACATTATACCCCATCCAGAGTACTGCCACACTCAAGTGACATTCCCATCTACACAAGGTTGCGAGGTACCTACGTAACTGATAGACATTCATTGCATGATGTAATGTGCTGCCTATTTTCCGTTTCCGCTGTTTAAACTGTGTCATTTGTTGTTTGTACCTCCACTGACATAAATCACAAAACCCAATAAAAATGATCTTTAAAAAAAAGGAGACAGGGCGCTGATCTGGCTCATTGCCTGTGTTGGCCCAGAGTCTTTCCAGGTCGCCCAGCAAGCACCTTTATGACAAGAAATGACCTGCTGGAAGCACATGTTCCTTCTGTAAGCAATTACAAGGTAAGAGTGTTCCCTCCTGATACAAAGCGACTAGTGTACTTATGCCTGCCTCTACCCAGGACCTCATGCCCATGCCACCTAACATTTTGCTGAATGAGGTTATATAGCTCAGATGTATCTCAAGCGATGAATCTTGGGTATGAATCGCAAGCTATGATTAAAACACTCATGTGATCAGCAATAATCCATTAACATTGTGTGAAAGCTTCATCTGGGGAAGGTCTGCTGTGCCACACATTGTGCTTGGGCTGCTGTGGGAGAGTCAACTTCTTCTATGTAATGGCCGGCCAGCCAGCATGCCTACCACTGCACCTGTGCCGCCAACTAATCATGTTCAAAATTGGGGGCCCCCACTCCTGTTTTGTCTGTGGGCAACTGTAACTTACGGAGTGCAATGTGGCACCTCCCCTTGTTCCAAATGAAACTCCTTATAGCAGAGTGTAGTGTACAGGATTTGGATCTGGGGACACAGACCAGGAGATTATGAGAAAAGTAGATGGAGCATTACTATCTTAGATAGGAACCCTCTACCTTGCACTGTAAGCAGCAAAGTGCTCCAAAAAGCCATGTGTGGACGCATGGTTGCTATGCTTCTCGCAACGTTGCCATCTATTAGATCCTTTGTCTCGTTATAGATGTTTATGCCAAGGTATCAAAACATGCAGGTCTCCCAACACAAAGGATTGGGATCTACAAGGAAATGGTGCTGGGGACAATCCAGATGCAGTGGAAACAGGCACAATTCTTCCCTGCTCACCCCCAGTATGTCTTGGATATCAGCTATACCTGTGTGTATGTCTCTGATGTAGAATAATATGTCTTCCACATATAACAAGACTACATGAGCCTCTCCAGATAATGGGCTACCCCAAGAATTCCCCTGCTGGCGAAGCCTCTAGGCTAAGGGCTCTATTGAGAGGACAAAGAGCAGTGGGGACAGCTGACACCCTTTCCTGTATTCCTGTGCTCGGGCAGAGGGGGAGATACACTGGGCAATTTTCACCCACACTGTGCATTCAATGTATAGGAGTCGAATTAACACATTTAGCTACCCCTTCATGAAAAAAGCAGTCAGGGTTGAAAACAGGCAATCTCAGTCCACTGTATCAAAAGCTTCATTCAAGTCCAGTAACAAGAATTAGGTAAATGGCCACTGGACCAGAGAAAGCTTCATTTCCCTGTGCAGGTGGTGTATAATTAAAGTGGCAGTAGACCTCCCTATGTGCACCAGACGTGTCATGTGTTCATACACCCTGCCCGCTATAACCTTGCCCAGGATGCTATAATCAGACCCCAAAATAGAAAGCGTGCATTAAGAGGAAAGCTCCATGGGGGTCTTTCACAGGCTTGGAAAAGGATACCAATAAAGATTTGCAGAGAGTTAGCAGAAGTCAACCTTCCGTTTGGACCTCTTGTTAATGTTTGAGGAGTTTGGGTCTAAAAGGTATTTGTAGGCTTTGTATAATTCAGTTGGGAATCCATCCATTTCCTGTGTTTTTTACGAGTTGCTGCGCCCCGCATGGCCCTGCCTTTCTCCTGTGATAACTTAGGTACATTAAGGTCTCCACTATCTAGTGGAATAAGGACTACTAGCTTGATAGAGGCAAGAAAGTGACATATGGCAACCTGCCGTTCCATAATAGAGGGTCATATAGCGTTCGATAATGCATTGTAAATGCCTTGTGAATACGCGTGGTTTGTGACAACTAGTGTTGGGGAAACCCTGATCATCGTGATCGGTGTGGGCAGGTTTGTGTTGCAGAGGAGCCAAGCCAATAAACATCTGCATATATCTTTGCTTGGTACGCACAGAAGTCAAGGTGCAGTAGTTGCGCACTTATTTGAGCATGCCTATCAAGTGCCTCCATCAGTGCACCCCCATTGTAAAATGAGCTTGGGCCACAGCTTCCAGTACACCCAGGAGTGTCTAAATGCAGGACAGGTCCATGTGTAGGTGTACCCTCACCCCTACAACTGTACAGATTCAGTGACCTCTGAGGACAACTTTTATCACTTTTGAGTCAATTAACTTGGACATATACATTCCCCAGTTGTCGGTTAGGCTATGGGAGAGTGTCTCAGCTGTTGTGTCACGGAATATCTGATCTTCAAGCTTAGTGGGCTGTAACTGCCAAGTGGGAGCCTGCAGCCCTGGTGCGCCCCTCTCAAATGGTACCTGCAGGGGATTATGGTCAGAAAAGGTCTTTCCCCAGATATTCTGCCCTTGATGCCAATAGCCGGGTCACAGAGTATCCGACCTAATTGGATATGCAAATCATGAGGGGGAAAATAATAGGAAAATTCAAGAGTGAGAGTGCAGCAATCTCCACCAGTCCAACAAGGTCCAGTGTTGAAGCCACTGAAAAAAAGTGTGTTCTAGCAGCCGTGGAATATCGGAGTGGCAGGTGTGATTGATCAAGCTGTGGGTCAAGATCCAGGGGTTATAGGCCCATTTAGTGAGTACTGAGGACAGACGTGAGAAGTAGGCCTGCTGTGCTGAACTGGGGGCATAAATGATTCTTAACAAGACTGCCCTCCCCTCTAGTTGCCGCTGAACCAGAATGGGACTGCACTTAAAGTCAATTTTGGATCCTGTAAGCCTGAAGGCAGGGAACCCCTGGCCTAACACAGATTAGGGCTCGGTAAGCAAAGCCAGAGTATGTGGTACAAAAACTTTGCCCTCTCCAGCATTTTTGGAACTGGGCATCCTCCCCTCCCATGATATGAGTCTCTTGTTGCAGTGCAGTTTGGGCACCCCTTCATCTAAGATACAGATGAACCGCATGTCTCTTCTGCGTGGAGCCCAGGCCATGGACATTCCACCTGAATATGCTAAGTTTAGACATGTCAGTAGCCTAATTGGGGGGGTGGGCCCAGGGGAGTGGGCTCTGTAGTGCATCATAAGCCACATCATCACAGTTATACACCCAAATATGAATGTTGCACTTCCTAAAAAAGAATTAATTAATACATCACATAACTCTACAAACTGTAAACAGAGTCCCCAGCTCCCTACCCAAGACAACCCTCAAACATTATGATCCCCAAACAGTTGAAAAAAGGACCATGGATGAAAAGTTCCTGCATGTGTACCAGCATGCATCATGTCTGCCCGTGAACTGGGTGAGGGGGGTTAGCCAGCCTGTCTCTAGTTTTCACAGTGTGTAAGCAGTCTGCAGTTCTACTCACTCTGGGTCAGTTGGGAGGACCTGTTGCTACATTATGATGCATATAGATCTCAAAGCTGTATTATGTCTGATCTCACAGCGGTATTACTTCTGCCTGATGATCTTGTTGTCATATAAGCTCATCCGCCGTTTGTGGTGTCACCTCCTGCAGAGTTGCTGAGACCATGCTTTGACATCGGATATGTCATCATCTGAACAGTAAGCAGGGGGTGAATGCCGGTCTGCCTACAATGTAACCTCCGTTGTCCGAGACTGGACCCATTCCTCCTTTGCCTGTTCTGGGGTGGATGCCCCTTGGATTTCAGCACCAAAATGTTTGCGTGCCCTGTACTTCTGATGATGTGATGCTTGTGGCTCATGTTGTCGGCATGGAAGTGAAGGGGAAGCAGACATCTCATAGTGAAGTTGCGCAACCCAGTCCCAGACATCCACTGGCTTGGTAAAGAAGTAACTTTTATTTACAACCATGACCTTCAGTTTAACTGAGAAAAGGGAATTTTGGAGGCCAGCCTGCCTCAATTTGCACTTCACCCCCAAAAAGGAAGCCCTGTGGCGCTTTAAAGACATAGTATAATCCGGAAAGATGAATACTTTGGCATTTTCATAATGGAGTGGTTTGGCTGTTCTAGCTGCCTATAATAGGGCTTCCTTTTCTCTGGAGTTCATTATGTGGGCCACTACAGGTTGAGAAGGAGCCCCCATCTGTGGCCCACATGATGGGTACGCTATATGAGAAATTGTGCGGATAGTTGTCCCGGTGCTACCTCTCTCAACAGCCAGGCCTCAAAGCATCTCCTACCTCCGGGCCCTCTGGGAAGCCTACTATGTGGAGATTATTTTGACGTGAGCAATTCTTGGAATCTTCCGCCCAGGCTTCAGGTTTGCAGACCTTATCGGTAGGAGAGCGAACTTGTCCTTCCAGGTCATGTACAGTTAGGCAGATCTCCGTGATCTCCATGTTCAGTGTGGTTAACGCAATCCTTTAGTTTCCACTAGTCATCACTGAGCAGTCTCAGTTCAATTGCAACTGCATCAACTTCAGCACTCAGATTCTGTCTGGTATCTGTAATGGCAATAACTATCTTGTCCAATTTGATCTCTGGGTGTGTTGCTAATGATGTCATATCCACTTGGATGTCCGATTATGAGTGGACCATAGTATTGTCACTCTGCTGCCTTAGATATCGAGAGCCAGCACCTCCTCTGTGACCCATTATTCTATTGTGCTTGCAGTGCTGCAGGGCTCCCACACACAGACCCTTCTGTCCCAGAAAGATCTACGAGATCAATGAAGCATTCTGTCGGACCCACAGCCTCCAAGTCTACTACAGTTTAATCAGTGGGGTGATATAATCGAAAATGGTAGAGGTCTCCTACAGGGACAGGCCACATAACCAGCGTATTGACCCCAGCTCCGAGCCTGTGCACACCACTCGACCTGCAGCAATCTGCCAGCCCCTGCTGCAATCTCCACCCAGTAATATTTGTTGTAAGACCTGACTGGCCCCACGTTGAGGGGGGCACAAGCAGTCACAGTGCTGCACTGGCAAATACTCAAGGGTGGTCACTATAGGCCTGGGGGATAAAATGTGTGCAAGCCCCATCCCCCTCTCAGTCTGCACTCCTTAATGAAGCCCTCAGTGGGGCTGATGGTCGAAGTTCAGGCTCCGGGGTCGCCAACTGGCATCAGTTCACTGATGTGTGGTGCAGCTTCCTACACTCCGGCAGTGCTATGTGAGGAACTAAGTAAGGTTGCTTACTCCACCAGTATCAGGCCTTGCTGAGGCCAAGAGTTATGAGGTGACAGGGGGTCGCAAGAGGGAAACAGTATGCTCGGTCAGTTACCATGATATCAGCACACTCTGATCCCCATACATTCCAGTTCCTGCTTGGGAGTCAACAGTAGTCCACAGCAGATGTGGCAAGAATCCCCGACTACTAATCTGCACTACCAGCAGAATGAGGATATGGATAGGTATATGATGGAGAGGTAATCCAGTGTACAATACCATTGAAACATGGTCTAATAAGCCCTTTTTGTGTGGGATAAGCTGTCTTAAGTTCCCATTGCTTAGACGAAATGCCCTCTGTAGTGGTGGTCTGCCTGAAAGTTTGATATGTGTGGGTTTGAGGGGGTGTGGAGTTTTGAATGGTCTGGTATGTATTGGTCCCTTAGACTCGTCATATGCGCTCACCAATTTTTCAAAGGGAGTATAGGATCTGGTAGCCCCAGAATAATTGGAGGAGTGCAATGCTCAATGATGCAGCTGGCAGAAAGGTAGCCTCGTCTTTTCAGGCAGATGATAATCAGACTTACACTGTTCAAAGTATTTAATGGAGGCTCCCACCAAGAGGTCTCTTAATTTCCTACAGTCCTCGGCCTCCAAGCTAGGAAATGATTGAGGCAGTAGCGCGAGAATTAAATCAAGGTTGCGTGCGATTAGAGTGCTGGAGGAGGGGAAGGTCGTAAACCCTCTCCTGATTGCCAATCTGTCTGATATGTCAAGTATCGTCCTAATGGGGGTAGCCATATAGGTGCTGCACTATCAAACATACTTGGGTGCCCAGGTTAGAACCCAGAGGGGCCAGCAGGCCACTGACAGATCCATACAGAACCAGTCTCTCTCAAACAACGGACTACACACAGACATGTATCATAAGTGGGAGGCCCAACAGTTCTTGAGGATATTAGGGCAGGCTTGTCCACCACTTTCTCTAGGCCACATCAGTGAAGACTTACAGATCCTTGGCCGCTTCTGATTCTTGATAAATTAGCAAAGGTCCCGCTGTAAGCAGGTGATATCATCTTGGGGGATCAGAGTAGAAAGGAACTGAAAAAGGTACAGGGCCCCGGGCGACATTCATTTTTATGACATTGATGAGCTCCAGCCAAAAGACAATGTGGGGTTTCCACCGTCTGAGATCTGCTAGGATAAACCTCCATAGTTGTGGCCAATAGGCCCGCGTCCAAGATGGCAGTGTGTGAGTTAGGTTAAGACCCCAATATCTAGTTGTGTTTAGGACCCATTGGAACAGCATTAGGGCTTGAAGAGCAGGGAGGTCCTGCTTGGATATAGTTAAATTGAGCAGTATTCAATGTAGGTGCCTGCGCATGGATACACCCCCATCTCCCTCATTGTCCTCATCATTTACTCAATTATGGGTTTGCCACTATTCCCACCATGCCCCTAGTTGAGTGAAACATGTCCAGTGCATGGTTTCTTAGCAACATCATAAACTCCAGTTTTCTGCACATAGGATTTATTTTTCCCTCTGATCAGGATACAACCTGCGACAGTTTAGTAGCTCTATAATAAAAACAATTTTCAGGAGACTCAGGCCTTCTGCCTCTGTGTGAGCCTCCAGTTTAGTCCTCCAGGTCCTAGGCTTAGTCGACGCCAATATGAATTGTTTAATGATTCTTTAAACACCCGTCAATAAAGATTTAGAAATTGCAAGCAGGAGCATACTGAGGACAAAATTAAACATTGATGAAATGGTAATTTTAATAATCTTTCCATGCCCTGTTCTTTTCGGGGGGAATCTTGATTTATCTTTGCCATGTTCTAGCTATAGGTCATCAATATCTCTGCCTAGACGTTTGCTGTCAGAGCATCTATGTAATGTTAGGTAATAGGATCCTTCAGTATTGCAGATTTAGAATTCCAGAGGGCTCACAGAATAAGGCTCTGTAATGCACACTGGCAGTCAGACTCACCAAAGAGACCAAAATAGCCATCTGACACAACAACATGTTGGAAATATTTTATAGATTGCCAAAAAAAAAGTGAGGCCAGTTGATTTAGGATGGACATACTATGTATATCACCACGGACTTCCAAACCTGTTACCTTCGACTGTAATCTGGCAATATCTGTACCTCAATCAGGCGGTTGACCATAGACCTGATATTTTTCATCTATCCTTTTATTAGTGTTACCTATGCGTTGATGAATACACATTAAGTCTAATCTCAAGGATGTAATATTAGGTGCCATGTCTAGCATAGTAGTGTGAAATGTTGAGATCTTCGTATTTATGGAAGTAACTTCCTTAAGAATTGTGGCAAGTGTGACTGTTTCTGACCCTGAAAACTGTGGACCACCTTCCGCCAGACCTGTAGGGACGTATGTTAGCTTACAGAAACAGCAAATTTGACATATATATTTGCTCCACAACAAGCTTAACTCTGACTTAACTCACCACCACACTTCAAACTTCAAAAAGAGCAGGAAAAAAATCTAAAATGATAAGGAGCCAAAAATGTTCACCAATAAATGAAACTTAACCCAGAGTCTCAGCATCAGTTGCTACGAATACGGCTGACTATCATATTAGGGGATTACTCACAGTCCAGGGGTCTTGGGCGTGGTTAAAAACCTGTGACACTCAAAGCTGTATTAAAAAATAGAAAATAAGGTTGGGGACAGCCCGCCTCAGACCACACTACAACCCCCTTAAACTCTAATGCTCTTTCTCACCCACCCGCGGGAAAGATTAGAAGATCTGCCCTCAAGGGAACAGAAAGCCTACTCGATGCCAATGGTGTAGCAAAACAAGCATTAGCAAAATCAATAGATCTCACATATGTAAACTATATTGGCTTAGAAGGAGTAGAGTGGCATTGCATTGTAGAAGAGTTAAATTGTGTTTAGTGGAGTTATGTTCTGTTGCACGAAGTAGAGTGGCACTGACTGTGGTGGAGTGCCTTTGCATGGGGTGGAGTGTCATTTTGTGACATGGAGAGTAGTGTATTGACATTTAGTGGAATGGCATGGTCTGAAGTATCATTGTGCAACATGGAAAAGACTGCCATTGTGTCGATTGGAGTAGTATGGTATATTGTGAGGTGGAGTGGCACTGTGTGGCTTGGAGTGTATTGGCGTGCCATTAAGTGCTGTGGAGTTGCATTTAGAGGAGTGGAGTACAGTGGCATTGTGTAGAGCAGGGGACTTGAAACTGGTGGGGTGGCTTCTCCTAGGGGGCTCAAATGATCCTGGGAGGTGGGGGCACCAGGCTCTGGCCAAGAGAAGCATTATGCTGATAACAGGGCTGTGTCTTAAGCTGACAAAAATGAGCAGCAAATAAACCGGTCTCTAATGGGCCATCACTAACATGTTTTGTCATTTATATCCAAGGTTGGCAGTGTGTGTCAAATGGGAAGGGACTACAAATATTCTTCAAAACCTCAACCCCACCCCCACTTCTAACAATCACACTGTGGATACCTTTACACATTAGTAAGTCCTGCCTGACCAGAATAGTATGATTGGCATCATGTATTTGATTGCATTTTTTAAAACAGTAGCAGATGGTATCTGCAATGTTTAAAAAAGTTGAGAGATATTTAAACATTGCCAGTGTAATAGAATAATTGTGTAAAATTTGGAGGGGGGCACAATGATTTTTTCCCCCACTGTGTGGAAGTTTGAAGATCAATGGTGTAGAGTATAGTGGCTTTGTGTTGGTGGAGTGGAGTTGGTATTGTGTGGTGTGGTATGGAGAGGGGTGGAATTGTGTGGGTAGAGTGGCATTGTGTGGCATGGAGTGTAGTGGCATGGAGTGGAGTCATATGTGGTGTGAGCTGTGGAGTAGTGTGAAATTGAGTATAGTGAAGTGGCACTGGATGCCTTGCAGTTGTATTTAGTGTAGTGTAGCCATACTGGAACACGCAGATATACATAAGGATGGAATTATGAGAAAACCTGGAATAACAATATTCCAGACATAGACATAGAGGAGTACACCATGTAAAAAAGAGGACTACATGTTGGAATTTGAATAGGACGCTTTTAAGTCAATGCAGTGGCAGCAGGAGAACAAAAAAAACTGCAAACTAAAAGGTGAAGAGTGTGAAAGAAACACACAGACCCACCAGCCAAGATATAACCAACAACAAGCAGTTGCAAGTGACAATGCCAAGGGGCCAAGCTGAGCAATGAAAAGTGCAACTACTGCCACAAAATTGTGCTAGGAGATAGTGCGGAACAGAACGAACCCTGCTAAACAACAAATAACAAGACATCAACTTGACCAGCAAGAAAGACCAAGGTCACGCAACCAAGGACAAAAAGAGGCCTTTCTTCCTGTGTGAAGACTATTAAATGAAAACCCAGAAACAGAGCCAGGCTTGGCTAATACTGAAACTCCAACAGGGTAACTGCAAGAAATACATCCGTGAAAGGGTGAGCTACACAATAATGAAATATACTGTCATGCAGTGTGAATAAACTGTCATACAACAGGAGCATTGATAGGTACAGACAACAGCTCAGCTACGTAGTAATGATAGATGCAAGTGAAGCAGCTCCCATCCATTGCAGGTGTCAAAGGAGTAAATATGTGTTGGTTGTGGTAGATAGGAGTGAGGTAGATAATGGTAGATTATAGTAAAGTGGACTGAGGTAGACTAGAATGGGGTAAACTGGGGAAGAGTGAAGTGGGGTGAATTGGGGTATATTACAGTGGGATGACATGGAGTAGGGCACTTGGGGTGTGGTAGATTGGGTGGATTAGAGTAGAAAAGATTGGAAAATAGGGGTCTACATAGGGGAACAGTGGAGTGGGGTATACAGGCGTAGCTTGGAGTGGAGTAGTTTGAAGTAGGTTAGAATAGAGTGGAATAGTGTAGGTTGGAGTGGAGGAGAGTTGGGTACAGTGGAGTGGAGTAGATAGAAGTGAAGTAGATTGTAATAGAGTATACTGTACTAGACTGGAGTGCTGTAGATTGGGGTGGAGTGGCTTAAATTGCAGTGGAGTGTGATAGATTTTAGTAGGATTGATTGAAGCGAAGTGGAGTGGGGTAGATTGGGGTGAATGCAGCGTGGTAAAGAAGATTAGAGTGGAGTTGGCTAAGTTGGAGTGGAGTACAGAGGGTGGATTGGACTGGAGTAGAGTAGGGCAGATTAACATGGAGTGGGTTACACTGGAGTAGAATAGATTGGGTGATTTACAGTTTGGTAGATTGAAATGGAAGGATGGAGTGAAGTGGAATAGATTGCAGTGAAGTGGAGTGGGGTAGATTGGAGCGGGATAGAATGGAGTGGAGGAGTGTGGCGTGAAGGGGTGTGGAGTGAAGCAGTGTGTAGTGGAGTGGCGACCAGTGTCATAGAAAGTCTTACAGTGGAATGTCTTAGAGTTGAGTAGCATGACATAAAGTGAGAATGGCATAAAGTGGAGCAGAGTGTTTCATAGTGAAGTGATATAGAGTTTTCTAGGGAGGAGGAGTGTAAAGTGGAGTGGTGTGATGTTGCCCTACGTGGGAAGCTTATGCCCAGATGTTTGCCCCTGTGGTCAATGTGCCACTGAATTAAAGCTAGCCTGGCCAATGAGTGGTGATACCCTGAAAACAGTCCCAGAATGCTTGTTTACCGTCCAGGGAGGACCTGGCCTGGCAGTTTGGGCTGGACTGTTCCCTAAGGAGCAGGGTCAAGACTGTTGTGCATATGGCAGGTTCCAAACTGGGGTGACATGGTGGGCAAAAAAATGTTGCATTGGGATGCTGTCCGAGCGATTTCCAGTGGCTGAGATTAATTCAAACATTCCATCCATCACCTTGTTGTTTTTGCATCCGGTCCAACAGCAAGAGATGGGATAGGCTAAAAACCTCAAAAGTTAAACTGTATCAATTGCAGAGGCAGCAAATGTGCTGTCAGTAGGGGAGACCTAAACGTGGGGAGGGGGTGGCTCCTAAGACATCAGATGCACGTACACTCCTAAATCCCGACATTCCTTTGGGCCCCTGTAGCATACAGGATCCCAGAGATCCCATAAAAACATAAAAAAAAACCTGAACAGGGTATGTATAGCCTAACACACTAGCCTTGGTCTAAGGGTCCCCTCTGGGACCCCACTAGGGCTTAAAGGTATTTTGTTTTAAAATTTCTGCAACATCTACAGCTTGATCCGTAGATTTTGCCACATTTTTAAGAAAATGGTCTCCCGCGTTTCTCAGTTATTTTGGCCCCAGGTTGGTCAAGTCTTGAGGGCATTATGGCCTAAAAATAGGAAGCAGGCACATGGGACCCCCCATACTAGTGCTCTTAGACTCCCCAGAGACCTTCACCTCCACTGGGTTACAAGTAAAATAATATAATAGAGGGTAAATATAACTTGCGCCTTCGCCATGTACCGCAAATTAACACAGATATTACAGCACTCATGACGTCTTTTATAACAACATTGATATGTCACTGTAAAATTTGTAGAAAAATTATTGATGAGATAACTGTTCATGGCGGGACATGACTTATAGTTACTTCAAATAACTCTATAACAGGGGAACGTCCATGGTTTTATACATTTCGTAATTGAACCTAACTATAACGTCCTTGTGACATTTGTTTCATATAATTATTGTTTTATATGATATAATATTATATATACATACATACCTACTATATATATTAATTTTATATGTGATTATATATTATTATATATCATTTATATATACTACGTTTGTATCATTATATATTATTATTCTAACAAACAAACAGAAAAGTTATTGTGAACAATATAAATAATACTTATTACCAAGAGATTCGTGAAAATTGAGTTGAAAGGACAGCTTAATTGAATATTTCCATGTGCAATACTACAGTATTATACTATATACAAATCCATTTAAACATATTGCTTGAAACAGTATTGCTGTGCCTCTCCACGCATTACATAACATGACATTCGGAGAGGCACCGACAGACGCACAAGAGCAAACGGGCAGCACCTGTATTTCTGAGTTCCCCTCAGACGCAGGGGAGGCACAGACAGACAGACAGACAGGGAAAATCAGAGATTTAGAACACTGGTAACGAACAGTCTGCGCATGTGCAGCGATCCCGAATATCTAAGTCTGACATGTGAAGTCAACAGCGCGTCATCGAGACTTCCGTGCGAAGGGGCGTATCTCGTCGCGATTACCAATTGAATAAAAGCTCTGCCCGCTTAAAAAAATATGGCGGCCGCTGAGAGCTGGTGTCCAGGTATTGAGAGCAGGGTGTTGCAGGACTGCATCGTTAGAAGCATGGGCGAGACCGGCGGGGACGAGTTTAGGAGGCGCTATATCTGCTCCGATCCGGACTGCAGTGCATCTTTCAACAAGGCTTGGAAGCTGGACGCGCACATGTGCAAGCACACTGGCGAGGTAAGAGTGGAGTTGCCAAGAGTTTTACGTTTCTTAGGTTCTATTGTGAGACTCTTACATATTAACAGTCACGTGTTTTTTTTCTGTTGCACCTTCATTATGTGTTACCTCTGTTTGTGGCGATTGTAGGCACAAGTATTCGAACTGTTTAGGCAGGCATGTGTGCTGTGCTAAAGTCACATTTGCAGGTACTTAGTTTCTTTAGAGTTCTGGAACGCACTGACTGAATCTTCAAAAGGGCTTACCTATTGGTACCGTAGTGGTTTGTCATTACAACCTGTTCTTGTACAGGGGCACAACTACTCCTGAACTTTTCTGCTGGGGGAGGTGGGGTCGTTGGAGGAGCTAAGATATTGAACTGTGGGGGCGGAACCTACTTCAGGGCCCGAGTCAAAATGATTGATATCTCCCACTAGTAATTCAACACTGTTTAATGTTGCATTTTTATCGCACATTGTGGTAGTAAAGTTCGAAGCGTAATGTTGGGTTTCGGAGCAATCAGCGGATGGCCTGGACCCAGTTGAATTGGTTTCAGTATAACATGCATTAAAAAGATATTTTGAAGCGATTTGACTAATTCCCCCCTTCCCCCCCCCCCCCCCCCCTTTCAAACTTCATTAGAAAAGTTGCGGTTAATGGTGTAATACATTTAATTGCGTTTGTTTAGTTAATGTTTTGTTCATATTGCGTTTACCAGCATACACTTCCTTTAAAATATTTGCAGGATAAGATGTTAGTACACAACGTTTCATACTACCATGGGCAGAACACCTAATGTCTATGAATTGTATTACATCATTAGTGGGCCTTTACATTAGTCTTATTTTATGATAGCATCCTCACTTCAAAAATCATACTGGAATACCATTACTGTGCCATCAGTAAAAACATATGTAAATAATCACAGCAGATCAGAAATTACTCGTGCTCTGCTGGCAGATATTTTCACAAATTGTATTATATACTGCTGCTACCAATATTCATTGGCATGTCGAAGCTTTAGTTAGCTAGTCTTCAATGTGTCGGCACCATGAAAACTCACTCTGGGAGATTGCTTTTGGTGCTTTGAGTTGTTGTGCAGCCAACTTTGTCCAATGCAGGTTGCATCTCAGGCATACGAATGCCAATAATATTTGATGTGAACTGGATCCCTGGACTATTCTGTATTACGGAGTGCAAATTCAACAACATATGCATAACAATTCTTGCAGAAAAAAAAATCGCAAATGCCTACGACTTGCTTCAAAAAAGAGTGGCAGAGTTTTAATAAGACAAAACAGTTGAAAAGAGTTTTGGATCAACCAGGGTAGTCGTGTGAGGTAAAGAGAGCTAAAGACACAATATGGTCTATCATGTTGCGATTTTCAGGGAAGGGGTTATTAAAAATAGGGCCAACAATCCTAATCTCATTACCATCTAGTATATCCTATTTGAAGTATTGCCCTTTTGCTTACCTCACTCTTTTCCCCATAGCCCTCTATAACCACAATTAAAGAGGTGGCGTTTTCCAGCCCTGATGACTTCTGTGCATCCTAAAGCCCAGCTAACTATTGCTCCCTCTCCACCTAAACGTCTTCAGCTCTGGACACCAAGCACAATGTAGGTAATAGGGATAATCACGAAAGCCTGCTGTTCACATTGTGAAGAAGTGGGATGTTTTCCTGGCTCTCAATCGTTCTCTGCCTGCCCTTGTGTCTTGAAAAGTGCACCAGTTTCTAAATATCTGTAGTTTCCTAACTGTATCTCATTATTGCACTACTTACCCTTTCTTGCAGCACTCACTTACTCCATACTATTAATCCTTTCATTCTTTGTTTCTTGGTCAGACTCCTATAGCTGGCTCTCGTGAAGCACTATTTATTCTAGTTTGCAAGGCCCTTTCTCGTTCCCAGTAGTGTTTCTTCTTCATTCCGTTATCTTGGTCCCTTTTTTCTATTTCTCCTGCTACTTCTGTTAAACCTGCTAGTCTTGGTCTTCCTATCCACTTTTTGCCTACCTCCTACACTTTTCTGATCTCGTTTTTGCTGGCTTTAGGACTCTATGCATGTTATCACTGCTAACAGTGCGAAAGTGTGTGTGCCTTTGACATTAAACATTGGATTCTTCCCAACTGGCATAGTTAGTTTACTTTTAAGTCCCTAGTAAAGTGCGCTACTTGTGCCCAGGGCCTTCAAATTAAATGCTACTTGTGGGCCTGCAGCACTTGTACCACTCGCTTAAGTAGCTCTTGAACCATGTCCTAGCTCTTCCATTGCAGAGCCTGAATGTGCAGTTTTCACATTGCCATGTCGACCTGGCAAAGTAACCCTTTTGCCAGCACAATTCTTCCCTTTTTAGGGGCAAAACGCTCTGTCCCATGCTGTAATCTCTTTGGGCTAACCACACCCATGCCACGTCAGTTACTTTCATTTTTACGTGGCCTTGCGAACCCCCCACAGTTCCCCAAAAAGACTCAACTGGGTATAAGTACTGGACCTCTGACACCACCAACTTGGTACACTTCTGTATCTGTGTATACTCTGCTAGGAAGGAGGACTGCTGTGCAGCTGAAGGACTGCCACTTTTTGGACTGTTGGACTGTTGCCTTGTTGGGCTGACCTGCTGGTCTATTGCCTGGGTGAGAAGGACTGGGCCTGCATCACTTTAACTCAATGACTTCAAGGGCTACCTGACTGGCCTCCTGATCCGAAGTCTCTGGGACATAAGACTTCCAACTGCCCTGCTCATGCACCTGGACTCTGCCATCTCTGAGTCTGTTCTGGCAGGTGGTACTACCCCAGTCCTGGACCCTTGAAAGTGGGCCTAAGGTGTTTGGTCCGGAGGAACCAATGCAACCTCTGTTGTGGGAGCTGAATTGGTGCATCGCTGCTGTTGCATGGAACACAACCAGCACATTGCCTTTCGAACTGCCACTGAAACACTTTTCCTGGCTCAAGGTCCTTGCATTCCAGTGGATTGGCAGCCTCGATGATGCTGAATCTCTGCATTGCAGCCTCTGCGCTCATCAGAAATGACACATTGCCTTGACTACACAATGCATTCTCAACACTGGTCTTCACATTGCAATTCCATACTCCTGGGACATCAACGTAGCAGGAACTCGCACCCCTACTCCACTATGTCTCAGAACCGATGCATCGCTGCTGTTGCATAGAGAAAATCTACACATCCCCTCTACTGTGTGGTTCGGAACTGGTGCATTGCTTCTCAGTCAAGATTTAGGGTACTTTGGTTCAACGGGGCCCAACTGCATCTCTGTAGCTGGCCTGGACTTTTGACTTTGACCCTGTCTGGCATGACCACATAGTCCTGGTGGGCATGTTTTGCTTCTAAGCATTATTTAACAGTTTTTATTCTCTTAAAATGTGTACCTCAAGGTCTACTTATTTAATTTTTGTCGTTGTGGTCCTGCTTTACTTACTAAATTGTACTTTGTTTGTAACCTGGTGTGGATCCTTTTTGTGTGATGTTTTATTGTTGAAGTGTTGCACAAATACTTTACACATTGCCTCTAAGTTAACCCTGACTGCTCTCTGCCAAGCTACCAGAGGTTGAGCACAGGTTAATCTAGGGGTTGCCTGACACTTAACCTGACTATGATTGAGATTGCTGCTTGACTAGGATTTACACCCATCAATAAGCCCAATTTCTAACTCCCCCTATCACCAGTGACTTGAAGTCACCTTTTGGTTGCATAAAGAGCTGTGTAAATTAAGATAGATCTAACTCATGACTTTAAAAAAAAAAAAAATTTAAGCCACTGTCAACAGCCAAGGTCCATTTGCATTGATATTTTAAGTTGTTTACTTTAAAGAGTGCTAAGTTTCTCTCACTTGCTATCACTTTTGGTTGTAAATCTCCTCTTCCTTTCTGTCTTTCTCGCTCTGTGGGCCTCTATCTTGGTCTATGCACAGCAGCAACATGGAGAACTAGTTCATTGAGAGATTTATTATTCTCTCTTCCCATCCTCACTCCATATTCTTTCTTTTCCCCCACCTCTCATTTATACTGTCCAATAACCCTTGGCACCACTTATTATTTCCTCCTACTTCTCTCTACACGTCTCTTGGCAGTTCTCATCCTTTTGTTCTCTTTTGGACCATAATCATTCTCACAACTAGTACTTTGTTTTTGATGGTGGGTTCAGTGTAGTGGACACCAGAACCCATTTTCTATCACCAGGCTTTGACACGGAGCAACAAAGAAAGGCAGAAGGGGGAGAAATAATGACACCAATGGGGAAAATGGTGATAAGTGTTGAAAGCAGGAATGGGGAAAAAGGTTTCAAGAGTGAGGGTAAAGATGCTGAAAGTGTAGGATGGTGAAGGAAAAAAGCATGAAGTGGAATCAAGAAAAAGAAGCCCTGATGTTCATCAACTCTGGCATGTGGCAGGCTAATAAAGTTTAGTACATGCAGTTAATTTTTTTTAACAAATTAAGTACTCCACAGAACCATTTTTCTACAGCAGCGCTTCAACTGCCATCCACAAATCTCTCAATTTCTTCTTGCCATCCTTCTCTTGTCAGAAATTGCCCTCATCCTCCACTCCAGCCCTTTGACTTAATTTTTTCATCACCAGTATCCTGTTAGCACTTCCTCACCTACTGTTACTAGTTGCTAAATCTCTGCAGATGTTTCATTTGTAAATAATTTTATTTAAAATTTTTTTTTTTTTTTACTATTCCCAGCATATGGGTCTTTCAGGTGGACTGGAAATGTTTTTGCATCCAACAATCTGCAGTGTCAGAAATGCCGCCAACCTAAATGGAAATGGTATAGGTAGTCGCATTGTCCAAGCTTTGCTCTGGGATGCAGCTCTGGGTTAATTTTGCTCCCAGGTGTCTCTGGGATGGTGCCATATGTCAGTAGTCCGTTTAGAGCTGTATATAATAGTGGATCAGTACTGTGGTTCCCACACAGTGCCCTGGGTACCTCTATAGCAACGCTGTTTATGGAGATCCTTTGTTTGTTCTGTCTGTCTTCAAAAACACAGCAGAAATGCTAGAGCTGCTGTTAGTGGAGGAAGATTGAGTTTCAGCACTCCCGAGACTCTTTTATGTGCTACCACAAGTTGTACAGTGCAAGATCACCCCAGTACATCACTATGAGCTATTGAGAAACAATTTAAGTTAATTGCTACTCAACTGATGGTAATTCATTTTATCACCCTCAGAATCCTGATGTACCAACTCAGCCTTACATTCTTCAAACACATGAGGGTCAAGCACAGATCCATGTAGTCAATCTGTTACCTTACTGAGCCAACATGACAAAACATAATCATTACTACCCACAGATTCTGAGCCGAGAATAACATCTTGCCTTTTAAAATGAGACAGAAATATTGTAATTTGACTGCTGTTGTCATGCATCACCTGCAGAATTGGCTATAAAGAACCAAAATCGAATAACAGCAGGGGTGGGCCTGGCCCAGGACCAGGATGGTCACGTTCTGTTGTACTCTAAATTGGCTCCCTGTTTTCTTGATGATGCATGTCCCCCGTACAGCTTGTTGTTGCTTTAAAGGACCTATAGAGGGCATCTGTTCAGGAACATTGACAGGACCCCTGAGTTTTGTGTGGCACCATACAGCAGAATCCATCTTTATCTTCCAGCTTGAAAACTGACCTGTGCGTCAGCGCTGGGGAGTCAGCCAGTGGTGGCACTCCATGTGTAGGTGATACCATAATATAAGTTAGAGCGGAAGGAGAAGTACCAAGATAACTTTCAGCTGCAGAACAGTGCAGACTGAACTAGGGTCATGGTTTAAATGGGACTGTGGCCTAGCCCTTAGATGGGCCGCAAGAACATGCTAAGATGAGCAAAAATAAAAGGTGGCACAGTTCCCCTGTGGTTTGTGGCCATGTCTTAACATTCTCTGGAGCTACAACTACCAGCACCATTGATATAAAATTTGTTGAACCTGTCATCTACTGAGATTCATTAAGTGATCTTGAAGGCAAATCAGAGATGAATAGAGGAAGAGTTGTAGTAGTGGAATCGAATAATTGGGGAAATAGGATTTTGTGTGAGGCAGTCCTGAAGAAAATAGTTCTGGTGGAACATGTGTGTGTGTGTGTGGGTTTTTTATTTTTTATTTTTTTTTTATTTATTTATTTATATATATATATATATATCTCCATCCTTGGGGGGGGGGGGGGGGAAGTGTTTTACCTTGTCACAGGTTGACTATACAGAGGCATTTCACAGGAGCTGGAGTATGTATCTCACTATAGCTGAATATTGTGGTTCCTGTCAAGTACGTTGAGGGTTCTTCAATATCTTGAGGTTGCCCTAAGTTTGGGGAGTTACTTGATCCTGTTTAAAGGATAGGGGCACGTATTAGATGGATATGAGAGGGCGCCTAGCGTGATGTTTTTCTGCTCTACCCTTCTCTTGTACAGCCCTGAATAGCCACAGTGAAGACTTTGGTGACCTACCTTCCTGAAAATGTTTGAGAACTAGTTTGTATGTGCCTAATTACTCTAACTTCATTTTGTTGGTCAGAATTCTTTGCATTGAATTAAGTTTTCCTTACAATAGCATTTAATAGGGTGTGATATGTATAGTGACCGAAGACCTTATAAAGGATAGTGTGGGGTAAATTCCACCTCCGTGTCATGGTTTTGACGCTTAAATTGTGCATATCTACTCAATGAACTGGTGGTGTCGTTTAAAGGCTAGAATAACTACTGGTGATTCAGTATGCATGTGAACTATACCAAAAAGCAACCTTACATTTTCTTGAGTGACTCAGCCAATTAGATCGGCATCACCACCAGTCACTGCCACTCTGAGAAATCATGGGTTTAGTGTGCATTACTGTAGGATACTCTCCTACAGTTGTTAGGTCTGACACCTTTGGTGCATCTTTAAGGGAAATCTGTCTGCGATCATTATTTCTCAGAGTGGCAGTGACTGGTGGTGATGCAGATCTAATTGGCTGAGTCACTCAACAAAACGTAAGTTTGCTTTTTTGGTGTAGTTCACATGCATACTGAATCACCGGTAGTTATTCTAGCCTTTAAACGACACCACCAGTTCATTGAGTTGTTTATGCTTTCACATTGTGCATATCAATTGTTACACTTTAGATACAATAACCACGCATAAGCAAGAGCTTTTAATAACACTACGTCTGTGCTACTAAAATATTTTCTAGATTTCTTGTTGGAAATCCTAGCATTGCTAATGAGGAGCACAAACTCTTAAATATCAAACGTTATTAATTTATTTTCCTAAATCTTTTACTATATCGATCAAAATGTCAACCGTTCTGTAGCTACCGATTCGACTTAGCATGCTTTCCCATACCTACTTTAACTAGCCTTCTTATACTTTTAGTACTTGCCTCGCCTAACACCTTACATATTTTTCTTACTTAATCTCCTTTATCCAACATATCTACCATACTTAATCTATCATACCTACCCATATCTTCTTGCCACGATTATTGTTTCACATAACCTTACTATTGTAACATACCATAATTCACTCCACCTCCATAGTGTGAATATCTTGTGCCTGCCCCGAGGTTTTCGAAATACTGGGAAAGTCTAGTAAGTGCTTAAGGTACCGCAACCTGCTACAGAAACGGCTCGTGTCTAAATCCAAGGACCTCTGTTAGCTCCTAAGATGCAGCAGCCCGCACTAGGAAAGCGCAGATTGCAGCTTTTGAAGGCCAGAAACATGCAAATGCAATTTCTTCTTTACAAACGGCAATACTAGGTAGCTTTAACCATGCTTGTGATTCTCTCTTTGGTACATACATTCAAAATGTAGGCTTAATGGCTGCAAGTTGGAGTAAGTCCTGTTATTGTGATAAGCAAACCACAACAAACACTTCAAGTATTAATCTTTCTCATGCCTGCCATGATCGTTTACATCCTGGGCAGAGGTACAATATAAAACTGATGTAGTGAACATGTCACTTTCAATTCACTTATGTATGCATGGTATACAGAAAGCAATCATGTTTTTGTCCAGTTGTTGTGTTTGTGTGTTTTTTTTTTTTTTTTTTGGTTTTATTTTTTGTTTACTTTTAACAAACTCATTGGATGGAAAGGGTGTATTCATTATAGTCCACTTTTAATTTGTTAGTGAAATAACACCAGTCTTGCAGCTGACTCAAAACTAACCATATTTGTATTTTAAAATAACTTTTGCTGCACGCCAATATCTATCTACCCTGATTAAAGATGAACTTTGCCGTCCAGCTGAGCTTGGAAGTAAATTCTGCAATGAATCTTCTTATCCAGGCATGCTTCTGGAAGCCAGCACCACCTCTGCCAGTTCTACTTCCACAGTCCCCATTGATGCCCCTAACACCACCACTTTCACCAACACACTTGCCAGGCATTGGCAAAGTAATGAGAACCATTAAAGCCAGCACTTTTGGCTTTACCAGTGTTTGCCAAGGGTGTTGGTAGTAGGAGCTGTATTGGTGAAGGTGATGCTAGCTGCTTCCTGGGGCTGTACAGCAATGTATTTGTAGCTGAAGCCACATAGAATGTGTTGTACAATTTCAGTTGCCAGTGTGAGAATGTTGGAAAGGTGTGTACTAGCTAATAAGTAATTCCCAACAAACTTATGTTTTTCAGAGACCCTATGCTTGTGAGTATGAAGGTTGTGGTAAAGGCTTCACAAGAAATTTCCATCTTGCTAGACATATGTTAACACATACTGGAGAGAAGCCATTTGTGTAAGTATAATATGCACCTGGGAGGAACTTGGCACGTGTCAAAGCAAGTTTAATTCCTTCATGCTTTTGGTAGTTTCCTAAACTAGTTGTCAGTGTGTCTGCTTCTCTTACAGTCTGTGCAACATATGGGAATTTAAGTGTAAAATGCATTGATTGACTTGTAAATAAACTCAGCAAGTACACTTCATGTTTTCTTTCTTAATGTTAATAAAAGCTATGTGCGTGGAAGTTTGTGAGATAAGCGCCATAAACCCTTACAAAGTGAGTTTGTGACGAATAGTCAGCCAAAACCCATCAGCAAATACGTTTCCTCCATGGAATCGCCAGTGGTGGATGGGTGTGTTGTGGAGGAAGAGAAGAGAATCCATGCTCTTCTTGATAATACACAGTAGTCACTGTCTTAATAGATGCACCTGGTTTTGACTGTTTGCTGCCATGACTTCAGCTGATCTTTGGCCATTTTTTCCTCTTGCTCTCCTACAGCTTCTAATTGATTCATCCCAGCAACTCTGATTTGAGGATTTATTGTGCCAGGAACTCTGTTTAGGAGGAGAAAAACACCATTGCAGCTGTTAAATCTAAGGGGCACGCTTTGCAGAGGTGCTTCAGCATATCTAAGACAACATTGCTTTCACTGAACCGGTTTCTCCCTGTGAGGATGTTACCAGTCAGTATCCGGAAGAGCTTGTCCTCTTGAGGCAGTTTGGGAATTTTAACCCATGAGTGGAAAGTAGGAGGAGCATCATCTGAAGGCATAGTGGGTGTGGCTGCATTCAGTTTGCCAGACTGGGCTGTTAGTTGGCACTTTCGAGCATTTTGTGACCTTATCGCCCACACTACCATCTAGTTATGAATATTCTTTTATCTTGCTTATTAGTGGCTGCCTCTTGGAAACACTATCTTGGAAGCCTGGATGTTTAAGGTTGTGGGTGCAAACTCCTAGATTGTGTTCTGCTGCGTCCAAGGGAACTCTTTTGTCCAATAATAGTAAATCCCAGCCCATGAGGCTACTTGACCTTCTTAAAGGAATGCGAGTCTGCAGTGACACTTGTCTTCAAGGCTAGCAAACTACCCGGCACTCCATTCTGTTCCTTGTTTGAAGCCATCTGAGATAGGGGTGTTTTTTTTTTTTTTTTTTTTTTTTTTTTTTTTTTTTTTTAACCTAAAACTGGTCAATGAGTACTTTCCGAGGCAGAATTTGAAACTGGTGAGGTTGGAGAAAATCATCCATTTGGTTTCCTTTGATCTATATGGCTTCCATCCTTCATTGCATGTTACAATCCATCTTGCCTCACAAGTTTCTCGGCTCTTCTGCATTTTCAGTCCTCTGTGCTCCCGTTTTTGTTGACCTTATCTCCCAGGGTCTTCAAAAGTTTTGGTACTTCTGTCTTTTATTCTGTGTTAACAGGTCATTGTGGTCTTTCTGTTCTTGAATAGTTGTGCCATCTCTCTTACGGGGGGGGGGGGGTCATTGTGCACCACAAATTGTGATCCAGGCTGAGTGATCTTCAGAATCATGCCCAGCGTCATTAGGTTTTCATTTCAAGATTGTTTTAGACAAGTTTTTGGCAAGTGTGCCAGACATTACTTTTCAAGAGGAATTGGTGCATCTGCACCTCATTTTATTCCATCAGTTCCCAGATCGAATAGGGGCTTGCAGTGGTTTGGAACTCTTAGATGCAGGCATTTCGATCTGGCTATCCCTTCCCTTTCCTTGATATGGAGCATAAATGTTAGTGACAAGGGAGGAGGTAGGAATTTTGAGAGATGCTTTAGTGGATCTCTGTTCATCTAATTGCAAGGAGTTAGGCCATTCACTATGCCGTGCCATTCTTTTGTCCCTTAGCTCAAGTGGCCAGGCTGTCTGTGCTAACTTACAATCAAATGGCTAGAGCCTGTGTCAGCTGTTGGTGTGTGGCAAGGAGGAAGGAGAGGGGTTCTCAAACAGCTGTGGCTTAAGTCATGAGGTGGGATACTGAGTGGAGCGTAGTCCATGGTCTTTAGCAGCCATTTATTTTTAGGGTTTTGGTGGTTATATTTATTTATTCAAACGCTGTTGTCCTGTGGAGGCGTGCTCCGGCACACTTTGTTCACAGTGGTGCAGATTTAACGGCAGGACACCCGTTTAATTTATTCATACAAATTCCTCAGGTTCTCAAGGAAAAACCACACTCCAAGGTGTGAATTTTTCAAATACTTTAATGCTGGGCTTTAAATCATTCGCAAAATCACAAGAGCACCCAACGCGTTTAGGTCATTCCGACCTTGCTCACAAGTGTTACATGTTGTGCCCCTTTTCCATGTTTATATACCTAACTAAAGAAAAGACAGACTATTTAAACAAACAAGTAAAAGCAAAACAATGTCCATTAAACCTCAACATTACCTAATTTACGATTATGAACATACTCATTTATACCAACCGAAATTTGTTGTAACATTTAATTTTGATTTCAAGATGGTGGATATTTCACTTATGATGAATTATGGGTATTGTAGTACTTTTCACCCACAGTTGCTTAACCATCATGTTAACGATTTTGTATTAATCTGTACATCGATTAACACATCTGGCAAATGTCTATTTCAGTTGACTCTTAATTACGCAAATAAATTTGTCAGTCTCCCAAATATTATTGTTAATTAGGCAATAATAATAATTTAGTGTGCACATTTTCAAAAGGCAAGCAGTACTATAAAGTCAAAAAGGACTACCTACTGTGCAAACACAATAATATATTTATTCTCTTGTTACATTAGCAACAACCTTGTTTTTATAAATGAACAAATAACTCTTCATCCTGGTTCAACCCTAAAGGAGTTGGTGAACTAATTTCTAAAATATGCCTAGATTCAAGTTGGCGCAGTTTCCTCTCTGTCTCCTCCACGCTCCCCTTTTTTTTTTTTTTTTTTTTTTTTTTTTTTTTTTGGGACTTGATCAATTGCATAGTACGTCATTAGTTCCCATTGGCTGTTATGTGCTTGCTCCAAGTGCCTTGATGTTGCCTAGCTCCTATCCCTGTTAATAGTGGCTCGAATATGTTCTAAGATTCGCTTCTTTGTCTCGCATATTGTGCTCCCTATGTATTTTAAGCCACAAGGGCATTCAATTATGTAAATTGTAAATCGGCTTTTGCAGGTGATGTGCTGTCAAATTTGTTTTACATTTTTATTTATTATGTATGTGTGTGTGTATGTATATGTGTATGTATATGTATATGTGTATATATATATATATATTTATTTTTATTTTTATTTTTTTGGGGCAATTGTACATGCTTTCCAACTGCCACACTTAAAAAACCTGATTTGTGAGGCCAGTTTTTCTTATGGGAACTAAAATGACTATTTGTTACTTTCAAGTTTGGTGCTCTCCTAAAGGTCAATTTTGGTTGATCTCCCATAATTTGGCCAGCTGTTGCATCCATGCTCAAAATCGGCCAGTGTTTCACTAGAATATTTCTAATCTCGGTCACACTATTGGAATATGTAGTGATGAACCGAATCTGGTTCCCTTTTGCATGGTGGTGCAGTTTTATGAATCAATTGTGTTCTAGACACCTGATTGACACGTTTTGCCAACATAATACATTTCTTTGGATATTGTCTGGCTATAAATCTCTCTTCCGAGGCTTTCCGATGTTTTTCATATTCCTCTGGTTCTGAGCAAATTCTTTTAATTAGAAGGAATTCTCCATACGGGATGTTCCATTTTGTATTGGAAGGAAGGAAACGGTTAGCATGCAGAATGGAATTAGTAGCTGTAATTTTTCTATTATGTATGAAATTATCTTTTATGTAGATTCTTTATCTAAAAAGGTTACTCTTGTAGAACTTTATTTCATAAGTAAACTGCAACTTTGTTGTGGTGTTCAATATATTGAAATGTTCCTTAAATTACACCTCCGTGCCATCCCAAATAAGAAATAGGTCATCTATGAACCTAAACCAACTTACTTTTTTTTTTTTTTTTCTTTTTTTCCCTTTGACCAAGCAATCCATTGTTCAAACCACCACCCCATTGTTAAGTTTGCAAAATTTGGAGAAAAGGGAAAAAACCCATGACAGTACCTTTTTGGTTTGGAGATATAGTTGTTGATTGAAAAGGAAAAAAATGTTGGTTAGACACAGATTAATCATTTCTATCAACATATTATGTTGAGAAATGACTTTCTTTGACTTAAAAAGAATTTTCAAGCCTGTAAACCTATTTGATGTTCAATGCTAGTATAAAGTGAAATTACATCCATTGTTATGAGTTTATAAGTTTGCTGCCAGGGAATACCCTTCAAATGTCTCAAAGTCAATAAGTGAATGATTTAAAACCCAGCATTAAAGTATTTGGAGAATTCACACCTTGGAGTGCGGTTCTTTCCTTGCGAACCTGAGGAATTTGTGTGAATATATAATTATCACGGGGGTGGGAACATAGGTTACAGGGACGTTATAGTTAGGCTCACATTTAAAAGATACACAACCTTAGAAATTCACCTGCTAAAGTTACTTGAGACAACTGTAACTCATGCCTTAAGGTAACTATAACTCCCACCCCACTGTGCAGTTTTTCCATCAACTTTTACTGCAAATATTACATTGATATTAAAGATATCAATTTCATTACAATTTAGCCCCAGTGAGGTGGCAGTCTGGGGGGGGGGGGGGGGGAGCGGAATCCCCACCCCACTCCCCCACACATTCAAAACTTCAGTGCCTCTGGGACCTGGCCCACCCGGTGGGCTTACTCTGCTAAAGCAGTGTCCCAACATGGCTGTCAACATTTCCTTTTTGAAGCGTTGGCAGCCCATCAGATCTCCGCACAAGATCGGGAGGGGTTTGTAGAGCCTTTATGTCCCTAGATATATAAACTTGTTTGTTCTTTCATTTCTCAAAAGCTACTGAATGGATTTACACCAAATAACAAGAAGGGCTCTTTCTGGACCAAGTGCTACCTTCCTGCTAAATGTGTTGTAATCCCGACCAGTGGTTCGGGCGCTATTCCTGTTCAAAATACCTAAGGAAAAGTGCATGGGGAAAAGTGTTTTGGCCTCCTCGCCCCCTCCCCCATCCCCCTCCTTTTTTTTTTTTCTCAGCTCCCACTTGATGAATCACCCTGAAATTTTCCCGGCAGGCGCTTAAGTGAGCGTCTTTTTACAAACAAAAAAAAGTTATTAGCAAAACAAAAGGTCCTAACTAAAACTACCGACTGGCGTCTGCCACTAGGTAATTTATATTTGTGTTTTAGCTTGCTTTTCATTTGGTGGTGCTCTTTATTGCACCTTGCAGACTTGGTGGGCAGCCATCTGGCTTCCAAGAACTTAAGATGAAACCATTTAAATTCAGTCTTTTGAATCCTGCTATTTCCCACCCTCCAACCGCCTCCCTAATGTCTTTCTGTGCAACAGTGTCTCCAATCTAGGTAATTGACTAGAAGTGTATACCTTGCTTTCTGGATATCAAGTGCCTTTCTTTACCCCTGTTAGTTTGAATCCCATGATTATGTTGCATACCTAATTATGATCTATTGCATTTCTATATTCTTCAGCACTATGGTTCACCAGGTAATATTTTCTGTTTTGACTGTTGTATATGGTGTCTGAAATAGACTGATGCAATTTGTACTTTTATTTCTATGTGTATCTCTGTTTCGCCAAAATTGACATTCTCCTTGTATTAGGCATGGGGGATTTAGAAGTTACGTCGAGGTAATGCCCTCATTTGAAGTCAACAGGCCTCCTCTTGTGCTCACAGGATCTGCAACTACGTACTTGCATCTTCAGGACTGACCAAACCCTGCACCATTTTAAGAAATAGCTGTTGGCTGCTCCTAAACACACCCTATCTTGATGCTATAATTGCTCGCTTTCTTTCTTAGAAAGCAGCTACCCTTCCACTCAACTGTTTACTTTGCACCCTGTTCAGCGCTGTCTTTCGGCTACTTCTGAGCTCCATAAATACTACAGGAATACTTAGCGGTATTCACTTTACTAAGTAATTTTCCTCATTCCGCTCCTTGGCCTTCCCTACGTGTCCTTTTGCTCATCCACATGGATGGGATGGTGAGGCTTACTTGATGGTTCAGGATGTTTGCTGCCTATTATCCCTCCTTATGGTAACAGGGTGATGGAGCCACACAAACGCACTAGGTGTTTTACTTTGTTTTTATGGGAGGTGAAGCTAGGACACCTTCAGTTAGGACTGTGACACAGATGACTTGGACTCAAAGTAATCATTTCTAATTAGAGCATTTTCATGCATTCAATTTTTTATTTATTAACTAGGAAATATCCCTCTGGTAACATCATCATTTTATAAAAGTTAAAGTCCAAAGTCTAGAATTTATTTCAGTTCCTTATCTCAGTACTTGTGCAGATCTGGTGCGCTGTTACTCTAATACAAATATTTCCTTTTCCTGCAGTTTCCTTAGTTTTGTATAGTTATATTGTGTGGCTTATCACCCTTGAAGGTATCCAGGCTCTGTCCATGGGCACAGGGAGATTAAGTGATTTACCCAGAATCACAGGATGTTGGGCTGATGCTCGAACCCGCATCCCCAGCTCTGCTGCGCTACATCCTATCACAAAAGAGTGTACAAATTAAAGGATTCTTGAGTCCTACTTTACTATACTTTCCTTTTTCATGAAATGATTAGAAAGTGTGAGCTCTGACTCCGTTAACTTTCATCTAAACTATCTTTTCTATTTAATTTTCTTTCGATAGGTGTTCTGCTGGTGACTGTCGTGAAGCCTTCACTACCAACGCCAACTTAAGAAAACATGTAGCTCGAAAGCATCAAACTCAAGAAAAGCCATACATGGTAACACTTTATATCAGGTTTGGGAAATTAAAGTGTAGGCCAAATAGAGCAGGAGCTTTTAGCACTAAATAATTCCTCTAATCTTACATTTCACACTCCTTTTTCTTGTGAGAACATCGCACCCAGGCTTCCTGCAGGCATTTACTGTTTCTGCTTTCAGATATGTAGCAGCAGTGGCTTTACACAGCATAATAATTCTAACTAAATATCAGCTTCTTGATTTGATCCTTGAACATAAGAGGTTGCGTAACTTAAGTAAAAGTAGGATGTGGCAGTGTGATCTGATTTGTCGACCTACAGGCAGAATACAAACTGACAGGAAGCTAAATACTGAGGTATCAGCAGATGAGGCACAAGAAAATACAATTCCCTCAAAGAGGGAATAGAGGTCAAAACCCCGTTGGAATACAGTGTGCCTGGCACCCCTTGACGAGCCATGCAGTGTCACAAATGTACTCCACAATGCTGAATAATAGTTTCCTGCCAATTAATTCACTATAAGATAAATGCGAAAGCGACCCAAGTAGGCTTTAAGATGATGACTGGGGAATAGCATGCAGATATCCTGGTGAGGTGGCAGTCAGGGTTCAGGTTGAGTCTGCTGCAATCTTTCATATAGTATATTATACACCTTGTATATTACACACAAACATGGCTGTTCTGATTGGGGATGACTATTGTCTATCGCAGTCTAAGGATGTCGGATGATGGGGCACCCAGATTAGTGTCCCACAATATGGTAATGTCCAGCGGTTGGGCAAGAGGTTGTCTGATATTTTGGATTGTGTGGTACAGCTTAGCCCCATCTGATCTCCATAGGCATATGGGGGACCAATCCCTGGATCGTTACGCCCTGCTCTTTAGCGGCGTGGCATTGAGTGTCACATGGGATATGGTGGAGGAGGGGTGGTGCGCTGGGGGTGGTGTGACAAGGTCACTGCCAACTAAATTGGAGTGGGATGAAGGCATCGACTGGTGTATTGGGGCAGAAAGGTTTATATACCATACAAGTGGGTTCTCTCATAAATCTGGTAGATTATGTAATCTGTGGATGGCAGCCCAAGGGGTGATTGGGTAGAGTTCCAGGGGAGGAAGAGGACAAGGTGTAGGACCAGATCAGGCCCTGGATGGAAGTTTAGGGCCTATGAGGCGACTAAGTGGTCTACAATATACCGCTGCGGAAAGCAGTCCAGTCAAAGACTATTGTGTAGCACTGAATTGTGGTGGATGTATGCTTGATCACATGCCTCTTATGGCTTGGGGTGGAGTTGTTGTTTTTATGTCCTTTTTTGTTCAACTCCATTTAACAAAATAGACTTTTTATATTTTTTATAGGCGTCTAGCACACTTCAATGAACTTTTAAAACTTAAGATCAGATGTGTCGTCCTGAACCTTAAGATAGCCACACTGATAGTTTTCCTTGTCATAATGCAATTACTATTATCGCACCCGTATTTCCAGTAGATTGAGTTTAACCACCTAATCACTACCTGATTGTGTCCCTGTTGGCTAGAATTTCGCTTTGTACACTGTCATCCTGCCTTTGTGTCTGTTCATCTCACCACAGTGTAGCGCCTTCTTTCTCTCCACTGTGGCTTCCCAAGGCTTTGAGCGACCTTCCAAATTGTCAGCTGCATTGAGTTTGCACTCATCCAACCTACAGCCAAAGGGCTTACTCCTGTTCCTCCTTCAAATTGCTACCTGGTTTTTCTTCTGTCACTTTGTAGAGCGCCAAGGCTGACCACGCCATACTTGTAACCACATGAATATCTACATGTAACCTTCACTTTCACAACTGTCATGTGGCCCCAAGACATGACACACTTCCAGCCATTTGTGGCTTTTCCGTGAACTATGCAAACGGAACTAAAAATATATATTTTTTTTCTTCTTTCTTCCCCAGGAGGTATTTCTCTTGTCTGAAAAGGCTTCACAGTTAAGTGCATTACAGATGGTCGTGCCCAATCATATGTAATCCATTAAACAGTTAAGCCTTTTCAGCAATAGCTTACAAATAGTCCTAGCTCACAGACTTGCAGTTCAAAAAGGCAAACCTATTAAAAGTGGAAATGCTCTGTTTTGTGTGGTAGTTTACATACATAAGGTCTTATGTATGAGTGGGAACAGTCAATAGGTGATTTACTGTTCTCATGACTACATTGCTTGGAGTTCCCCACAGAGTCACTTTGAGTAGCTCTGAAACCAAGGCAGAGAGTAAATAATCCTTGCATAATCAATGACCTTCATTAAATATTGTGGACTATCCACCGCCCTTCTTCTCCCCCTCGCTCCCACCCCCCTTACTCCCCACCCATCCCCCTGCAAATGCAAAAGGTTCTGGAAGGAGGGGGTGGGGGATGAAAGTGTTCAGAGTCTCTTCCATAACCTTTTTTAAAAATTTTTTTTTTTTTTTTTTTTTTTTTAAATCAAGTGCAACCAATCAATTTTGCTTTTGTAATGTCATTTATTAGTCTTACTAGAAACACATCGTTAATGTTTTTTGTACTTGCCGTATGTTCATTCTGAAATTAACACTGCCTTTATCCTTATTCAATTAGAGTATGTAAACATAATATTGATTCAGTAGCCTTACGCTGTCTGCTTTAATTCGGTTCATACACCTTATCCATAGTATTTCTTAGTGTCCAATATAATCTCTCTACTCTGCAAAAGCATCTTTGTGCCACATTTAAAAAAAAAAAAAAAAAAAACACCATATCTTTCTATTTCAAATGCAGGTTACTGCTCTTCCATGTTCGTGCTCAATGAATGCCTTGAAACAAACTTGTGAATGGCCTTGTCGACTCAGTTTATACTTGAGTGCCTCCCACATGCTGACAAACAGATGGGATTAAACATATATCCCATTTATTTCCCATACCAGGATTCTCCTTCAATAGTGCACTTTAACGGTTGGTAAACCTATACCTTAATTTCTCTTGCAGCATGTGAAAACGGGCGGATCTGGCTCTATAAATAAGTCCAACGAAATTTCTCTGCATGAAGAGCCAAATCTCTAGCTGGGCGGCCTCTGTGCAGGTGGGACGGAGCACCCACACTAAATATCCACAACCATTACTCCCTTGAAAGAGACGCACCATAGCCTTAGAATGCAGCTGTGTGGGGCACTTTACTGACGCATTTCGGCTATTAGCCTTAATCCTAGGCACATGGTTCCTTCTGATTGGGGATATATATATATATATATGTGTATATATATATATATATATATATATATATATATATAAAAGAAAAGATGTCCTGATCTGCGTGTTACGGCGCACTTAATTCTCCGGTGGTGCTGGTTTGAGGCAGGACAACCATATTTTCAAAAAACAAGATTCTCTTTCTGTTTTAGCAAGAGAAAACCACACTCTGTCGTTGTGCCAAAAATACCTTAACTTTTAATACATTAGTGAGATCATAAACAAACAGGAATCCCCTGACGCGTTTCGGTCTCACCAGACCTTGTTCACAGGTGTTTCCTGTGTGCTAATTTCGGCGCTTAAAATAAAGTACTCCAAAGTAACAGAAAAAATACTAAAGTTACACCACTTATCAAGAGTTACTCCATAACATCACTAAATATATATACTTTAACAAAGAAAAATTAAACGTTTTTCTATATACATATTTACCAAATTGTAACAGTGTTTTGACTACAATCCAAGGTGTTTTTCACTGAGTTCCACATTGCATTCTGGTATATGTAGTTTATAGCATTTCATTAAATCAAATTATTTTTAAATATGTCATAAAATCTTGTTTCAGCGACTAATGGAGACTTCAAAACAATTTCTGAGGTGTGAACAAAATATAGGGGCCCTCATTAGTTTTTAATTTATATTCACATTGGATTCATATTCATGTATTGCATGTTACCTACAATAGCACAATCCCCAAAGTTTCTTTTAAACAAGGCCCTCGCTAAATCCTGCACCTCTGATGGAAGAAAATTAATGTTTGGGTATTATTCCTTCAGTCAATTTATATTGATAGCACCAAAATTGTATGTCTATCTGACAAATGACAACGGGAAAGAAAGCATCTTATCAATTGGTGGAAATGACATAAAATAAATGAATGGCAACATCTTATGAGCTATGACAACTCTTATAGGTGTACAAATAACTCCTCATCCTGGTTTACACCTAGCGGGGTGAGAGATCGGATATCAAGTATATGTCTGGATTCTAGTTGACGCAATTTCTTTTCTCGGTCACCACCGCGTTCTGATTTTAGTACCTGATCAATTACATAGAATGTCATGAGTTCCCACTTGCTATCATGTTTCTGTTCCATATGTCTCGCTGTTGCATAGCTCCTATCTATATTGATAGTTGCTCGAATATGTTCTAAAATTCGCTTTTTAGTCTCACATATGGTACTGCCAACATATTTCAACCCACAAGGACATTCAATCACATATACTGTGAATCGACTTTTTCTGTTACTTTGGAGTACTTTATTTTAAGCGCCGAAATTAGCACACAGGAAACACCTGTGAACAAGGTCTGGTGAGACCGAAACGCGTCAGGGGATTCCTGTTTGTTTGTTTATGATCTCACTAATATATTAAAAGTTAAGGTATTTTTGGCACAACGACAGAGTGCGGTTTTCTCTTGCTAAAACAGAAAGAGAATCTTGTTTTTTGAAAAATATATATATATATATATATATATATATATATATATATATATATGTGTCTTAGTTTCAATCAATGACTTGGCTGAAGAAGCAATAGACAACCCTATGATATGCGATAAAGAACGCATGGATGGAGTTACGCTTAAAACCATGGGCTTCACCATCAATCTCACTGGAAACAGTAGTTTGAAACCGCCAAGCAGATTCAATCCCCAACTACCCAGTGGTAATCTGATTGATGTATTTCATGAGCTAGTAGTTGGTGACCTATATACATTTCAGATAAACTGTAAAATCAATGTGAGATCAAAACAGTAATTGAAACAAATTTCACCTCCTAGAGATTGGAGGGATTTGAACTCTTTAAAATCTAATAATTCTATTATCAAACCATCTGACAAGGGAGCTAACATTGTCATTATAAATATGGAAGATTATGTATATGAGGCTCAGTGTCAACTAACTAATGAGTCTCTATGAGAGGCTGTATACAAATCCCATTTTACAATACCAAAAACTTATCATGAATTGCTAGAATGCTGACAGACTGATCAACCATAATGAGTATATCTAAAAATTGACTTTCCTAAAATTCCATGCATTTACTTTTTGCCTAAAATCCACAAAAAGGCACAACGCCCTTCTGGGAGACCCATTGTGAGCATGAATTTGTCTTTTAGAGAATACTTTGAGATATTTGGACATTTATGTCCATATGTCACTGAATTACCATCATATCTGTATGACACCAATGATTTTTCTAAATCTAAAATACATAACATTCCATGGCAGAAAAGTTATTTAATGGTCACAATGGATGTTTCTTCTCTATACTTCGATAAAGCACCAATATGGTATGGATGCTTGCAGATACTTTCTGAAAACACGTGCCATGTGTGTGTTTTTTTTATATTTTTTTTATTTTTATTTTTTATTTTTTTTACAACACCGTGAAATGCTTATGTCCATGTTATCATTCTGTCTGACACAGTGTTTCTATTTAATAATGAGTATTTTCTTCAGAAACTAGGTACAGCCATGGGTGCATCTTTTACTCCCTCCTATGCGAATCTCTATATGAGATAGTGGGAGAAAGAAGTAGCATGGTCAGATGCACATGACACTTTCATGGACAAGATAGTACTGTGGGTACGTTATATTGATAATCTGTTCTTAATATGGGATGGTCAGGAAGAATCTCTACACAAATACATTCAGGTGCTTAACAATAAGGAGTTAAACATCAGTCTTGAGACCGCCTGGAGTAGTCTATTGAATTCTTGGATGTCCAGCTTATTATTAAAAATGACAAGTTGAAAACCACTGTGTACCGTAAACCTACGGCTTGTAATTCTATATTGCATGGGAACAGTGGTCATCCGAAAGCTCTAAAATGGAGCATATCTTACAGCCAATTCCTGCGGGTGCGCAGGATATGTTTGGATGATGCTGGTTTTTGGCCAGCAATGGAAGGTATGACCCAAAGATTTCTGAACAGGGGTTATCCACATAAGTCTTGTTGATGCTCAAAACAGGGTCAGGAGTAAAACTAGAGATGAATTGCTTTTTAAAAATCAACCGATGTTGGACAATCCAGACCTCAATCGATCTCCACCGAGACTGTTTCTGGAATTTAACCATCAACACATGATTCTTAAGAACATTTTACAACGTAATAGGCACATCCTGCAACAGGATCCTCATATTAAGGATATTATGGGCCAACATCCTCAGATCACTTATCGAGGACCAATTAATTGGGAGACTATCTGACAAGGAGTTTTTTCATGACCAGTGATAACAGGTCATGGTTGACCTAAAAAAAAAAAAGTGTATGATTCTGTAAGTGTGGCCATTGTAAGGTGTGCAGATATGCATGTAATACACAGGAGTATCAAACATTTGATGGTAGAAAATGTGATATTAAAGAACTCCATATGTTATGTGATTGAATGTGGCTGCCAAAAAAATATGTAGATGGCACCATTTACAAACTTAAAATCGGATGTTTACAGCATTTTAGAGCCATCAAGAACCAGGACAGATCCTATCCATTGGCCAAAAAGTTTTTGGAGGTCATTGCAGAACATTATGCTTTTATGGTTTTGAATCCATTAAATTGGGTTTGAGAGCAGGTAATAGATTATCTGAGCTAAGGCAAATGGAATCTAAGATCAATCAATAATATTTATAAAGAGCGCTACTCACCCGTGAGGGTCTCAAGGTGCTAGGGGAGGGGGGGTTACTGCTGCTCGAAGAGCCAGGTCTTGAGCTGCCTCCGGAATGCGAGGTGGTCCTGAGGTTGTCTTGGCCGCCAGGTAGGAGAAGGATTTCCCACCTGCCTTTGTGCGGCGGATGCGAGGGACGGCGGTGAGTGCGAGGTTGGCGGAGCGAAGTTGACGGGTGGGCGTGTAGAAACTGAGGTGACGGTTGAGGTATTCGTGTCCCTTGTTGTGGAGGGCTTTGTGTGCGTGGGTGAGGAGCCTGAAGGTGATCCTTTTGTTGACGGGTAGCCAGTGCAGGTGTCTCAGGTGGGCAGAGATGTGGCCGTTGCGGGGTATGTCGAGGATGAGGCAAGCGGAGGCGTTTTGTATTGGCTGAAGACGTTTCTGGAGTTTTGTGGTTCTTTAGTCGAGGCGGCTTGTGACGAGGGCGTGGGTCACAGTTTTTCTGGGATCGGCGGGGATCCAGTGCAAGATCTTTCGGAGCTTGCGGAGAGTGAGGAAGCAGGAAGACGATACGGCGTTGACTTGTTTGGTCATGGTGAGGAGCAGGTCCAGGATGAATCCGAGGTTGCGTGCGTGGTTTGAGGGGGTAGGTGTGGTGCCCAGGGCCGTGGGCCACCAAGAGTTGTCCCAGGCGGACGGGGTGTTTCCGAGGATGAGGACTTCCGTTTTGTCTGAGTTCAGTTTCAGACGGCTGAGTTTCATCCATTCTGTGAAGTCTTTCATTCCGTCCTGCAGGTTGGTTTTGGCGATGGTAGGGTTATTGGTGAGGGAAAGTATCAGCTGGGTGTCGTCGGCGTAGGAGATGATGTTGTGTTCACGTGCGATGTCGGCGAGGGAGCTCATGTAGACATTGAAGAGAGTCTGGCTGAGCGAGGAGTCCTGTGGGACGCCGCAGATGATCTTGGTGGGGTCCAAGCGGAACGGCGGGAGGTAGACTCTGTGGGAGCGGTTAGAGAGGAAAGAGGTGATCCAGTCCAGGGCCTGTCCTTGGATACCGGTGGAGCGGAGGCGGGATATTAGTGTTCGGTGGCAGACGGTGTCGAAGGCAGCCGAGAGGTCGAGGAGGATGAGGGCGGCTGTTTCTCCGTTGTCCATCAGAGTTCTGATGTCCTCGGTGACTGCGATGAGGGCGGTTTCTGTGCTGTGGTTGGCTCGGAATCCGGACTGGGAAGGGTCGAGTAGGTGGTTGTCTTCAAGGAATTTGGTCAGTTGCTTGATGACTGTCTTCTCGATGACTTTGGCAGGGAAGGGGAGGAGCAAGATGGGGCGAAAGTTCTTCAGGTCGTTGGGGTCCGCCGTAGGTTTCTTCAGGAGGGCGTTGACTTCTGCGTGTTTCCAGCTCTCGGGGAAGGTGGCAGATGCAAACGAGCTGTTGATGATGGTCTGGAGATGGGGGGGCGATGATGTCGTCGGCTTTGTTGAAGATGAAGTGGGGGCAGGGGTCCGAGGGGGGGGACACCGGAGTGGATGGAGTTCATGGTAGTTTTGGTTTCTTCCGTGCCGATGTGGGTCCAGGCGTTGAGGGTGATGGCTGGGGCAGTGGGTACTGTGGTGGTTGGCTGAGTCGGAGGGCTGAAGCTGTCGTGAAGGTCGGTGATCTTTCGATGGAAGAAGGTAGCGAGGGAGTTGCAGAGATCTTGTGAGGGCGTGATGGAGTTGGAGTTGGCGTTAGGATTGGAGAGCTCTTTGACGATGTTGAAGCGTTCTTTGCTGTTGTGAGTGTTCTTGTCCAGTCTGTCTTTGAAGGATGTTCTCTTGGTGGCGCAGATCAGCTGATGGTGTTCGCGGGTGGCGTTTTTTGAGGGCAGACATGTTTTCTACGGTGTGGTCTTTGCGCCAGGCTTTCTCGAGGGTGCAGCAGTTTTTTTTGGATTTCTTGAGGGTGCCTGTGAACCATTGAGGTTTCCTGGTGTTGGACTGTCTTGGGAGGCATCTGAGGGGTGTGAGGTTGTCCGTGCAGTTGGTGATCCAATGTGTGAGGCTGAGGGCTGCGTTGTTGGCGTCAGTGGAGATGGTAGGTTGGTTGTGGCTGAGAGTGGAGAGTAGCTGTTCCGTGGAGATTTTGTTCCAATGTCTGCGTGGGATTGGTTTTGTGGAGGTGGAGAGTCTTGCGTCTGAAGGTGAAGTGGACACATCTGTGGTCGGTCCAGTGTATTATGGAGGAGTGGCTGAAGGATACGTGGTTGCTGGCGGAGAAGATGGGGGTCGAGCGTGTGTCCAGCGATGTGGTTGGGGGTGTTCACCAGTTGCTTGAGACCGAGGTTGTTGAGCAGGGTGGTGGTGTTGGAGTGGTTGTTCATTTCCAGGTGGAAGTTGAGGTCTCAGAGGAGGATGTAGTCCGGCGAGGCTAGGGCGTGCGGGGAGATGAAGTCAGCGATGGATTCGCTGAAGAGGGTGCGTGGTCCAGGGGGTCTGTAGATGAGTTCCTCTGAGGGTGGTCCTGGGGTCGGTGTGGATCTGGAAGTGCATGTGTTCGGCGGTGAGGGGGGTGTCTTCAGTGGAAGTGGTGACGTTGATGGAGTCCTTGAATATGATGGCGATTCCTACTCCGACTTGGTTGGTGCGGTCTACCCTGGCGATCTTGTAGCTGTCGGGGATGGCCATGGCGATGTCGGGGGCCGAGGAGGCGTTCATCCAGGTCTCAGTGATGAAGGCGACATGCGGTGGAGTCCAGGAGGTCCCAAAGTTCAATGGCGTGCTTGTGGACGGAGCGTGCGTTGATGAGGATGCATTTGAGGGGGTTATTGGCATGTCGGCTGGCGGGCGGGGTGTAGTCGCGGTGGAAGGTGTGCTTGCAGGTAAGGCATGCGAAGGGTCCATGAGTGCGTTTCGGGTTGGCTTGGAAGCAGCTTCTAGAGCGTCCCGGGTTGAGTGCGTGGAGGGAGGCAAGATAGAAGGGAAGGGAAAGAGGAGAGGAGTCATTTTAAAAATCATTGGCGGGTTTCTCTATTGCTAACCAGTATGAGATAATATATAATTTATGACTTAAAGATATGACATCTATGGGTACCGTTCTATACATCTATATGAATGTATTGTGATTTTAGTTAATTATGAATGACCAATTAGGTGCTAGTGACTGCTGTTGAAGGGCATAATTATAAGAATCAACATGATGGTTTTGATTATGTGAATTGATATTATTATTTTATTTGAAGAACAATAATTGTTTTAAAATAAGCTCAATATTTGTTATTATCCATATGGTTTAGATTGAGAAGAATTATCATGAGATACATATTTAGTCAAAATGACATATCTAGATCATTACTGTGGTTTTATATTATGTATGACAATTTAGAACATATTACGGTGTGATGAAATAGGTGAAGATTGAACGATGTGTTCATTTAAAGATGGCCGCTGTCTTTACAAACACTAGTAGACAGTGGAAATAGATGAGGCCTCACAAGTGATATTTTTACAGCGTATGTTGGAGGGGGCAAATATGTCCAGTTAAAGGCGTTCGCTGAAACGCGTACACATTTTTGCTGGGTGACAGAGTTTCTATTTCACAACAGGTTTACAATAAAGGAGACCAACTTTATGGAAGAATTAACTTTTCCTTGTTATTTTGCTGATTGGTACATTTGAATACGGTGCAGCTGTTTGAGCGGGTTTCACCATTTTGGAGAGAGTGCTTTCTCTTTTTCCTTTTTTTTTGGGGGGGGGGGGGGAGATTGTTGTATCCCAATAGTTTGGAGCTACCTCTACGGCTTCACCTTTTTGGTTCAGCCTATCAAATGTTGAAGTGAAATAAACTACAGCAACAAATAGTACACACAGTGGAAAAGAGTTTTACCCCAAAGGGTGAGGACTGGTTATGAAGTCAGAGTAGGAACAATTTCTTACTTCAACACATTCTGTAACCTTTTCAAAGCAACCAAATCCTTAGGGTTCCAAGTTGATCCAGCGTATCAAACAATGTTTTAAAACATGCGAACACTGGATCAATTACCAGGAACATACTGAACAAATCTGTGGAAAAAGGATTGTTACTTCAAAGTTGAAGACCTGTGTTCGCAGACCGATTCTCAAAGAAGCTTCACCCTTCTTGTCCTGCAAACTACAGACCAATTTGCACTGGCCAATTCCTTGGTAAACTTTATTTAAAAAAAAAACTCTTAACTTCACTGAGGAAAGGAAACAGGCTTTAAGATCAGCATTCCAACTGGGTTGAGGCACAGTTGTTCCAGATGACCTAAAACGTTATACAAATCTGCTACTGGATTTAGCAGATTTCAGCATGGTTCACCACCAGAGAATAATAATCAAACTATTGGCCTTCTCTGAAATGGATCTCTCCCCACCCCCGACAGACTAAGTCTGGTAACCATGCCCAAAATGCAGCATTCCAGTTGTATCTGTCTTCTGTCCTCTTGTATTCAGCCTCTATCTAACCTCATTTACCTGATTGAATCCTTCAATCCTGCATAGTGAAATTACATGAATGATGCATATATCCGTCTAAAGCTAGACAATCCCACAAACCTTCCCCCCATGATCATGTGAATGTATTTGTGCCTTTCTGAAAGGGGTGATTGTTAAAAATCTCAAAATCCTCATTTTGAAAACTAATTATTTGTGAAAAATGGCACAACTTCGAGCCCAAAGGAATTGCTCACAGTGGATTTAAAAATTGTAATTGGTCCCACCTGTCAATAAGATGGAAGGAATGCTTTCTACACTGAGGATGCCATTAGACACTACACATCCTTCTTACACTTGTTTTTTCTAGTAATGACTGCAATAGCAGACTGTATATTGGTTCTTCTTCCTAATAAAGTAGTATTCTGACCCGGCTGCAGTTTACTTATCTACGTCCAGTGGCGCACATGAAGCCAGCCCTGCAAGCTCTCCACTGTCTACCAATAGCTTGATTATTTATGAAAGACTCGTGTCTTTCAAAGCAACCAAGGAAAGGTTCCAGTGTAAGATTAGCTTCAAGAATGGTCCTACTGCCTTCCCTAAAGAATCTGTATGGCAGATGTACCTTCTTAAGCTAGGCAGCTAACCGTAATGTGCTGTCAGCCAGAATACAGAATAAGCAGGAACATTTCTTTCCAAAAAAAGTAAATGTGGCTTTTCCCCAAGATATGTATTTGCTTGGACTTTAATAATAGTTTGAGTCTGTGGCACAGTGCCGCTAAACGGGGCAAAAATGCATAAGAAGCCCAGTGTTCAGTGTCTGGCAGAACAGTTTAACATGCTCTGCTTTCCTTGTCCTGTGTTGTAAGTACAGTGCCAGATTGATGTGCTTATGATTCCTCTACTTTGAGTGGAAGATTACGTCTCTTCATGTGATAGCATTGCATATTTCTCACTTAAAAACAAAATAACATCCGTTATGTGTCCAAGTTTCAATGGGTCTTCCCCAGAAGTATTGCTACGGTCTACAGAATGTGCCATGTGTTGTTAAACTTATTCTGTAGATTGCCAGTTCACTTTTCCTTCAAGAGAATCTCAGGACCTACCTTCTAGGAAGGAACCTCCAGTTTTAATCTACCCTCTTGAGTGTCAAGCTCAGGTTCACCTAAACCGCTAGGTCTAATGTTGTTCTTCCTACACACCTCCCACTGTGGTAAACTTGAGATACTTGCGCATGCACAAGCTGGGCCATTCCATCACCACAAAGATGGACCCAAGCTTTCAAGCTACATCTGATCCAGAAGGCACTGTTGCATGACTTGCACTGAGTTCACTAAGGCAGCTAAGCACACTGTTACACAAATCCCATATGGTACAACCCACACCAAATCTGAAAACCAGGAAGGGGGGGGGGAGGGGGAGAAGGAGGCTGTTTAGAGAAACCAAAAAACATTGCTTGATTTAACACTTTTATCTTCACAACACAAGTATGAGCAAAGCTACAATGCCATCGTCTACATACCTCATTCACAACATCAGCGCCTCCCAGATTGCAGCAACAGATGTTTATAGTATGACCAATCATAAAACGGATGGCACTGTCGCTCTAAAGTTATTCCTCTTGCAGTATTGTAGGTCAAACATGATTTTTTTTCAAGCCCTTGACTTTGTAAGCTACTCTGAATGGAGCGGAGGGTCAGTAGTATGCAGATTCAAAGACCCTCTAACATTGCAATGGGCAACACCTCTACGCAAATCTAAAACTCCCCGATTCCTATATTTTTAACTTTAGCTGCTATCGTACTGAGTACATTTCTGCTGTTGAGTGAATTAAAACTATTTGGGCATTGCCTTCACCACAATATTTGTTTTCCTCAGTGTTATTATGAAGGGTGCGGCAAGTCTTTCAAGAAACATCAGCAACTGAAAGCACACGAGTGCCATCACACTAACGAGATGCCTTACAAGTGAGTATTCTTCCCCTCTTGGAGACCCGATTGCAATATTCTTTAACATAGCGTTGAAATGTGCGAAGTAGCAGCCTTTTAGTCAAGTATTTTGTCCACTGTTTGATCTACAAACAATCCACTCTTCACACCACATACTTTTCCTCTTTCTAGCTGTATGTCAGTGATGATGCATTCATATCCACTTGAAGGAATATCTTTCAATCATCTTGAATTTACACCGACTAGTTTCTGCATTTGAGTTTCAATTACATTAAGTACTATCTGTTGCTGTTGTAGCGGCACTAGTGGTTGTGGTCTGGATGTTTAGAGGGTTGGTAAATGGCTCCATTTTTGCCACTTTCTGATGTGCTTTATTTTATTTTAAATGCGTAATCTACAGAAGGTTCAAATTGGTCTTTATACACTGTCCATTAAAGGCAACTGCCACCAATTGAGCTAAAACTATAATCTCCCTCTCGCAGAAAGAAATCATTGCGTGTAGTTCACAACATTTCTCTCGAGTGATCGTTGGAGTATTCAGTTCTATTGATCAAGTGTATAAAATCCACAGATGCCATGTTCTCACCACTTCTTGCAATGTTGTTCTGTATAGCTGAATAAAAGTCGACCCCCCCCCCCCCCCCCCCCCCCCCCAACCAGTCCTCTGACCGGTTTAAAAATAAAATTAAAACCAACTGGAATAACCATTAAGTGAAATTGGGCAAGTTTGTGTGATGCACTGGGTAGCAATTGCCTTGTGCTTATGAAGCTTGAGCAAACCTTATATATTTTTGCTCCTGTTTCTCCCATGGACGTAATGATGTAACCATGCTTTTGACAGTGTTACTCTTTCTGAAATGTATAATTTAGGCGGTTATCTTATTTGCTTGAAACACTTGATACAACAGTGCTCTCCTTTCAATGTTTAGATGCAGTCACCAAGGCTGTGAAAAAAGCTTTCTTATGCCAAGCAAATTGAAGCGCCATGAAAAGGTTCACCAAGGTGAGTATAGCAGGTTTTCTTGTTGAACAAGACTAGCATATTGACAATCTAGAGGGTGTTGGGAAAGAATATAGCTGTCTAAGGGCTGTGGCTTTGTCTATGCCAGCGAAACAATACTCCTTTCAAACTGTATTCTTTGCCTAATGTTTTTTCTTGGGTTAGGGAAGCAATGGGTGACAAAAATGTGGGGTGGGGGTGGCGGCATAAGAGGGCCCTGGGCAGGACAAACTTATACTCTCCATCCCAACCTTTCTCAGTCAACCTACAAAGGCACTCATTCAATACTCCCTGCAAATCTGAGCATGGAAGTCTGGTCAAATTTGTTCCCAAACAGTCCCTTGCGTGAGTGAGAGGTGTTAATACAGAAGGACCCCACACTATTGTTTGGTTCATGTTCAGATATCTGAGGATGGTGAACAGCCCAAGTATGTTTGAGTGGCCAACAGTAGTGAACAGTTGTTACATACTTTCACCAGTTTGGGATGGTGGACATACCCCCTCCATCCTCAGGGAGGAGAACTCAGTAGGGGAGAAGAGGATAAGGTACTGAGAGACTGATCATGTGCAGTTATCTGACCACACAAAGGTATATGGAGAGTGAACCGTCCATAAAGACCCATCTGCTCTCTTAGGTGGTGCAAGTCCATACTCCATGTCTGAGTCCAGTTAGGGTGGGCGAGTGGATATACAGAGAAGACTTGGGCCAAAGTTTCACTTTTGAGAAGTGCCTGAACTGGGTATCATAGCATTGTGTACGAATTTTTCAGAAAGGAGAGAAATCGCCAAGCAGTGAAGATCCTGACACTACCCTTGAGAGTTAGGTTAAAAAACAGAACTTTGCAAGGCATTGGCGGCCCAGTGCTGTGAGTTAGTGGGCCTAGAGCAACCATGTGTCTAATGGAGTAGTGGATTGGAGGGTAGGATAGGGCAGGGTAGGGCTGGCAGATGAGCTTTGATCCGTTCATTGTTAGGTGAGGCTAGAGGGGGGGGAGGTGGGGGCTTCCTTCTCAAGCTAGCAACAAATGCTATCCCTATTCAGAGTAATGCCCCTGTGGTTATTGATCGAGGGGTTGGAGTTGCCCAGGGAAGATTAGCCAAGCAGAGCCTAGTTTGAAGAGAGCTATCGGAATGGAGTGCCGTTTAGGTGAATCGGTAAACTGAAGAGGTTCTGACCCCTGCAGAAGGTGTGGTTTAGGAGGAGGTCGTCACCAGACATTGTTCTGTGTTCAGGGAGGGATTTGTGACGCTTAAAAGTTATGATTAGAGTAAAAAGCAAATCTAGACCCTACAATTACATGTTATCTCCGCTAAATCAGAAAAGTGGGGGGGGGGGGGGACTAGCAGAGAGGGATCAAGGAGGTAGACACTAGCACAGCGATTATTGGCCTTCGATTCCTCGCAGGCACAAAGCACTTACTACCTACTTCAGGAGCTGAATAAAACCTTCTTGCTGTGCTGACTTTAAACTGAGTGAGAACCACAAAGATGGTGGCTTGAGAGAGCTGGTTGACAATTTATAGGGAAAACTGGACGACAGAACAGTAACCGTGCTAATGAAAGTGGTGTCCATAGAAGAAAATGCCTATCTGCAGTTAAGTTTGAGGACTAAGAGAACCACTGTCAATCTGCATGTGGGGAGCCCAGAGAATTAAGAAATTGAAGATATCATGGTGGTTATATACTGCAGTTGTTTTGGAAAGCTTTAGTGTGAATGGATTAATTGGGGAGCGTTTAGAAAATTAGCAGAGAAGGCATTGTCCTCAAACACTAATCCTTTGTTGGAGAACGGGGACTAAAGAGGTACATTACACTGAGCGTGACACAAGGAAAATGTGCCCTGTTGGACAGACAGGAGGCTGTGGATTCCTCGCTGTGCCTCTTCAATTGTGACAACAGGATATGAGGTCATGAGAATTTAGTTTGTTTATGAAATGTGGAGTTTATGGCTTGGCAAAATTTAGCTAATCTTCAGCTGGTCCTGGAATGGCCTGTGGATCTGTCTTTCCTTTTGCCATGGATGCGAACCTTATTTAAACCATTAACATGAATACTCACTAAAACACAAAGATATGCTTCTTTTTAAAATGCGCAGGTACATAACATGATCATTTCCGTTGCAAGGTATTTGGCAAGCAGAAATTGCCATATTTTAATGTCTGTGTACCCCCCCCCCCCCCCCCCCCCCCCCCCCTGACTGAAACTGGGGATTTTGGGGGGGGGGGGGGGGGGAGGGTCTGAATTTTTAAAGCCTTTGAATATTGCTGTATGTGAGTGGGGAATGTTCCTTTGTAATATCGTATGTGTAGTTCAGTATGGATTGATTTGAGAATGTTGTTGTAGGGTATGCCTGCAAGAAAGAAGATTGCCAATTTGTAGCTAAAACCTGGACGGACCATCAAAAACATCTGCGGGAGAGCCATGTTGGTAAGCTTCAATATTTCTCTTTTTAGAAATATTGTGTAACCCTTGAACATGTATGGAATTTTAAAATGTACTTGTCCATGGTACCTAATGCTTTAAAAGTCGAATTACCCTGTAAAAACTACTAGTCCCATTCGGTGCCATGAACTGAGGTGATAATAGTGGTGTTCTCATGGCACTCTGACACAATAGCTTCCCCAAATCTATACAAATTCACCAACTCCTTAAATCTCTTCTCCCACCTTACACCCCCCCCGTCCCCCCAATAAAACGGGAGAATGTTGGAACTTTACTCAAGTAAAGGGTGTTCTTCACCCCCACCCCTCCCAGAGGGGGAGGCGGAGGCAACTGGATATAAGGTTAAGTGATTTAGCCACAATTTTGCAGTTTATCACAGTTTCAAATGTGTGCATCTCTACTTGGGAATGCTTTCCAAGTCTACTCAAGTGTCCAGAAGTCTTAACCTGCACAATTGCAAGGACTTGTTCAAAAGGGTGGGCTTTTGCAACTTTCTTTAAGAACTGAACCCCTAATTTTCATGTTGACCATGATTTTTCTTTTTTTTAAAATATTTTTCCATTGCCATATTTATTTATTTATATATATATAATATAATTATTTGGCTGCTCCAACACGTTTTACTACACAGTGCAGATTTGAAATGGTATTTACAGTTGCACAAATAGCTTAGCAAAAATGTTCTCAAATTTGCCTATATATATATATATATATATATATATATATATATATATATATATATATACACACACTGTATATTGAAAGGAATCTATGACAAGTCTTGCATTAAGGCTTATGCATGCATTTGCATAACATTAAGGAGCATTATAAATAGCCCAAACTTTGTAAATTTTGCAAACCTGTGTACAAGTTTTTATACTAGAATCGCTGTCAGTCATCATACAGACTAGGCTTACTTTGTTTCCTTAGAACGTTTGCTTTAAAAGTACAGGCTGTGCATGAATTAATTCTGTATACCGGTTTGAGCAACTTTCATATATGGACACAAACTTTGTCTTAGTTGCAGATAATACTCTTTCACCGGTCATTGCTGTCGTACTTTAAAACAAAAGGCACAGGGCTTGAGCTGCAGGTGATTGGGCCTACTTCTCCAAAGGACAGCATAAATATCAGTCTTTTGTTTTTGACCCCAAACAATGTTTGCTGCTTTGGGCTACATTAACTATTCATCCCTGGAACGCATCAAGTGTTAATTGTGTGGAGAGTATATTAGGCGCTCTTCACATTAAAGGGATATCCTGTTGCTGGAAGACGCAAGATGCTGCATTCTGCAGAGGTTAGAGGCTGAACAAATATGTTTTTATTTTTCGTTTCTCACTAACAGGTGAGTTGATGGTAAATGCAACTCCAGAGGAAAACTGTTCCAAGGAGTTGGTGCCATGACTACAAAGGTGCGGCCTCAAAGTCTGTCACCTGCATAGGCAGAATTACAGTAATGTAATATTGAGGGAATCGTAGCTCAAATGATTGCCTATCCGCTGTTGAAGAAGACATTTGGTATGTTTTAAGTAACTAGTTTGTAAGAACACAACCTTCACGTCACCTCAATTTTTCACTCTAGTCTGAACTATTTTTTTTTTTATTTTTTTTTTTAATATATATTTTTTGTTAATATCATTTTGAGCTAGTGTCAACATCTGGATGTCTGTCGAAGACGGAATCCATCTGAAATAAGTTTGGAATATTTTTGGCAAAGGTATATAGATTAATCCCTTGCCTCCAAGATGTTAAAGAAATGAGGACGACGAGCTGGACATTGGCTAGAGAAATTCTGACAATTAGTGGCCCAGTTTTACTTTCAGGATGCATCATCTGGGAGCGGAAAAAAATGAAGGTTTAACAGTGTTTTTATGCCTGCAGAAGATAACACAAGAATATGGCTGAAAGATTAAGTGTCCAGGGCAGCCCATGGGTCTAATAATTATAAAAAAAACACTCATTGGCTGCCATGCAGTGACAATCTAGTGCTGCAACTATAGCTAGTTCTATACTCTCCCTGATCTGCATCCCCCATGAGTTGTTTTCTGAACTGGCACGAAGGTGGGGGGGTGGGGTGGGGGTGGGGGGGGGGGGAAATCCCATTTTTAATTCAGATTCAGTGGTGCCCAAGTAGAGGGATTGGCCCAATGTCACCACCAACTTGGACCAGGGACTGGATCATCAGTGCTGCGACCTGGCAGCCCGACCAAACAAGCCAAGATGCAAAAAACAAGCTCGTTCACACGATCTCCGCAAATCAAAACGCAGGTGTAAAGAACTGGAGAGAAGATGGCGCACCAGCAAGTGCCACGCCAACTTAGCCACCTTCAGAACTGTCCTCAACGACTACCACTACCATCAAGAACAGCACCAACCTAACCAAGGAACTCTTCTCTTTAGTTTGCCTGCCCATCAGCCATCAAAATCCATCCGCTCCTCACAGGAACAGATCACTGACCACTTCCACAGCAAGATAGAAACCATCTACAGTAACTTTGATCCACAACCCTCCGACCTCCACAACATCCCATCAACCTCCACCACTGACCACCCACTCTCTGCATGGGGGCAACTCAGCACACCAAACACGATCACACTTGTGAGCGTGATCTACTTTTATCACCAGCCAGCAACAGTCTACACAGGCACCATCACTGAAGTCATGCTAAGACTCAAGATGATCCAGAATGCAGCTGCCAGACTGATTCTCAACCTGCCCAAGAGAAACCACATCATCCAGCACTTGAAGGACCTCAATTTGCTCCCTATCTAGAAAAGATTCCACTTCAAGCTCCTGACCGATTTTCTACAAAGCGCTCCTTAACCAAGGACTTGCCCACCTTAACCACTGCCTTCACCTCCACCAGTCAACCAGGAACCTCTGCTAGGCAACTTATCACCCTTGCAAAGATACCACGCATACACCGCTGACTCACTGGAGGAGGCGCCTTCTCCCACCTCTGTGCAAAGGCCACTCTACACCGCACCCTTGCTGACCCACTTCAGAAAGGGACTGGAAACCTGACTTTTCAAATCAACACCTGCAGCAAGTGCCTGGATACCCACTTAGGCAACAAGCCGTGGTATACAAATAACACCCGATTGATTGATTTTGTGGGGCAGTTGTAAGCCAAGAGGAGTTTTGAGCTAAATTCCAGAGTTGCATGGAAACGCGCAGTGAGCCATGTTGTTCATTATCAATTTAGTTGTAGTTTTTATGAATAAGGTCTCAATCTTCCCATTAAACAATGGGCCACATTTTAGAGTCCCAGAGTCCCTCAGTGATGGGGAGTAAGTATCCCTGAAGTTCTGTATTTTATAGGATTTAGAGGCCTAATGCACTAATTATTTTTACAGTCATTCTGATTCAGCATGTTCTGTGATATACTAATCACATATTGGTAGTCATAGAATATGTCCATTCAAAAAGCAAAGTCTGTTTGCGTTTGCAATCGCATGGTAGGAGTCACAAAATCTCTTGTGTCCCTTCCAAATACTGAATCTGTTGGGCCCTGGCCCTCTCTGCAGGATCACCCCTATAAGTGCCTCCACATTTTCTGAAATTGTTTTTTGTTGGCTTAGGACTCTGTGCACCTTTCCACTGTTAACTAGTGTTTGTGCTCACTCCCCTAAACATGGCAGAATTGGCTTATACCCAACTTGCACATTTAATTCACTTTTAAGTCCCTCGTAAAGTGTTGCCCCATGTACCTAGGGCCCGTATATTAAAATGTTACTAGTGGGCCTGTACCACTGACTTTGCCACTCACTTATGTAACCCTGTAAAACGTAGAACGCCTGTGTATGCAGTTTTTAACTGTCATTTCGACCTGGCAAAGACACCTTTTTGCTTGGCCCCGTAGGGTAGGCTCTGAACAGCCCATAGGACAGGTTGCAGAGTATTTAAAGTTGGACATGTACTTAAGTTTTATGTCCTGGTTGTGAAAACTGTTGAATTCGTTTATCTGATAGACTTCTAGTTGCAGATTACCGTAGAATTTCCCCCAGGCGTCAGTCTGGATCCAGGAGTTTTCTTTGAGCAGCACCCCTGTGTGCCGTCCAGAGACGGTGGTCGACTGTCAATGGTTGTCATCGTGGCTGCTGGATATGACATTGCTGGTTGTGTATAGAACCACCCTTCCACGCGGACGTGTGTTTCGTTTTTTTTTTTTTTTCTTTCCACACCAACCTGTGTGCAGATCCGAAGAGAGCTACCACTTCGGTCACTTTTTGACTGGAATTTTGACTTTTTGTTGCAGCTTTTTGGCATCTTGGTGCGTCAAGGGTGTTGTCACGGAAGACCCGCTTCAAGCCCTGCGACCCTTGTTCGGATGATGTCCGTAATGGATCGGCGCCTTGTATGTCTGGTGTTTGGCTCGGCATTGCTCCCGGTTGAGAGGAAGGCCCCAAGACCACTCGTGGAGCTCTCACCATTCGTCATGGTCTCACTCAAAATCATCGGGAAATTCAGGTAAGCATAAAGTCAAAGGAGCACAAGCGTTTTTCAACCGACCCAGTTGGTCGGATGACGTGATGCCGGATTAGGAGCGTCTTTGCTCTAGGCCTCTATCCTTGGAGCCTACTTCTGGGTCGGCTCCGCGCCTCCCAGAGTTTCTGGGACTGGAGCCACCCCTGCCCAATTGAAGGAATTCAACGAGGCCATACACCTCATCTTTGGCCAGGCTGCCCCTGCCAGAACACCTTCGGGCCCCGCAGCTTCGGCAGGGGCTCCCCTGGGTTCTGTGCTAGCGGCTTCAGCCTCTGCTTCCAGGGTGTCTAGACACCTCCCCCTGACACTGGCATGCTTTCTTCTCCTACCGTAGCTACGGAGGAGGTGGGTGTCTTATTCTGTGATGGTGCAAAGAGTGGCTGAGGTCTTGGGCCTCGAGCTGCTTTCAGTGGCTGCCAGGAGTAACCTCCTGACTGAGGTTCTTCAGCCAGTGCGTCCACATTGGCACTCCTTTTGCCCTTCAGTGAAGTCCTCACTTATGTCCTGCTGGGGATCTGGTCCGAACCCAGCATTGGGACCCCTGTGAACAGGACAGTAGCCAGCCGCCATAGGCCCTGCGCCTAATGACCCAGCGTTCCTGACCCAACACCCTTACCCCTGAAAACTTGGTTATCCAAACCTCCACATCCCCATGGGAAGCTCTCTTCTTCCTTCAGCCTGACATTGCAGTATGTGAACACTGCATGTCTTTTGGGCTGTTATACCCATACTTTATGGGGTACGGTTACGCACATACTGCCACAAGTCCTGGAGAAGGCTTGAGTCCTTCTCTCCCAAGCTGTTGATGACAGGAGATGCAGCTAAGTTCACAATTTGATGTGGGCCGGATACAACAGAATCTCTGGACAGATCGGTTGCCTCGACTGTGGCCTTGAGGTGCCATGCTTGGTTGAGGACATCTTGTCTTTTCAGGGGATGTCCCAACCACTCTAGACATGTCCTTTTGGCGCCATGCTCGAGCGCTTTAAGAAGTCCTGGGCTACAGCCTGGTTCCTTGGCCTTGCGGCTGCCCCTTTTACTCTTCCCCCCCCAGTTTGTTTGCCCCTTTTGTGGCTACGAAAGTGGTACGCAACCACCTCTGTTACCTGCCAATCGCTGTGCCAGTCCACCATCCACCTCCAAACCATCCTAGCCTGACTCTTCACCACCAGGGACCAGTCGGAGGCAGGATTTGCCATCACCTGCCCTGCTGGGAATCCATCACTTCACAGGTGGGTTTTGCAAATAGTCCTAAGGGGCTACTCCCACCTCTTTGAGACTACCCCTCCATCCCACCGCCCTAAGATCAGGTGACGCATCACCTGGCACTTCTCTGTGAGGTAACAGCCCTTTGCCAAGGGAGCCATAAAGAAGGTCCCTGTGCCAGAGTAGGTTGTGGCTGTTATTCTCGCTACTTCTTGGTGCCCAAAAGGGACAAGGGCCTCCACCCTATCCTAGACCTCCGGTCCCTCAATCTTCCTGAAAGGAGTTGAAAATGCTCACTCCTGGTCCTTTCTCCCTTGGACCGTTGGATTTGCAGGACGCATATTTCCATATCCCCTTCCTGCCTGCCCACAGATGTTACTTGCTGTTTGTGGTAGGTCACAAGCATTTTCAGTTTACTGTGTTCCCCTTTGGAGAGCACCCGAGGGGCACTGGTAAGGCCAAAGTCACAGCTCATCTACCCAGGTTAGAGGTTTGTCTTCCCCCTAACTTGACGACTGGCTGTTGAAGGTGGGCTTGCCCCAGGCTGTAGTCTCCCACCTCCAGAATATGGGGGACCTCCTGCATTCTCTTTGTTTCACTATAAACGTGCCAAAGTCACACCTGACTCCCTCCCAGACTCTCCCTTTCATCGGACAGTGTGTTTTCGGGCCTATCCTCCTGAGTGTGAATCTGGGATATTCAGACTATGATACTCATGTTTCCACCTCTATCCTGGATTTCGGTGAGAATGACTGAGGCTGCTGGGCCTCATGGCCTCCTGCATCCTACTGGTAACACAAGCCAGATGGCATATGCAGGCTCTGCAGTGGGAACTGAAGTTCCCGTGGGCAAAGCATCAGGGGAATCTCTACGACATGGTCCAGATCTGAGGGGACTGTGCAAGATCAGGGACAGGTTTGGGATGCCATCTGGGGAGGCAGAGATCAGATGGCTGGCTCCATATCAATCTGTTGGAGTTACAGGCCATTCGTTTGATGCTGAAGTCTCAAGGGGGCAGGCTCTCGTGGACAACATTGTCACATGGTACTGCAATAAGCTGACTGAAATGGGTCCTGTGTCTAGATGCTCTGTACCTCTTGAGTTGGCAGTGGCATCGGGGCATCTGCCTAATCATGAACCACCTTGTACATTGAGGTGGATCAACTGAGCCGGCAGCTCTGGTTGAATCCCAAATGGCATCTGCATCCTGAAGAGGCCCAGGGCATCTTTTGACCCTGGAGTGTAGTACCCAGAATTTCTGGGTATGAGTGTCTGTCCCGGATCAGGATACCACTTGGGGAGGATTTTCTGTTGCAGCAACAGGGCTTTGCACCCAAACCTGTGCAATTGTCACCTCCAGGCATGGAGAGCGAGTGTCAGCAGTTGACTTTGATCTACCATCTGAGGTTGGTAGGTTATTCTTTGGGCCAGGTGCCAGTCTATAGAGCCAATTTATGCTGGGCGCTTGGACCGATTTGTGGCCTAGTGAGTACTTTGCAAGGCAAGCCATTTACAAGACAAAATGTTAGTAGTTTTATTGTTTATTTTGTCTTTGGTTCAGCAAGGCCTTGTAGTGCGCACCATTAAAGTGTGTGTGTGTGTGTGTGTTTTTTTTCTCTCCTCAAATTGAAATCTAAAATCCAGTTAAAGTTAAGACTTTGAGAGGAAAAAGCAGCATTTTAAAAGGCCAGTTAACTTGCCAAGGGCATTAGGTCTGGCTTTGTGTAAATTCCGGCAGTTGGCATTAGTGTATGCCTGTTTGTAAATATTAGCACATTAAAGCCAGACTGCCAGACCCTTTGGCTATGCCAATGCTTGCATTTTTTTTTTTTTTTTTTTTTTTTTTTTTTTTTTTTTTTTACGTGCATTGCGGTTTTTGTGCTTTTCACACTAATACATATAATTTTTAAAAAATTATTATTGTTATAAGATCACTTATGGTCATTTGAGGAGTTGGACATGTTGTTGTTGAGGTGCCTTTTATGTTATTTGATTTGTATCCATTGAGGTGATTATGGTAATTATAGAAGGACCTCATTCATTCAGCATGGATACAGTTCTATCTGGAAACAACTGACTCTCTGATTATATATGTAATACATGAATTGGAGATACATTTTTTGATAATTGGGAAATTGTATTTATGCACTTTATGTGGATATTGATATTTATTTATAAATAAATATTCCATATGAATGTGTTGAAAATATCCATAGTAGTTATCTGAGAACGTATTTATCCTGTTTATGAAAAGTATCCATGTTGGTGTTGGTGTTTTTTCTTTTGTTGGTGTTGGTGTTTTTTCTTTTGTTGGTGTTGGTGTTTTTTCTTTTGTTGGTGTTGGTGTTTTTTCTTTTGTTGGTGGTGTTGCATATGCTTTTCTAATATATTTTTCAATAAGTTGACTAATTCATATAGATTATTTCGCGTTCTCTACTACATACGATCTCTGGGATATTATACAGCCATCCGGTGTTTGGAAAAAATTCTCACCGTCCTTTGAAATAAATGTAAAAAAATATATATATTTATATTTACTTTGCTATTCTAAAATGGCTGTGGGCCATGTTGCAATAAAAAAAAATCAGCCCAAATGGTTGTCTGGTGCATCAGAACACATGTAGGCCTTATGAAACATGCTTTACATCACTCGTGCCAGCATCCAGTTACACATTGCCCAACATGGGATAGTTAAACAGTTCCAAGGTGGCTGCTTTCTGCATATGAGTCGGTGTACCTGTGCCTTTCCCTTTTTTTTTTTTTTTTTTTTTTTTTACCTTTTAGTTTTCCAACAAGGCTGACATCCATTTTAAAACGCTGCAGAAAAGTGTTTGGTCAAAGAAAGTAAGTTGCCATTCACCTTAAAGGTGAGACCTTTTTGTTTTCCAGTGCTTATCGTAGGTGGTGTTGCAAAATATAAGTTATCGGTGCCTGCATAGTCCATCAACTCTGTCTTTTGGCTTCAAAAGAATTGTTGTGCGCCACAATTTGGGGACCTTACTGCTGTCCCCGATAAGGAAAAGTTTGGGAGGCAATGGTTCAAACTGTGAGTAGTTTGCAGTGAACTGTGAACCTTACAATTTATTCTGAGTTGAAAGCTTGTTTCAGCTGGAGATGTGGGCATTTTCCCACACTGATATCAATTTATGAAGTTCAGAAATGTAAAAATTGCATGCACTGTTTTACTTGCCATTCCACAACTCATGTTTCTGCTTGTGTTTTATTTTATTAGAAGATCACATTTGTGAAGTCTGTCAGAAGAAATTCAAACGTAAGGACTTTCTGAAACAACATCAGAAGACTCACTTGAGTAAAAGGGAGGTATATAAATGTCCAATAGAAGACTGTGGGAGGAAGTACACAACCGTGTTTAATCTCCAAAGCCATATTCTCTCATTCCATGAGGAGGCACGACCCTTTGTTTGTGAACATTCTGGATGTGGAAAAGCCTTTGCAATGAAAGCAAGCCTTGAAAGGCATGCTGTCATGCATGATCCGGAGAAGAGGAAATTGAAGGTAGGTATGCTTCTGCTGCTCTTTACTAACTGTGAAAATGTCCTCGGTTGAATTGTGATCTTGGTTTCTCCTCAGCTTGATGGGTTAGATGAGCTAGGTTGGCACAGCATGTGCTAATGAATGGTGTTGTCTACATGGGCAAAGGAAAAAAAGTATTGTGGGTAGTGTGTTGCCTGAATATGGTGGAAGTGACAAATTAAGAATGTTATGTTTAAAACCATGCTCAGACTTTCTTCTACATGCTTTACTCAGTTTGATATTTGTAGGGCATCAGAAACTCTTGGCTGCCTGGGTGGGAAGAATAATTCTTTATGGCCGTTAAGTGAGAATGACCTCCTCCTATAATTTAGAGGCCTAAAAAGTCTTTCTGTTACTTTGATTTGACTACTTATGGTGTCAATGTATTTACATTAAACTTTTAACCATTCATTTGGATGGGGTTAAAGGTCATCCATGCAATGAATACACCCTTACGTTGATGTATTTACAGACCTATGGTTATTTCTTGTGACTGCACAGGCCATTATACCATGTTTTGAAACCTAATAAGCCTTACCTCCTTCTCCCATTTAGTATGGTAAAATACACTGCTCCTTCTAAACTTCATGGTATTAAATTTCACTTACTCATGAGTTCTTCGGAGATTTGTCTACAGAACCTGTGTGATCTGTTGGGCACAGCTAGTCGTTCAGCTAAGGATTGATTAGTCTCAGCCAGACAGAAGTTTATGTATTGAGATGGCTGCTAATAATGGGTAATTTCATTTGAGCAAAGTGGAGTTGGTCATCAATTTCACAAAATGTGTTGAATCTCAAAGGCTAAATTGGGGAGAGCACAAGACCAGTCTCAGTGCAATAGAACAAACCCCATAAGGCCTAAACAACCACACAAACTGGATTTACACAGGGTTACTTGGCTTTAGGAGTGTGTGGTAGACGTACAAAAATCTAGTCCAATATTTCTATTCTGATATAAGATCTAAAAGTTTCACCAAGTAATTTAAAGGATAAAAAATTAATAAAATGAGAATATACACACAAGGGAAAGCTGGGCAAAATGTTTAGTAATGCATTTGGTAAAAACACTCTCAAATGTTGCAAAAATATTCTGTTACTTTGTCTCAAAGTACAGGTCAAACAGTTCTCTCACTATGAAAAACAGTGAATCATGATATGAAGACTGACTCTAGGTTTGGTGCTTCAGCTCAGACCTGAACAGCTCCTACTTTCTGAGCTCTTTGGCAAATGCATAACATTAGTAGGCCTTTCTTGCCGGGTCTCTTGCTCAGTTGGGTTGGTGCTGTTCTGTCAGTTTTTTCTTAGATACTTGTGGGGAGGGTGGGCAGTGCGAATGGGGTGAGAGGGAGGCTCAGCCCACGCTTAGTTGTGTGTTTTTTTTTTTTTTTTTTTTTTTTTTTTTTTTTTTTTAAACCTGCTCCTGTGTTCTGGCCTGAGCATTTGGGAACCTCCATTTCTGGATTTGGGAGTCCAGATTGATAAAGGTCTTGCTGTAGTTAGCCATGTAGAAGGCTCACTTCCACTTGAGTTTTATAGAAAAGCATGCCCGCCCTTCCAGTAGAGATTCGAAGGTTGGCAGGTAGAGACATCATTTTGAGTTGACTTTACTGAAACTTTATGGCATCCTTCGCCACTTTACCACATCCACTTGTAGCAGAATTTCCCTGCCCGATTGGCTTTGGCTTTGCCTTAGCATTCCTCCACTTCCCAAGCTTTAAAAAAAATCTTCATTGGCTTCCGATAGACAAACGGATTAACTTCAAGGTTTTCAATATACCAGGGCTCTTATGTCCAAGATCAATTTCATTACCACCTTCTTTGTCCTAGCCTGATATTGGCTGGTGCTTACCTCCTGACTGTTTCTAGGATTTGTCTGACCAGGGCAGAGACCAAGCTGTGGAACTACCTACCTCTGCATTTAAGGCTGCAAGATACTTTATCGTGATTTCATAGGCTTTGAAGACTTGGCTATTTCCTAAGTGAGGTGATTCCATAGTTTTTATATTTTAGTGGGTGCCATGACCCCTTACTAGTATTTGTTGTGCTGTATGAAATGCAATTACACTACATTCTTCTGCCTGCAATGTTTAGTCTATAATCTGGCTAGGTTGGTGCCCCTCCTCTGGTACTGACTTCAGATAATGTTAGTGTGTTAGCTAGGTAGACAAGGGTTTTGTGTAAGTGACCTTATAAACGAAGATCTGGTTTGGATCCATTAGTGCAAGTGTGATGTGGTCTGATTTCTTCAGCTCCCTTATGAACTGTGCTCCACTATTAAGTATTCCTTTTCAGAGGGGGGGGGGGGGGAGAGAGAATATCTGGGATGCTGCAGACCATTTTTTTTTTTTTGCTGCATGGAGAGCGCTCAATCCCAGTTGTGGTTTTGGCTTTTTGGTAGTGTGTTCAAAGTAAGAGTTTGGTGAATCTGAGGGATTTGTCCTCTTCGGTCATTTGGGGTGTGAAGCCTGTTCTGGTTAATTGGAGAACATGTCTGAATAAGAATGTTTGGCTTTGCTGGCAAGCAGGAAGAATATAGTATTCATGGTGTTTTAGCCTTGGCTAGCTTGACAACCCAGACTCTTAGTTTCTGTATGTTTGTTTGTGGAGATTTTGAGACCGTTGGGTGTTGTCTTCATACTGGTGGATCTTGATCCCTTTTCTGTAGGGATAGTGACCATAGGCTCAGTTTAACGGTTATAAATGATGAGCGAGGGTGACTGGTAAAGTCTGGGATCTGGTAATTCCTAAATGAGAGTTCCTGTCCATTTGGTGAGGTGGGAAGTGACACCAGTAGGATTGCCAGTGACGCCGATGTAAGGTTGTGTGTTTTTTATTTTTTATTTATATAAATACATTTTTTTTGTATTATTTAAAATGATGTGGCTCAGTGCTGGATGGTTTGTTTTTAAGCTGGAGAAGCAAGCCAGACCACGAGGCAAGGTTTGTGTGAAAGAATAGACTGCTCAAGGCGTGGCTATTTAAAAACTGCAGCTGTGTCCGAACCCAATTTATGGTCTTGAAATACATTATTCCTGCTATTGTAACTTAGTAGCAAACGCCTTTACTGATGTACATATGTTTCATTCCCAATGAATGCGAGGTGGGTAGGATGGAAGATGGCAATGTCCACTAGATCTAGTGTAGGCTTTTTCAGCAGGGGAGATTGTATCTTGAGGGGGTCCCGGAATGTACCCGGTGTTTGCAAAGCATTGACACGTGGGAAAGGAATGTGAGGGAATTTCTTAGAAAATACCTCACTATGGAGTAGGTAACCACATCCTCTGTGTAGAAGGCGACTGAGTGAGTTCAGAATGGCTCATATAGGAGACCGTCCAGGGTTATATTTACATAACTACCCATGTCATTAAAATGTCTAAGTCTTAACGTCAGGTGCCTTAATAGGCCAGGTTGGCGATCCTCTCTGCTCTAGAGAGATTGCAGAGCCTCATCTGTCTGCTGCAGGAGACGCATTTGTTGGCCGCAGACACATCGTATGCGCTCCAGATGGTTTCCCCAGCAGTTTTGGTCCTCCACCCCTACGAAGCATGCGGGGTGGTGATTTTGCAATCAAAAGCTTGTTCTGGGGAGGTAGTCGCCAAGATATGCGTGGTTAAGGGGAGGTTTTTGGCCCTTAGACTGCGCGTAGAATCATTCCACTTTACAGTTGCTACGTTATATTCCCTCAATGCGCAGCAAGAAGCATTCATGAGGCAGGCTATATCCCCGATGCTTACTACTCCGGACAGAGTTATCTTTATAGGCAGGGACTTCAATTTGGTCATGGATAATGACCTAGACTGATCTGGACACCGCTACGGGCAGACCGGGGCGCTGACACCTGCGGGGCGGCAGTGGTTGACTGACCTTGACAGCGTATGGCAGAGGGCGCATCAGACCCTCCTTGACTACCCAAGACTTATACGCGCATAGACTTTTTAAATTTTTTTTACCTCCGGAGTTTAGTTCAGACCTCGCTTGAGCCTAGGGCTCTGACAGATCATGCCCCCATAACCTTGGTGGCCTGCCTTGAAATGGAGCAAGCCCAGGTCCCGGGGTGGCACTTCCGAGACACAATGCTGCAGTCCCGGTCGGTGGAAGCGTTGCGGCGGGTGATCCTGAATTACCTCAGACACAATGATAATGGAGAGACTAGCTTAACGACACTTTGGGAGGCGTTGAAACAGTCGTACGTGGGGAGGTGATCTTATTGTCGACCAAAGAAAATAAAACTAGAAGAGAGCTGAGAGCGGTGTTAGAGCAGAAAGTGTCAGCATTAGAACACTCCCCACAAACTCACTGGCGCCCCTAGAATTTGGAGGGAATTGGAGAAGGCGCGTCATCAGTTGAAGAGACTGGATTGGGATGGAGTGGAGTATGCAGTAGTCCGGCTCAAACATAAATTCTATGTAGGGGGGTAACCAATGTGGAAAACTTTTGGCTCCCAAGATGGTGCGCTCACCCGACCTGGGTTAAGCGCGAACTGATCGGCAAATCGCTGCGGTTTTTGCAGATTTTGATAGAGATCTGTATGCTGTAGATTCGATATCCAGCGCAGACCCTTCCTCGTATCTCGTGGACTGTCGGGCTGTGCCGCTACGTGAGCAAGATGCGGAGTGTCTCGACCAACCCATACGGGTAGAGGAGGTGATCTCTGCGATCTCATCTTAAGGTTGGGAAGTCTCCTGGCCCGGACGGCTTCACAGCGCTCTTTTATAAGACTGTCCAGAGTTGGCCCCAGTCCTTTCGCGGTTCTTCAACTCCTTCCTCACGACGAAGGCCATCACTCCCAGCATGCTGGAGGCCACTATAACAGTCATCCGCAAGCCTGGGAAGAATCGAGAGGATTGCAGCTCATATAGACCCATCTCGCTCCTAAATATGGATGCCAAGTTATTCACTGGTATCCTGTTGCAGCGTCTTAACCCCTTTTATGCCTGGACTTATTGACCTTGACCAGGCGGGCTTCATACCCCATAGACAGTGTGGAGACAACACGTAGCGGCTCTTGCACATAATAGACAAAATGAACAGGTCCTGTAGGGAGGTTCTCCTCCTCTCCATAGATGCGGAAAAGGCATTTGATAGGGTGCACTGGCCCTATCTGTTCTGGGTGTTGGAGTGCTTTGGGTTTGGACCGGCGCTCCTGACCTGGATTAAATGTATATATCAGGAGCCCAAGGCGGCGGTCCGCGTCAATGGGACTGTCGTTTCAGTTTCCGATACGGCGGGGAACGCGGCAGGGATGTCCGCTTTCCCTGCTTTTGTTCGCTCTGTACATGGACCCTCTAGTGCAGCGTCTCCGTGATGACCCCCGCGTTAGTCTATATGCGGATGATGTGATTCTTACTTTGGCAGAACCCATGGGCTCATTACCTGCGCTAATGGATGCCCTTAATACTTTTGGCACGGTCTCTGGGTTTGAAGTGAACACACAGAAGTCACAAGTCCTAAATTTGTCAGTCCTTCCGGAGCATGAGGAGGCCCTCCGTTCTAGATATCCCTTCATATGGACAGCGACACATGTCCTGTAATTGCTGTATAGCGTTGGCCACGTCCGCGACTAAGACTGTTAGCGTGAATTACGCCTCCCTTTCTAGGGAGATTTTGAAGGACCTAGGACACTGGGGTTAAACAAAAGCTGTCCTGGTTTAGCAGGGTATATGCGGTCAAGATGACGGTATTGCCGCGCATACTTTGTGTTTCAGATCCTACCTCTGGTGCCACCGCCTCCTACTATTGCAATGCTTCAAACTGCGATTCTGAAGTTTTATATGGGATAGGAGGCCAGTGCGGATTCCGCGCCGCACATTGTCACTCTAAGGATGAGGGTTGGCGGTCCCTTGCCTACTGAGGTATTACCAGGCAGCTCAGTTGAGCTTTATGCTGGAGTGGAGCCGTCCACTTACGGAAAAGCATTGGTGCTTTATGGACCAGGCGGTGGCTGGGTCTCATATGGAAGGAGCCTTGGCTCTGACGTAGACCTAGAGCGCAAGGGCTATATTCATCCCCAATCACTGGTGCGACCCTGTGGGTATGGGATGTAGTGGCGGTCAGAAATGGGTTGACTACCTTCCTCTCTCCCTTGTCGCTGATTTTGTGAGAATACGGATTTCGCCCCAGGTTTGCAGTCGGAGGGCTTTCGTTGTTGGTATGAAGGAGGTTGCAGAAGAGTGGAGTTTATTTGATGTGGGGGGAATAATCACGTTTGATTCGATGAGGGAGGATTACGGACTCACGGAGGCCGACAGGCTGACCTATTATCAGGTTCGACATTGGGCCCGCCAACCGGCGGTCAGGCCCTTGGTAGATAGTGCTTACGCCTTTTGAGAAATTGCTCATGATGAAGAAGGATGATAAATGTGTGATATCGGAATTGTATAGACTCCTGCAGGGAGTAGCACTTCCGTCAAACTATGGGACAGAAGAGATGGGAGGAGGAGCTGGGGCGGGGGTTGACAGACGAGGATTGGGAGAGTGTCCACTATAGAGCACACCACACAGCGCACAACACGTCGGGGGCAGAGACAGCCTGTAAGCTGGCAACACATTGGTATTATACGCCGGCTAGGGTGCATGCATGGGACCCATCTAGATCGAGGCTCTGCTGGAGGGGATGTGGCAACACAGGCACTCTAGTAGATCTGCTGTGGCACTGTCCCAAGTTAAATAGATTTTGGAAGGGCATCCTTGATGATATGGACAGAGTATTTCATACAGAGATACCTAGACTTCCGGCATATGTTATACCGGGTTTACCCAACCCCTACCCTCTTCGCTTGTTGAGGGGCCGCCAGATGGCCCTTGCCCTTAATGCAGCGCATCAGACGATCTTGGCTCTGTGGGGTTCGGATAGGGTCCCTACTTATACCTCCTGGCTCCACATACTCTGGTTCATCCTTGCGATGGAGAAACCAACATTGGCTTCTAAGCAGAGGGCAGAAGAGGCCTCCACACTTTGGGGACCCTTCATTCAGATTCTTTCCACAGAATTTAACGAATTGACCTGCCCTGCCTATCTAAGGGTTCTGGGGATACTGGAGGTGTCCGAGGGTGGGGGGGCCGATGGGCAGCACGGGAGGGTGATGGGGTTGGATAACCTCCTGGTGAGAACGGGGGGCGACTGGTTAGAGAGGCATTGCTGAAGGTTGAATGGGGAGCACTGTTTTGTTCTGTTTTTGTTTGTTTCCTTGCTTTCCAATTTACTACTGACTGGTTTCCTGGTCCCTGGCAACGTGGGCGACCGCGCCAATGGTTTGGGTTGAGGAGGACCGCAACTTTTGTTTGCCTTGTCATTCGGCCCCCTGCCTAGTTCGTCCTTTGCTATGCATGACCGAGGTACTGGCCTGTATTCATTGCTGCCGGCCGTTATGGTTGTCTGTACAGTGTTTTGCATGTGGTTGTTTATGCCTTTTATATACCAATAAACAGATTTGATCCATAAAGTGGACGACTATGATGAATTGATAACATTAGATCTAATTTATTTTCTTTGGGGGAAGGCAAGAACTCCTTCAGTCTTTATTTGAGCCGGCCACACTGACATACACACTGAGACAAAACGCAAGCTTCCACTCCCTCCCTGAGCAGCATTTCAGCCCTCTCGGGCAAATCCCGGTGCTTCTCTCATTCTGTTACACATGCCCCTCTGGCTGTCCCTGCCAGAGGCTGCCTCTGGATAGCAGTCAGTCAAGACAGGACTCACTCCCACAAAGGCCAGCAGAGGGGAGCAGGTTGGGTCTGGTCAACTGGGAGGCAGGAAAGGCCTCTAGAACTTGTATCCCTGTAGTTCACACAGGTCAGCCAACTGACCCTTGGAGTTACTTCTGGGGGGTCCTTGGTTCAGTGCGGGCAGGCCCATTCTTCTGTCTGGCTTCAGACACCAGGATAGTCCTGAATCTTCTCAGGTCTAGGAGTGTTCGGATTTCAGGTTCTCAGGATTCCACTTTTATGCCCAGTGCCAACATAGGGTTTGGGGGGGGTCGTCCACCCCTTTGCTTAGCCATAGACTGGTTATGGCTTGTTCTTCCCTCTCCTCAGGGTTTGGCTCCAGCCTGGATAGTGAAACAAAGGTAGGGTTAGGCCTGATGTCAGGTTCCTGTATGTGCGCCAGAGCATTTGAAGTGTAATCAGGCAAGTGTTACAGCTCCTCCCCAACAATCCTGGTAGGAGGACACTCCCTTCCACACAGCCAGGACCTTTATCTGTCTCCAGCCTTGGTCCAGTAAAAGACTACTTTTATTTACTGCAAGGCCATGTAAAACCTAATCTCCAAACTATACATGTTCTACTTTGTAGCTACATTGCACACTACTGTATCTGCCTTGAAAGTGTACCTTAGGGGAGATACAGAAGTAATAAAAAAGGAAGGCTTGGCTTTGGCAAAAGGTTTATTTTGCAAGGTAGAAACAGCAGTTTAAAACTACAGAACAGGCCTGGTTACGTGTTTTACAGTGCTAATTTAGTCTGTGACAAAATAAATGCTATATCACACTAACATTTCATTTACAGGGCCCTGGGCACTTGTAATACCACATACTAGCGACTTTGCAGTAAATTAAATGTACAGCCGGGTGTAGGTGAATTTTGTCATGTTTTTTTGAAGGAAGAGCACACTCGTTTTACCACTGGTGAGCAGGTGTAAAGTGCAGAGTCCTCAAGCCAATAAAAACTGGTTCAGCTACAGAAGGTAAAATTCTGTGGTGACCCTGCAGAAACTGCACATGTCCAACAGTGACCTATCCATTACTTCCCATTTCTTCCTTTTCCCTGGCTGTCAATTCAGCTGCCACTTAAGCACTGACTAGTAATATTTGATTATGCTATACCTTCTTTCTCTGAGGGGCCATGAGTATAGTGTACTGTGAAGGCTAGTAATTTTACTAACATGAAAAGCTGGGATGATACCCAGCAGCCCTGTCATGGCTTCTTCCCATGCCCGGCTTCTTCCCATATCCAGTTCCCCTTTCCTTTCACCCCAGTCATCTTATTCTCTTGTATCTATTTAATCATCTTCAAACCCAAACCTATCTAAAGGCAGAATTATCCCTGCTTACTCTATTGAACCCTTCATCTCTTTCGAGATACAAGCACGTTCACAATTTTTTTTTTTTTTTTTGCCCCCCTACTTGCTTTTGCTAGTGTCCTGTTATTATCACAGCTTTGTCTAATGAAGCTGACTTGATCTGCATCAGCCAAAAAAAGCAGCCTATTATTGAGCCACGACTTCCGTATTTTTTGTGTGAAATGTCATCTTAATAGTTAATGGGGTGGCTATGGGTCTACACGAAGAGCACTCCTTGGTGTCTTTTCCTGGCTTAGGAATTGGTGGTATATTGGCCTCCTGAATAGTTAACATTACACTTTTTTTTTTTTTTTTTTTTTTTTTTTTTTTTTTTTTTTTTTCCCTTCAGCAAAAGTGTAAAGGAGCTTAATTGTGTAAACCTTTTTAAGGATGCCTGCATGACTTTTATGTGTACTTATGGAGTTCAGAGCTAGTTTTATTTCGCCTTCTATGGTAGGGTCTTTCAGCAACTCTAATTAATTGCATCGTAATGTCTGGATCCTCCTTGAGAAGGCAAATATGGAAATCTCTTCTCTGGACTTTAAACATATAAAGAACTTTCAGAGGAGATCTTGTTTGTGTTGGTTCCTCAGACGTGCAACATACAATCAAGCACTGGACTTATGTTGTCACGTTTTTTGTATGCAATCTGCCTAGCTTATCTTTGCTATGCTGAGGGGATGGCTTTCACTTCTCTGAACCAACATTGCTCGTTTCCTGCATGTCAAATGAAATTTTTTTTTTTCCCCCCCCTCCTAGTGTTTCCAATTCCCTGATTACTTCAGTCAATTTTTTCTGTTGCCAACCACTTGCTTCTTGCTGCCCAGTCTGCCATAGCTTTGAGTAATCCCCCTATCTGTTGCCTTAAAAGAGCGTCCCCTGACTGAGTGAATCCTCCATACTTAGGCCTTTGAAGAGGCACATATTCATTCTCCAGCTCTGCACTTTGCTCATTCGGATGATGCACACATTAAAATTGTCCAGGAGGGACAATGTCTGCAATCTGCCTATTCTGGTGCCCTAATCAAACTCGGAGTTCAAGGATTTTCCTCACACTAGTATGAAATGTGTACATGTGAAGTTCCTCTTGTCGAGGCAGAGAGTATACCAGGCATTATCCAAGCCATAGTTCTATAATTTTGTTTGGATCCTTTTTAGACCTTCCTGCTGGTACATGACAGTACCATTTCTATTTAATTTGGGGTCCTGTGTCTTTCAGGTAACCTGCTAGAATATTTCCTGCACTGGGCACATCTCCCTACATTGTTGCAGTGTCATGAAACCGAGTGACTTGACTGCTTTCATAGTAAATGGTTCAGTGTTGCCTAGCCTGCTAGGACCTGCTGCTGCACCAGAAAGCAAACGCCATGGTTGTATTGCATGTGAGGGTGGATTGAAGGGCCAGGTCTTGCAGCCAGCCTGTGAGATCAGTTTCCATTTCAGAAGTCTGAAAACTGTTTTAAAACGGTGTACTATATTTTGGAATACTTCTGGTTTAAATTTCAAATTGTATGACAGACTTTCCTAATTTAGGATTGGATTTTCATCACATTGTCCTGAGGCAAAAATATAGTTTGATACAGATCCTGAACACTAATACCTAAATGAAATATAAAAAATATCCAGTAGACAAATAATGAATAGCCGTTGCCAAATGAAACTTGTATTAAAGCTGTTTAACTTTTATGTAGTGGGCTTTGCTAATAGGTAGATGAACACATTTTGCATCGTTTTTCATGTCAATCCGATTTCTTCTTTTTTTTTTTTTTTTTTTTTAGCCAATCTACAACTGCTTCATGATGTACTGCTAGTTAACTAGCCTTACATTTACATACATTTTTATATTAATATACGTGGTCATGCATGCTGGTCCTTCCAGATATCCTGCATTCCTGGTCCATTTCCTTGTTGATCATGGCCCAGGCGTATGCGATAAATGATGGATTAATGTTATAGTAAACTTATGTTTAACTTTCTTGCCTTGACTTGAGCATTTGGCTGTTTTTACCACAAGCTTTGTGTATGGTTTTCATTTTTTTTTACTTCTTAATAATTTTTTTATTTATTTTTAGGTGAAACGTCCTCGTCCAAAGCGAAGTCTTGCATCACGTCTCAGTGGATTTATTCCTCCTAAATCCAATGCTGGCAAGGACTCCACATCAAGCAAACCAGTGGAGAAAGTGATTGAGGAAAACCATGCCCCACTGTCTGTTGAGGCATTGACTCTAAGTTAACGCTGGTCCTATTTGTTTGGATCAATTTTTCTAAACTCCTTGGGGGAGTGTCAACTTATATATTTTTTTTTCGTTTTCATTGAAAACCACTTTTGCTCAGTTGTTTCTTTATTAAATGTCACAGATGCTCAACAGCTTTGACTTTGTTTTTTGCTTACTAAGATTCGTAAGGTGGTGTCAAACTCATCTGTCTCACCTGAACATTGTGAAAAGATTAGTGTATTATCTCTGGAATGACTGACCTGAGGTGGGTGGCATAGGTTGAGTAGGATGAGATGCACTGTGCCTTTCTGATGTCTCAAATTTCAAAACTGCAAAGCCTCATCCTAGTCTGTCCAAAATGTAATGGCAGCAGGTCTGTCCAAAATGTAGTGGAAGCACTTATTCCCCAGCACCGCTTTCTTATGTATGTGATTACTACCTCTTTAAAAAAAGAACACTGCAAAATGTGATTTGATGCAGCTTACTTTTCTTGACAAATGTGAAAAGCCATACACCCACCCCTCACAAGGCTGTTCGTCATTTGTCACGGTTTTTCTGTGGCCATGAGAATCCATCTTTAGTAAAGACAAGTGCTGAGGAAATCTATTTCTAATGACTTCAGTTTCTATGTTTGATCCCGACTGGTGTTTAGATTGTGGTCTTCAGTCATAGTTGCAGCCTTTGAGTATAGTTCATGTAGTCATGAGGGGTCATAGTTCTGGATGTTCCTGGAGAAATTTGAGTTAGGAGGCAGAAAGCTATTTGCTCTTAGCCTCCCAGCTCATCTTTCCAAGCCTCGTCTAGTTCTTCTCAGGGCCCAGTAATGACTCCACAGGAGACAGACTTTTTTAGACTCTTCTAGAGGAAAGCCCTATATTATGTCAGGGCCGTGGTCAATGGGCAGTAAGAGGGATGACCATGCTGGAGTTCAGAAAATGAACGAGAAATAAAAATGCCTTTTAAATTTGCTATGTGTTCTAAGACCAGCCTAATGACAGGCTGTCTTCTGATAAAATTCTGCTTATTCTCTTAACATCGAGATGTTTACTTTTCTGTCTGTCACATTGTTCACATTACAAAATTCTCACTTTGCAGCCAATCTAGCTGGTGAACAGTGTGAAAGGACTGTTTTCTAATACACAATCTAAATACCTGTAAATGAACTGTACAAATACTTTAAAGTGCCTTAGTAATGAAAGCATAAATTAAAATTAATTTGGAAGTGTGATAGAAACAGATTTCAATAGGATCAAAACAAATCTCGGTGATTCATAAATATGGTATGGCTGCATTTGTATTGTGCTTACTACCCCCATATGAGGCAGCAAGGTACACCATATAGGGTGTGGTTGGAAGAATGTTGAATTTGTTTAGTGATCCAATGTAAGGAGTAAGTTAGTTAGCTGCCAACTTAGTGTTATGGTATTACTATTAACTATTGCCCTTGGGCCAGAAATGCTTTGTATGATTATATAATACCCCGGCAAACAATAGGTCCATTCCAGATTCTAGTGTGGCTGCCAGAGGACTGGTTCATGTATTGTTCTCACTTGGTGAGGTGTTTCCAGGAGCAGGGATTGTGCTTTTCTGGAACCCCTATTTGCTCTGCAGAGTTTCAGTCCCGTTTAGATGGGGTGAGGAGGAGTGCAGCGCTCTGTGGGTAATGCAAGCAATTTTGAATTGGCCCATGCTTTAATGGAGAGCATCGGAGGGTTGGCAGGGGAAACGTGCTAAAATTTCTTGAGACCTGAGACTAAGCGTGCTGCAGTTTTTTCAGAATCAGTTGTATTATGTGCCAAAGCTGGCTTCGTTGTTGGCCATGGCTGCTACGTGACTATGGAGATTGAGACGATTATCAAGGGTGAAGCCGAGTGTTCAGGCACACATGACTGGCAGGTCAGCCTTTGAAGTTGGGAAAATTAGCCATCCACTCTTATACTGTGCTGGTTTTTTTTTTTTCTTTCCCCCCTTTTCCTTTCAGGGTTGAGAAATAGTAATTCTGTTTTATTTGGGTTGAGTTTTAAGTGGTGGTTGGACATCCAGTTGTTCAATCTATAAGAATGTATTTGAAAGCAGGGCGAAGTCCTCTGGGGATGGGGTTTTTTATTTGTTTTTCTTCTTCTTCCTTCAAGTATATTTGGGTATAATTGGTGCAGAGGTGTAGAGAGAATTCCAGAGTGTCTGAGAATCCAACATAGTGGTGTTAGGTAGAGGTTGAAGAGGGTTGGGGAGAGGATCGAACCTTGAGGTACACCTTGTTTAATGCGGACTAGTCTCAAGAACAAGCTGCCTATTTTCACTATTTGAGAATAGTTGAATAGTTAAGACGAGAAACAGTTGAAGACTGTGTAGTTCAAAAATACGAAGGAGGTCGTGCTGGTTGACAGTCGAATGCTGCGGATAAACCCAGGAGGCAGGAGTTGCTGTAGTAGAGGATTCTGTGAGTTATCAACTGTTTGGAGGATCACTGTTTCTGTGGTATGACCCTGGTGGAAACCTGATTGGAGAGTTTCTAGAAGGTTGTTTGGATGTGACGCTAGTTGAGACGCTACACAGCTTTTGATGACTTTGCCTAAAAAGGGAAGTGTGGAGACTGGGCGGCAGTTGTTCCAGGACTCTGGATCAAGAGGTTCGGTTCGGTGTGGGGGTGTTTTTTTTTTTTTTTTTTTTTTTTTTTTTAAATATATAAAAGCCAGAGTGATTTGTCCCATTTTTAATCGTTCAGGGAAGATGCCCTGTATGACAGGAATTGACCATTGTGGTCCATATGTGGAGTAGGTGTTCAGCAAGAGATTTGCTGTTAGGGCCTGGAATAGTGTTCTGATGAGGGTTTTACTTTGGAGATGGTTCATTGTGGGTCCTGCTTGGGGATTTAAGCAAATGATGACCATGATTGTAGTGCCTTGCATGGTAGAGACTCTACCGTTTCAGAGGTGTCATTGATGGGAAGTGAAATATGGATGTCTCGAACTTTTTAATTTTTTTTGATCTATCTAAAGAAAAACATGAAATCGTTGCAACGGGCCCCAGATGGCTTAGAAGCTGAAATGATGGAGGGGTTGGTAGACTGTGCAATAACCTCCAAGAGGCGCTTTGGTCTTTTCTGTGCAGACTTCATGAGGGCTCTGACACTGGTGGATTTGGCTGGTAGGATTTGGACCTCTGGTGAGATTTTTCTTCATAAAGCTCTTCAGAGGACCAGGGCCTAGAGGGTTTTGGTCTGCAGACGTCTTGCTGCAGCTTTTTGGATGAGTCCTATTTTGTGTGTGATGAATATGGGTGTGCCAAGGTATGGACTGTTTACATAGCTAAGCTTGGATATTTGAGTGGGAGAATGGCTTGCAATTTCTGTTAGTCTCTAAGCTAGTGGAAAATGTAACGTATTCATTGTGTAGAAGACACTCCATGTCGGTGTTATCAGCTATGAATCCATTATTAACCCTGGGTTTCTGATTTCTCGATCTTGTTGGAGGGGGCCTTATATATGCATGCTGGTATTTCTGCCTTTGTCTGCAGATTATAATCTCTTTGCAGTATTGAACTTTAGATTGTCTTCAGGCCATAACTGTGTAGCTGATGGATAAGTCATCAAGTTTAAATTGTACAAGTGTTTCAGGCCATCCAATTTTAAAATGATTTGGGTGTCATCTGCATAGTTGTAACAGGCGAGGTTAGAATATTTAATCCGGTTTGGTAAAGTAGTTAGGTAGATGTTGAATGATAGAAGGGATATGATGGACCCATGAAGGATGTCGGTCTTGTACCAGTCACATTCACATTAAACAAACTAGCAACAGTGTGAATCTAAAATGATTAAATATAGCATGCAATGTCACACCGGACTGCTATAATGCACAATATACTTTTTAAAAATGGTTCAAAATCTAGATAACCCTGCCAGGGTCAACACACTGAGGAATCATCTCCTTGAACCAAATTTTGTGAAACCCCAGCATCTGTAGCTGAAAGCGTTTGTATAATATTTCTCTAGACCTCTCTGTACAACATTGACGACTATTTTCCTTTTTTTTTTTTTGTCTCAGATCTGTGGTGTAGTATGGATCTGCTTTTTGAAATTCTTTTATAATTCTACTTTATCTAATTGAAAGTCGTAGCAAATTGCTGTTATGGGGTACTCTGTAATTTAATGTACTAAATGCATAATAATGGTGAAAATGTGGAGTACCTATTTTATTAGAAGTGTGGGAACCCTAGGTGGTAAATTGAACAGATCCTTGCAAATCCTGGTCTGTCACTCACAGAAATGTGGAAAATATGATTTAGCCAATGTTTGCTGGTTGCAGGGCATTCAGGGTATGGAAATAAATATTGATCTGCACAAGCACACCACTTCATACTGCCTTAGGTGCATAGTCTGGGACTGACTGGATTTCCTAGCTGCCAACCAAGCCCTGGCCTAAATACCACAGCTACTCACATGGCCAGAATGTCTCAATTTGCAAGCCCTTCTCTTCGTAGGTGATAGCATAGCCACACAAGTGAGGTAGTATTGTTAATGGGAGAAGTGCAGGAACGCTATGTGGTATGACATTTTGGATCCACACATTCTATTAGAGTGGTCTGGTCATTTGTTATACTGTTACATCAGCATGCACTTTTTGCTACCCAGTACAAAAAAAATAATAATAATCAAACTAGGCATTTGAGGGAAGCCTATCCCCCGTCTCAAAATTGATTTTGGAAAAGAGAAGGTTTTTGGTGTATTTCTGTTTTTTACCTGGAACATTTTCTTGCCCAGTACTGTGGACGACTCATTGAGATCCACTGCATTGTGAAGGTGGTGCAGTAGATAGCAACGGGATGTCCTGTCCAACAAAAAATGTACTGCTACCACAAGTATCCCTGAGGTGTGTGTTTTTATTTTTTGTTAATTTATTTTTGGTATTAACAGCGTTCTTAAAAGTCTAGGGGGTATAAGATAAAACCTCCCTTCAATAACACTATCACTGCAAGAGTCCTACACGTATTGTCCTATCTCGGTGGCAGGTTGAACTTATTTATATAGTGGAGCACTGACCAGGCATAGGACATCACTTGGTATTTAGAAGACCCTCATACACCCTATTGGTGTTGTGCTTCTTCCAGTGTCATCCTAGTCCCTGAAAACCAGGATGGGCTCAACCATATCCCAGGGAGCACTTAAATTAGTTTCTTCTAGTGGGGTCTTATGCTTAAAAATCCCTAGGAAACACCTAAGGTTCCCCCTTTTATTGGTGGTGTTTCTGGTATGTTTACATTCTAGTTATGTGAGTAAACCTGTCTTTTTTTTTTTTTTTTTTTTTTTAGCCCCTGTTATCACTAAGCCAAAGGTTGCAGGCCTTTCATCAGGATTAAGAAGGAATGTTTACATGCATTGGGACAAATCTGGTTCCTATACAGGTCTGAGGTATTGGGCCCATAAATCATGGACAAGACATGTAACACTTTAAACCTATAACTTACTTTAAGGACGCATTTTGCCTCCTGTTTTGTGCAGGGTTTTCTACTTTGGTAACCTGGAAGAAGAAAAATGACATACCGGAAGAAGAAAAATGACAAACCGGTATTTTTGCAAACATATTTCCTACTCATGACGCCACATGTGTCAGTTTAATGCTCATCCTTCACCCCACTGTCCATTTGACTGAACCCTATTCATTGGGCATGGAGAAAGGACTGGCATTGTGCACACTAGTGCCATAAGTGTGCTCCTTGGTATCTTCCAGTGCATGCTCCTATCAGACTTACCTCTGTGCATCCAACTGTATGCATGCTTCTATGTCCATGCACTGGAGAAAATTAAGAAAAAGGAGCAAAAACAAAAGATTTGTCTTCATTCTATCAAAAAATTTAAAGGGTGTTGCCAGTGAACACACAACTGTCGGTACATATAGAGGGAGAAAGATTTGTCCTCAATCCATTCATAGTTGCCCCGCAGGATAAGCACATCTATGTGTGGGCATATATTGTTAGGCAATGTTCATAATTCGAGGTGACCCATTAATTAGGACTTTTTTTTTTTGCCAATAGCATGTTTGGAGTCGACCGGTCACAAGAAATTCAGGTTACACAGAGTTAAGCTAGGAACATGGAATGTCATCCTTGAGTCCTACGATATGCAAATTTAGTCTGTATACAAATCTCTGTTCAAGGAGTAGTAGTGTATTGGACATGTTATATCTTGTTTCTGTCTTTTCTATAACTGTCAAACAGATCATTCTGTAAGTGGTTGTTTTTTTAATGAAATGTGCTGCTAGGCATCTAGTGTTTACACTTAATATTGGTAAGGTGCTCCCCCACGTGCAGATCTTTATTTTTCTCAAGGTCATGCCTGTGTATCACATTACAGGGGCATTTAATCTGGTACAATACATTAGAATTAAATGTGGTGTGCCCCTCTTGTTCCTATGGTGTATCCGTTCCAAGGTTAAGCTTCTTTGTTGCTGCTGTTGACCTATATACCGAGCAATTCCCGCATGGGAAGTGTCCTGTAAATTTGGAAAGATCCCACAACGTACGTGGTACCTTGTATTCCAGTTTAGGTCTAGTGTGGATAAAAATATCTCCCAGGCTAGTGTTTCTCTTAAAAGAACAGTGGTTTATCCTATTGCAGTCTCCCGCTGTTAAGGATGCACCATTTGCCTTGGTTCTCGTTTTCACTGCATTAGAATGGTTATTCTGTGCTTACACACGTTAGTCTTGGTTGAGTGGTTATTGGACTTTCTTCCAGCAGGGCTTCTCTATGGTTATTTTGTACTCTTGCGTTGGACCTATCCATTGTTTTTTGGATATTGTCGGGTTCTCAACTTGCCAGATGCTGCTGCCCAAGCACCCAGTGCCTGTGGGTACGTACCGCAGTGTCTACACAATGCCTTATGTCTAAGGACAACTAATATCCTACCTGATATAGGTAGGGGTATTGTGACTATGGGGTTCAAGACCCACTAGGTGTGAAACGTGCTAAAAGGGTGTGACTGCAAATATTTCTATCGGCCTGATGTATACATTATAATTTTTTTTATAATTGAACATGTATTTAGTAGTATTTGTATGTAATTTTTATTTTTTTTTATTTTTTATTAAAGAAAAAGCACTGATCCGGTAATTTGAGTTGCTGTATGCTAGTAAATTGGGTTTGCTAGCTCACACCACTTCCCCTGAGTAGGCCTTGAGTTGCTCTGCTTCTTTGAGAGTCAAGTGCTACAACATTGTACTTGGTGCCCAGCAATAAGACAGTTGCGGGCCCATTACTTGTAAAGACACACATCCTTTGATACTTTATTGGTAAGTTAACGAGGGTGCTAACTATTTATTGCCCTTTATAAGGGGCCACCTAGCTGCAGCTGAGTGCCCTAGAGTATAGCTTGAGAACGCACACGCCATACTGATGGAGGACTGTCTGTAGGTAATAATGGAACCTACGAAAAGTGCTCAGAAGAATTATCAGAATTCTCTGGTTGAGGCAGAATCTGAGGAGGTTGTTTATTATGAGGACTGAGTTAGTCTGTGATAAAAGAAACCATAAATATTACATTGACTGAGCCATGTGATGAGGCAAAGGGTAGACTGTAAGAAGGACATAGATGAGTCCTAAAGGGAAATAAATTCAAGGGTGTGAGTTGGTGGAGGTGCAAGAAAAGCCTCACAAAGATGAGGAAGGCTTCTTTGTGCAGTATGCAGGTCTTCAAGTGGATGCACTACCATTCCATGAGGTACTAAAGGCTATGTTTCTAAAACAATAAAGTCTGGGGGGAAAAAACAATTATGAGGTTTAACCTTGATGGGGCATTTGCATGCTGTTTTCTTGGTGAGTTATTTTGTTCCCTCAAAGGGATTAACTAGGAAATTGATTATCAGTCAACATTGATTTACAGTATAACCAATTTGGCCACACAACGAAGAGCCAAACCAGAAATAAAATTAAAGTTTTTTTTTTTTATTACAAATTAACCCTCAGGTTAATGTAAATATATCTCAAACACATATAAAGATATACAATAACTACAAGATAACAGTCTCCTGAACAAATTAAGGTATGTTAAGACAAACCAGGAATTCAGTAACAGTGATACAGAGCATCAATAGCAAAATTTGATGCGAAGACAAGAATTTTTGGTCTTCCCGCCATAGATGCAAGGTAAGGACATTTACCTAGGTAAATCTACAAAGTGTGGTGAAAACTCTCAGTCAAAAGACTGACAAAGAAAAATTATAGAAAAAGACACCGGATTAAATTGGAAATGGAAGGTGCGTGCATTTCAGAAGCTCAGTCAAGAGTCTTCCAATTGAGTTAAGTATACACCTAGGGGACTGATTAAGAATTTGGTGGTTCTGACCGCTATGGTGGTGGTTCGACTAGACTGTATTAAGGTTTTGGCTGTTGTGCAAAGAGAAGACTGCCAGTGGTCTGCTGGCACCGCCAGGCAGCACAGACTGCCATGGTGCACAGGAAGCATAAGTATGGTGGCAGTGTTTCTGCTGGACCTGTTATGAGGTTGCACACCGCCAATGTGCCTGTGGCAGATTCAACCCCCATGTACAAACTGGCAGAAACTAACCGTATAAAAGGAGACACTCCTCTGCAGGCAGCTTCAAGTGTCTGGGTCTGCCACGGAGCATTCACAAACCTCATACCTCTGCTGCTAGTTGAAAGACCAGGAAATCAATGTCTATGCCAACAACCATAAATACACACCTACATGTATCTCAAACCTTTTTAAAACAGTTTGTAGCACTGGCAAAACATATGGGGGGGAGGGGTATGCCATGGGAAGCAGGCACACCTCCTCTTTTCCTCTTTAACACCACGAGTAAACCGCCCTGCAGTCGAGACACCCCCTTCCCCCCCCCCCCCCCCCCCCCCCAACAATAGCATGCATAAAACACAGACCGATACCCCAAGAGCAACTTAACTATACCTACTCAATTGGGATGGGGTCATCTGGGACACACGGGGAAGGAGACTGCACTGGGACATATAACCCTTTGAACAGGACCCTCAAACAACATGCCCACAGGAAATGGGTCTCATGGACAAACCATACCAAAACCATGAAACTATCTGCGAGGGGGACACACCCAAATGGACACATGCACAGTAAAACACAAACAAAGCTATCACAATTCAACACACCATGTCTGCACATACTAGATTAGGGACACGTCTAACACCATACATGCTCACATTGGCCATCACAATAAGCAATCCCGGGGGGGGGGGGGGGGGGGGGTGGCGGCGGCGGCGGCGGCGGCGGCGGCCTGCGGTGGGTTGGTAGCGTGGTTCAGGTCTGCTCTGTGAGGTAGGAGAAGGCTCAGGGGTGTCAGTGAGGGCAAGGGGGGTAAGGGGGCACTTCCACGGGCAGCTGTCCACCAGGAGTCATCCAATGTGGAAGGAGTGAGACCCAAGTTGAGGATCTCTGTCTTGTCCAAATTGAGCTTGAGGCAGCTGTTTTTCATCCAGTTGGCAACCGCCCTCATTCCATTGTGGAAGTTGCTCTTGGCTGCAGATGGTTTGTCGATTGGGGGAGAGAATTAGCTGTGTCATCGGTGTAGGAGACTATGTTGAGGCCGTGCTGTCTGACTATTTTGGTGACTGGAGCGATGTAAATATTGAAGAGGGTTGGGCTTAGGGAGGAGCCCTGGGATACTCCACAGCAGGTTTCTGTTGGTTCTGAGATGAATGATGGGAGTCTGACCCTCTGGTGCGTAAGGAGTGGATCCACTCCAAGGCCTTGACACAGATGCTGGTGTTGTGAAGTCTGGTGCATAGGACGGTGTGGGATACGGTGTTGAAAGCACAGGAGAAGTTGAGGATGAGGGCAGCTGTCTCCATATCCAGTATGGTGCAGATGTTACCTGTGGCTGTGCGGAGGGCAGTTTTGGTGCTGTGGTTGCTCCTGAAATCAGATTGGGAAGGGTCCAGGATGTGGTATGACACTAGGAGTTCCGTGAGCTGCTTGTTGCTGGCCTTTTCGGTTACCTTGATTGGGACGAAGAGAAATGGGTTGGTAGTTTTTCATATCTATAGGATTGGCAGAGGGTTTCTTTAGAAGCAGGTTGATCTGTGTGCATCCAGTCATTCGGGAAGGAAGGTGGCAGTTTTGATGGAGCACTTGATTGTAGGTACAGCTTGGGGGTCATGGTGGTGCTGGCTTGGTTGAAGATGTGATGTGGGCACGGGCCTGAGGATGCCTCTGAGCTTTTGGGTGCCTTGTGTGGTGGCAGGGAGTGGGCCATGGGGTAGGCTGGAGGTGTGGTCTGTGGTGGTGCTGGTGCTGGTGGGCGGTGAAGGTGGGGATTTGGTTCTCAAACTCTGTGTACATCCTGGATTTTATGGTTGAAAAAGGTGGCAAGGTTGTTGCAGAGGTCTTGAGAAAGTGGGTAAAAAAAAAAAAAAAAACCTTGCTGTTGTGTGCTTTGGTGCTGATGTTTTCCTGGATGACAGCCTTTCTGGAGGCTCTGATGCGTTAATGGTACATGCTGTTTTTGTATGCTGTATGGTCTGCCATGTTTTTGCTGCTCCTCCATTTTTGTTCAAGTTGCGGGTGTGTTGCGTTTAGAATCTTGGAGATCAGTTGTGAACCAGCTGGGTTTCTTGCGGTGCTTTTTATTTTTTTTTATTTTTAAGGGGACTACGGGGTTTGCACAGTCTGAAATCCTGTGGTGGAGATTGCGAGCTGAGCCAATTGCATCTGTAGTCTCCGGTGGAAGGGAGTGGCTGAGTGAGACAGTAAGCTGGGCTTCAGTGACCTTGCTTCAGCTTCTGCAGGGAGGAGTGAATGGGTGGTGTATGGTGGTCTTGGTGAATGTGAAGTGGATGCAGTGTTGGTCAGTCAACATGTCTTTGTTGTGAGGGAGATGTTTCCTGCCTAGAAGACTGGGGTCAAGGGTGTGTCCTACTGAGTGTGGGGGGAGGTTGACCACTTGCTTGAGTTTGATGGTGGTGAGGTTGTCCAGAAGGAGGTGGTGTTTGGGTTGTTGTGGTTTTCAAGGTGAAAGTTGAGGTTGCAGAGGAGGATGTAGTTGGTAGAGGTGAGGGGTGACTAGGTCGACAATGGCTTCGCTGAACTGGGCGTGGGGTCCAGGAGGTCTGTAGACAAGGGTGCCTCAGAGAGGTGTTTGGGTCGGTCTGAATTTGGAAGTGTCCAGTGACAATAAAGCAGTCATCCACAGGATAGTCACTGCTAATGTCTGACACCCATTGCAATGACATCATCTGAGTGTGTCTGTGGTACACATCTGTACTGTGCATGTTGGAGAGAGACTGAGCTTGCAGGAATGTTAGAAGGACCCAACCTGTTGTTCAATGAGAAGCAACATCACTGTCTATATCTTAGACATGACAACCCTGTTATCTGTCGGAGGCTGAATGCCTGAACCCAAACACATGTGATGTCACCATCACTGCAAGTCACTCCATGATGCATGAGAACAGTCAGGTGACACTCCTCAATCATTCAACATGTGCAGTTTTCCACAAGATGCATTATAAAGGACAGGTCAACAGTGGTCCCACAATCCGGGCCTAAATGTCATGTGCCTCGATTACTATTGTAGTCCTACATGGCAAATGACAGACTATGATGCATGAAGGTATGTTAGACAATACACAATGCTGACACACTCCTGTCTGTGGCACAACCATTTTCCATGCACATATATGTGACTGAATACATACATCATCCCATCAACATGGGTAGGTAGAACATACATGAAATTGCAGAACAAGGATGTTTCCTAAAGAGAAAAGGACACATGCTGATATCTAGAGACCAGGAATGGTTACTACAGGCCCTGTAGTAGGTAGGCATAAGTCTACTCAATGGACATTCCCTACTTACCAAGGGAAAGTAGTTTGCTACATCTACAAACCATTAGCCATGTCACATCTATGCTGGGCACAAACACATCACACACACTGCAGTGAGGCACCAGCACACAATACACTGAAGAAAACTTGTTTCTGGGTGGCAGATGTCTGCATGCACATTTGCCCAGACCCGTCGGAGGACAGTGATTTGTAACCCACTTACCTTTTGTCTGTGACTTTCAGGGGAAGTGATCTGTGGGTTAGAAATTACACCAGCCTCAACAACAAAGTTACAGGGGGTGTCATGGTCTGGGCACCCTACCCACGTTGGGAGGACAGCCCCAGCTGGGCCTTTGCGATCTTCCAGGCCCAGCCTCTCAGGTTCTCCCACCTCTTTCTGCAGTGGGCGTTCCACTGGCCATGGATCCCCACGGTCCACATCTTCTTGGCGATGGCTCCCCAAATCCCTTTCTTCTGATGGGCATTGACCTGCATGGTTGCAAAAGACAAGAAATTATGCCCACAAGTCCCATCAAAATGGCTGAATCACATACATGTCAATACACAAAGCTATGAGTTTTTTTTGCCCAAGTGTGCCACATACCAGCCGCTGAGTACTGGGACATGACTGCAAACACTTCCCAATCTGCAGACTTGTCTATGGTCCTGATCAGGCCCTCCACTGACTAGGTAGGCCAACTGGCATCTTGTGGGGGCATGTTCTAGCAATCTGACTGAGGAACCATGGGACACATCACACCTCTGTGGCTTCAGAATGGTACACTCAATAGGCACAAATACACTTGCACTCTGCAAGAATGATTCCCTGCAGGCTACTGCCAGAGTACAAACTCAAAATATTACAAATGGGTAACAATGAACGGACTGGTATGGTAGGTATAGGTGTCCAACCTGTCCATGTGTGAACATGTGGACTGAAAAATGTAAACTCGTGCCTCCTCGGGGGGGGGGACGCCTCTGTATCATGTACATGTGCCTCCAAACATGCTTCTGGACATGTGTCCATCCTACATAGGTGGCATCCAACAAAGGTATGCATTGTCCATTTTCTGCTATGTGACCAAACCAATGAGTCTCATTTCATGGATTCCCAGGATGCATCACGCTGCACTATGGGACTATCATTTATGCTATAAGCCTGCACAGGACAAATATGACCTTTGTGATGCTGTCAACAGGGTTATGTGAGTAAGGGGCTTATCAGGGGTCAGAGACACAAACTGATAGTGACACCAAGTGCACATAATACACAGATCATTGTCTCGCTACTAAAACCATTTACATACTCATCAGGGAAAGAACCTCAATAAGCTGCACATTCTCATAGAGCATAGATTGGTTCACATGGCAGGATATACTTGGATACAGGGAGTGGGCACATTGTCACAATTGCTTAGTCAAAAAGGCTCCACACCAGCCTAGACTTGGACCCATACTGGGAGACGCATTTGACAGACCCTGGTCTCGGCAGGCTGAGCCGACAGAACCTACATGGAGTTCCATCCCTTCACTTCCATGCATGACAGTACAACATGTAGCCAACAACATATTGGCATGTGAAGTGAATGTGGCACCCTTAAGGGCAGAGTGAGTCAGGATATGGCTTCAGAATAACCGTTTAAAGCCAGTTATGGTCTGAAATCTCACAGGCAACATACATGTAGCTCACTAGACACACCCGACATACAACATGTATACATGGCTCATGCTGTCATGCAAATAGATGTGGTCTCACATTGACAACATCCATATATCAAGTGATGTATGGGGATGGTTTTGAGATCACCTCACCTAGTTTGTTGTACCTTATGTTGGATGCACAAGAGTGAACTCAAAACACCCCCCCCCCCTCCCCTTCCTGGGGAGAAGGCAGGGGCCCTATCACCTGTTGGACATGGCATGATTGCTCTCAGAGGTGGTACACCACAGCTCGGGTTGTGGAGGTCTTGCTAGCAGCAGTGTCAGGAGTCAAGTGAGTGATTTTTCACAACATGACAGCCGCGTTTGCCATGTACACGGCTGTCACCACCGGCAGACACAGCCATTTTCATGTGACCGCCACTGGCAACAATGTTAGCCTATGGCAGTGTCCACCTCGGTAGCAACCGCCTGCCGCCATAATGTCTTCTGCCGGCGGTCATGGGCAGTTTATAATGTCCAGTACAGTAGGATTGAGCATCCGGCATTTTATAGGCATGAAAATCAATATACGGCTAAGAAAAATGCATCACAAATCCAAAAATGTTAATACTAATGATATGGGCTCGTCTTGTCCCGTAATGTGGGTCCTTGAGTTGGACACCATTTTGACACATATGGCAACTTTCTTTGTGGGGGCAGCTTCAAATCCCCCCCCCCCTCCTCCCCTCACAAAACAGGCTAATTTAACCCTTGGGACATCCAGTCACAGTCAGTGGCAAGTAAAATGCACAAATTCTTGCTGTCTAGATAGATGATGTGTACACATTTGTGGCAAGGCAAGGGGAAACATGTTGATTCTGTCATTGACAGTGGTGATGTGTACTGTGTACCATGTCCTCAACATATGACATGCCTTGTCAGAGTTTGTCATGTACATGCTCGGTATATGTTGCAATGGACAGATTGACTGATGGCTAAACTCATTATTTGTCCTACATAAATTCCCAGGGACGGGAAGGATTAGACATCCTCCTGTATACCGTCCACTGCCAGACCTTTAAGCCATGGAAGAAAGACCCATTATCCACATCTACTGTCCGAATCGGCAAACAATCCTGGATGTCAGTTGGAGCCAGGTCTGATGCCTGCCATTCGTCATCCGAATAGCATACCACCCATTACACTAGTCATGGCAGTGGGGCACTTCCTGGCCACAGGGTCCTTACAAAATACAGTGGCTCTATCGCCCTTTCTACTGGGATGTCCCAGCCTATGTTCAGTCTTTTATTGAAAGATTTTCTCTCAGCAATGTTAAAACACCTGGACAGCTACATCCGGTTTCCTCAACATGAGGTTTTGCCCATGTGAAGGCTGACTTCTATGGCTTGGCAGCCATCCCACATAGTGTGGAAGCCACTGATGGTATACATGTTGCCTTGGTTCCACTGCATGGCAATGAACAAGTCTATTGTAAAAGGATAAACTTCCTTTCCATCAATGTTCAAGTTGTTTGTCTGGTGGACATCTACATAACACAGGTCTGTGCCTTATCCAGGTGCAGTCCATGATGCCTTCATCATGCGAAACAGCGCAATTCCACAGCTGATGTCACAACTGTATCCAGAAAGGGCCTTGCTGGTTGGTATCCTATTTGTTTTTATGCAATGTCTGCAGCAAACGTTTGGATGGGACAGACTCATAGTTGCAGATATGTCCCATTCCATCACATGGGACTCTGCATACCCAAACCGTCCATGGTTGTTGACACCGGTGAGGAACTCAACTACTCGAGGAATTCCGCTTCAACGATGCCCACGGTAGAACACAGCATGTCGTTGAGTGGTCTTTTGGGCTCCTGAAAGCTCTGGACAAGACAGGTGGAGCCCTCCTCTACTCACCCAAAAAAGCATGTAAGATCATTGTGTTCTGCTGCATGCTCCACAACATTGCCCTGAGGAGAGATATCCCATGTATTCCTGATGTTGGGGAGCTAGCAGTACCACAGAGTGAGAATACAGAAATGCCAAGTGAGGATGACTGTGATGAAGAGAAAGGTGAAGACTTGCAGGCAGATCTCATTAATCACTTGTTCACTTGAGCGTAAGTGTGCAATGTTATGTGATTACTGTGACTG